>NC_142435.1:128222500-129426000 GCF_059453495.1 Arachis ipaensis
TGCCCCAAGAGATAGTGTCGAAACTTTGCGACTGTTGAAATAGTGGCCAACATTTCTCTAGCATACACTGATTGTTTCTAGGCTGTCATGGATAACTTCTTGGAAAAATACGCTATAGGGTGTCCATCTTGACTCAAAATGGCACTGATCCCCGATCCAGAAGCATCGGTCTCAAGAACAAAAGGCTTGGAGAAATTTGGCAAGGCTAAAACTGGCGCCGACGACAGAGCCCGCTTCAAGTTCACAAACGCGGCATTAGCTGCAGCAGACCACGCAAAGTTATCTTTGCGCAATAAGTCGGTAAGAGGCGTAGCAATTAAAGCAAAGTTATAGATAAATTTGCGATAATAACTAGCCAAGCCTAAGAAGGCTCGTAACTGCTTCACCGAAGTAGGAGGTAACCATTGCTTGATCACTTCTACTTTTGAGGCATCCACCCTCACCCCTTCTTTGGAAACTACATGGCCCAAATAATCAACCTCTGTCCTGCCAAAAGAACACTTAGAGAATTTAGCAAATAAAGCATTCTCTTTGAGGATAGTTAAAACCTGCACTAAATGTTCAATATGTGAATTCCAATCAGGACTATATACCAATATGTCGTCAAAGAAGACAAGGACAACCTTTGTTAATACAGGTGCAAAAACTAAATTCACGAGGCTTTGGAAAGTTGCCGGTGCGTTTGTAAGGCCGAAGGGCATTACGAGCCATTCGTACAAGCCTTGGTGTGTTCGAAACGCTGTCTTGAAACAGTCTTCAGGCCTCACACGGATTTGGTGATACCCTGACCTGAGGTCCAACTTGGAAAAATATTGTGCATCAAAGAGTTCATCCAAGAGTTCATCAACTGTCGGCATTGGGAAGGAATCTTTGATTGTGACTGCATTAAGAGCCCTATAATCCGTGCAAAATCTCCATGAGCCATCTTTCTTTTTCACCAAAAGCACAGGGATGAAAACGGGCTCGAGCTCGGCCGAATGATGCCTACAGCTAACATGTCAGCCACAATGCGCTCAATCTCAGTCTTTTGGCTATGAGCATAACGATAAGGCTTCACTTTCACAGGGGCTGTGCCTGGACGTAAATGAATAGCATGATCCTGCATTCGTGTCGCGGGTAAGCCTTGAGGCACCTGAAAAACTGAACTGTATTGGCGCAATAACATTGCCAACTCAAAAGGAGTATTGCTTGGTATGTCCAGAGATTGAGAAGATGCAGCTTCTGGCCCTTGTAATTGAATAGTATATAGTTCTGCAATTTCTTTAGTGGCACACAACCATTTCAAGTGATTGAATTGAGCTTGGGTTGGCTGGTTATTCAATTCCCCTTGTAAGGTAATGAGTCGGTTATTGTCCAAGAAGGTAATGAATTTCTTTCGATAATTGACCAAGTGTGTGTCAAGCGTCTCCAACCATATATCACCTAGTACCAATTCTTCACTGGCTATTGGGAGTAAAAAGGCTGTGATAAACAGTGTATGATCGTGCATCGTAACTGGCACCGCACGCACTTCACCTTCACACTGTAATAATTCACCATTGCCGACTTCTACCTTGAACGGGGGCGTGACATACACAGGCAACGATAACCGCTTCGCCAAGGCTGGGTGGAGGAATTGTCCGAGCTACCTCCATCCATTAAAATACGTATCTGGCGACCATTGACTATCCCGGTAAAGCAAATGGAGTGTCGATTCGGTACACCAGTCAAAGCATTATAAGATAAATGCGATGATTCCTCCACGGTTGGCTCCACGCTGATTTCGGCCTGCACGGGTTCTGATGCATGTATCGCAGCTTGCGACTCCTCTGGGACTTCCTCCAAGGTCTGGATTAGAAAATAGTGTTTTGAACTGCACTTATGGGCTGGGGTGTATCGCTCATCACAAGTGAAACAGAGGCCTCTATCCCTCCGGAATTGGATCTCAGTAGGTGAGAGTTTGCGCAATATGTTTGAAACTGGTGGTGTGGGCAGTAACGGTGGTGTATAGGAAATGTTAGGAGGTGAAGGTAAAGCGGGTACAGTCCTTTGTTGTGTATGATTAGGAGTACGTGGGTGGGACGGTAACTGCGGTCGAAGAGACGAACGCCCATTTTGGGTCGGTGGGAAGAATTTATCCTCAAACAACTTCGCCAATGAAACGGCTTGCATCAGAGAGGCCGGAGATCGAGATTTAACCTCTCGCTTTAGGGCCAGATGTAACCCACCAACAAAACAATCAAGCATTAAAGCATCATCCATCCCATAAACCCTTGCAGCTAACTCATTAAACGCATCAAAATAAAGTTTCACCGAAGTAGTTTGTTTGAGCTTCAACAATTCCTCACGTGGATTCTCAAATAAAGAAGGGCCAAAATGCATTTGCATAGCAGTGGATAATTCAAGCCAAGATGTTATCGGGTTGAGTTTTTCCCAAATTTGGAACCAGGCAAGGGCTCGCGCCTCCAAATTGACTGCAACGAGATCCATCATCTGATCCTCTGGGGTCTCCTATATGCGGAAGAATCGGTCCATGCGGTAAATCCATTGTGTGACATCCTCAGACCCTGAAAACTTGGGAAAATCTAACTTCAATTAACGTTGGGGCGCAAAAAAATGTCGTGATGGCGGTTCATGATGTCCCTCCTATTGATGCTAGAGTGAAGCTAACGACTGGGTTATAGCTGCGAGCTGTTCCTGTTGGCCATCAAATTGCTCTGTCAACTTGAGAATTGCAGCTTGCATTGTTTTGCATCCGAGTGTTGTCTCCCATGGTAGCTCAATGAAAGCACCAATGATACGGATGCCCAATGTTAATGTATGTATATTATATAAAAACAATAGAACTAACACAAGGAATGGTATCTGGTGTATGAGGTCAAGAGTAATTCCAAGAAAGAAAAGGAAAGAAAAACCAAGGGAGAGGCCCACAAGCAGTATTAGACTCCCAGCTCACAATTCATACACACTTTTCTCTGATCATTTCTTCTCCTTAACTACCTTTCACTTTCGTCATCCTTTTGCTTTCCGCGTGAATGGTTTGTTATGGTCTTGCTATTCATACCTTCTTCCACGTGGCTTGTTCTTTTATTGGCCTCCCTTCTTGCATTTGTATCAGAATATTTTAATATTTTAAAATTATAGTATAAAATTTTAAACATAATTAAATAACTTTAATTTTAAATGAGTATTTTATTATTTTCAAGATTAATCCTAAAAGACTATTCTAATATCTTAAAAATTAAATATAAGAGTATTTTAATGTTTTTAAAATTATTTTAAATTTTTAATTCCTAATACAATTAAATAATACGAATTAGTTCTTATAAAATTACTTTAGTATTTTTAGTAACATTCAGACCTTGTTGTGTTCTTATAAAAGTTAATTACAAGGGTATTTTAGTTTTTTTTTTTAGTTTAAATTTATAATTTTTAATATAATTAAAAAATATTTATTCTCAAAGAGTATTTTAATTTTTATTCTAAAAGGGTATTTTAATCTTTTTTAAAGATTAATTTTATTTTAATAATAAATTAATATTTTTAATTTTTAATGAAATCAAAGAATTTCAAATAATCTATAAGTATAAATTAGTATTTTAAAATTAATGTGTAAAATATATTTTAGTACTTTAAAGAGTAAATGGTCAAATTAATTCATGAAGGATCACCCGTTCTCTAATTTAGTTTCTGAAGGATTTTTTTAATCAAATTTGTCCTTTAAAGATTTTAAATTAATCATATTAGTCATTCCATCACTTTTATTGTTAACGATGTCAGGTTTGTTGATATAGTACGTTAAATAACATAACATACACCTAGTAGTCCTAATTAACTATTAACATTATTAGTTAATGGCATTAGATCAAATGAACCCCAAATTAATTGAGGAATTCCAATACCTCAAGTTATCCCCTCAATTAGACTTTGATTTGATATAATTTTATAAATTTATAATATTAATAGTCAATAAGACTCTTAGGCTGCGTTTGATTTTGAAAACATGACAAGACAATACATGGAGAACTAGACAGAAAGAATAGAGACACACAAATTAGTGTTCTTGTATTTTGTTTGGTAATAAACTAGAACAAATTATGAAAGTCTAATTTATTATAGATTTTTTTCATTCAAAGAATTTAGGAAGAAAAATATAATAATAAGAGTTATGATTATAAAAAATTAACAAGAATAATGAAAGAAAACATAAAAAATAAGTTGTGCCTCTTGTTAGTGTCTATGTGTCTTTCCTGGTTGGATGAACATAAAATACACTAATTCAGTGTCTCTGGACACAATGTTTCTATCAATGTCTTATCTGTCAAACACGATTTTGTGTCTCTGTATTTCTGTCTTAGTGCCCCGTGCCTGTAAACAAACACACCCTTAGGTGTTGTAGTGTCACTTAACCTGTCACATTAGCAAATTTTGACTCCATCAACAAAGAAAGTGACGAAAGGACTACCATGACTAATTTAAAATTTTTAAAGAACGAATTTGATTAAAAAAAAATTTGAAGACCAATTTGAAAAAACGAGTGATTTTTTAGGGACTAATTTGACCATTTACTCGTACTTTAAATATGAACTACAAGGGTATTTTTTATTTTGTTTTTAAACTAATGCTATAAGGATCTTTTAGTCTCTTAAAATAGAATCTATGGAAAAACTTTAAATTTTCTTTAAAGTTTAACTGTATTTGAGTTATAAAAAAAGGTATTTTGATTTTTTTAAATGAACTAAAAGTGTAATTAAGGTTTTTTTTAAATCAAATTTGAATTTTTAATTTCTAATACAATCAAACAAGATGAATTAATTTTATAATGGCATTTTATATTTATTTTTTTAAAAATTAACGGTAAAATATTGTTGTTCCGAGTTGTTATCTGAAATTAAGGTGGGGTTTGAACGTGGATGTGAGGTCCTAACAATTAAGGTTAAGGGTTCTAACTTGTTCGTCAATACGGTAGTTAATTTCAACCCGTGTGGGCGACGCCATGTAAACTGGACTTATCGTTGTTGAGTCGACTTAGATGCAGCTTATTTTGTGGTTTATCCATTCTTTATTCAGAGTGCGGGCTAGACCCATGTTTAATGGGTGTAGGTATGAACAATTACTTTGTTCTTTTCAAAATTAGTTATCAGAAAATTTTAGTTTTTAGAGTTCACATTTACTATGTCTAATACAATTAAACAAACATTATTCTAAAAGCGTAATTTAGTGTTTTTAAAATTAATGCTAAAAAAATTAATTTTTAAATGAATTTGGTAGGTATTTTAGTCTTTCTGCAATTAAATTCAAATATTAATTTGTAATAAAATTAAAAAAACTTAAACATAAAAGAGCATTTTTAATCGGTTTAAAATTAAAAAATGTCTTCAACCTTTTTAAAAAATTAACGTATAATTATACCTAAAATTTCACATAATATGCTATCTTCATAGATTACACATGTATCTTGTTATTTTTCATCATAATTATGTTTTTAATGGAGACAGATTTATTCACATTTGATTATTTTTAACATGACCTTAAAATTATTGGTGATATTTTTATTATTTTTGTCATTTAAAATTATTTTTGTTGGCACTTAGATTTTTGAAAATATTTTTAGGATTTATTTTTATTTTTTTACTTCTTGATGACATAACTTGCTTTTATTAGATAGACTAAGTTGTTTATACTTTTTTACAAAATATTATATAGTATATCTTGATTATTCAAATTTTTCTTTCAATTGATTAAGAGACAAATTTATATATTTTTAGTTTAAAAAATAAATTTATATTTTAAAATAATTTTTTTCATGCCTTTTGATAAAGTATATTTTATTCATGTAAATGTTTTTTACTTAAGAAAAAAAAAAGAAGAATTTCAATCCAATTTATCTCAAACAAACCAAAAAATGTCCATTTTCATCGCATAAAGGCATAAAGCATTGATGAAAACTATTTTTAGAAATTTGCAACGTTCACTCTAAGTTAGCCAATTAGCCATAACTACTCCTGCAAAGCTGCTCCCTGATTAAAAACAAAAGCTGAAAATTGCTATACCTACGATACATGTGTCATTATAGCAAGGTCTGAAGCTGAACCGGATATCAAATCACTCTAACTACTAATTTACTGGTTCAATTGATTCGACCGTAGTTCAACCAAAACCCCATTTTAATAACATTTCTGGATCTGAAATCTTTTGAGTATTAGGATTGGTTCTGAACCATTCTCTGACCTTTTCTGGATAGGCCATTGATGAATCAAATTGAGACCACCATTTCACATAACCATGCCTCTGTAAGATTGGAAATGATTGAGGGTGGTCTGGTTTTGTATATTTGTATTGCCAGGAGAATACCCATGCCAATGAAAAGATTGAGAAAAATTTTAACATTACAGGAACACAAGTTTCCTGAATGTCAAATTTTGATTGAAAAAGTTTACACCCTTCATCGGTAGGTGAGGGTAGAATTTCTGGGATTGGTCCAAAGAAGTCCCACCATTGGTAGAACCAATTTAGAAAAACATAATTTGATTTTCTTTTAAAATAGATTAACCATGAATGTCCGTACTGAGTATTTTGAAACCAAAATACTTTAGTCCAGGCTTCCATGTAGTCCCAATAATTAAAACCTATTGGGTCATAATTTTGAGAAAACTTTTGGGTTTTGTTTAGATTGTTCCTAAATTGCTTTGGGGTTAAAACTTTGAGGATTTGGATTGTTAAATGGGTTATGAAGTCAGGATTGGTTTTGTCCTTTTAATGTTTAATAAATACTGAGTCGGTATCTATTAAAATGAATTCATAAAATTGGCGTGTTTTATTGGGTGTAAATGGCTTGAAATGGAATCTAGTAGGAAAGATTTTTGGGATGACTTTGTTTGGTGAGTTATCCCAAAATTCAGGCTCTATTTGGATAATGTTTGAGTATTTGTTGGTGGATATGTAATTGGCTTGGGTTTTTTGTGTTTTGGTAGTAATTGTGGATGTTTGTGGTATTAGGACTATAGCCTTTTCTCTTGGTTTTTGTACTATTATTTTTTGGTTGGCTACTTGGGATATTAGTTCAGCTAAGTCAATTTCTTTATCTGACTCACTACAAATGTCAGCCCAAGATTTTTTGTTAAGTTTGGTGAGGCCCTGGTCTTGTAAGGCCAAGAGGGTTTTGATTGAGAAGGTGTAGTCTGCCTTAGTCTGCTTGGCGTGATTGATTGCTGGTTCAATGGATTGTTGGGCTGGATTTTTAGAGGGGTTGTTGGGTAGATTGTTGGGTAGATGACCCAGTTGGGGTGCTTGAACCTGATTTTCTGGTTGGCCCTGGTAGGGCTAGGCAAACGCTTCTGCCTCTTACTGAGGCTAATGTTGCCTTTTTAGGCATTGTCTCTTTTCTTGTCTCCCTGCAAATATTTACGTGTGAGAAAGTCAGGGAGAGAGTTTGAGTTACCCTTGATGTGCTCAATATCAAAATAAAAAATGCTTAATATAGCTTGCCATCTGGCAAACACTTGTTTTGATGCAAGATTTTTAACATCATTTTGTAAAACTTCTTTAGCCAATTTGCAATCAACTCGGACTAAAAATTTTTGATTGAGTAAGTCAGATTGAAATTTTGTGATGCATAAAACAATGGCTAAAATTTCCTTTTTGATAGTGGAATAGCTTTGTTGAGTACTATTCCAATGTTTGGATGTAAATGCAATGATACATTCTTTATCATACAATTTTTGTTTTAAGATACCACCATATCCTAAATCAGATGCATCTGTTTCAACAATTTTGAATGCATGAGGAACTTTGGTTTTAAGAAATCTGATGATATCAGAATGTTTGTCCGCTCAACATCTTTGACTCCCTTTTCCTAAATATCCGAATTCATGGTCTTAACATGAAGGAAGGATCCATCCCAGTCGCTTTAATATATAGGATTCAATACAAGGTCATGAACACTTGTAATTCTAGAGTCCTTCTTAAATCCCAAGACCGTGAAACCACTTTGTTTGTCACAGACATGACAAAGGCCGACGCCACGAACCCAAGGCTCATTAAGTGGGATGAAATTGACCTTCCCCAGTCATGGTCAATTGATCGAGCCATTCCAACGCAACCTAGACAAGCACCTCTCTTGCGAGAGAGAAAACAAGATGAATCAAGAAAAGTAGAGATCTTTGATAGACGAAACTCTTTTTCTTCAAGATCTGAAGCATGAACATTCAATGATTTTGCTTCAGCAAGGAGATCTTTTTCTGTGACTTCTCAATCTCAGTTTTTAAAAATTTCAAGACCCGTACATTCTGAAATAAACATTTATGGGGTACAAAATAAATCAAACATTTCTCAACCATTTTATCAAACTGATGATGATGTCGATTTAGAATCTACTCAATCTATTCAATCTCTAACATATTCTTCTATGAATGATGGTACCCATGAATAACACAGAATTTGTTATAAATAAAGAAGCCCTACATAAAAATCTTTACTCTAAGGAGTATGATCTCCATAGAGAATGGTATTTACGTACATATACTGCTTCTCAAATCTCATCATTCAAAGAAAAATATTACAACTTTCTTAGTGAAGTCAAAATGCATATTCCTTTCTTTGAATGGTTTCATGCTTATTCTATTAAAAATAATATCAATTATCCTTTTAAAAATAAAAAAACTTTCGTCATCAGCAAACGTTATTTCAACCTAGAAAGTTAAAGATGGAAATTTAGTCAAATCTGAATTTCCTCCAAAAGGATCTTTTGTTATTTCAACTACGGAGGGACATAACCCGGTTATGGCCTCTCTATTTAAAACAAAAAATGTAGATGAAGCTATCGCTGCTAAAGATATTAAAAATCTTATTGAGCAATAAAATTATACTAATAGATTTTTACAATGTCTGGGTGACAACCTTTCATCTTCAGGATCTCTTTTGTCTTTGAAAAATGCTCCTGAAGCCTCTACTTCCAAAACTATTGAAAAACCACTTTTCAAACCTTTCAAAATGAGTAGCAAGGCTAAACAAAGTCTTAAAAATTATATTTTAAAACAAGAATCTGGTGATTCAGAAGTCATGCAGAAGATCGACCAACTTTTAAGTCGTCTTACTACTGTCCTCAAAACTCCTACAAACTCTGGTGAATCTACATCTCGGATATAAACTCATGCATCCAAAGCCATTAATGCTCTTAACCAAGACTCTAATGAGTCCTCCTCAGATCAAAGTGATGGTTTAGAAAAATCATCTCTCAAAGTTAGCCCAATCATGACCAATTCCATGACTAAGTGGAAGGGTTTAACCAAACCCTCTGCGCTTAGTTATAATCGTATGTCTGCTCCTGATCTAGCCCTTGAAGAACGGGAACTAGGTTTTGTCAGCTTCAATGCCAATAATGTCTATGAATGGAACATAGATGGCAAAACCGAATACAACATCATGAGTATGTTTCAGCATATGACCATGGTAGGGACAGCCTATCAAGCTGCTCATGACACCTCTGAGGAAGCAATAGCCAATGTTATTATTTCTGGATTCTCTGGTCAACTCAAAGGTTGGTGGGATAACTACCTTTCTGATGACCAAAAACAATCAATCTTTTCTGCCATAAAGGTTAACGATCAAAATGAACCCATCCTTGGAGATGATGGAGAACCTATCCCTGATGCGGTTAATACCTTAATCTTTACTATAGCAAGCCACTTCATAGGGGATCCATCTCTTTGGAAAGATCGTTCTGCTGAATTACTTTCCAATCTCAGATGCAAAACCTTGTCTGATTTTAGATGGTATAAAGACACCTTTCTTACTAGGGTCTATACCAGAGAAGACAGTCAACAGCCCTTCTGGAAGAAAAAATTCCTAGCCGGACTTCCCAAATCCCTGGGAGATAAAGTAAGGGACAAAATTCGTAGCTTAACTCCGGATGGGATAATTCCCTATGATGCGTTAAGTTATGGTCAAATTATTTCTTTCATCTAAAAGGTTGCCCTAAAGATCTGTCAAGATGATAAGATCCAACGGCAACTTGCTCGTGAGAAAAAACAAAATCGTATCAATTTGGGAACTTTCTGTGAACAATTTGGTCTTCCTGCTTGTCATCCAAGGAAAACTAAAAGATCATCCAATCAAAAAGTTTTTAAATCTTATCCTGAAAAGAATTTTAGAAGACCAAGGAAAAGTTTTCAAAGAACCTAGAATAAAAAAGGTTTCCAAAAGAATTTTCAAAAGTATCCTCAGAAAAACCCCATTATTTGCTATACATGTAAAAAACCAGGACATGTTAGCAAATACTGTAGGTTAAAAGGAAAGATTAATAATTTGAACCTTGATCCTCAGATTGAGGAACAGATTAACAATCTTTTAATTGAAAGTTCAGATGACGAATCTGGACCAGAATCCTCTGATGATATCAATAATATCCAAGTTGATGATATTGAATCATCCTCAGATTCCGATGTTAAGCAAATTAATATTTTATCCAAACATCAAGATCTCTTATTTGATGCTATAGAGGCTATTGAAGATCAAGAACAAAAGAAAGACTTTCTTTTGAAATTAAAAAAATCTTTACAAAAAGAAAAAAACCCAAAAACCTTGTCCTTAGTAATAAATATGATGTCAAACACATTTTCAAAAAATTCGAAAAACAAGTTATTCGTCCCATAACCATTCAGAATCTCCACACTGAGGTCAACAACCTCAAAAGGGAAATCCAAGATATCAAAAGAAATCAAGACAATCATCAACTCATTCTTTCGCAATTAATGCAACAAGAAGGGTCTCATGATGAAGAACTTGATCCTTTTTTAAACCAAATTGAATTTTCTAAAAAACAAGAAAATAGAATTTCTAACGACAATGACGGAAAAGAAATCTTGAGAATAATAAATGTGTTCTCTTTTATGAAACATCGTGTTAATATCCAAATTGTCGTTAAAGATTTGTTCTTGAAACCATCGCACTCTTTGACTCAAGTGCAGATCAAATTGTATTAAAGAAGGTCTGATCCCCACAAAGTATTTTGAGAAAACTACTGAACGTCTTAGCTCGATAACGGGTGAAAGACTAAATATCAAATTCAAATTCACCGATGCTTTTGTTGAAAAAGGTAATCTTAGGATTCTAACTAAATTCATCATAGCAAAGGATATAAAAAATGATGTAGTCTTGGGGACACCTTTTATAATCCTTTTGTTTCCCTACCTAGCAGATTTTCCTGGACTTACCTCTTTTGTGGGAGGACAGGTAACTTTCTTTGAATTCCTAGATTCACCAAACCAGAAATCTCTCAACTTAATCGAATCCAAAACCAAACGGATTTGTTTTTTGAAAGAAGAAATCTCTTTTAAAACCCTTGAATCACAACTTTCTCAACCAAGGATTCAAGATAAAATCAAAATTCTTTCAAACCAAATTGAAAAGTCTATTTGTTCTGATCTGCCTCATGCCTTCTGGAATAGGAAAGAACACATTGTTAATCTTCCCTACGAAAAAGGTTTCAAAGAATCAAAAATCCCTACAGAAGCCCGCCCCATTCAAATGAATGAGCAGCTTTTGCAGCATTGTCAAAAAGAAATTAAAGATCTTTTGGATAAGGGATTAATTCACCCTAGCAAGAGTCCTTGGTCTTGCTCAGCCTTTTATGTCAATAAGCAAGCTGAGATAGAACAAGGAACTCCTAGGCTTGTCATCAATTACAAACTGTTGAATCAAGCTTTACAGTGGATTCGTTATCCTATCCCAAACAAAAAGGATTTACTCAATAGGTTAAATTCAGCAAATATCTTTTCAAAATTTGATATGAAATCTGGTTTTTGGCAAATCCAGATTAAAGAATCTGATAGATACAAAACTGCATTTACAGTCCCATTCGGTCAATATGAATGGAATGTAATGCCGTTTGGTCTGAAAAATGCCCCATCGGAATTTCAAAAAATAATGAACGATATTTTTAACCCATATTCAAACTTTGCAATTGTTTACATAGATGATGTCTTAATCTTCTCTCAAACTTTAGAAGAACATTTCAAACATGTTAAAACTTTTATGTACATCATCCAGAAAAACGGACTTGTGGTTTCAAAATAAAAAGTTGTCTTTTTCCAAACAAAAATTTGATTTATTGGTCATATGATTTCCCAAGGAACAATAACCCCAATTGAAAGATCAATTTTGTTTGCAAAAAAGTTCCCAGACTATAACCTTGACAAACCTCAACTCCAGAGGTTCCTAGGATGCCTTAATTATGTCTCGGACTTCATCACAAATCTTAACAATCTCATTAAGCCTCTTTATGATAGGCTTAAGAAAAATCCTCCACCATGGACGGACAAACATTCTGATATCATCAGATTTCTTAAAACCAAAGTTCGCAATCTTCCTTGCCTTTACCTACCTATTCCTTATGCATTCAAAACTGTTGAAGCAGATGCATCTAATTTAGGATATGGTGGTATCTTAAAACAAAAATTGCATGATAAAGAATGTATCATTGGATTTATATCCAAACATTGGAATAGTACTCAACAAAGCTATTCCACTATCAAAAAGGAAATTTTAGCCATTGTTTTATACATCACAAAATTTCAATCTAACTTACTCAATCAAAAATTTTTAGTCTGAGTTGATTGCAAATTGGCTAAAAAAATTTTACAAAATGATGTTAAAAATCTTGCATCAAAACAAGTGTTTGCCAGATGGCAAGCTATATTAAGAGTTTTTTATTTTGATATTGAGCACATCAAGGGCAACTCAAACTCTCTCCCTGACTTTCTCACACGTGAATATTTGCAGGGAGACAAGCAAAGAGACGATGCCTAAAAAGGCAACATTAGCCTCAGTAAGAGGCAGAGGCGTTCGCCTAGCCCTACCAGGGCCAACCAGAAAATCAGGTTCAAGCACCCCAACTGGGTCATCTACCCAACAATCTACCCAACAATCTACCCAACAACCCTATAAAAATCCAGCCCAACAACCCATTGAACCAGCAATCAATCAAGCCAAGCAGACTAAGGTAGACTACGCCTTCCCAATCGAAACCCTCTTGGCCTTACAAGACCAGGGCCTCACCAAACTTAACAAAAAATCTTGGGCTGACATTTGTAGTGAGTCAGATGAAGAAATTGACTTAGTTGAACTAATATCCCAAGTAGCCAACCAAAAAACAATAGTACAGAAACCAAGAGAAAAGGCCATTGTCCTAACACCCCAAATATCCACAATTACTACCAAAACACAAAAAACCCAAGCCAATTACACATCCACAAACAAATACTCAAACATTATCGAAATGGAGCCTGAATTTTGGGATAACTCACCAAACAAAGTCATCCCAAAAATCTTTCCTACTGGATTCCATTTCAAGCCATTTGCACCCAATAAAACACGCTAATTTTATGAATTCATTTTAATAGATACTGACTCAGTATCTATTAAACATTACAAGAACAAAACCAATCCTGACTTCATAACCCATTCAACAATCCAAATCCTCAAAGTTTTAACCCCAAAGCAATTTGGGAACAATCTAAACAAAACCCAAAAGTTTTCTCAAAATTATGACCCAATAGGTTTTAATTATTGGGACTACATGGAAGCCTGGACTAAAGTATTTTGGTTTTAAAATACTCAGTACGGACATTCATGGTTAATATATTTTAAAATAAAATCAAATTATGTTTTTCCAAATTGGTTCTACCAATGGTGGGACTTCTTTGGACCAATCCCAGAAATTCTACCCTCACCTACCGATGAAGGGTGTAAACTTTTTCAATCAAAATTTGACATTTAGGAAACTTGTGTTCCTGTAATGTTAAAATTTTTCTCAATCTTTTCATTGGCATGGGTATTCTCCTGGCAATACAAATATACAAAACTAGACCACCCTCAATCATTTCCAATCTTACAGAGGCATGGTTATGTGAAATGGTGGTCTCAATTTGATTCATCAATGGCCTATCCAGAAAGGTCAGAGAATGGTTCAGAACCAATCCTAATACTCAGAAGATTTCAGATCCAGAAACCGCTTCATTTCTTAATCAAAAGGCTCAAATCCAGGCAGCCCTAGCAGCCTCACAATCAAAAGAATCAATCAAAGGAAAGCTTCAACAAATCCTTCGCTTACTTCAAGAAGATGAAAATCCTCATCTAAAGAAGAATGCGATGAACAAGATCAAGATAGACAAACTGAAGAAGATTGTTTCGAAGTTTTCCTAGGAGAAGATTAAAATCGAAAATGTAATTCCCAAAACAATTTAGGGAACTTTGTGAAACCGGTACTATAGCTATAGTTCAGGTCATACCAACCGACACTGTAGAAACAGTAGAATCTTCAATTATAAAAGGAAGCCTCGCTGTCATTGTAAGGCACCCTTCAGTTTACCCAATCATAGAGAGAAGTTAGAGAGAGAAGATCTGAATGTTCTCTTGTAAGCTCTTCAGCTCCTATTCTTTTCTCTTCTTGTTTTCAATCAATTTTCTTAATAAATATTTATCCAGTTCCTCATTTTTGTGTTTTCCACATTTAGCTTTCTGCATCTGCATCTGCATATGCGGGCGGACTACCGCCACATCTAACCTCATACTAACCTGCATATGCATGCAGACTACCGCCGCATCTAACTTTATATTTACTTCATTGTTCTTGCATCTATCATACTGCATTCATACTGACTTTTACGCCTTCTTCCCCTTTCCCTCCTTGATCCACTTCGGGGATTCTGATATATATATATATATATATATATATATATATATATACAATAAAACATAATTATAGTCTAATATAAACTTTAAAATATTGTCTAAAGTAAAAATATTACATAAACCACAATGTTATAATCTCTTTCAAATACAAACTCAAAAGTCAAATTATAAAAAAAACTCAACCATAAATTGCCATATGATAAACTATTCAAGATTATTCACAATCCTACACCACAAAGTAATGAAAAATCAGAGTTCACGGATTGACTAACAACAATGACATTTAAAATAAATACCTAGAAGAGAGCAGACTGAGCAGTGAACACACAGGGGGACAAGGCACGACTGGAGGGGCTTACACGGCTGAAGGGGAGGAGCATGGTGGAATAGAGTTGGCACTGGCAGGACAGTGCTACGTGAGGGAGGTAGGAGGTGAGACCAATTGTAGCAACAACAATGGCTACGCGATGAAGGCAGCATCCAGAGGTTGCGATGGCAACTGTAGCAGGGTGGTGGCTGGACGGAAGTGAGGGAGTGAGGGAGGAGATCGATGAGAGGAAGGAGATGGAGAATGAGACTGTGAGATAGACGAGGCACGAGGGTGTTATTGAGCGTTTTGGACTTTGGTTGTTTGGTTAGGGTTCCTTTTCTCTAAATCAAACAGCGGGATTTTGGACTTTTGGGAGAAAATCGGCCGGATCTCAGTTCGGTTTGACCGACTGACTGTGGTTTCTGAATCTTCCAGTTATAGTATCTAACTGATTCGTTGTTTCCACCTGTTTACGGTTCAATCGGCCGGTTTGAACTGATTTTCAAGACCTTGCATTACAGTAATAACTAGATGAGAATATCTGTATATTTATACAAACTTACCTCTTTATCTTATAATTCATCATATATATATATATATATATATATATATAATGTTTAATATTGTTGACAATAATAATAATAATAATAATAATAATAATAATAATAATAATAATAATAATAATAATAATAATAATAATAATAATAATAATAATAATAATTTATGAATTCAGGTGTGAAGTATACTTGAACTTAACATATGTTTAATTATTCATGTACTTAATTTAACTACATTTTTCTATTGATACTTTAAATATTTCTAATAGTATGTGATGGGTGGAAAAATGCCGGTTAAGAATTTCTTATAAAAACAACGTTGCAAGTACAGTTTTAATCGATGAAATTTCCACTATCAATTTAAATTGTGTCACAATTAATAAAAATAAATATCCGGGAGTAGAATCCCGGGTCGTTTCCCTAAGAGTTGACACAAGGTGCAATTTATTGGCTAGGATTTTTCTGAGTAATTTTAGCATTGGAGAGCGGGAAAATAAATGGCTAGAAATTAAAGCAATAAATAATAACAAGAGGTGTTATGTATTTGAAATTAAAGGCCTTGGTCAGGAAAGAAAATTGGGGTTTCTATCCATGTTGTCTTTCCCAAGTAGAATAGTAAATGTTTATTGGTTTCACTTAGTTATTCTCTAACAATTGAAGGAAAGTCAAGTGGCTTCACTAACTCTAGCTCACAAATCCTAGTCACTTCGTGGGGAAGGACTAGAGTTGGTGAGAGTTGAGTTAGCCAGCAATTCCCAATTACAGATAATACTTGAGTATCACAACTCAAAGAATCCCAATTAATCAACCCCTAAGCCAAGTTGGAATGTCTACTCCATTAACATGAATGCCATTTTCATAAAATCATAATAGGAGTAAATAAAAGACATGATAACTATGAAAAATTAATTAAATTAAAATTAGCACGAACAATAATTAAAACGACTCAAACAAGCAATAAAAATAAATATAAAAATACTTCAATGCATTAATAAAATTAAAAAATAACAAGATCCAAACATGAACTCTAAGCAATTAAATGGAAAAGAGTAATTGAGTTATAGGAGAAACAAACTATAAGGATGATGACTTCAATTGAAGGTAGTAGCAGCTCTCTCAAAATTTAATTCAAAAGCAAAACTAAACATTAAAACCCTAAAGAAAAGTCGGTGTTTTTCTCTCTAGAATTCAAAACTAAAACTAAACTAAAGTGAAAAGTGTAAGTGTGTCAGTCTCAGCTCCATCCCTGCCTCTAGTATGTGTTTTTGGGCTTGGATCTGGGTCCAAATCAGCTCAGAAATCGCCCCCAGCGAGTTTTGTTAAGTGCAACACGTGACGTTCTGTCATGCGTATGCGCCGGCCACGCATACGCGTCACTGAACCTTGCATCCACGCACGCGTACGCATCAGTCACGCGTATGCGCTGCTGAACGACGCTCCTGGTCACGCGCATGCGTCAGCCATGCATGCGCGTCACTCCTCGCTTCTCAAATCTTCAATTTCTTGTGCTCCTTCCACTTTGACATGCTTCATCTTGATCCTTTAAGCCATCTATGCCCTGTAAACCTAAAAACACTTAACAAACACATCACGGCATCGAATGGGAATAAAGGAGAATTAAAAATTAATAATTTTAAGGCCTAGAAAATATGTTTTCATTCATAGCACAATATTGGGAATGAAACTTAAAAACATGCAATTTACATGAATAAGTGTGAGAATAGTTGATAAAACCCACTCAATTCAGTTCAAAATATATCATAAAATAATGGTTCATCAGTATGTTTGATAATTTAGTTTTCATGTTAGTACACATATTGAAATGGCTTAAAAATTAAAAATAATTGAAATGATGGTTTATTTTTGAAACACAAATAAATAAATTAAATAAACACTATTTTGATACTAACATTTTGTAGCAGTGATGCAATACGTTTTTTCTTTAGTTTGTTAATATAGAAATAAAATAAATGCACAATTAATTAATTATAATTAAATTTTTATATAGATTTTACAAGTATTTCGTATATAAATAGTATTTTCATATGGATAGATTTTGTATATAAATTTTTAAATTTTTTTCTAATAAAATAAGTTTGAGAAAATAAATAAATTTAATAACTTTATAAATAAGTAATCTTTAAATAATATTAGTCAATTTTAATATTGATTTTGTTCATATAATAACAACCTATTTTCTTAATCTTATTTTTTAATTTAAATTTATTTATTTTATACATTTTACATGTTAAATAACGTAGAATATTTTATTTTTTAAAATTTATTTTTAATTTTAATATTAAAATTATAATTTTAAAAATTAAAATATAAAATTAATTTTTTAAACTCAATAGAAAAGTGGTAGAATCTATTGAGTCGCTAGTAAAAAGATAAAGCCAATTAAGTGTGTTACATATCTAATTAATTCGTTTAAAAAAACTAATAACAAAAATAGAAGAATTAGTATTGATTATTTTCCACACAATACATTTATATATTTTATTACCGACTAAATTTGAACCAAATAGAAAATAAAGCCAAATATTCATGTTCACTTTTATCATATGTCGATGATATTATAATTGTTCTTGCAAAAGACAAATAAATTTAATCAAAAAATGCATATAAAAATATTGATATAATTTTTAACAAATTTTTTATTGAAATATGTTAATTTACTATATTTAAAATATAGTATTTAGAATAATTATATTATTTTAATTAATATATATTATTTAAAAGAACATTTAAAATTTATTATTTTGTATTAAAAGTATTAATAAAAATAATTTATTAGTTTTTCTTAAAATAACATTTTCTTTTCTTTTTCATAGAAGAAAGAAGTACTCTTAATTATATATTAAAGGAAAATTTTCAAGTATACCGGTACATCGGTATTTCAGTAATTTATTAGCAGTTGATCTTAATTATAAAAATATATATATAATATATATAATTAAGATCAACGGTTAAAAATTACTGAAATACCGGTGTACTGTTATACTTGAAAGTTTTTCTATATTAAATAGAATAATTATTTAATTTTATATCTGTAATATTTTATATTAATTAGCTTCAAGTTTTAATAACTTTTTGAATAAATTAATAACAACTTCATGCGAATAATTGTTTAAATATAATTTCATTTTAATTTTTGATTATGTTACCCACTTACGTGAACGTTGAGGATAATCTGAAATAAAAAAGAATGAACTTGTTGTAACTGCCATGTATTCTATGCTTTAACTGCGTGTGCTTCGTGTAACTGTCGCTCGTTCTTAGTGGGCAGCATCATTATTCTGCATACATAAGAACCCCTTAATCATGAAAAATATTTTCATTCCCGTTGATAATTGACTATTACCCTCTTAAAAATGGAAGTGGACAATAATACCTCAAAGTGTGTTGATAAGAGCATCAATGATAACCAATCTTGTCTGGTTGAAACCTTCCACTCCAACACTGTTGTTGATGGCATAGTTGCCTCTTTGAAGGTGAGATGTGTTTCAATCTAAGTGTATCTGTTATGCACGATTGCAACTAAATATTCCTTAATATTCATATACTATTTTGCAACATTAAAATAACTGACCTTGAGAGATTGTACATCAATATGAAGGGAGAGATGGCCATTCTTCAAGTTACAGTATTGGACCATGGAGACCGCCCAGCAACTTCTGATCAAATGCCACAACAGCATGTTCCAGCTGACGCGGTCAAAGGGAAGGAAGTACTTGAGAAAGACTATGCAAATGTAGAAGAAGACACTGATGTCATTCTTGGTGGAAGCGATCCTGAAAATACTGGTACTCCCCTAAATGGAAAATCTCAAAAGATAACTATTATCAACCAGGATAAAGAAATGATAGCACAACAAGAAAATGTCAACTATACTCATATCTATCTTCGTGAAAAGGTATATCCTTATATTAGCTACTTGTTTTCATTTGCAGCATTCATATATTTTAGTTACTAATTTTTTAATTATTTTTTTATTAAATTCGTATAGGCAAAAAAAGCATCCAAAGCTACCTTGAACTCGTCAGCCAAAGGTCACAACTCAAGTGAAAATTTCTGTTCTGGACGAAATATGGGCAGACCAAAGGGATCCAATGGACCTAGAATACTATCATCTGAAATTGGTTGTGTACTCCCAATTGAACTGAAGTCTAAATTCTGTCCAACTAAGAAAATGTAGTTGACACTACAAGAATGTCAAATATCACTTTATGTATTTGGCCACGACCTATATGAAGGGTAAAAACATTCAGTTAGCTACTTAACAAAAATAAAACTTATAAATATAAATAAGTTAATTATTGATGTCGAATATTTATTTCTGTGTCTTTTGTATTTGTAAGTTTTTACACAAGTACAACTTTATTGTATCTACATAGGGAGACTCTATTCAAAAATAAAAATATTGAAATGAGTTGAGCAGATTTTCAGTGTCTCACTCCCGGCAATGAAGTACACTCTAATATAAGTAAATACTGTAACTTTTATTAGGTTTGTGAAGAATATGCTTTATTTATTAACATTTTCATTTCCATGTAGATTTTACTATTGACTGCCCTTAAAAAAACAATGGCATAACGTATTGATGATCCCTTTGAAGATATATTCAACAAAATAACAACTTGGTCTCTACCACCATAATTTGGGGTAAGAAATTTCGATAACGGACCCTCAAAAGATACATAGTCTCAATGAAACTAATAATTTATAATAAAAAATTTAGGTTGATGCCCTTAACCCAGATATGCTACGTCAAGAGGTGTATGAAAAGTACAAAAACATCTGGATGCCGAAGTCTTCTGCATTAGAATATGTATTTTATTTTCACTCACTCTCTATTTGAATTTTTCATATTTTTTTAGTTTAATTGTCCATGAATCATGTCCACACAGATATATGTTCCACTTATTGACGACATTTTTCACTGGTTCTTGATGGTAATATCCATTGACGAGGGGAAGGTCTACAAACTTGATTCATATCCAAACCCAAACCGAGATATCTCTAAAAAATTTGTCATGAGATGGACGGTGATATATTGAATCTTCCTAGTGTATTTTTAGTTGTTGATAACATAGTAAATTATATATTTTTAAACAAGTGTAATAACCCGTGCCATGCACGTGATAAGATTGAAATTATAATTTTAAGCTGTTGTGTTAAAATTAATTTCAATTATAATAATTTAATTAATAAAAAATAACTTGTATGCATTTATTTTCTTTTCTTAATATAGTGTTAATTGTATTAACTATAAAATAGTTATTTAATCTACTTTTTTCAATAAATCAGACATATATACTCAATATGACCATAAATAATCTAGTAATACTCAAATCCACTAACAAAGTTTTATATGTTGGTTTACTGTGAAGTAAGAACATATCAAAATCAGCTCAAAATGAAGAACAAATTAATAGAGAATCCTAATGTAGAAAGTTCTACAATAAACAATAAATAATTTAAACCTACTAAATAACAATTCAACGCTATCCTTTGATACCTGCAAAATATACACCTAAAATAACACTGTATCAATGTTAGTATATAAAATTATATGATTAACGTAATTATAAAATTGTTTATCAGGAGAATAAAATAATACGGATTTTTATGATAATTTTAATATTCTCAAGCTATTAATGTACAATAAGAATGCATTATCCATTATAGCTCCTAGAATTGCTAAATTTTTTTAATTGATAGTAATAAATTTTAATAAATAAATACATTTAAGTAAGACATTTTGTTATTACCTTTTCATTATAGGCTCTCAAAAACTTCTCTATATACCACATTCATCATGCAGTTATCTTCCAAGTGTCCATGATCTTGCAACAACACTCGCAGACCATCTTTACTCGTTACCCTTGATAACGCAACTTACAATTGACCACGGGTGAAAACTGGCCTTGGAAGGTAAATTCCAACTTTCGATAGAGTTTGTCCCTGGGACGTATTTATTGTCATTGCAAATGACATGATAATTGGGAATTGTCTTCTTTGAAACCTGATCAGTAATGTTTCATTTTTTTGGAATTAGATTCAGTCTTGGGATACGAACAATACTTCCAGCTTTGTTACCGATTAAAGTCTTGCATTCTATCACATGATTTCCCATTCTTCTAACTTGCATTCTCGTTCCATTGTACAAACCATTAGTTGGGTCTGTATTCCACAGCAACATAACAGGAGCGCCAACCTTCATAACCAACTTGTGTGGTGGTAGACCTGAACAATTTATTCCATTTAAAATCTCCAGAAAGCATCTAACTCAAATTCTATATTTCCCTCCTCAGCACACACAGAGTCTGAACTTAAGTAGACTCTTTCTTGTCCAGGTAACCCTGCAGCCATCTTGTTGTATACATCAATGACACAATCCAGAGTTGGTGCAAGAATTGCTCTATCCTTGAAATAATTTTCAACGGATAAATTGGATAACATATCTAGATACACAAAATCAATGAGGTCATCCAAAGATGTCTCAGTGTTCTTAACCAAAATGTCAGATGGTATATGAACGATTGATTCACCATCTGTTGTATCACCAGCCAAACCATCACCAATTTTGAGTAGCCATTCTGCAAAATTTCTGAGTTCTTGTATGTTATTGTTTTCACGTAGTGACAATCTCATGTTTTTTGTAAGCTTTAAAACCTTACAGTTATGCCACAAATATGAAGAATTAATAGAAGACTGAATTATATCTTGCCTTGAGCCTCTGGGAATCACAAGTAAAATTTGTCTAAAATCTCCTCCGAGAACAACAACTTTACCTCCAAATGGCAAATGAGCATTATACGAATCTGAGCACCTTAAGATGTCGCTGAGGCATTTGTCTAAAGCTTCGTAACAATACTTACTTATCATTGGAGCTTCATCCCATATGATTAATTTGGCCTTGGATATTAACCTTGCAAGAGGACTTCCCTGTTTAATGCTACACAAAGAATCTTCATTTATGGTCAAATGAATTTTAAACCTTGAATGTGTAGTTCTTCCGTTAGGCAACATAAGTGCAACAGTCCCACTCAAAGCAACGTTTAAAATTATACCTCCTTTAGACCTAATTGAGCATGATATAGTTGATCATAAGAATGTTTTTCCACAACCACCTTGACCGTATAAGAAGAAAAGTCCACCCATATTACCACTAACAGCACCAATTATTTGATCGTATGCAAATTTCTGCTCATCAATTAGCTTTTCTAAATACCCACCTAGTTCACTCGCAACAGCATTAACGTCAAAGTTCAACTCTTCCATTATAATTCTGTCTTCTAAGATGGACACCAAATTCTCTGAAGGATATGGCATTCCACAATATTCTTTCAATGACTTGCCATTTGACTGGAGCAAATCTTCAATTTTTGCAAGTGCAATATCTTTTATTTGGACTTCTGACACCATCAAATCTGTATTTTTTCAATTTAAAATAACACAATTATTTGAAAAATTAGTCTTTGGCAAGAAAAGTTTGAAATGCATTGTTGAATGATAAATAACTCCTTGTTTTTGGTTTAAAAAATGCTTCATTAGTAACATGTCCTTTTAAAAATTATTATTGTGATTAACATGGATATCAAAATCACTATAACATAAAAAAAGGCACACAAACAACCGATGCAAATGCAAGTATTGAAAGTATGTGGATTTAGTTGCGGTTTCTTAGATGAAGTAGATATGGTTTATGACAATGTATCAAAATATGTATTAAGAGGAGGAAGTAAAGCAAGTACGAAACTAATATATATAAAATCCAATTTTTGAGTAATGTTTTGTTATATTTCCTAAATATTATCAGAGAAAGGGAAAAAGTTAAAGTGAACACCAATAAACAATTTTGCCATATGTATGGTAATTTTACTCCTAAAAAAGGTATTTTGTTAAAGAAAATCACTCTTAAAATTTCTTATCCAATGTTTTTGTTATAATTATAGGCTAAATTGAATTCTACCATGGAAAAAATTATAATAGACTATAGTTACCTTCCATTTGCAGTAATCTTCTTTGTTAATATAGTACGTCATGAGAGTGAAAGTTCCAAGTCTTTTGCCAATCAAAATCTGGTCTACTCATGTTATTTGATGTTAATAAAACAACAAAAAGTCTCCTTAAAAAAGTTGCAGAGTGCCATGTTCCTGCTTCAGAGATTGCATCAATGAATTCTCTGTCATTCTGCAACAGTCCTAGAGCATAGCATGCATCTTTGAAGAAGTCATAAACAACACCATCAACTGTTTTTTGATCATAAACGACACCATCTTTGAATAATTTTCTAATTTTATGAATGGTAGAAATGCTAATAATGAAACACACTCCAAATAAGGATAAGTCAATTAACTTACGTGTAACATTTGTTAATGGAGTCCTTGTGCTAGCTGAATCGGACCTCATTGCATGCATTGAATTTTGGTTGCTCTCATTTTGTGTGCATATTGATTTGTTAATCAAGAGAACTTGATTATATGAGTTGCTACCAGCCGCAAAACTCTCTTTGGCAACATTTCTTCTCTTTGCTCCATTGTAGGTGTCTTGAAATAATTAATGTTTCAAAAGAATGTAGTATTAGGAAACAGAAAGAAAGTATGCCATGAAAGAATTGGAATGAGATAATTATAATTGCTTATTACCTTGAGGTACATTCCGTAAACAAAGACTTGTTCTTTTTCTTCTTCTTTGACTGTCCAGAATTATTCTACGCCTAATCCTTGCAAGTCTTCAACTTATCCTTGAATTTTCACTATCCATTGATAAGATGTTAAAATAACACACTAAAATTGAGGCAATTCAAATTCATAATTGTTATATATGCAGAGTATATTAGGAGTATTTAAAAACTGAAGAAAAATGAGTTAGTGGGAATGTGAAAAGTATTTTATTAAGGTAAAATAAGAAATTAAATCTCTACAATTAATTCTCTATCTTTAGAGTAGGATAATTACGTTTGGAATGTTCTGATGCTTTTATGCTTTTTATTCTTTTTTGCTTGTGATACCCTTTATAAAAAAATTACATTTGCAACCTTAGATTAAAGAAACTTATAGGAGAGATAAGTTTGGAATATAATAATTAATACATCATGTGATAGGAAAACAATGATTTCCAATTCATTGATATATACATACATGGAAATATATAATAGTGAACTATTCGGGAAGAGGCCAAAGAAGAGATATACAAATATACATGACATTATTGCTATACAGAGAATAGGCATTAAAAGATATACGCCTGTAATAAAATATCATACCTTGAGCAACTATATTTATGAATTAAAATTATTGATACACCACATTTATTATATTATTATATATGAAATTAAAAAACCTCACTAAGTGTCGGAATCCCAATTTGTCACGCCGAAGCCTAGATCTTATAAGCTGAAACATTTAACAGGAGCAAAGAAGGAAGGTTAGTTAAACCTCAACCAAGGCTTATGCATAAAAAAGCCAGAGGTACACCAATAATCGATGGATTTTGCAGAATGTATAAATCAAAGGTGAGGTACTCAAGTAAAGCTTGGATAATCAGTCGGGACCGATGTGGAGGTTGTAGGGAGTAGTAGCACAGATAAACAACGGCACCGCCATGGCGAGCTCTGGAGGTAAAAGGCTGAGTCGGGGAACAGCAGCCCATCGACGCCAATGAAGAGGCCATGTAAGGGAAGTAGCATGGGTCTGGGTTGGGTTATGGGTTAAATTTGGGTTGTGTCCTTGTAGCCCACATCATAGGCATTGTTTAATATTATTTTTAGTATATTTTCGTAACTTTTTATTTTTTATTAATTTTTTTGTTAATAGTATGGATATTTTTTTTCTTATATTTATTGATGTATATTATTGTATTTTTTAATAGATTTTTTTGCACTCATTGCTTATATAATTTTTTGTAATTATTTTTATTAATATATATTTTTGTTAGAACCTTATTTTTTTATTTACCTTTGTAGATTTTTATTGTGTGTTCAAAAATTAGTATATATTTTATATAATACTGTTAATTTTATATTATAAATTTTTTAAGAAAGATATAATTAAATTTAAAAAGAGAGTACTACTGAAAGAGTACCAAAAAACTATTAACTAAAAGAGTACTAAATTTCAAGACATACATTTAAATTTCTTTAAAAAAAACTATAGTCAAGAAGTTTTAAAATAATATAATTTTGAATGATTCAAATTTATGTTTTGTAGTCATTTTGTCTGGACAAAATCTTGAATAATATAATCCAAAATGAAGGTAATCGGAAATCATTGTAGCTCGCCCCCGTTTTGGGTCAAGGTCGTAGATCAACAAAGCTTTCTTTAATAAAATGAAGGTAATATATAAAGTATTATGTCCATAATACCAATGATATATTTGTAAAGCCTCCAATAATATACCAGTGTATCATATAAGTAATTTGGAACTAAACAAAATAAAAATAAAGCGACTTAAAGATAAAATAGTTCACACAGTAATTTAAAAAAAATACTTGCATTATCATTCTAGAAATAATGATGAAAACTGCTTAATAAGCTATTCTTTGGAAACTTTCCTCGTCTTTGTTGCTGAAAAATTGTAATCTTCTCCAGTATCATGAGTTGGTTGTGAAATCCATCTTTCACTCTCAGCAGCATCAGAAGCAACACCAGAAGTAGTTGTAGGTTCATCTGTAAAAAAATGAGCTGGGTTTGCAACTAGGTTATGTTTGTCCCAGGTAATAGTAGTACCTCCATCACCAGCTTTATTAACCGTAAGATTTTTACCAGCAGAACTTGAATTGGTGTGATAGACTTGGAAGACTCAATGTCAGGTTGGTATTCACCTACTTGTGAATCAGCATTCTATCAAAAAATTAAGTAAAAGTTATCATTAGAGATAAAAATCTAATTAACAATCTCATCATTGTTCCGTGGTCAATACTACACACCCTTAAACAAAACACCATCACTTAAATTCACAGTCTATCCACTATTTTGGAATGCTACATATCAACTACGAAGAACAGTCCACCAAGGAGATTTTTTTTCAAAGAGAGAGTCCACACAATTTATTATAAGGAAAGTGCATCTGAAGTTGGGGTTTTTTATATCATTTAAATATAAAGGATAAACATATAAATGTTAATAAGAGATGTACATTATATCCTGCCAATTAATTCAGTATTTTGTCAATAGCTGAAGGATTTAATAATGTTAATGTTGTCACATACCCTTTTCACAAACATGAATTGGATAAATAATCTTGTTAAAATTAAATTGACAAAAAATTTTTGGTAAAGTTATTCACCTTATTCATATCTGAATAATCAGTTGGAAGTGTTATCACATTAGAAATTGCAGGGAAGAAGGCATCCTAATGAAATTTTAAAAACACCATGAGTATAATAAAAAATTACTTATATACCGTGCCTACTCTAAAGATAAAATACCTACTCGATACTGTACTTCTGTTTGAAGGAATTGATTATGGCCTCATCGTGATACAACTTCACGACTGTGATAGAAACCGATTGGAAAGAATTGATGTTCTCCAACTCCACAGAAACTTTGAAAAGGAACGTTTTATTCTTGAATTTACTTAACTCTATAGGAAAATCAATCCTATTCCCACCCTATATTGAATTGAGATGAAGAACAATAAGTGTCAACAATAAAATGTTAATACATGAGTTATAATGTTCACAATAGTATATAAATACAAAATTTTTTTAGTACCCTCATTATATGTTTTGTCCTCAGCTCTGCAGCAGAAATATTTAAATACTCACTACCAACAGTTTCATACGCGATGAATGATGCATAGGATTCTTCATCAGCAACCTTCAAATTTAGTGAATACCTATAAATAAAGAAAAATTATATTATCGCGAATCTCAATTAATAAAAACTGGAATAAGGTTTATTTCACAAATAATGCACACTTTGGAGTAAAATTCCGTGATTCAGCTTTGCACCTAGAACATTTGTAACCATCTCCTTCTTCTCTCAAAGGACAAACATTGCAACTCTTGTACCACCAAGACTTTCCCGGAGAAAAATCCTTCACTACTCCAATGGTCACACAAACTGTTTTCGGAAATGCAGTAGTTTAATCAATTAAAACAGTGTCACCAAATGATTACATATAAAAAAATATGGCATAAGAAAATTTTAGAATCTAATCAAGTTATATAAAAACCTCTATAAGATCCCTAATCTCAGAAATTGGTTTGTACGGAGTCTTATTCAAAGAATCATCTTCCTCTGAATATGGAGCTCTTTTCTCAATGCGTGCAACCCGTGTTGGTGTCCCTGTCTCAATAGCCATTATCCTTTATTCACACAAAATAAAATTTGCGTTAGAATATTGAAGATGCAATCATACACAGCTAAACATACAATATAACTGTAATTTTAATAAACCAACAAAAAGTCTAACCTTTGTCTGAATTTTTTAACCTTTTTCCAAATCAGCATTGATCATCAACACAGAGTTATATGTTGTATTTGAGACTCCCATTTTTGCATGCATTACACAAAGAGTAATAACATTAGACCTTCAAAATGAAGACCACTTTACCAAATTATTTTCAAATGAGCCAAAACTAATAGTACACCAACAGAGGCAAAAACATAACGAAGAGGAGGACAAAAGTGTAAGATGAAGAAAGAAAAACCAAACGAATAGATGTTCCGGAATGTCGAAAGGGCGCACGCGGAGACGGAGCGGTAAGACGCAATGACAGCGGTTCTAGAATGGGGCGGCGATGGCAAGCTCACGCGATGGGCTTCTGCTTCAAGTAATTGATTAGCCGCTAGATTTCTCATAGTAAGTTAGGGGAATTGCTACCCAATAATGTGACTTTTCAAGGGAGGATGGGAAGGTAGAATTATGAGGGTATGTGAGGGAATTGAATCACTGAATGGCTAAATTAGAGAGTGTTTGCTTCGTTTATGATTGGGGTTGGGTGGGTTAGCGAGTTTTTGGGGTAAATAGAATCTAGTTGGATTGTGTCCCGTATAAGAAAAAAAAAACAAAAAGAGCTGTATAGATATATTTTTTGTAATATTTATTTATGTTAATTTTTATTTTTTTTCATAGGCTACTGCTACTTTTAAAATATCTATTTAATACATCATATGTTAATATTAATAGTATTTCTTAAAAAGATATTTTTAAAAATAATTATAACATGATTATAAATATAATAAAAATAAATATGTCAATTAGAAGGTTAAATCAATATGCCTACCAATGCCTTTGTTGAATTTTGCAAACTGGATAATTAGTATGTATTCGATTGCTTGGTGATCATGTAGATAATTGAGTAGTTGAGTTACAAATTGATCCCACAGTGTGCATCTAATTTTTTCCTCATTTCTAAATAAAAGCGAAAATTAAGAGAAATAGGTAATAATATATAATAAAAAAAGATTTTGCATATGAATAGATAATTATTACAAAACAAATTATAATTGTGAAATTTTAAATCTTCAAATACTGCAAATCATGGAGATCAACCACAATGTAATGGCCATTTTTTCCTGCTTTTGACCATGACATAAGTTCTCCTTTTCCAGTCAAGAGTCCAATAACATCTATTTAAAAAAAACGAATTAAAAGCATGAAATTAAAGACAAATAAATGAACAACACAATAATAATAATAATACAAATTAACTACGTACCAAATAAGTTAGATTTTTCATTTGTTTGTCTCAATATATCAGTATGATCGAGAAAATTAAAATGATTTTTAGGAATGTTACGATCATCGATCGTATTTACTATACGTGACTCTTTCTTAAAAGTTATTCTACACACATGTGTAGTCAGAAGATAAATTCCGCTTGATTCCTCAATCAGAAAATTTGAGAAGACATAAACCTTCCCCTCGATCAAATCATTCTCAAACATTTTTGCCAAATAATTCTTGATTGAACAATGAATTTTATCACACTGTAAAACAAATTAAAAATGAAGACTATTAGCACTTATAACTCTATTAAATCGCACTATCGTTGATTCGTCCAAGGGTTTACTTATCAAATAAATTTAACATATGAACAAAAAATATCTATAAACTGGAAAAATGGGTGGAAAAATGCCGGTTAAGAATTTCTTATAAAAACAGTATTGCAAGTACAGTCTTAACCGACGAAATTTCCACTATCAATTTAAATTGTGTCACAATTAATAAAAAGAAATAACCGGGAGTAGAATCTCGTGTCGTTTCCCTAAGAGTTGACACAATGTGCAATTTATTGGCTAGGATTTTTCTGAGTAATTTTAGAATTGGAGAATGGAAAAATAAATAGCTAGAAATTAAAACAATAAATATTAACAAGAGGTGTTATGTATTTGAAATTAAAAGCCTTGGTCAGGGAAGAAAATTGGGATTTCTATCCTTGTCTTTTCCAAGTAGAATAGTAAATGTTCATTGCTTTCACTTAGTTATTCTCTAACAATTGAAGGAAAGTCAAGTGGCTTCACTAACTCTAGCTCACAAGTCCTAGTCACTTTGTGGGGGAGGACTAGAGTTGGTGAGAATTGAGTTAGCCAGCAATTTTCAATTACAGATAATACTTGAGTATCACAAGTCAAGGAATCCCAATTAATCAACCCCTAAGCCAAGTTGAAATGTCTACTCCATTAACATGAATGCCATTTTCATAAAACTATAATAGGAGTAAAAAAAGATATGATAATTATGAAAAATTAATTAAATTAAAATTAGCACGAACAATAATTAAAATGACTCAAACAAGCAATAAAAATAAATATAAAAATACTTCAATGCATTAATAAAATTAAAAAATAACAAGATCCAAACATGAACTCAAAGCAATTAAATGGAAAAGCGTAATTGAGTTATAAGAGAAGCAAACTATAAGGATGATGACTTCAATTGAAGGTAGTAGCAGCTCTCTCAAAATCCAATTCAAAAGCAAAACTAAGAACATCAAAATCTTAGAGAAAAGTCGGTGTTTTTCTCTCTAGAATTCAAAACTAAAACTAAAACTAAAGTGAAAAGTGTAAGTGTGTCAGTCACAGCTCCATCCCTGCCTCTAGTCTGTATTTTCGGGCTTAGATCTGGGTCCAAATCAGCCCAGAAATCACCCCCAACGAGTTCTGCTAAGTACAGCACATAATGCTCTGTCACGCGTATGCGTCGGCCACGCGTACGCGTCACTGAACGACGCTCCTGGTCACGCGCACGCGTCAGCCATGCGTGCGCCTCGCTCCTCGCTTCTCAAATCTTCAATTTCTTGTGCTCTTTCCACTTTGACATGCTTCATCTTCATCCTTTAAGTCATCTATGCCCTGTAAACCTGAAAACACTTAATAAACACATCACGACATTGAATGGGAATAAAGGAGAATTAAAAATTAAAAATTTTAAGACCTAGGAAACATGTTTTCAATCATAGCACAATATTGGGAATAAAACTTAAAAACATGTTATTTACATGAATAAGTGTGAGAATAATTGATAAAACCCCCTCAATTCAGTCTCAAATATATCATAAAATAATGGTTCATCAGTATGTTTGATAATTTAGTTTTCATGTTAGTACACATATTGAAATGGCTTAAAATTTAAAAAGAATTGAAATGATGGTTTATTTCAATATTTATTTTTGAAACACAGATAAATAAATTAAATAAACACTATTTTGATACTAACATTTTGTAGCATTGAAGAAATACGTTTTTTCTTTAGTTTGTTAATAGAGAAATAAAATAAATGCACAATTAATTAATTATAATTAAATTTTTATATAGATTTTACAAGTATTTCGTATATAAATAGTATTTTCGTATGGATGGATTTTGTATATAAATTTTTAAATTTTCTTCTAATAAAATAAGTTTTAGAAAATAAATAAATTTAATAACTTTATAAATAAGTAATCTTTAAATAATATTAGTCAATTTTAATATTGATTTTGTTCATATAATAACAACCTATTTTCTTAATTTTATTTTTTAATTTAAATTGATTTATTTTATACATTTTACATGTTAAATAACTTAGAATATTTTATTTTTTAAAATTTATTTTTCATTTTAATATTAAATTTATAATTTTTAAGAATTAAAATATAAAATTAATTTTTAAACTCAATAGAAAAGTGGTATAATCTATTGAGTCGCTAATAAAAAGATAAAGCCAATTAAGTGTGTTACATATCTAATTAATTCGTTTAAAAAACTAATAACAAAAATAGAAGAATTAGTATTGATTATTTTCCACACAATACATTTGTTTGTCAAAACTGTTTTTTACATGATATATAGTTAAATATTTTAAGTAATCTCATATATATACTCATATGTATTATAAGGTAGGTTATGGAGTTAAATCTAAATTTGGCCCTGAAATTTAGCCCGATACTCAAAATGATCCTATATATATATATATATATATATATATATATATATATATATATATATATATTATTACTGACTAAATTTGAACCAAATAGAAAATAAAGCCAAATATTCATGTTTACTTTTATCATATGTCGAGGATATTATAATTGCTCTTGCAAAAGAAAAATAGATTTAATAAAAAAATGCATATAAAAATATTGATATAATTTTTAACAAATTTTTTATTGAAATATGTTAATTTACTATATTTAAAATATAGTATTTAGAATAATTATATTATTTTAATTAATATATATAATTTAAAAGAACATTTAAAATTTATTATTTTGTATTAAAAGTATTAATAAAAATAATTTATTAGTTTTTCTTAAAATGACATTTTCTTTTCTTTTTCATAGAAGAAAGAAGTACTCCTAATTATATATTAAAGGAATATTTTCAAGTATACCGGTACATCGGTATTTCAGTAATTTTTTAACAGTTGATCTTAATTATAAAAAATATATATAATATATATAATTAAGATCAACGGTTAAAATTTACTGAAATACCAGTGTACTGTTATACTTGAAAGTTTTCCTATATTAAATAGAATAATTATTTAATTTTATATCTGTAATATTTTATATTAATTAGCTTCAAATTTTAATAACTTTTGGAATAAATTAATAACAATGTAATGCGAATAATTGTTTAAATATAATTTCATTTTAATTTTTGATTCTGTTACCCACTTACATGAACGTTGAAAATAATCTGAAATAAAAAAGAATGGACTTGTTTGTAACTGCCATGTATTCTATTAACTGCGTGCGCTTCGTGTATCTGTCGCTCGCTCTTAGTGGGCAGCATCATAACTCTGCATACATAAGAACCCGTGAAAAATATTTTCATTCCCGTTGATAATTGACTATTACCCTCTTAAAAATGAAAGTGGACAATAATACCTCCAAGTGTGTTGATAAGAGCATCAATGATAACCAATCTTGTCAGGTTGAAACCCTCCAGGTGAGATGTGTTTCAATCTAAGTGTATTTGTTATGCACGATTGCAACTAAATATTCTTTAATATTCATATACTGTTTTGCAACATTAAAATAACTGACCTTGAGAGATTGTGCAACAATATGAAGGGAGAGGTGGCCATTCTTCAAGTTGCAGTATTGGACCTTGGAGACCGCCCAGCAACTTCTGATCAAATGCCACCATTGCATGTTCCAGCTGATGCGGTCAAAGGGAAGGAAGTACTTGAGAAAGACTATACAAATGTAGAAGAAGACACTGATGTCATTCTTGGTGGAAGCGATCCTGAAAATACTGGTACTCCCCTGTATGGAAAATATCAAAAGATAACTATTATCAACCTGGACAAAGAAATGATAGCACAATCAAAAAATGTCAACTATACTCGTACCTATCTTCGTGAAAAGGTATATCCTTATATTAGCTACTTGTTTTCATTTGCAGCATTCGTATATTTTAGTTACTAATTTTTTAATTATTTTTTTTATTAAATTTGTATAGGCGAAAAAAGCATCCAAAGCTGCCTTGAACTTGTCACCCAAAGGTCACAACTCAAGTGAAAATTTCTGTTCTGGGCGAAGGAGGGGCAGACCAAAGGGATCCAATGGACCTAGAATACTATCATCTGAAATTGGTTGTGTACTCCCAGTTGAAAAGAAGTCTAAATTCTGTCCAACTAAGGAAATGCAGTTGACACTACAAGAATGTCAAATATCACTTTATGTATTTGGCCACAACTTATATGAAGGGTAAAAACATTGAGTTAGCTACTTAACAAAAATAAAACTTATAAATATAAATAAATTAATTATTGATGTCGAATATTTATTTCTGTGTCTTTTGTATTTGTAAGTTTTTACACAAGTACAACTTTGTTGTATCTACATAGGGAGACTCTATTCAAAAATAAAAATATTGAGATGAGTTGAGCAAATTTTCAGTGTCTCATTCCCTGCAATGAAGTACACTCAAATGTAAGTAAATACTATAACTTTTATTAGGTTTGTGAAGAATATGCTTTAGTTATTAACATGTTCATTTCCATGTAGATTTTAATGTTGACTGCCCTTAAAACAACAATGGCATAACGTATTGATGATCCCTTTGAAGATATGTCCAACAAAATAACAACTTGGTCTCTACCACCACAATTTGGGGTAAAAAATTTCGATAACAGACCCTCAAAAAATATGTAGTCTCAATGAAACTAATGATTTATAATAAAAAAAAATTAGGTTGATGCCTTTAACCCAAATATGCTACGTCAAGAGTTGTATGAAAAGTACAAAAAACATCTGGATGCCGAAGTCTTCTGCGTTAGAATATGTTTTTTATTTTCACCCACTCTCTATTTGAATTTTTCATATTTTTTTAGTTTAATTGTCCATGAATCATGTCCACACAGATATATGTTCCATTCATTGACGACATTTTTCACTGGTTCTTGATGGTAATATCCATTGACGAGGGGAAGGTCTACAAACTTGATTCATATCCAAACCCAAAGCGAGATATCTCAAAAAAATTTGTCATGAGATAGATGGTGATATATTGAATCTTCCTAGTGTATTTTTAATTGTTGATAGCATAGTAAATTATATATTTTTAAACAAGTGTAATAACCCGTACCATGCACGTGATAAGTTTGAAATTATAATTTTAAGCTATTGTGTTAAAATTAATTTTAATTATGATAATTTAATTAATAAAAAAATAACTTGTATGCATTTATTTTCTTTTCTTAATATAGTGTTAATTGTATTAACTATAAAATAGTTATTTAATCTACTTTTTTTTCAATAAATCAGACATATATATTCAATATGCCATAAATAATCTAGTAATACTTAAATCCACTAACAAAGTTTTATATGTTGGTTTGTTGTGAAGTAAGAATATATCAAAATCAGCTCAAAATGAAGAACAAATTAATAGAGAATCCTAATGTAGAAAGTTCTACAACAAACAATAAATAATTTAAACCTACTAAATAACAATTCGACGCTATCCTTTGATACCTGCAAAATATATACATGAAATAACACTGTATCACTGTTAGTATATAAAATTATATGATTATCGTAATTATAAAATTGTTTATTAGGAGAATAAAATAATACATATTTTTTATGATAATTTTAATATTCTCAAGCTATTAATGTACAATAAGAATGCATTATCCATTAGCTCCTAGAATTGCTAAATTTTTTTAATTGATAGTAATAAATTTTAATAAATAAATAGATTTAAGTAAGACATTTTGTTATTACCCTTTCATTATAGGCTCTCGAAAATTTATCTCTCAAAAATTTATCTATATACCACATTCATCGTGCAATTATCTTTTAAGTGTCCATGATCTTGCAACAGTACTCGCAGACCATCTTTACTCGTTACCCTTGATAACGCAACATACAATTGACCATGGGTGAAAACTGGCCTTCGAAGGTAAATTCCAACTTTCGATAGAGTTTGTCCCTGGGACTTATTTATTGTCATTGCAAATGACATGATAATTGGGAATTGTCTTCTTTGAAACCTAACCGGTAATGTTTCATTATTTGGAATTAGATTCAGTCTTGGGATAAGAATAATACTTCCAGCTTTGTTACCGGTTAAAGTCTTGCATTCTATCACATGATTTCTCATTCTTCTAACTTGAATTCTCGTTCCATTTTACAAACCATTAGTTTGGTCTATATTCCGCAACAACATAATAGGAGCGCCAACCTTCACAACCAACTTGTGTGGCGGTAGACCTGAACAATTTATTCCATTTAGATTCGCCGGCGAGAAAGCATCTAACAAAAATTCCATATTTTCCTCCTCAGCACACACAGAGTCTGAACTTAAGTAGTCTCTTTCTTGTCCAGGTAACCCTGCAGTCATCTTGTTGTTGACATCAATGACACAATCCAGAGTTGGTGCAAGAATTGCTCTATCCTTGAAATAATTTTCAACGGATAAATTGGATAACATATCTAGATACACAAAATCAATGAGGTCATCCAAAGATGTCTCAGTGTTCTTAACCAAAATGTCAGATGGTATATGAACGATTGATTCACCATCTGTTGTATCACCAGCCAAACCATCACCAATTTTGAGTAGCCATTCTGCAAAATTTCTGAGTTATTGTATGTTGTTATTTTCACGTAGTGACAATCTCATGTTTTTTGTAAGCTTTAAAACCTTACAGTTATGCCACAAATATGAAGAATTAATAGAAGACTGAATTATATCTTGCCTTGAGCCTCTAGGAATCATAGGTAAAATTTGTCTAAAATCTCCTCCGAGAACAACAACTTTACCTCCAAATGGCAAATGAGCATTATACGAATCTGAGCACCTTAAGATGTCTCTGAGGCATTTGTCTAAAGCTTTGTAACAATACTTACTTATCATTGGAGCTTCATCCTATATGATTAATTTGGCCTTGGATATTAACCTTGCAAGAGGACTTTCCTGTTTAATGTTACACAAAGAATCTTCATTTATGGTCAAATGAATTTTAAACCTTGAATGTGCAGTTCTTCCATTAGGCAACAGAAGTGCCGCAGTCCCACTCGAAGCAACATTTAAAATTATACCTCCTTTAGACCTAACTGAGCATGATATAGTTGACCATAAGAATGTTTTTCCTCAACCACCTTGACTGTATAAGAAGAAAAGTCCACCCATACACCAATTATTTGATCGTATGCAAATTTATGCTCATCAGTTAGCTTTTCTAAATACCCACCTAGTTCACTCGCAACAGCATTAACGTCAAAGTTCAACTCTTCCATTATAATTCTGTCTTCTAAGCTGGACACCAAATTTTCTGAAGGATATGACATTCCACAATATTCTTTCAATGACTTGCCATTTGACTGGAGCAAATCTTCAATTTTTGCAAGTGCAATATCTTTTATTTGGACTTCTGACATCATCAAATCTATATTTTTTCAATTTAAAATAACACAATTATTTGAAAAATTATTAAATTAGTCTCTGGCAAAAAAAGTTTGAAATGCATTGTTGAATGATAAATAACACTCCTTGTTTTTGGTTTAAAAAATGCTTCATTAGTAACATGTCCTTTTAAAAATTATTATTGTGATTAACATGGATATCAAAATTATTATAACATAAAAAAAGGCACACAAACAACCAATGCAAATGCAAGTATTGGAAGTATGTGGATTTTGTTGCGGTTTCATAGATGAAGTAGATATGGTATACGGCAATGAATCAAAATATGTATTAAGAGGAGGAAGTAAAGCAAGTACGAAACTAATATATATATAATCCAATTTTTGAGTAATGTTTTGTGATATTTACTAAATATTATCAGAGAAAGGGAAAAAGTTAAAGAGAACACCTATAAACAATTTTGCCATATGTATGGTAATTTTACTCCCAAAAAAGGCATTTTGTTAAAGAAAATCACTCTTAAAATTTCTTGTCCGATGTTTTTGTTATAATTATAGGATAAATTGAATTCTACCATGGAAAAAAATTATAATAGACTATAGTTACCTTTCATTTGCAATAATCTTCTTTGTTCATATAGTACGTCATGAGAGAGAAAGTTCCAAGTCTTTTGCCAAACAAAATCTGGTCTACTCATGTTATTTGATATTAATAAAACAACAAAATGTCTCCTTAAAAAAGTTGCAGAGTGCCATGTTCCTGCTTCAGAGATTGCATCAATGAATTCTCTGTCATCCTGCAATAGTCCTAAAGCATAGCATGCATCTTTGAAGGAGTCATAAACAACACCATCAACTATTCTTAGATCATAAATGACACCATCTTTGAATAATTTTCTAATTTTATGAATGGTAGAAATGCTAATAATGAAACACACTTCAAATAAGGATAAGTCAATTAACTTACGTGTAACACTTGTTAATGGAGTCCTTGTGCTAGCTAAATCGGACCTCATTGCATACTTTGAATTTTGGTTGCTCTCATTTTGTGTGCATATTGATTTGTTAATCAAGAGAACTTGATTATATGAGCTGCTACTGGCCGCAAAACTCTCTTTGGAAATATTTCTTCTCTTTGCTCCATTGTAGGTGTCTTGAAATAATTAATATTTCAAAAGAATGTAGTATTTGGAAAGAGAAAGAAAGTATGCCATGAAAGAATTGGAATGAGATCATTATAATTGGTGATTACCTTGAGGTGCATTCTGTAAACAAAGACTTGTTCTTTTTTTTCTTCTTTGACTGTCCAAAATTATTCTACGCCTAATCCTTGCAAGTCTTGAACTTATCCTTGAATTTTCACTATCCATTGATAAGAGGTTAAAATAACACACTAAAATTGAGGCAATTCAAATTCAGAATTGTTATATATGCAGAGTATATTAGGAGTATTTAAAAACTGAAGAAAAATGAGTTAGTGGGAATGTGAAAAGTATTTTATTAAGGTAAAATAAGAAATTAAATCTCTACAATTAATTCTCTATCTTTAGATTAGGATAATTACGTTTGGAATGTTCCGATGCTTTTATGCTTTTTATTCTTTTTTGCTTGCGATACCCTTTATCAAAAAAATTACATTTGCAACCTTAGATTAAAGAAACTTATAGGAGAGATAAGTTTGGAATATAATAATTAATACATCATGTGATAGGAAAACAATAATTTCCAATTCATTGATATATACATACATGGAAATATATAATAGTGAACTATTCGGGAAGAGGCCAAAGAAGAGATATACAAATATACATGACATTATTGCTATACAGAGAATAGGCATTAAAAGATATATGCCTGTAATAAAATATCACACCATGAGCAACTATATTTATGAATTAAAATTATTGATACACCACATTTATTATATTATTATATATGAAATTAAAAAACCTCACTAAGTGTCGGAATCCCAATTTGTCATGCCGAAGCCTAGATCTTATAAGCTGAAACATTTAACAGGAGGAAAGAATGAAGGTTAGTTAAACCTCAAGCAAGGCTTATGCATAAAAAAGCCAGAGGTACACCAATAATCAATGGATTTTGCAGAATGTATAAACCAAAGGTGAGGTACTCAAGTAAAGCTTGGATAATCAGTCAGGACCGATGTGGAGGTTGTAGGGAGCAGCAGCGCAGATAAACAACGATACTGCCATGGCGAGCTCTGGAAGTAGAAGTTCGCGGCTGAGTCGGGGGAACAGCAGCCCGTCGATGCCAATGAAGAGGCCATGTAAGGGAAGTAGCATGGGTAAGGGACTCCTGCTTGCTGGGTTGGGTTTTGGATTACGTTTGGGTTATGTCCTTGTAGCCCACATCACAGGCATTGTTTAATATTACTTTTAGTAAATTTTCGTAAGTTTTGATTTTTTATTAATTTTTTTTCATAGTATGGATATTTTTTTTTCCTTATGTTTATTGACGTATATTATTGTACTTTTTTATAGATTTTTTAGCACTCATTTCTTATATAAATTTTTGTAATTATTTTTATTAATACATATTTCTGTTAGAACCTTATTTTTTTATTTACCTTTGTAGATTTTTATTGTGTTAAAAAATTAGTATATATTTTATATAATACTGTTAATTTTATGTTATAAATTTTTTAAGAAAGATATAATTAAATTTAAAAAGAGAGTACTACTGAAAGAGTACTAAAAAACTCTTAACTAAAAGAGTACTAAATTTCAAGACATATATTTAAATTTCTTTAAAAAAAACTATAGTCAAGAAGTTTTAAAATAATATAGTTTTGAATTATTCAAATTTATGTTTTGTAGTCATTTTTGTCTAGACAAAATCTTGAATAATATAATCCAAAATGAAGGTAATCAGAAATCATTATAGCTCGCCCCCATTTAGGGTCAAAGTCATAGATCAACAAAGCTTTCTTTAATAAAATGAAGGTAAGATATAAAGTATTATGTCCATAATACCAATGCTATATTTGAAAAGCCTCCAATAATATACCCAGTGTATCATATAAGAAATTTGGAACTAAACAAAATAAAAATGAAGCGACTTAAAGATAAGATAGTTCACACAGTAAATCTTTCACTCTCAGCAGCATCAGAAGCAACACCAAAAGTAGCTGTAGGTTTCTCTGTAAAAAAATGAGCTGGGTTTGCAACTAAGGTATGTTTGTCCCAGGTAAAAGTAGCACCTCCATCATCAGCTTCATTAACCGTAATATTTTTGCCAGCAGAACTTGAATTCTGTCCAGACGTGATTGGTGTGATAAACTTGGAAGACTCAATGTCAGGTTGGTATTCACCTACTTGTGAATCAGCATTCTATCGAAAAATTAAGTAAAGTTATCATTAGAGATAAAAATCTAATTAACAATCTCATCATTGTTCCGTGGTCAATACTTCACACCCTTAAACAAAACACCACCACTTAAATTCACAGTCTATCCACTATTTTGGAATGCTACATATCAACAACTACAAAGAACAGTCCACCAAAGAGATTTTTTTCAAAGATAGAGTCCACACAATTTATTATAAGGAAAGTGCATCTGAAGTTAGGGTCTTTTATATCATTTGAATATAAGGGATAAACATATAAATGTTAATAAGAGATGTACATTATAGCCTGCCAATTAATTCAATATTTTGTCAATAGCTGGATGATTTAATAATGTTAATGTTGTCACATACCCTTTTTCACAAACATGAATTGGATAAATAATCTTGTTAAACATAAATTGACAAAAAAAAATTTTTGGAAAAGTTATTCACCTTATTCTTATCTGAATAATCAGCTGGAAGTGTTATCAAATTAGAATTTATAGAGAAAAAGGCATCCTAATGAAATTTTAAAAACACCATGAGTATAATAAAAAATTACTTATATATATCGTACCTACTCTAAAGATAAAATACCTGCTCAATACTATACTTTTGTTTGAAGGAATTGATTATGGCCTCATTGTGACACAACTTCACGACTGTGATAGAAACCAATTGGAAAGAATTGATGTTCTCCAACTTCACAGAAACTTTGAAAAGGAACATTTTATTCTTGAATTTACTTAACTCTTCAGGAAAATCAATCCTATTCCCACCCTATATTAAATTCAGATGAAGAACAATAAGTGTCAACAATAAAATGTTAATACATGAGTTATAATGTTCACAAATAGTATATAAATACGAAATTTTTTTAGTACCCTCATTATATATTTTGTCCTCAGCTCTGCAGCAGAAATATTTAAACACTCACTACCAATAGTTTCATACACGATGAATGATGCATAGGATTCTTCATCACCAACCTTCAAATTTAGTGAATACCTATAAATAAAGAAAAAATATATTATCGCGAATCTCATTTAATAAAAACTGGAATAAGGTTTATTTCACAAATAATGCACACCTTGGAGTAAAATTCTGTGATTCAGCTTTGCACCTAGAATATTTGTAACCATCCCCTTCTTCTCTCATAGCCAAAGGACAAACATTGCAACTCTTGTACCACCAAGACTTTCCCGGAGAAAAATCCTTCACTACTCCAATGGTCACACAAACCGTTTTCTGAAATGCAGTAGTTTAATCAATTAAAACAGTGTTACCAAATGATTACACTCCATAAAAAATATGGCATAAGAAAATTTTAGAATCTAATCAAGTTATATAAAAACCTCTATAAGATCCCTAATCTCAAAAATTGGTTTGTACGGAGTTTTATTCAAAAAATCATCTTCCTCTTAATATGGAGCTCTTTTCTCAATGCGTGCAACCCGTGTTGGTGTCCCTGTCTCAATAGCCATTATTCTTTATTCACACAAAATAAAATTTGCGTTAGAATATTGAAGATGCAACCATACACAGCTAAACTTACAATATAACTATAATTTTAATAAACCAACAAAAAGTCTAACCTTTGTCTGAATTTTTTAACCTCTTCCAAATCAACATTGATCATCAACACAGAGTTATATGTTGTATTTGAGACTCCCATTTTTGCATGCATTACACAAAGAGTAATAACATTAGACCTTCAAAATGAAGATCACTTTACCAAATTATTTTCAAATGAGCCAAAACTAATAGTACATCAACAGAGGCAAAAACATAATGAAGAGGAGGACAAAAGTGTAAGATGAAGAAAGAAAAACCAAACGAATAGCTGTTCCAGAATGTCGAAAGGGCGCACGCGGAGACGGACCGGTAAGACGCAATGACAGCGGTTCTAGAACGGGGCGGCGATGACAAGCACACGCGATGGGGCTTCTTCTTCAAGTAATTGATTAGCCGCTAGGTTTCTCATAGTAAGTTAGGGGAATTGCTACCCAATAACGTGACTTTTCAAGGGAGGAGGGGAAGATAGAATTATGAGGGTAGGTGAGGGAGTTGAATCATTGAATGGTTAAATTAGAGTGTTTGCTTTGTTTATGATTGGGGTTGGGTGGGTTAGCGAGTTTTTGGGGTAAATAGAATCTAGTTGAATTGTGTCCCGTATAAGAAAAAAAAAACAAAAGGAGCTGTATAGATATATTTTTTTAAATATTTATTTACGTTAATTTTTATTTTGTCATAGGCTACTGTTACTTTTAAAATATCTATTTAATACATCATATGTTAATATTAATAGTATTTTTTAAAAAGATATTTTTAAAAATAATTATAACATGATTATAAATATAATATAAATAAATATGTCAAATAAAAGGTTAAATCAATATGCTTACCAATGCCCTTGTTGAATTTTGCTAGTTGGATAATTAGTATCTATTTGGTTGTTTGGTGATCATGTAGATAATTGAGTAGTTGAGTTACAAATTGATCCCACAGTGTACATCTAATTTTTTCCTCATTTCTAAATAAAAGCGGAAATTAAGAGAAATAAGTAATAATATATAATAACAAAATATTTTGCATATGAATAGATAATTATTACAAAACAAATTATAATTGTGAAATTTTAAATCTTCACATACTGCAAATCATGAAGATCAACCACAATGTAATGACCACTTTTTCCTGCTTTTGACCATGACATAAGTTCTCCTTTTTCGGTCAAGAGTCCAATAACATCTAATTAAAAAAATGAATTAAAAGCATGAAATTAAAAACAAATAAATGAACAACACAATAATAATAATACAAATTAACTACGTACCAAATAAGTTAGCTTTTTCATTTGTTTGTCTCAATATATCAGCATGATCGAGAAAATTAAAATGATTATCAGGAATGTTACGATCATCGATCGTATTTACTATACATGACTCCTTATTAAAAGTTATTCTACACACATGTGTAGTCGGAAGATAAATTCCGCTTGATTCCTCAATCAGAAAATTTGAGAAGACATAAAACTTCCCCTCAATCAAATCATTCTCAAACATCTTTGCCAAATAATTCTTGATTGAACGATGAATTTTATCACACTGTAAAACAAATTAAAAATGAAGACTATTAGCACTTATAACTCTATTAAATCGCACTGTCGTTGATTCGTCCAAGGGTTTACTTATCAAATAAATTCAAAATATGAACAAAAAATATCTATAAACTGGAAAAATGGGTAGAAAAATGCCGGTTAAGAATTTCTTATAAAAACAACGTTGCAAGTACAGTCTTAACCGACGAAATTCCCACTATCAATTTAAATTGTGTCACAATTAATAAAAATAAATAACCGGGAGTAGAATCTCGGGTCGTTTCCCTAAGAGTTTACACAATGTGCAATTTATTGGCTAGGATTTTTCTGAGTAATTTTAGAATTGGAGAATGGGAAAATAAATGGCTAGAAATTAAAGCAATAAATAATAACAAGAAGTGGTATGTATTTGAAATTAAAAGCCTTGGTCAGGGAAGAAAATTGGGGTTTCTATCCTTGTTGTCTTTCCTAAGTAGAATAGTAAATATTCATTGGTTTCACTTAGTTATCCTCTAACAATTGAAGGAAAGTCAAGTGGCTTCACTAACTCTAGCTCACAAGTACTAGTCACTTTGTGGGGGAGGACTAGAGTTGGTGAGAGTTGAGTTAGCCAGCAATTCCCAATTACAGATAATACTTGAGTATCACAACTCAAGGAATCCCAATTAATCAACCCCCAAGCCAAGTTAGAATATCTACTCAATTAATATGAATGCCATTTTCATAAAACCATAATAGGAGTAAATAAAAGACATGATAATTATGAAAAATTAATTAAATTAAAATTACCACAAACAATAATTAAAATGACTCAAACAAGTAATATAAATAAATATAAAAATACTTCAATGCATTAATAAAATTAAAAAATAACAAGATCCAAACATGAACTCCAAGCAATTAAATGGAAAAGAGTAATTGAGTTATAGGAGAAGCAAACTATAAGGATGATGACTTCAATTGAAGGTAGTAGCAGCTCTCTCAAAATACAATTCAAAAGCAAAACTAGGAACATTAAAACCCTACAGAAAAGTCGGTGTTTTTCTCTCTAGAATTCAAAACTAAAACTAAAACTAAAGTGAAAAGTGTAAGTGTGTTAGTCTCAGCTCCATCCCTGCCTCGAGTCTGTGTTTTCGGGCTTGGATTTGGGTCCAAATTAGCCCAGAAATCGCCCCCAGCGTGTTCTGTTAAGTGCAGCATGTGACGCTCTGTCACGCGTATGTGTCGGCCACGCGTACGCGTCGCTGAACCTTGCATCCACCCACACGTACGCATCAGTCACGTGTACGCACCGCTAAACGACGCTCCTGGTCACGCGCACGTGTCAGCCATGCGTGCGCGTCGCTCCTCGCTTCTCAAATCTTCAATTTCTTGTGCTTGTTCCACTTTGACATGCTTCATCTTCATCCTTTAAGCCATCTATACCCTGTAAACATGAAAACACTTAACAAACACATCACGGTATCGAATGGAAATAAAGGAGAATTAAAAATTAACAATTTTAAGGCCTAGGAAACATGTTTTCAATCATAGCACAATATTGGAAATGAAATTTAAAAACATGCAATTTACATGAATAAGTGTGAGAATAGTTGATAAAACTCACTCAATTCAGTTCAAAATATATCATAAAATAATAGTTCATCAGTATGTTTGATAATTTAGTTTTCATGTTAGTACACATATTGAAATGGCTTAAAAATTAAAAAGAATTGAAATGATGGTTTATTTCAATATTTATTTTTGAAACGCAGATAAATAAATTAAATAAACACCATTTTGATACTAACGTTTTATAGCAGTGAAGCAATACGTTTTTTCTTTAGTTTCTTAATAGAGAAATAAAATAAATGCACAATTAATTAATTATAATTAAATTTTTATATAGATTTTTACAAATATTTCTATATAAATAGTATTTTCATATGGATGGATTTTGTATATAAATTTTTCTTCTAATAAATAAGTTTGAGAAAATAAATAAATTTAATAACTTTATAAATAAGTAATCTTTAAATAATATTAGTCAATTTTAATATTGATTTTGTTCATATAATAACAACCTATTTTGTTAATCTTATTTTTTTTAATTTAAATTTATTTATTTTATACATTTTACATGTTAAATAACTTAAAATATTTTATTTTTTAAAATTTATTTTTAATTTTAATATTAAATTTATAATTTTAAGAATTAAAATATAAAATTAATTTTTTAAACTCAATAGAAAAGTGGTAGAATCTACTGAGTCGCTAGTAAAAAGATAAAGCCAATTAAGTGTGTTACATGTCTAATTAATTCGTTTAAAAAAAAACTAATAACAAAAATAGAAGAACTAGTATTGATTATTTCCCACACAATACATTTATTTGTCAAAACTATTTTTTACATGATATATATTTTAAATATTTTAAGTAATCTCATATACTCATATGTATGATAAGGCAGATTATGTTAATTAATCTATATTGTATGACTCAATCTATATATGTATATATATGTATATATGTCATATTTTATTACTGACTAAATTTGAACCAAATAGAAAATAAAGCCAAATATTCATGTTTACTTTTATAATATGTCGATGATATTATAATTATTCTTGCAAAAGAAAAATAAATTTAATCAAAAAATGCATATAAAAAATATTGATATAATTTTCAACAAATTTTTTATTGAAATATATTAATTTACTATATTTAAAATATAGTATTTAGAATAACTATATTATTTTAATTAATATATATTAATTAAAATAACATTTTCTTTTCTTTTTCATAGAAGAAAGAAGTACTCCTAATTATATATTAAAGGAATATTTTCAAGTATACCGGTACATCGGTATTTCAGTAATTTTTTAACAGTTGATCTTAATTATAAAAAATATATATAATATATATAATTAAGATCAACGGTTAAAATTTAATGAAATACCGGTATACTGTTATACTTGAAAGTTTTCCTATATTAAATAGAATAATTATTTAATTTTATATCTGTAATATTTTATATTAATTAGCTTCAAATTTTAATAACTTTTGGAATAAATTAATAACAATGTAATGCGAATAATTGTTTAAATATAATTTCATTTTAATTTTTGATTCTGTTACCCACTTACGTGAACGTTGAGGATAATCTGAAATAAAAAAGAATGGACTTGTTGTAACTGCCATGTATTCTATGCGTGCGCTTCGTGTATCTGTCGCTCGCTCTTAGTGGGCAGCATCATAACTCTGCATACATAAGAACCTCTTAATCGTGAAAAATATTTTCATTCCCGTTGATAATTGACTATTACCCTCTTAAAAATGAAAGTGGACAATAATACCTCCAAGTGTGTTGATAAGAGCATCAATGATAACCAATCTTGTCAAGTTGAAACCCTCCACTCGATGGCATAGTTGCCTTTTTGAAGGTGAGATGTGTTTCAATCTAAATGTATCTGTTATGCACGATTGCAACTAAATATTCTTTAATATTCATATACTGTTTTGCAACAATAAAATAACTGACCTTGAGAGATTATACAACAACATTAAGGGAGAGATGGTAATTCTTCAAGTTGCAGTATTGGACCTTGGAGACCGCCCAACAACTCCTGATCAAATGCCACAACGGCATATTCCAGCTGACGCGGTCAAAGGGAAGGAAGTACTTGAGAAAGACTATGAAAATATAGAAGAAGACACTGATGTCATTCTTGGTGGAAGCGATCCTGAAAATACTGGTACTCCCTTGTATGGAAAATCTCAAAAGATAACTATTATCAACCTGGACGAAGAAATGATAGCACAATCAGGAAATGTCAACTATACTCGTACCTATCTTCGTGAAATGGTATATCCTTATATTAGCTACTTGTTTTCATTTGCAGCATTCGTATATTTTAGTTACTAATTTTTTAATTATTTTTTTATTAAATTCGTATAGGGAAAAAAAGCATCCAAAGCTGCCTTGAACTCGTCACCCAAAGGTCACAACTCAAGTGAAAATTTATGTTCTGGGTGAAAGAGGGGCCGACCAAAGGGATCTGATGGACCTAGAATACTATCATCTGAAATTGGTTGTGTACTCCCAGTTGAACTGAAGTCTAAATTCCATCCAACTATGGAAATGCAGTTGACACTACAAGAATGTCAAATATCACTTTATGTATTTGGTCATGACCTATATGAAGGGTAAAAACATTCAGTTAGCTACTTAACAAAAATAAAACTTATAAATATAAATAAGTTAATTATTGATGTCGAATATTTATTTCTGTGTCTTTTGTATTTGTAAGTTTTTACACAAGTACAACTTTATTGTATCTACATAGGGAGACTCTATTCAAAAATAAAAATATTGAGATGAGTCGAGCAGATTTTCAGTGTCTCATTCCTGGCAATGAAGTACACTCTAATGTAAGTAAATACTGTAACTTTTATTAGGTTTGTGAAGAATATACTTTAGTTATTAACATGTTCATTTTCATGTAGATTTTAATGTTGACGGCCCTTAAAACAACAATGGCACAACGTATTGATGATCCCTTTGAAGATATGTCCAACAAAATAACAACTTGGTCTCTACCACCACAATTTGGGATAAGAAATTTCGATAACGACCCTAAAAAAATATATAGTCTCAATGAAACTAACGATTTATAATAAAAAAAATTAGGTTGATGCCCTTAACCCAGATATGCTACGTCAAGAGGTGTATGAAAAGTACAAAAAATTTGGATGCCGAAGTCTTCTGTATTAAAATATGTATTTTATTTTCACTCACTCTCTATTTGAATTTTTCATATTTTTTTTGTTTAATTGTCCATGAATCATGTCCACAAAGACATATGTTCCACTCATTGACGACATTTTTCACTGGTTCTTGATGGTAATATCCATTGACGAGGGAAAGGTCTACAAACTTGATTCATATCCAAACCCAAAGCGAGATATCTCCAAAAAATTCGTCATGAGATGGACGGTGATATATTGAATCTTCTTAATGTATTTTTAGTTGTTAATAGCATAGTAAATTATATATTTTTAAATATTACTTATTATTGCTTACTAATTCATATGATGCTATTATAAATGTATTATGTGTAATAGAAAATAATTTTTAAACACTTCTTTTAATTTAATTTTAAATTTTTTCTGTACATGTTATTTAAAGTTCATTCATCATTAACATGTTTTTGTTATTCATTTTGTTTTGAGCCATAGCTCGGTCTATTAGATTTCATTTTCTTTGTACTCCAGCAATAATATATTAGACAACAAAAGCATTCCAATGGACAATTGGCCTATCTGTAATGCTCGTGGCATCCCTGATTGTTTAAAGCCAAGAGAAAGTCTAGGGGCTAGCACTTTTGTTGAAATTTGGCTAGTACTTAACCATCAAAAGAAAAATTATTAATCTTACACCATTAGATGTCATCTCACACCATTGAAAATATTGATGATGGCTAATTGATGGCTAAACATCACAAATTCTGCTGGCCCCCTAGCACTCCTCTAAAGCCAATTTTATTGTGACATACTTGTTAACTAGATCATGAATAGTAATGATCCTAATTATTAACATGTCTTGTATTTTATAGTAATAACACCGCAGTTTGGTTGCTTGAGTGGATGAAAATGGAGGACATGTTTCAACCCAATCTCACTACTAGGATAAGTTAACAAATTTCTACCCTGTGTACTTTTCGTATCTTTTGACACAATAATTAATTTAAATGGGACTCACAATGAATATAATCACATGGTCAAACATCGTTCTACAGCTAGGTGGAAAGCATTGGTTGGCAATTATATGGTCACAGTATTTATTATTAGGAAAGGATAGAATGTATTTGATTTGATTGTTTGGTATTTATGTTGTTTATTCTGGAGTTTATTTGTTAGATCAATTACTTATTTTATTTACCTTTTATATGTTCTCCTTAATATTTAGGATTTTTTAGTTACACATCTTCCATATAGCATATTATTTTTTTCGTTGAATTTCAATTATGTGGGGTTAAGAATTTAAAAATTACCAATTATGTACTCCCCAATGTTATCTTACTGTTTCATCTCTACTACTATAATTTAAAAACATTCAGTTATTCACTGAACAACATATACAAAACTCACCATCTGCAGCAGTTATTATAGTAAAAAAGGCTACAAAAGTCACAATTTCTAGCAATTTTTATAATTACTGAAACTTATATATGAATATCTGTTTAGTCATTTTTAAGACTCTAAATTGTTTATTCTAAAAGTGTTGAGTACTTTTTATTTTAATAACATGTAAAAAGTAACGTTTTATTTTATTTAATAACTAATAAATTTAGACCCTGATCTCTTTTATTGTTTCGTCATAGTTGAGTTGACATAGTCCTATTGTATGATTCAATTCGCAATAAAATTCCTCTTACATTAGACTGTGTAACACCCTAACTACCAAAGCTCACGCTTCCGGCTGCGCAACTCTGATAGCTCGGATATTACGACGACACTTATACTATTTAATACTAAAATATGAGCCTGTTTGAAACTTTAAACCGCAATACCGCTCCCAAAAATACTTTCATCCGATAACGTACATCCATAAATACCATACAACTTACAAAACTCATAAAGAGTACATCCATATATATATACATAAATATATATAAATAATATTACAAACATAATCCAATACAATTCCTATCCCTCTTGCAGATTATATCAAGATAAAGGCGAGGGTGCAGTAAACCATAACTAAAACAATACAGAGCATCACAACAACAGTTAAATAAGCTCTTCGTAACTTCTGCGCCCATATCCTGAAAGGGGAAAAATGTAGGGGGTGAGAACATCATCCTCGAAAGGGTTCTCAGTAGAGGGTTTTTGGGAATTACTGTAATAGGATACATGAAGATAAACCGTGCCAGTGATTAATAACTGTCTTATGCCTCTTTTCAAAAACAACAGTTTTCAATAAGGTAAAGTCGGAAATCTTTTCTGAAAGAGGAACCGTTCAATTCTCAAAAACACCAAAAGCCTTTCAAAAAGGTTTATCTATGCTGAACCAAAATAGCCTTTCATATTTTTCCAAATCAGAAACACAAAACCAAAATCAACCATCGGTCCATCTCAATCCAACCACGGCCCTAGGCCCAAACAATCCAACCACCAACCAAATCACCACAATCCAACAGAGTCCCAATTGCAAACACAGATAGGAAGTTCAAGCACAAACAAACAGTTACAGCAAGTAGAACAATTAGCAGTTAATCACAAAGGCAAACCAAGTACAATATGCACACCCAAACAATGTCACATAGATGCATATGATGCATGCCTGTCCCTAGTGGCTGATGATATCATCTGTCGGTTATAGAGCCAACCCGACAAGTCCTGGTAGCTAACCATTGGACTGTCCCTCTGTCGCGCATCCCCAACTCGAGTTATACTCATCATAAACTTGATCATAATCATGATCCATATCCATCACCTTCACTGGTGAATATTTACGGGGGCGAGCTCATCCGGGGCTTTCACAGTGCCCGGCCACACTTACGACATAGGGTCAACAGAGTATCAAGTCTCAACCTGGAGCACGTGGTGGCTAGCCACTGCTACTACCCAGGAAAACTCGTATCTCAGATAGTGGAAGTGCAAAAATCACAATTATCAATGATTCAGCATAAACATGCAATCAATCTCATCCATGGATCAACATCCATCTCAGCCATCCGGCTCACGGTTCATTCCAGAACCAGCCAATATTCATATCATACACAGCCATTCCGGCTCACGGTTCAATCCAGAACCAATCAATATTGATAATCACACACAGCCATTCCGGCTCACGGTTCAATCCAAAACCAGTCAATATTCATAATCATACATAGCCATTCTGGCTCATAATAAAACAGCACTTCCACCATTCAAAATCATCAGATTTATGAAATCAGCGTTTAAGCCATAAATCATTTTCTCAATTCATTTCACTTTGAAATCAAGTTTCAACTCTTTTCAGCCTTGGCTTTAGAAATCTCATTTCTCAAATCATCTCAGGCTCATAAGCCAAATTTACTCAAAGTGAGTTCCCTTTTTAAAACAAAGCCGCTCTCAGCATCCTCATTCCAAGACTTCCAAAACCATGGGAAGTTAAAGATTCAATTTGGGAACAATCAAAATCGCCCATCCCACAATGGGATTTTATAACAAGGTTCCTCGGCAGAGTCCCAAGTCTTTAGGGAAGGTCAACTTATATAAATTCCTTAAAATTCATTGAAACCTTTAAAATCATAGATTCCCGGTTCAAGTAAATAAAACTGAATTTATTATGAAACCGATCATACAAAATCACAAGTTCCAACTCGGTCCAAAAATCAACTCATTTGAAACGGAACCGGTTCATTTGAATCAAACCACTTTCAGGTTTCTTTTTGGAACCCATTTTTCTAACTCTTCCAAAATGCCTCAAACTTGATTACTCAATCAAAAGTCTAAATTCCTTTAAAATCACTAAAAGCTCCTTTTTATATTGAAATCAATATTTGAGCATCATTCTTTCCTTCAGTGATTCAAACTGTACAAATAGTTCGTTTCTAAATAAGCTGAACTCAACGCATAAAGTTCATTAAATAGATTAAGCTTGAAAACATAAATATTCTCTTAATAAATCAATTAATACAATTTCTCAAATCCGACCCTTTTTAAATAACTTTACAAACAAGAGTAGGATTTTGTAGAAATTTCGGCAGCACCTCCCCTAAAACTTGGACTTTTGCCACCCGGTTCGGGTCCCAACTAAACCGTTTCTCATTCCTTTTCAACAGCTCAAAACCAGAAATCAATTCAAAACAAGCTAAATCCAACAGTCGCCTCAATGGCATACCTCAAGGAAACCATTTCAAAAATCAACTCAATATCAACCGATTTAACTCATTTGTAAAGCTTTAAAGAATCGGTTCAGCAATAAATCATTTATCAAAACCAGAGCAATTAAAGCAACCCAGGCTGAATTTCAAGAGCATTCTATCTTTCACATCATCAAAATAATTGACTCAATTCAAACCAATCCTCAACGGATTAAACTCATTTCAAATATTTAAAGAATCAACTTCAAACATTACATTTCACAAGCCATACAACAATTCGGCCAAACCAACATCCATAGTCATTCGAGTCAATCAAATAATACATAAGGCAGATACAATCACTAATTACACCATATCTCACATCAGTATCCATATGTAATAATTCCAATAATAAACTGTAGTTTTCGGAAAGCGCCCCTACCTTAGAACGCAATTCCATAACTCAAACGCGTCACCGAGTCCTTTCCGCCTCGACCCGAAATCAACAATCAAAATCCCGGCTACCAAAACCTCAGCTCCAAACCGTTTTCTCAGCAACCATAATGACTCTAATCACAATATATAATAATCAGGACTCGACCCCACGTTACCAGAACTCATATTCATTAACCAAACACAACCGAATACTAACGCGAGACTTTTCGAAATATAATTTACTTACTGAGCTAGCGAAACGAAGCAGCCACAGCTCCATATCAACCCGGCAGCGACTCCGTCAGCCACCTCAAGCGGCAGCGGCGATGAAAGACTCCGACAACCGCGGCTGCACAACAACGTCATGGCGATAAAACCCAGGAATAGAAAGGAATGAAGACCAAAAGCAAGGACCCTTACCGGCAGTGGTTTTTCCGGTGACTAAGCTGCGTTCTCCGGCGGCAGAGATGGCGGAGCAGCTCGAAATGGCCAGCAGCAGTGGCGGCGCTAACCCAGCACCAACATCCACCACCATTTTTCGGCAACCAGAGGCACTACGGGGTTTCATGGTGGCAGATCTCGCAGGAAAGGGACCCTCGGCACGGTGGAACGGCGGCGGTCAGTGGCGCGTCGGCGGCGACTGGACGCAACTCCTCCAGCTCGCGTCTCCTTCTCTCCCAGCGTCGCCCAGTCTCGGCATTCCTCCTCCTTCGAGTTCGACGGAAAGGGACCCACAGCGGCGCTGTGTTTTCTCCACGATTGCGGGCCCGACGGTGGCGCAGCAGTGAGGACGACGGAGCTGGCGGTGAGTCCCTCTCTGCGCGACGCTGACAGAGCGACTTCTCCCTCCATTTGACTCGGACCTGACGGCGGACCCCAAGGCGGCGCGACGGCTGGGCGTCGACGACGAGCTCGATGGCGAGGGCACGGTGGTGTGGCGGCGAGCATGGTGGCTACGGCCTCCCTCCCTCCGGATCTCCTTCTTTTCTTTCACAGGGGACCGTGTGTTTATGAAAAAGGGGGGTGGCTGCTGCTGCTACTATCATCAATAATGTGCAGCTAGGGTTGGCTTTTGGAAGGGAAAATGTGGACTCTATTAGGGTTAGGGGCATTTTTGTAATTTCACTCAAAAATAAGGATAATATAGTAATTGAAACCCAAATTAAATTCAATACTATTTGTACATAGAAAATACTATTTGCTCATCAATTTCACAAATTATTTTCAATAAAATGCCCAAATCAAAATAATTAGAAATAATATAATTAAACCCCTTTATTTTTCCAAAGTAGCAGTATTAATATTTAAAATATTACTTATCTAGTCCAAATCATATAAAATCCTTATTATTTCATAACTATCAACTTTATAATTCAAATATAGAAAATAATCCAATAATTGTGAAATTGGATAATAATCATAACTTATCTCAAATCCAATAAATCAAAACTTGCCTTAATTATCTTTAATAAAATAATCCCTGAAATTAAGGCTATAAATAACTGTAGGATTTGAGACTCGATCATAATAAGACTTTTCAAATATTCTGGGGCTTACATTCTACCCACCTTATAAAAATTTTCGCCCTCGAAAATTGATACAAAATGAAAGAAATTCCATAACAGTTCACCTTTGAACACATTTAAGAAAGAAGCAAAAATATCTCAAAATATAATCATATATACGATTTTCAAATACTTTGATTGTCATAAGCATAAGGATGTAAAGGTAGGAGTGTGATTGCAAAGCAAACGTTACAAGATAGGCTCAATGCACAAGGTCATATGATCTCAAAGCTTTACAAAAACTTGAGGTACCAAATAGGATGCAAATCAAGATGGGCGTTCACAAAGCAGTGATGACATGGCTCAAACATGTGATAGTAAGGCAAGGCATTGAAGGCTATAAAACATGATGGGGTTAAAACGACGTGCTTAACCTCCGCACACTAATCTCATCTCAACCTCCAAGCTTCAACTTTCCAATTCCATCAAGCACCTTACAAACCCCAAATTCGATCACAAGCCTGACAATCACAAACCCATTCGCAAGGAACAAAACGCCCACAACTCATACGTTGCACACCTACCGCTTCAACTTTCGTATACACATCACGTCTTAAAGAACTAACGTATCACGTTACTACGTCTACAAGTCGCACGTGATATCAAAATAATTCTCGAGTCTACTCAGAATGATACAAAACTTTAGAAAGGAGAGGCAAATGTCAAGGACAATACTCATAGATTCGAGACAGAGTATCCAATTCCAGATAAATAAGGATGCTCAAGCAATGAAGTTTGCTAGACTCAATTCAATTGACAACTTCAAGATAACCCTTTGATCAAGGAAATTCAATAGGATCAATAGGAGGAATCAGCACATTAATTTGAACCAAATTCAAATTGGGTCGAAGAAGTATGAGGTTTACAGAAAAGAATATTTCAAACCCAAGACAAGGCTCACAGAACTCAAGAGCATAATTAAAATACTTTCGAATACATTGCTTTTAAAAGAATCGAAAACTTGCAGAAAAACCACTTCGCAGTCTGAAAGAGGAGTTAAGTAACAACATCCTTCAAAAGAGTAACAAAAGCATAAATGTGGCTTTGCTCTTAATACGCTTTCATGTTGAAGTAGATCATGTAGAGTTTTAAAAACAAAATGCACACAAGTTTGGCTAAGAGCTAAAATATTTCCTCAAATATTTTAGAAAGATAATTAGGTGCACAACTTAACCAAAGGCAATCATAAAACTCAGAAAACAAAATAAATGCTTGTTCAAAAATTCCCAAAGTTCATATTCAAACAAGCGTGTATAAAATCATGGCAAAGACGAAAGAGAAAATTAAACTCTTTTTAGAAAAGAAACTCCGAAGTAAAAATTTGCTTACAATTTGGTAAAGGAAATAAGTGGTGCGTTACAAACGGACAGGTTTCCATTAAACGACGAAGCTATTCAAAACTTCATTTAAAATAGCATATGCCAACTTAAAATCATCTTTGTCAAAATTGAACAATGGTTTCAATATCCATCAAGCAACAGAAAATAAATTCCGTTTAATATTTCTTCAAAGAGGATTCAAAACTTCTTTAAAATGTTCAAAACAAGACTCCAAAAGTGTTCTTGAAATCACCATCTCAGAAGAACATTCAAGAAGTTTAAGATGCACTAAAAAGAATTCAAGCCATGCAAGAAAGGATCTTAAACCAAAGTAGTCCAAACAAGATTCACTAGGCATGACTCATCAAACAAGCTTTCAATTGTTCCAAAAGAATACAAAAGTCATAGGAAAGACAACTCAATCATTAGTAATTTTTCAAAGGTAAATCTTTAACTAAAAACTCTTGTAGAGAAAATGAGAGAATAAACAATGCACTAATTTGAAACGAATCAAACTGACTCACATACAGATGAGATTCACAAGAGAGGACAAACCAAGATCAATGGTAATTTCACAAGATATAAAAGATTAGTTAAAAACAGAGTCACGTATGACATTCATAGAGGTGAAAAGCTTAAGAAGGAACGATTCCATTCATAAGAAGAAAGCTATGAATCCAACATTTTCAAAAGAATAACAATGGCATCAAAAATGTAGTATGCTAAACCGAACTCAAGTTAAAAATAATTTGGGTAAAGTTTATCAACAAAAATCAATCGGAATAAAAGCGAAGAATTCCTTCTTCCCAGAATTTCGAAAAATCCCCAAATGCATAATCAGATAAAGGCGTGTGATGGAACTATAGTAAAATTACTAGAAAGTCAAATTGTATTTTAAGTAGGTGCAGTTCTATAAACCAGTAAAAGTATAGGTGAGGCATTAGAAAGAAATAGTTGTTAAACTGTATGAGTAATCTCAAAGTCTCATATATAAAAAAGTATATAGCTAATCAACAGCAATTTACAAAATCTCAAGATTGGCTATAATCATTGTCAAATAAGAGAAAAACTAAATCAATAATTTCTCAAGAATGGACTCGGAATCCGGAGTTAAAATGCACGACGCAATAGGACAAGTTCAAAGCTATAGCAAGGAATACATGAATCAAGAAAAACTCAAACAGAGAAAGCCAGATACAACAAGGATTTCAAACAAGCATATGCACTTAGGATCAAACAAGAATACATATGAATAGAGGAATAGAGTGGAACATCAAACTACTTTTCAAGAGGAGTAGCAAACAAGAACTTCAAGTTAGGATATGAAAGAATAGGTCAACTCGAACAAAATTCAAGACACACAACTGAGCAGCCTCGAGAATTAGTTTCTAACTTCTCCAAAACCCGTGATTCGCTTTACTCAAAACTCGTATAACATCTATGATAACACATCAGTGCCTTCATATACATAATCCACTAGTATTAAGCTGGCCAAACTTAATATCAGGAATTATGCAATGCAAGACTAACAGCGTTAATCAATAGACTGTCATGTGCATAAAGCTCTAATTCTCGTCATTCGACAAGACCTAATACATGACAAACACTCAGAGTATGCAACTAAAGCATAGTCAGTCCATTCCTCAGGCTCTACAGGAAGAACTGCTCTGATACCATAATGTAACACCCTAACTACCAAAGCTCACGCTTCCGGCTGCGCAACTCTGATAGCTCGGATATTACGACGACACTTATACTATTTAATACTAAAATATGAGCCTGTTTGAAACTTTAAACCGCAATACCGCTCCCAAAAATACTTTCATCCGATAACGTACATCCATAAATACCATACAACTTACAAAACTCATAAAGAGTACATCCATATATATATACATAAATATATATAAATAATATTACAAACATAATCCAATACAATTCCTATCCCTCTTGCAGATTATATCAAGATAAAGGCGAGGGTGCAGTAAACCATAACTAAAACAATACAGAGCATCACAACAACAGTTAAATAAGCTCTTCGTAACTTCTGCGCCCATATCCTGAAAGGGGAAAAATGTAGGGGGTGAGAACATCATCCTCGAAAGGGTTCTCAGTAGAGGGTTTTTGGGAATTACTGTAATAGGATACATGAAGATAAACCGTGCCAGTGATTAATAACTGTCTTATGCCTCTTTTCAAAAACAACAGTTTTCAATAAGGTAAAGTCGGAAATCTTTTCTGAAAGAGGAACCGTTCAATTCTCAAAAACACCAAAAGCCTTTCAAAAAGGTTTATCTATGCTGAACCAAAATAGCCTTTCATATTTTTCCAAATCAGAAACACAAAACCAAAATCAACCATCGGTCCATCTCAATCCAACCACGGCCCTAGGCCCAAACAATCCAACCACCAACCAAATCACCACAATCCAACAGAGTCCCAATTGCAAACACAGATAGGAAGTTCAAGCACAAACAAACAGTTACAGCAAGTAGAACAATTAGCAGTTAATCACAAAGGCAAACCAAGTACAATATGCACACCCAAACAATGTCACATAGATGCATATGATGCATGCCTGTCCCTAGTGGCTGATGATATCATCTGTCGGTTATAGAGCCAACCCGACAAGTCCTGGTAGCTAACCATTGGACTGTCCCTCTGTCGCGCATCCCCAACTCGAGTTATACTCATCATAAACTTGATCATAATCATGATCCATATCCATCACCTTCACTGGTGAATATTTACGGGGGCGAGCTCATCCGGGGCTTTCACAGTGCCCGGCCACACTTACGACATAGGGTCAACAGAGTATCAAGTCTCAACCTGGAGCACGTGGTGGCTAGCCACTGCTACTACCCAGGGAAACTCGTATCTCAGATAGTGGAAGTGCAAAAATCACAATTATCAATGATTCAGCATAAACATGCAATCAATCTCATCCATGGATCAACATCCATCTCAGCCATCCGGCTCACGGTTCATTCCAGAACCAGCCAATATTCATATCATACACAGCCATTCCGGCTCACGGTTCAATCCAGAACCAATCAATATTGATAATCACACACAGCCATTCCGGCTCACGGTTCAATCCAAAACCAGTCAATATTCATAATCATACATAGCCATTCCGGCTCATAATAAAACAGCACTTCCACCATTCAAAATCATCAGATTTATGAAATCAGCATTTAAGCCATAAATCATTTTCTCAATTCATTTCACTTTGAAATCAAGTTTCAACTCTTTTCAGCCTTGGCTTTAGAAATCTCATTTCTCAAATCATCTCAGGCTCATAAGCCAAATTTACTCAAAGTGAGTTCCCTTTTTAAAACAAAGCCGCTCTCAGCATCCTCATTCCAAGACTTCCAAAACCATGGGAAGTTAAAGATTCAATTTGGGAACAATCAAAATCGCCCATCCCACAATGGGATTTTATAACAAGGTTCCTCGGCATAGTCCCAAGTCTTTAGGGAAGGTCAACTTATATAAATTCCTTAAAATTCATTGAAACCTTTAAAATCATAGATTCCCGGTTCAAGTAAATAAAACTGAATTTATTATGAAACCGATCATACAAAATCATAAGTTCCAACTCGGTCCAAAAATCAACTCATTTGAAACGGAACCGGTTCATTTGAATCAAACCACTTTCAGGTTTCTTTTTGGAACCCATTTTTCTAACTCTTCCAAAATGCCTCAAACTTGATTACTCAATCAAAAGTCTAAATTCCTTTAAAATCACTAAAAGCTCCTTTTTATATTGAAATCAATATTTGAGCATCATTCTTTCCTTCAGTGATTCAAACTGTACAAATAGTTCGTTTCTAAATAAGCTGAACTCAACGCATAAAGTTCATTAAATAGATTAAGCTTGAAAACATAAATATTCTCTTAATAAATCAATTAATACAATTTCTCAAATCCGACCCTTTTTAAATAACTTTACAAACAAGAGTAGGATTTTGTAGAAATTTCGGCAGCACCTCCCCTAAAACTTGGACTTTTGCCACCCGGTTCGGGTCCCAACTAAACCGTTTCTCATTCCTTTTCAACAGCTCAAAACCAGAAATCAATTCAAAACAAGCTAAATCCAACAGTCGCCTCAATGGCATACCTCAAGGAAACCATTTCAAAAATCAACTCAATATCAACCGATTTAACTCATTTGTAAAGCTTTAAAGAATCGGTTCAGCAATAAATCATTTATCAAAACCAGAGCAATTAAAGCAACCCAGGCTGAATTTCAAGAGCATTCTATCTTTCACATCATCAAAATAATTGACTCAATTCAAACCAATCCTCAACGGATTAAACTCATTTCAAATATTTAAAGAATCAACTTCAAACATTACATTTCACAAGCCACACAACAATTCGGCCAAACCAACATCCATAGTCATTCGAGTCAATCAAATAATACATAAGGCAGATACAATCACTAATTACACCATATCTCACATCAGTATCCATATGTAATAATTCCAATAATAAACTGTAGTTTTCGGAAAGCGCCCCTACCTTAGAACGCAATTCCATAACTCAAACGCGTCACCGAGTCCTTTCCGCCTCGACCCGAAATCAACAATCAAAATCCCGGTTACCAAAACCTCAGCTCCAAACCGTTTTCTCAGCAACCATAATGACTCTAATCACAATATATAATAATCAGGACTCGACCCCACGTTACCAGAACTCATATTCATTAACCAAACACAACCGAATACTAACGCGAGACTTTTCGAAATATAATTTACTTACTGAGCTAGCGAAACGAAGCAGCCACAGCTCCATATCAACCCGGCAGCAACTCCGTCAGCCACCTCAAGCGGCAGCGGCGATGAAAGACTCCGACAACCGCGGCTGCACAACAACGTCATGGCGATAAAACCCAGGAATAGAAAGGAATGAAGACCAAAAGCAAGGACCCTTACCGGCAGTGGTTTTTCCGGTGACTAAGCTGCGTTCTCCGGCGGCAGAGATGGCGGAGCAGCTCGAAATGGCCAGCAGCAGTGGCGGCGCTAACCCAGCACCAACATCCACCACCATTTTTCGGCAACCAGAGGCACTACGGGGTTTCATGGTGGCAGATCTCGCAGGAAAGGGACCCTCGGCACGGTGGAACGGCGGCGGTCAGTGGCGCGTCGGCGGCGACTGGACGCAGCTCCTCCAGCTCGCGTCTCCTTCTCTCCCAGCGTCGCCCAGTCTCGGCATTCCTCCTCCTTCGAGTTCGACGGAAAGGGACCCACAGCGGCGCTGTGTTTTCTCCACGATTGCGGGCCCGACGGTGGCGCAGCAATGAGGACGACGGAGCTGGCGGTGAGTCCCTCTCTACGCGACGCTGACAGAGCGGCTTCTCCCTCCATTTGACTCGGACCTGACGGCGGACCCCAAGGCGGCGCGACGGCTGGGCGGCGACGACGAGCTCGATGGCGAGGGCACGGTGGTGTGGCGGCGAGCATGGTGGCTACGGCCTCCCTCCCTCCGGATCTCCTTCTTTTCTTTCACAGGGGACCGTGTGTTTATGAAAAAGGGGGGTGGCTGCTGCTGCTACTATCATCAATAATGTGCAGCTAGGGTTGGCTTTTGGAAGGGAAAATGTGGACTCTATTAGGGTTAGGGGCATTTTTGTAATTTCACTCAAAAATAAGGATAATATAGTAATTGAAACCCAAATTAAATTCAATACTATTTGTACATAGAAAATACTATTTGCTCATCAATTTCACAAATTATTTTCAATAAAATGCCCAAATCAAAATAATTAGAAATAATATAATTAAACCCCTTTATTTTTCCAAAGTAGCAGTATTAATATTTAAAATATTACTTATCTAGTCCAAATCATATAAAATCCTTATTATTTCATAACTATCAACTTTATAATTCAAATATAGAAAATAATCCAATAATTGTGAAATTGGATAATAATCATAACTTATCTCAAATCCAATAAATCAAAACTTGCCTTAATTATCTTTAATAAAATAATCCCTGAAATTAAGGCTATAAATAACTGTAGGATTTGAGACTCGATCATAATAAGACTTTTCAAATATTCTGGGGCTTACAGACTGAATGTTAGATAACTTTTATTTAGTTTATACTGATACGTATATTTTATTTTTTTAATACCTTTAGCAAATTAAAAGGAAAATGGAAGTTTGGTATTCGATTCTTTTTTTCTATTTTACAAAAGTCACGTTTGGTAGAAAAAAATTAACACTGAACTTTTTTAAATAAATACAAACAGGAATTAAGAATAAAAAATTAAGAATTACTAATTTGTTAAGTGTTTTTTAAAAAGAATATTTTTAAATCAATGAACATTTAAATCAATAAAAATTTCTAAAAAAATTTAAATTATTTTAACTGCTTTTTTTAATAACAAATAAAACGAATATAAGAATTATAAATATTCAAAAATTATATAATTTAAAATGTATTATTCTTGTAATGTATTCCCTAGATGATTAGACCAAACAGTGATTAGGAATATTCTTAATATTTGTATCTACCGTAGTTGCGTCATATTTTGTTCAAGTAATAATACCATAATTTTGAAATATTTTTTACAATGTGAAAAAGCAAAAATAATTTTAAATTTTATAAATCAATATATCTTTTCATGATGTCTTGCATTAGTAACCATTAAATACAAATGTATCGTAAGAATAATAGCAAATATAATTTTCACGTCTAATATTTCGGGAATTAACTATAAAAATAGATTTACTTACCATGTGATATGTATAACCAGATTTAGCTAATATATTATGGTTATGCTACTATATTTTTTTTTTAGAAGTCATCTTAAGTCCGCAAATACAAATAAATAAAACAAATGTATCGAAAGAGTAAACTAAGAATAAATAAAAAACACTTTTACTATTGTCCAATAAACTTCCTACACTAAAACTAAAAAAATGAAATTCATATCCATCTTTCATCCAAGGCTAGACAATAGCAACTAATAATACTTGCCTTTCTGATTACCGATGGTCACATCAAAATCCTACAAGAACAAAAAATTAAAATTAGACAACCATGTAATTAATAAGAAGCAATATGTTAAATACTCACCATTTGATTGATCCCCTCCTCATTGGTTTGACTAGACCAATCGTCATCATCTTCGGGACCTCCTCCATCTCCACTTTCCATTTGATTATGGTCATCTCCACGGTGACAATTTCGGCAATTGTGTCCTATATCGTTACATTTACTGCACTGAATCCTTCGCTTTTTCTTTTTGTCCCCAACTTCTTTTGAAGAAGCATCCGTCCATGTTTTGAATTTCTCACCCGCACTATTAGAACTTCCCTCTCTATTCTTTTCATGTTTGGTGTAACACCCTAACTTTTAGCACCTCATGATCGTACCAAAAGTAAGGCGTTACTAACCTAAATCCTTTTATTTTCTATTTATTATTGAGCCTTTACATGTAAATCTATCGATAGTTTTACTAAAACTATAACTTTTTTAACAAGTATAAACAACACATATTCACATACTTAATATTAATAATACATTGTAGTATTACATATAAAAGCAATTACAAAACCTAACCCTCTTAATAAAATTCTAACTAATAAGGCGAGGGAAAAATAAATTCTAGCAACTCAACTCGTAAACATATTTCTCTGTGATCCCGCAGCTTCGCAATAAGCCTTCGCACCTGTAGCTGAAAGGGGGGTGGAGATAGGGGGTAAGAACTAGGGAGTTCTTAGTAGGGTCGGGGTGTATAGTTATATCCATTTTATATATACTTGTTTAGCAACAATAGTCAACAAAGTACGAGCCAATTCAACAATTATAGAACACAAAACCCAATCACAAGCACACACAATCATAGAAAACACACTCACAAACAAATATGCGCAAACAAGTATGATGCATGTCTATCCCTAGTGCAGGTAATGAGCTCCTCTATCGGTTTCGACCCGCTCCCGACGCAACTCAGCAACCTTTGTCTGAGTTTGGTTTCCAGTGTCATAACCTCTATAAGAAACCTCTGTCTTACAGGTGCGACCATCCCCTGAATTGGCCGATGTATTTCTGGAAGCAAATCTCGGTGGACTCACCACCGTATCTCTACTCGTTTTTAGCAGGTACATAATCATCTTAGCTCATTCTTTCTTTCGTTTCTTTTATTCCTACTCTCTACTCTCTTATGGCAGAGGTTCTTTAGATTCTTTTAATCTTTTCTCTCTACTCTTCTGTGGCAGAGGTTTCTTTAATATTTTTCTTTCCTTTACTTTTCGTTCTTCTTCTTTCTTTCTTATCATTCATAATATAAATCATCTTCACATTGTTTTCTCGCCTTTCCCTAAGTGTCTTATGGAAAAGAATTATAAAGTTCTTTAATTAAGTCTGTGTTCTCTAAAGCTTTTAGGATTATTTTGCTTGTTTAATTACTCATTAATATTACACATTATAATATTCTTACAAAATAATACCTTTGATAAATACTAATTGTAATAATAATTTATTTTAATATAAATAAATAATTTTAAAGAAGTATTTAAAATAATATTTATAATCTTCTTTTAAAACTTAGTTTCCAAAATCTTATTTTTAAACTTTTATTAATTACTTTCTAAATCACGAACTTTTTAATATTCTATTTTTAACTTTAATATTTTATAAAATTATATTTGAACTCCCACTTATTTTCATATTTATAAAAACAACCTTGGTCCTTTACAAAATACCCATTTTACCCCCTGAAAAATACAATTTAATTACTAATCTTTCTCTTAAATCAAAATCGAAATCGTACCCTTATCCCCTTTCCTTTTAAAATATTACTTTTATTTTAATCCGTTCTCGAGTTTCTCGGTTACCGATTCTTCGTAACTTTTAATTTAAATCCCTCGACCATCAAATCTCACCAAATTTATACTTTATTCTCAACGATATTTCAGTTCAAAATTCACCAAAACACCTCAACTGACCATTCATATATAGCTGAACTAACAAATCACAATTAACAACAATAATTCAACTAAATTAACTCATTCAAACTCAAACAATAATCAACCAAATCAACATTCACTTATCAAATTCATATTTAATTATTATAAAGTTACCAAACCATACCTCCGTACGAAATCAAAACACTCGAAGCTCCGGAGAAGCTTTTCGACCGAGCTGCTGAAGAATAAAACGTCAAAAATCGTCTGTGCCTCCTAGAACTCCAATTGACCGAACTCAAGAAAAAGAAGAACTATGTCACCATCAACTTCTACCGAACAAAAATAATGCCAACATGTACAGAAGAAGGATATGAATACTTTTATCCAATTAGATTTTTTATTAAGATTACGAATTGCAAGAAATCGAGCTCGAAAGCTCTAATGAAGTTCACGGTTTCTCCTTTCTCTTTCTCGGTTCTTTCTCTCCTGCCTTACCGAAAAATAAAGCATGCAAGGATGATAGGTATTGCTAAATCATGATTTAGGAGAAAATGTTACATATGAAGAAGCTTAGGTGTCATTAGTTATTAAATGAAATGATTAGATGTCATGCTTAGGTTATACATATACATATAAGCATGTTTCTTTCTTTTTCTTTGGTTCCATTTAATGGCTTTGGCCATTCTTTCTAATTTTCTTCCCTTTTCTTTGTAAACTTTAATAATAATAATAATAATAATAATAACAATAATAATAACAATAGTAGTGTTACGGTGGGTAACCGGAGATTAATGGGCCGGATGGCGTTGGTTGGCCCAAACGTATGAAGGAGGTGGCTTTCGAGTAGATCTGTTCCTCGGTGTTCCTCCATCCGACTTGTACGTGTGAAAGAATGGGGGGTGGTACCTGCAAAGACACTCCGATGCCTAAGTTAGCAAGAGTGTGAGCAAGTTAGAGAATATTGGAACTTAGTGATACCTGAGGGATGTCAGGGTATTTATAGTGGTGAACCAATAACCACCGCTGGAGTAGTGCCACCTTTTTAGGTGGATAACCGTTCCCATATCTTAGGGAGGTTAAGATATGGCTCTACGAGGTGGTTAGAGAGTTTCTAGGGGCAGTTACTCATTCGAATGAGTGTTATCTGCCAGCTAACCCTCGTATCCGACTTCTTTGGAGCAGGTCGTGTTCAGTACCGACTTCTTGGGATGAAGGCTGGTACTGGGTGAGGGCCAACCCTTTGGGTTGGGCCTATTTGCTTGGATCCTGGACCTTTATTATTGGGCCAGGGTATGAACAGTGCCCCTACTCGAGCCCAATTTCTTTTTTAGGATTGGGGTTCGAGTACTCAACTCGGGGTCGTAGCCGATTTGCAAGAGGACCGACATGATGACTTAGGAACCGACGTGATTTTTCTTGACCTTTCGGTTCTGACGGTTACGTCTAATCAAGCGTCGTGTCCGTTGGGTATGCGTAGGGATTTAATGGCCTTGGTAACGGTGCTCCTTTATTAAGGATTGCCCCAGTTTTACCATTATGCCCCTAACGTCTTTATAAATACTTTCCCTCTCTTTCGTTGTTTCGTTTCTGCAATCTTTCAAATTTCCCTTACATTTGTTCGTGCTGCGTTCTTGCGTTTCGAAGGCTTTTACTTCCTCCAGTCTTGATTTCAGACTCAAAGGTTAGCTTTTTCCCCTTCATGCGTTCTATTTGCGTGTCTTTATCTTTGTAGGTAGATTTGGTTTGTAGGCTTTAGTTCCGTACCCCTTCCCTTAGAGACCGTGTGTTGATTTTCCTTTTCTTTTGTAGGTTTCTTGTCACCCTTTTTTAAGAAAAGAAATGGCTTCCGTAGATGCTCTCTCCCAGTGGGTTGATGTTACGGTCCTAGGGGAGGAGCCCTCAGTTGATACTGAATTTATCACCCACCTGCGTACTCACTATAGAATTTGTACTTCTGAAGAAGATGAGCCGAAGTACGAGTTGATAGTCCCGGGTCCAGAAGACCGGGTTTGTTTCGGGAGGGCCGACGAGACGGCCCCTCATTTCTTTTTTATGTATGAGAGTATGGTTACTCGTTTGGGCGTTTTTCTCCCCTTTTCAGAGTTTGAAATGTCTGTGTTGCGTCATTGCCGGGTTGCCCCTACCCAGCTTCACCCCAACTCTTGGGGTTTTTTGAAAATTTACCAATTTATCAGCCAGGCCTTAGAGTTCCCGACTTCTCTGAGGATTTTCTTCTATCTCTTCCATATGACCAAGCCCTTCAGTGGGTTAAATAATAAGCAACAGTGGGTGTCCTTCCGTGCCATTCAAGGTCGGAGGCTTTTTACCCTTTTTGACGAATCCTTTCATGATTTCAAAAACTATTTTTTCAAAGTTCAAGCAGTAGAGGGTCACCACCCCTTTTTCCTGGATGATGATTCTTCTCCCCGGTTCCCTTTATATTGGCTAGAGGCCTCTCCCTGCGAGAAATATGGTCTGGACGACCTGGATGAGGTGGAGGCGGCCATTGTGGGGTTCCTCCGAGAAGTGTGGGGGAGCGCCCCATATTTGGATACTAAAAAGTTTCTCCAGGGGTCGCCGACCTTTGTTCAGTCACAACTAGGTAGCTTTTTGCGTTTTTCATTTATCTCCGACTTGCAATTTCTTTTACCGACTTGTCTGATTTTTAGCTGCCAATTTGTTTTTGTAGAGATGGCAAAGAAAAATGCTCAAGAGTCTTTCCAGAGGGTTCAGGAAGCCAAGGCGAAGTCTCGCGCCAGATCTGGTGGTGCTAGGGTGGCTGTCTCTCCTTCTCCTCCTCCTCGGAATGTTGGGACTTCCTCCCAACCTATTGTGATTTCTTCTTCTGCCTCCTCTCTGTCACCCCTTTCCGCCCGACCTACTCCCGAACCAGAGCTAAAGAAGCGCAAGACCTTGGAGTCCGGCGCTTCTGGTGAGGCGGACGCTCTTGCGTTCGTCCGAAAGAACATCTATCCTCATGCTCGTATGAGTATGGATGATGTTTCTGTTCGGCACTACCTCACCACTGTGGTTGAGGAGAGTCTCAAGACGGCGGGGGTTTGTGGCAAACTCTTGGATATATTTGAGAAGACTCCCATCAACTCCTTAGGGACGACCTCGAGGGTCGAGGAGCTGGAGGGTAGACTTTGCATATATCAGGAGCATGAGAAGGAGTTGGAGGGGAAAGTCGCCAAACTGAAGGAGGAGAGGGACAGCCTCCGAGAGAAGGGGCAGAAGTTGCAAGCCCAATGCAACATGGAGGTAGATTTGAGGAAAGCAGCGCAAGCCAGCTACAATAGTTTATTTGCTAATCTTGTGTCTGTAAAGAACGACTTGCTGAATGCTCGGAAGGCCTACACCGAGTTGGAGGACTCTATTGCGGATGGTGCTGATGAGGCCTGGAGGATTTTCAAGGAACAGGTCGGAGTTATTGCTCCTGACTTGGACCTTTCTCCTTTGGACCCTGATAAGATTGTTATTGATGGTGCCATCGTGGATCCTCCTGTCCCCATAGTGGTGTCTGAGTCTGATTTAAAGACTCGGGGGCAGAGGATCGTAGAGTCCCCTCCTCGCTCTAAGGACGCTCCGAGTTCCTCTACCATTCTCCCGACTTCCTCTTCGACTCCTGCTCCTGGCGTTCCCCCTGACTCTGCTGGTGGTGATCCTCTTAAAAAGTGATTTTGGCTATTGGGGCCCGGCCTGTGGGCCCCTCTTTTTAACTCTTTATATTTATTTGTTGGTGTTTTGAACAATTTTTTGGCCTTTTAAGGCCGTAAACAAAACAATTTATGATGCCCTTTTTTAATAAGGGTTTAATTTAGCGTTAAATAAATGCCCTTTAGGGGTTTTGAGTTACCTTATGTGCGCATGCTTTTTCTGTTCGTGGTTCTTTTGACTCTTCGATCTTTTCTAGAAAAAACCTTTTCTTTGAGGCTTGCCTGCTTTTCTGATTAGTAAGGCAGCCTTACTATTTTTTCTTAGTTTTTCCTTATCTCTTTTTGTTATTCTTAGTACTCAATTTTGTTTTATTGAGTTTTTCGTGGCTTAGGCTACTTTTGCGATTCATTTTAACTTTACTCGGCTTCGTTTTCCGACTTATGAGTCAGATTGTTTCCGAGTTTATCATGATCGACTTCTATAGCCTCTTTACGCCGATTTGTACCTCGTCGTTTTATCCTGACGACCATCTTGGTCGGTTCATGGGATTTTCACGTTTTGTCGAGCTTAAATCGGCGCGTTTCGTGGAAAGAGAATAAAAAGGGAACTTAAAAGAGATATTTAAGATGAAAAAGATCTTTATTAATTGAGGAGGTACCTTATTGCTTCTAAGGGCTTTTGATAATTTATTTCCCTTAGTCCCCACTATGATGCCTCGTTAAAAACCCTTCTCCAGAAAAAACCCTTTGATTCTGGGAAAAAATCATGAAGCTGGGAAAAGAGTACATCAGGGAGTAGAGTTTTCTTTTAACTGTAGTACCTTTTCATATTACAAGCATGCCATGACCTTGGTAACTCGGTGCCGCCTAAATCGGTCACCTTATAATAGCCCTTTCCTAAGACCTCCTTGACCTTGTATGGTCCTTTCCAATTAGCAGCGAGCTTTCCCTCCCCCGATTTGTTGACTCCAATGTCGTTTCTGATCAAGACTAAGTCGTCAGGGGTGAAACTCCTTCGAATGACTTTTTTGTTGTACCTTGTAGTCATCCTTTGTTTCAACGCTGCTTCTCTTATCTGAGCTTCTTCTCGGACTTCAGGGAGCAAGTCGAGCTCTTCTTTGTGCCCCTGTATATTCCTGATCTCGTCGTAGAAAATCACTCTTGGGCTTTGCTCATTGACCTCTATTGGGATCATGGCTTCTACGCCATAGACTAGTCGGAAGGGTGTTTCTCCAGTGGCGGATTGGGGGGTTGTTCTGTAAGCCCATAGTACTTGTTGGAGCTCTTCAGCCCAAGCTCCTTTCGCCTCTTGTAATCTTTTCTTCAGCCCTGCCAGTATGACTTTGTTGGCCGCTTCGGCTTGCCCATTGGCTTGTGAGTGTTCCACTGAGGTGAACTGGTGTTTGATGTTCATACTGGCTACTAGGCTTCTAAAGGTGGAGTCGGTGAACTGGGTTCCGTTATCTGTGGTAATGGAATAAGGTATCCCATACCTTGTGATTATATTTTTGTAGAGGAACCTCCGACTTCTTTGTGCAGTGATGGTGGCCAGTGGTTCTGCTTCTATCCACTTTGTGAAATAATCTATTCCCACTATTAGGTATTTAACTTGTCCTGGCGCCTGGGGAAAGGGACCTAATAAATCCATTCCCCATTTTGCAAAGGGCCATGGAGAAGTGATACTAATGAGCTCTTCTGGGGGAGCCACGTGGAAATTTGCATGCATCTGACATGGCTGGCACTTTTTCACAAATTCTGTGGCATCTTTCTGTAAGGTTGGCCAGTAGAATCCAGCTCGGATCACTTTCCTGGCCAATGACCTGGCTCCGAGATGGTTCCCGCAGATTCCGCTATGTACCTCCTCCAACACCTCGGTGACTCTTGAGGTCGGTACACACTTTAACAATGGTGTTGATATCCCCCTTCTATAGAGAACATTTTTCACCAAGGTATAGTGTTGTGCTCCCCTTCGGATTTTCTGGGCTTCTTTTTCCTCCTTGGGGAGGATGTCGAATTTTAGGTATTCGACTAAGGGGTTCATCCATCCGAGGTTTAATCCGACCACTTCGAAGACTTCTAGTGTGTCTTCCGTTTTTACCACTGAAGGTTCCTGGAGAGTCTCTTGAATCAGGCTTCTGTTATTTCCTCCCGGCTTGGTACTTGCTAGCTTGGATAGGGCGTCTGCTCTGCTGTTTAGATCCCGAGTTATGTGTTTTACCTCGGTTTCTGCAAAGCGCCTCAGGAGCTCTAAAGCTTTTTCCAAGTACCTTTTCATATTTGGGTCCTTTGCCTGATATTCCCCACTTATTTGGGAGGTCACCACTTGGGAGTCGCTGTATACCATCACCTTCATAGCACCGACCTCTTCAGCCAGCTTCAATCCTGCGATTAAGGCTTCGTATTCTGCCTGATTATTTGAAGCTGGGAATTCAAACTTGAGGGAAACCTCTATCTGGGTTCCCCTTTCATCTACTAATATTATGCCTGCGCCGCTTCCTGCTTTATTGGAGGATCCATCCACATAGAGTTCCCAGGTAGTCGGTTTGTCCTCTTGGTCCCCTGCGTACTCTGCAATGAAGTCGGCGAGGCACTGGGCTTTAATCGCCGTCCGAGTCTCGTATTTCAAGTCGAACTCGGAGAGCTCTATTGCCCATTGGACCATTCTTCCTGCAACATCCGTCTTTTGGAGGATTTGCTTCATGGGTTGGTTTGTGCGGACTCTTATTGTGTGAGCTTGAAAGTAAGGCCGTAGCCTTCGAGAGGCTATTACTAAGGAGTAGGCAAATTTTTCTAATTTGTGATACCTTAGCTCAGGGCCCTGTAGAACTTTACTGATGAAGTAGATTGGGTGCTGGCTGACCTCGTCTTCTCTTATCAAGGCTGCTGAGACGGCCTTGTCTGCCACGGATAGGTATAGGACGAGGTCTTTTCCGGCTATAGGTCGGGTCAAGATAGGAGGTTGGCTTAAGAACTTTTTGAACTCCTGGAACGCCTCCTCGCATTCGGGAGTCCACTCAAACTGGTGCCCCTTTTTCAGTAGGGAGAACAGTGGAAGGGATCTTAATGCTGATCCTGCCAAAAATCTGGAGAGAGCTGCTAGTCGGCCGTTCAGCTGTTGGACCTCTCGCAAACAAGTCGGGCTTTTCATTTCTAGGATAGCTCTACACTTGTCGGGATTGGCTTCGATCCCTCTTTGTGTTAGCATGAATCCTAGAAATTTTCCTGCCTCCACTGCGAGGGCGCACTTTGCAGGGTTTAGTCTCATCCCGTGCAACCTTATGGTGTCAAAGACTTGCGAGAGGTCGGATAGGAGGTCGACTTCCTCCTTGGTTTTTACTAACATATCGTCGACATATGCTTCCATTAAGCTCCCTAAGTGGGGGGCAAACACCTTATTCATCAGCCTCTGATATGTGGCCCCTGCATTTTTCAACCCAAATGGCATGACTGCGTAGCAATAGTTGGCTCTGGGCGTGATGAATGATGTTTTTTCCTGGTCTGGTTCGTACATCGGGATTTGGTTATATCCTGAGTAGGCGTCCATGAATGATAGGTATTGATACCCCGAGCTAGAGTCCACTAGGGCGTCAATACTTGGTAGTGGATAAGGGTCCTTGGGACATGCCTTATTTAAGTCGGTGTAGTCGACGCACATTCTCCATTTACCATTTTGTTTTTTGACTAGCACTATATTGGCTAGCCATGTTGGATATTTGACTTCTCTGATGAAGCCGGCTTCTAGGAGTGCCTGCACTTGCTCTTCTATTACTAGGGCTCGTTCTGGGCCGAGCTTGCGTCTTCTTTGTTGCACAGGTCGGGACCCTGAGTAGACCGAGAGCTTGTGAGACATGAGCTCGGGATCTATCCCAGGCATGTCGGAGGCCTTCCAGGCGAAGAGATCTGAGTTGTCTCTTAGGAGCTTAATCAACCCTTGTCTTAGGGTTTCCCCTAGGTTGGCTCCTATGTGAGTGTTTTTTCCTTCCTCTTCGCCGATCTGAATCTCCTCAGTTTTTCCCCCGGGCTGTGGTCGCAGCTCTTCTTTAACCCTTGCTCCCCCGAGTTCTATTGTGTGAACTTCTTTGCCTTTTCCTCTCAGGTTTAGGCTTTCATTGTAGCACTTCCTTGCCAGCTTCTGATCTCCTCTCACCGTTGCTATCCCCGACGAGGTCGGGAACTTCATGCAGAGGTGGGGTGTCGATACCACCGCTCCAAGTCGGTTAAGGGTAGCTCTGCCGATTAGAGCATTATAGGCCGATCCCTCGTCGATAACTATGAAGTCTATACTCAGAGTCTTTGATTTTTCCCCCTTTCCAAAGGTGGTGTGGAGGGGCAAAAATCCTAGTGGCTTTATTGGCGTGTCACCTAATCCGTACAAGGTGTCGGGGTAGGCTCTTAACTCTTTCTCATCTAAACCTAGTTTGTCAAAGGCGGGCTTGAATAGGATGTCCGCCGAGCTTCCTTGGTCTACTAGTGTTCTGTGTAGATGGGCATTTGCCAGGATCATGGTGATTACCACTGGGTCGTCGTGCCCAGGGATTATTCCTCGCCCATCTTCCTTTGTGAATGAAATGGTTGGGAGGTCGGAGGACCCCTCTTCAACCTGGTAAACTCTCTTGAGGTGTCTCTTACGAGAGGATTTCGTGAGTCCCCCTCCCGCAAACCCTCCTAAGATCATATGGATATGTCTCTCCGGAGTTTGTGGTGGTGGGTTTCTTTTGTCCATATCATCTCGCTTTTTTTTTCCATGACTGTCCGACCTTTTTATGAGATATCTGTCAAGCCGACCTTCTCTGGCCAGCTTTTCTATCACATTTTTAAGGTCGTAACAGTCGTTTGTAGAGTGCCCATATATCTTGTGGTACTCACAGTAATCACCGCGGCTCCCCCCTTTTTTATTTTTAATGGGTCTGGGGGGAGGCAGCCTTTCAGTATTGCAAATTTCTCTGTATACGTCCACTACAGGAACTTTCAATGGAGTATAAGAGTGATATTTCCTTGGCCTATCGAGGCCGAGCTCTTCCTTCTTCTTCGCTTCCCTCTCCCTCTCTTTCGTTGAGGGAGGGTGCCCGAGTCGCAAACTCGGGTCTCTTAGCCTAGCGTTTTCTTCCATATTGATGTACTTTTCAGCTCTTTCCTGTACATCATTTAAAGAGGCGGGGTGTCTTTTTGATATGGATTGTGAGAAGGGACCTTCTCTAAGACCATTGACTAGCCCCATGATGACTGCTTCGGTGGGCAGGTCTTGAATCTCCAAACATGCTTTGTTGAATCTTTCCATATAGGCCCGTAAGGACTCCCCGACCTCCTGTTTTATTCCCAGGAGACTTGGTGCATGCTTTACTTTGTCCTTCTGGATGGAGAACCTCATCAAGAATTTTCTTGAGAGGTCTTCAAAACTGGTAATTGACCTCGGAGGGAGGCTGTCGAACCACTTCATCGTTGCTTTTGACAAGGTTGTCGGGAAAGCTTTGCATCGCGTAGCGTCAGAAGCGTCGGTCAGATACATCCGACTTTTAAAGTTGCTCAGATGATGCTTGGGATCGGTGGTTCCATCGTAGAGGTCCATATCGGGGCTTCTAAAGTTTCTCGGAACTTTTGCCCTCATTATGTCCTCGCTAAACGGATCTTTCTCTCCTAAGGGAGAATGTTCTTTATCGTCGTGGGAATCCTGACCTTTGAGGGAGGATTCTAACTTTAAGAGTTTTCTTTCTAACTCTTTTCATCGCTCCATCTCCTCTTTTAGGTTCTTTTCAGCTTCCCTTTGTCGTTCCCGCTCCTGTTCTAGCTGCTCGAGGTGGCTATGGATTAATCCCATAAGTTCACTAGCGTGCGAGGGTCCTTCTTTTTCTGATTCGCGCCCCTCCGAGGAGTTCACCTTCGGATTTTTGATTCCGGAGGTGCCTTCCCTATGTTGATCATTGACTTCCTGGTGGAGGGTCTGATCTGCCTCATTGTTTCCGGTGTTCAAATTCTCTTGTTCGGAATCTGTCTCCACATGACCCTCTTCAGGGGATCTTTCCGCCATCACTGGTTGATCTCTCGGGTCCCCGGCAACGGCGCCAATGTTACGGTGGGTAACCGGAGATTAATGGGCCGGATGGCGTTGGTTGGCCCAAACGTATGAAGGAGGTGGCTTTCGAGTAGATCTGTTCCTCGGTGTTCCTCCGTCCGACTTGTACGTGTGAAAGAATGGGGGGTGGTACCTGCAAAGACACTCCGATGCCTAAGTTAGCAAGAGTGTGAGCAAGTTAGAGAATATTGGAACTTAGTGATACCTGAGGGATGTCAGGGTATTTATAGTGGTGAACCAATAACCACCGCTGGAGTAGTGCCACCTTTTTAGGTGGATAACCGTTCCCATATCTTAGGGAGGTTAAGATATGGCTCTACGAGGTGGTTAGAGAGTTTCTAGTGGCAGTTACTCATTCGAATGAGTGTTATCTGCCAGCTAACCCTCGTATCCGACTTCTTTGGAGCAGGTCGTGTTCAGTACTGACTTCTTGGGATGAAGGCTAGTACTGGGTGAGGGCCAACCCTTTGGGTTGGGCCTATTTGCTTGGATCCTGGACCTTTATTATTGGGCCAGGGTATGAACAAGTAGTAATAATAATAATAATAATAATATTTATAAAAATTAATTTAAACGGTAACTATCAAAATAGTTTCTAATAGATAATTTAAAATAATAGAATAAATTATAATTAAATTAAACTTTAATAATCATAAAATTCTATTTAATTATTTTTGTTAAAAATATTTTTTTTTAAAATAACTAATTATTTAATTTTCAAAAAATTTGGGATGTTATAGTTGGCAAATAATTCAGCCTTTTTGTTTCTAACCCACTTCATAACATCCTTAAAATCACCTAAATCTTCGCAAGCAGCAAATGGCAAGCCCTCCAGCTCATCATTCATAGCAGCAATCCTACTCTCATAACTTCCATTTCCAACTAACGATCCCCGCTGCTCCAACCTTATATGTGCCTCTTTTGCTTTCATGGTCCACCACTTCAATATCAATAACTCAGGTAATTCTGTAATTTGAAGATATATCAATAGACGAAGGATATAAACACATGGAATACCAAATGACTCCATTCGTTGACATGAACACCTAAACTCACTATTGTCAGGCCAATAAGATACAACTCATTTTCATGTTAACTCATAATATTTTCGTACATCATAGTTCACATTACATGAAGTCTCTCGCCAATCAACTATTATCGCACTTGATGCTTTCAACAATAACTATCGAAACAAGTAGAACACCTCTCTTGTATAAACAGTTGCACCTGATCGCTCCAATGCTTGCACCTGTGTTTGCATTATCGGAAACCCGTATGAGATGTAATAGTCAGCCTCAGCCTCATTATTCCGCAATAAACCCATTCACCGACGGAAGTGATGGAGGAATTCCTTAATGTTGTAGCCAGATTTTACAAACCTAGCAACTTGCGAATGTAGTGCCTCACACCTCGATGTATTTCTCAACCCGGCAAAGAACTTGCCTTTCATATGTGTTGTAGCCCACATATATTTAATCCCATAAGTGGTCTTAACCCACTCCATGTTCTTAACCCCAAAACTATTAACCATTGACGCCCACTGCTCCTCAAACTCATCAATCTCATAATCGCCAAGCATACATTTCCTGAATTGTTGGGTAAACTTGGGGTTGGAGACATTGGCTGTGGCATTTCTTAACAAATGCCATCCGCACAACCTCTGGCGTGCCTCTGGAAAGACCTTTTCAATTGCAAGCTTCATAGCCTTGGCACCATCAGTTATCACAGCATCTGATCGTTTACCATTCATTGCTTCCACGAATCTCTGTAACAGCCATATGTAAGTTCCTTCTCCTTCATTAGCCACAATTGCACTGCCAAAAACTATTGTTTGAAGGTGATGGTTCACTCTTAAGAAAACTACCAATGGAAACTTGTACTTGTTTTTCTTGTAAGTTGCATCAAAGGCCATAACGTCACCAAATACTTCAAAGTCAACACGGCTCTTCCTGTCCATCCAGATTAGGTGTCGAAACACACCATTGTTATCCAACTCGTAGCTCTGATAAACCACTATTTTACGATTTATTTTGTATTGAATTGAGTGGATTTTATCCATTATTCTCACACTTATTGATACAATTCGCATGTTTTACATTTTCTTTCCTAATTTTGTGCTATGATTGAAACATGTTTCTTTGGCCTAAAATTTGCTAATTTTAACTCTCTCTTATTATCATTCGATGCCGTGATATGTTTGTTAAGTGTTTTCAAGGTTTATAGGGCAGGAATGGCTTAGAGGATGGAAAGGAAGCATGCAAAAGTGGGAGGAACACAAGAAACAGGGAATTTCAGAAGCTGGTAGTGACGCGCACGCGTGACCAGTGCAGCAGGAAAGTGACGCGTACGCGTGGATGACGCGTACGCGTGACCAGGAATTTGTTCAGCGACGCGTATGCATGACAAAGTGCCACGTGCTGCATTAAATAGAAAACACTGGGGGCGATTTCTGGGCTACTTTTGACCCAGTTTCAAGCCCGAAAATACTGATTAGAGGTTGCAAAGTGGAGCTGGAAGGAGGAATCAATCATACACATAACATTCATTCACACACTTTAGGTTTTAGATGTTGAATTCTAGAGAGAGAGGAGCTCTCTCCTCTCTCTAGGTTTTAGGGTTTCTTTTAGTTTTAGTTCTTCTCAAATTTAGATTTCTACCTTGCTTTAATTTAGTTTTCTTCTAATTTTATTTGTTCTAGTACTTTGGCTTATCTACTTCTCTTGTTGATTTCCTAATGTTGCCAATTTAGTATATGAATTTTTCTTGTTTCCTTTAATCCATATTAATGCAATTTATGTTTTCATGTTTATGATTTCTTTCTTTAATTTGTTGTTATTGTTTCCTCTTGCAATTGTTAGTCTTAGATTTTGCTATGCCTTGTTAGTTTTTATGCTTTTATTTTATGCCGAACAAGTGTTTGATAAAATGTTTGGTAGGATTTTAAAATAGATTTTTATGTTCTTAACTTGGATTGATCAATTAAAGACTCTTGAGTTATCAAAACTCTTTTGTTGAATGGTAATTGAAGATTGCCGGTTAGCTTGAACCTCACTAAATCTAGTCTCTCACTATGAGTTGACTAAGACTTGTGAACTCAAGGTGATTGTATGCACTTGACCTTCCTCCATTGGTTAGAGGTTAACTAAGTGAAGGCAATCCACATTTACCATCACAATTGATGATGATAATAATAAGGATAGGACTTCTAATTCTCAATCCTTGCTAAGAGCCTTCTTAGTTATTAGTTTATTTTCTCGCCATTTTACTTTCTTGTTTCTTATTACAAACCCAAAAATATACTTTCCCATAACCAATAATAAACATACTTCCCTACAATTCCTTGAGAGACGACCCGAGGTTTGAATACTTCAGTTAATTTTATTGGGTTTGTATTTGTGACAAACAATCTAAACATTGATTGAGGTTTAATTGTCGGTTTAGAACTATTCTTGCAACGCGATATTTTTGTGAAAATCTTTACCGATATTTTTCCTCCGTCAAGTTTTTAGCGCCGTTGCTGGGGAATTGCAAATGTGTGCCTTATTATTGGTTATTGTGAATATTGTGAATATGTTTGCCTTTTTGTTTCTTTGTTAGTCGTTTCTAGTTCTAGGAGTTTATTTTCATTATTTCTTATTAGATTTTGTTTTTATTTTCTCTTGCTACTATAAATTCTCACCCCTTTGGCTATGAGTTTGGTTCAAATTATGTTGTAGGAAATGGAAGCTACAATGAGAACATGCATCAAGGGTGGAACAATCAAAGGTGGGAGGAGCCTCGAGCATAAGATCAACCTTTTTGGCAATAACCTCCACCAACGTACTATAAGCAAGAGCCATTCTAGGATACATATCAATCCAATAGCTATGGTGGATCCCCTTGTAGTTACCAACAAGCCCCACCATATGCCTATGAACCCCCTCCTCAACATAGCTCTGAATCACCATACTCACAAGCCCCTTTCCACCATTCACCTCCATATGACCCTAACCTTATCCACCACACCAACCACCATAATATGAACCTTACATAGAACCACCCCAATTCCACCACAGTTACTCCCAAGAACCACCACCTCAATATACACCATCTCTATATCCTTATCAAGAAGAACCACCTTCGTATTATGAGCCCTTTCTCCCAATAAATGAACCCTCCTATCCACCCCAAGCTCCCATAGATGATACCTTTAGTGTTATTCGCCAAGGGTAACGAGAGCTTTAAACCACACTTACCTCTACTCTCACCGGTCTCACCTCTACTCTCTAAGCTCTTATATCCCATGTGGATCTACCTTCTACCTCCAATACTCAACCCTCGAACTCTAGTGCACTTCTTTTTCACCCATATCCATCAATCCAAGAGCAATATGATCCCAATTATGCTGGTAACATGGAACAAGAGAGAAGGGATCATCTTAGGGACTTAATGGATCAGATTCACGCATCCATACTTCAAGAGAAGCAAGAGGAGGCCCAAAAGGTGGAGATAGGAGAGACCCTTGAAGATGAAGGAATAGTTGAAGAATTAGGGAAGGTTGAACAAGAGGGAAGTTCCATCATTGAAGACAACTCTACACCAAGTTACAATAAGAATCTTGTTGAAGCTTTTTCCATCGGATGTGAAACCAATGTTGAGGAGGAATGTATACACCCTCCAACACATGACTCGATCAATGGGGAAGAGTTGGAAGAAGTTAACAAGAAAGTGGGAATTGAAGAAAGTTGTCAAGAGGTGGAAGTCATCACGGAGGAGCTGGATTTTGTACTAGAGCAAGTGGAGAATGCCAAAATTATTGAAGAAAAGGAAGTGGTGAAAGATTTAGGAAATGCGGAACCTCCATGGGAATCTCAAGTCATAAATCCTCCTTCCAAGACGTTTGAATTTGATGTTGAGGAGGGTGTGCAACCTCCAAGGCATATCATGGTCGAAGACTTTGAGGAGGTTGATTATGAGATGGATTCAATAATTGATGAGTTTTTATCTACAATTGAATCCTCTCTCATTGAACTTGAAGAAAAGGTTGATGTTGCAGAAGGTTGTCAAGAGGTGGAGATCATCAAAGAGGAGTCCAAGAGAGTGAAGCATACATTAGCAGAGCCGCCACTGGAGCCACCTCTCCCAAAGCCATCACCATCCGTCCTTTCATTCAAGGGGGTAAATCTCTACTCCTTAAGCTTTAATTTCTCACTTGCATACGGTTTGCTTGAGACGGATGGACAACTTAGAGCTCTTTGTAGTTTTAAGAGTACAAGGGGGATGGTTAGTAGTTGGTAACACAATCCTAGGTTCGTTATGGTTGGATGTTCAAGGTCTAAGTGCAATGGTTGGTATAGTTCTCAATTGATTGGGTCTAGAAAGTTGTTCGGGTGCCTCAGTGAGAATTCGGATTGCTTGCCACCCGGTTGGAACAATGATGATCCACTTAAAGACGGGTGTAGAAACAAGATTTGGGATCCCGGCATACAAGAGGATCAACTTTGGGAGCTCAAAACTTGTGAAAAACTTCATCAAAGCTTGGTAAATTCACTTGGAAATATTGGAGCTTATTGGAAATCCAAGCATTGGTGGAAGTTTCAAGATGAGTTCAAGCACAAGCCACCATGACAAGGAGCTCACCAAATGTCCAACTTAAGGAATTTAACTACAAGTGCTAGGTGGGAGACACCCCACTATGGTAAATTCTTTCTATTTTCTCTTTTATTTATATTGGTAATAAGTTAAATTTTAACTGTTAGTTAGATTTATTTAGTTTACATTGTGATTTTGCTTGTTTATTAATGTTTGACATTACTTTGGTAGCCTGTTAATTTAAAAAAAAAAAAGAGAAGCTGTCACGCATGCGCGTGACCGACGCGTACGTGTCAATGCCCAAATTTGGTTTGTGCCCAAAGCATGCTGGAATGGCGCAACAGCGTGGCCTGGACAGAGAGTTGTGCCAGGACCGCGCTGGTGGGGTGCTAGGTGCATAGCCAAACCCACGCGTGCGCGTCACTAACACGTACACATCATTTGCGTTATTTACCATCCATGCGTAGGTGTGGACGACGCGTGCGTGTCGACGCCAAAATTTTGATGGTCCAATATTAAAAACAGATAGTTGGGCTGCCGCTGTGCGAGTGTTGTGCGCGGAGTACAAATCACGTCCACGCGTACGTGTGACTGACGCATATGTGTCACTTCCTTATTCTGCAACCCACGTGTACACGTGGGCGACGCTTACGCGTTGCGTCATCTTTTACTTTCTTTTACTTTCTTTTCTCCTTTCGTCTTCTTTCTTCTCTTGTTCTTCTTTCTTTCTACATTTCTTCTTCTTAATTCCTTTCCCTTCTCATCTTTATTCTCCCTCATTTATTGCATTTGCATACTTTATTTATTGCATTTTAACCTTGTTGCTTGTTCTTATTTTCTTTTCTAAGTTTGATATTATACTATTGGTATTGAATGTTCTTACTCAACTGTTGCATATTTCTTGCATTGTTTTGGGTGCTTCTTGACTTGTCTGCTATTTACTTGATATGCCCTTCGCTTCTATTATTTTCTCACTCACATTTTGTAGCTACCATGTAGTTGAGAACCTCATTATTACTTGGCATTAGCACACCTATATTTTATTTGTTTGCATATCTTTGTTTGTGGGTTCTTTTTCTTTTTTCTTCTTCTCTCCTTTCAGGCTGGCCACCAAGAGGGAAAAGAAAAAGTTTCTAACCGGGGCACAACAAGTCTCTCCGCACAATCTTTTGAGAAAGCGCATCAGTTGTAGCCACCTATCCACTTGCATATCTTTGCATGCACCGAGGACGGTGCAATTTTTAAGTGGGGGGAGGTCGATACCAACTTTCGTGGGTTAGTTACTTTCTTTTCAACACCAATTCTTAATTTTCTTTGTTAGTTAATTATTGCATTGCATAATAGATTGCATGTGTAGTTAGTTGTTTGCATTTATGTACTACTTGGTTGAAGTGATGAATTCTTTTTCAAGAAACTATTTTATAGCATTTCACTAATTTGAATTAAAATTTTTGTTGAACTTGCTTGAAAAAAATTATTTTAGAACATGGTTTCAGAGCTCGAACACACAAAACCAGCGAGATTTTGAACCTATTTGATTGGTTGCATCTTATCAACCAATGTTTTATTTTGGTGTGTGTTGTTCTCTCTAAAATTGTGATCTTTGTCTTGCTTAATTCTATATTTCCATTGTTTGATGTATGCATACACTTATGTGATTGAGGCCTTTGTTTCACTATAGCTCACATACCCATATGGCCTTACCTTTTCATTATCCTTTGCAAACCAAATGTTGAGCCTATTTTACCCCATTTGTTCTTTACTTTAGCACATTATTAACTCTAAACGAAAAACAATGAATGACCTTAATTTGAATCCTTGGTTAGCTTAGACTAGTGAAAGTGTTCATGATTTAAGTGTGGGAAAGTTGGGTTTGGTAATATTTGGTTTGGGAATTGAGTATGTTAGACTTTTTTTGTGAAAATGTGAAAAAAATATTGAGGACATGTTCATGCATTCAATACCTTAGTCATATGCATTGAGAAAAACAAAAGAAAAGAAAAATAAAAAGAAAAAAAAAGAGCAAATAATAAAAAGGGACAAAATGCCCCAAAGTAAATGGTGATAGCAATGCATATGTACTGTACTCAAATTGGAATGCATGAATATGTGGTAAACATAGTTAATGGGTAGTTAGATTTTGTATGTTGATTCCATGGATTGTCTTAAGTTAGGTGAGAAGTTTAGGTTAATTAAGGATTCAGATTTTAGTCCACTTGACCAAATACAATCCTACCTTGACCTTAACCCCATTACAACCCTTGAAAGACCTCTTGATATGTGTATTTGTGCATTAAATTTTTGTTGATTGGTAGAAGAAGAACAAGCCTTAGAAAGCAAGGTTAGTAGAGAATTGAGAGAATTAAACCTCAAACACTTGAGTGATTAGAGTGTATACACTTCCGGTGAGGGTTCAATGCTCGATTCTTTGTCCACGGCTTTCACGAACTTTCTTCTTGCAAGTCTATGTGTACTTCATTTTATGATTTGAATTAGTGGAATCCAGTTTGTAACACCCTCACTATCAGAACTCACGCTTCCGGCTGTGCCACTCTGATAGCAAATAGTATTACGACTACTTTACATACTAAATACTAAATAGGAGCCTGTGACTCGACACTGTATCGCTGATTTCTTCAAAAACCGAAAATAGATACTTTATCTTAAGAAAAATACAAGTAGGCATAGATTCATATACAAAACTCCTTACATAATAACTCATAATATAATATACATATAAAACATACAATTCCTATCCCTCTTACAAATTTGTAATAACAAAGATGAGGGAAGAAAATAATCTAATTAATACAACAATATATAAACCAAACGCAGTATAACACTCCTTAATGTCTCTTCATCTGGTTCCTGAAAAGGTAAAGCTGTAGGGGGGTGAGAACCTAACCACACAGTCTCACCACGGAGTTTCAAAGTTGTCATAAGAAGATATTTTATAAGAAAACTGTTTTCAAACTCAGTGATTATCATTGCCTTATGAATCTTTTAAAAACCAATAGGTAATTGTTCAAAATCTTTTCAAAGAAACAATGTTTAATCTTTCAGAAATCCGAAACCTTTCCTTTCTTATAAGAAACTTTCAATCAGAAACCAACCACACAATCAAACAACACAATCATTAATATAGCACCAAAGTTCAATCTCAAATGTAGCATGCCAGGACAAACACAGGCAAGGCAGACAAGGAAAGCACAAGTAGGCAGCAGTTACAGCAAATAGTCCAAGTAGCAGTTACGAACAGTTTAGCAATTAGGCAAACCAAAACAAGTTCAAACTCAAGCAAAGCATACAAATGCATATGATGCATGCCTGTCCTATGGCTGATGAGGCTCATCTGTCGGTTATCCAGCCAACCCGACAAGTCTGAATTATACTTAGACAGTCCCCCGACGTGCATCCCCAAGAGTCTATGCATAGCTTTTTCTCAAATAATCAATATTACTCAATGGGGGTAACATTCCCGGGAATTTATATAGTGCCCGGTCACACACTTACATCGTAGGGTCAACAGAGTATCGAGTTTTCAACCTGGTACACGTGGTGGCAAGCCACGGTACTTAATCCAGGGAACCTCGTATCTCAGATATCTCAAATTCATAAGCCATGTGAATAATTCAAAGTTCACATCTCAACATTCTCAGCATCATAATCATTCATCAATCCAAATCTCATTTCCAAGTTCATTTCAAAACCATATTTCAAAGAAAATCCTTATCATCCTTCTTTCCATTCCATCCATTAACAATTCTCAATCCAAAATATAACTTTTCCTTTAATAAATAAAGTAATCTTAAATCATATAACGCTTAAAATTAAACCTTGTAAAATAACTACTTCAAATGGAACTTCTAATTTTATAAAATTTCGGCAGCATTTCCTCTAAAACTTGGATTCTGCCACCCTTTTCGGGTCCCATCCAAACATTTCTCAAACTTTTTCTCAACCATTTCCCAATCTCATTTATTTCCAAAATTCAACCAATTCCAATATCAAACTATTCTCAAAACGAATCAGTGTTAATAATAATTCTCTTTTTAAAATCAAACCAACTCATATACTAAATCATTTATAAAATCAGACTAACTCAAAATTAAACCGTTTCCAAAATTAATTCAGTTTCATATTTCAAATCATTTTTAGAGCCGATTCATTTGTATTATCAAAAATAGCTTCAAAACCAAGAAAACCACTTTTCATAATAATCAACTAAATAACCTTTCAAACTAATTTTCTTTTCAGCAATCACAAACTACTCAAACAATCGAGCAATCAGTCATTCAGTCCAGCAAACAACCACATTTATAAGACAATCATAATCACACACATATGTTTCTCACATTAATATCCATTTATAACAACTCTGTAAGATAAAGTAAATTTTAAGAAAATCCCTACCTCGACTAGCTGAATTCACATAGGTTAAACACAGTAACTCCCTTCCCTTTTTGTTAATTTCAGCAGCGGCAGCAACTCTAATAGCTCATTAGTACCATTAATACTATTACCTATGATAATTCCATCAGCAAACAGGGAAGGCAAAGTAGCAGTGTTAAACAGAAACATAGGTTTTCCTTATTCATAATAGAAAAAGACTAAGAAACAAAATGGAAACAGAATAAGGACTAAGGAGTTACATATTCAGAAATAGCAGAATTGGGATTGAAACTGGAAAAGGGCAGTACTGATTCGAAGACAAGAGGAGGCTGTGGTGGATCCTTCTGGTGGCAGCTTGGACGGCGGCAGAGAGACTCACGGTGACCGTATAACCTGGCACAGACAACCTCAGCGACAACTCTCACGGTAAAGGTAAACTTAACGGATAAAGAAGCTGAAGCAGGGTTAGGGCTTACTAACAAACACAGGCTTGAAAAAGGTTTCCGGCACCAGCAACGGCGACGACGACAGCTCCGCGACGGTTTCCCTCGCCCGCATTCTCTGATCGCGATTCCAACGGCGGCGTCTAGCAACGGAGAGGACGAACGGCAGCGGCGCTAGCGGCAGGACACGGTGGCAACCTCCCTTCCGCGGTGGCTCCCTCACAAGCTCTCTTTCTCTCCCTCTCTCTGCTCACGACGCGACGGTGCAGAAACGGCGGCCGTGGCGAGCTGCGCGGTCTTCCTCTCCCATCAACGCTCTCTTTTCTTTCTCGGGTCTCTTCCCTCCTCCATCAACAGCGGCGGCGACGGTGGCAATAACGCCCACCGCGCCGCCTTCCCCTTCTTCCCCCTCTCCTTCCTCTCCGCGGTCCCCTTCCCTCTTCCCTTTTCTTTCTTTCTTTCCTTCCTTTCATCTTTGCTGTGTGTGTATCATTATTGTTGAGGGTGAGTGCATTAGGTGAGGGTGAGGTGAGTGTGGCGGTGGGTTAGTGGTGATGAGGGGTAAATTAGGTTCCAATTAGGGTTAAGAGTAATGTAAATTAGGATTAGGGTTTAATTTGGGAATTAGAGTTTGATTTGGGGCAAATTGAGATTTTGTTTAATTTTAATAAAATTAAGAGATATTATATTAGATTAAATATAAAATATCCATCTTTAAAATACCTTTCAATTACAAATTTATAAATTAGTATCGATTAAATGCTAATTAAATAAAAATTGGAGACAAATAAATTAATTCTCCTTCATTTATAAAATAAGGTTAAAAATATAAATATTTAAAATTAAGGCATATAAAATATTCACTATTTTTCAATTATAAGAACTCTAAATAAAAATAAGAGTTTACTCATCTTTTATATAAAAATCTCTGAAATACAGTCTTAAATAAATATAATGCATCGTAAATAATTAATTAATAACTTTTAAAAAAAATTAGAGGTCTTACACAGTTCATATTTGTTTTTGGAGAATTTGATTTACTTTTAACCAAGTAGGAAAAAGCATTTTTCATTTAACATTTTTCTTGAGCTTAGCATGAGGACATGCTAATGTTTAAGTGTGGGGAGATTGATAAACCACTATTTTACGATTTATTTTGTATTGAATTGAGTGGATTTTATCCATTATTCTCACACTTATTCATACAATTCGCATGTTTTTCATTTTCCTTCCTAATTTTGTGCTATGATTGAAAACATGTTTCTTTGACCTTAAATTTGCTCATTCTAATTCTCTCTTATTACCATTCGATGCCGTGATATATTTGTTAAGTGTTTTCAGGGTTTATAGGGCAGGAATGGCTTAGAGGATATAAATGAAGCATTCAAAAGTGGGAGGAACACAAGAAATGGGAAATTTCAGAAGCTGGTAGCGACGCGTACGCATAGATGACGCGTACATGTGACCAGAAATTTGTTCAGCGATGCGTACACGTGGCAGACGCGTACGCGTAACAGAGTGTCACGTGCTGCATTAAACAGAAAATGCTGGGGGCGATTTCTGGGCTACTTTTGACCCAGTTTCAGGTCCGAAAATACTGATTAGAGGTTGCAGAGTAGAGCTGGAAGGAGAAATCAATCATATACACAACATTCATTCACACACTTTAGGTTTTAGGGTTTCTTTTAGTTTTAGTTCTTCTCAAATTCAGATTTCTACCTTGCTTTGATTTAGTTTTCTTCTAATTTTATTTGTTCTAGTACTTTGGCTTATCTACTTCTCTTGTTGATTTCCTTATGTTGTTAATTTAGTTTATGAATTCTTCTTGTTTCCTTTAATCCATATTAATGCAATTTATGTTTTCATGTTTATGATTGCTTTCTTTAATTTGTTGTTATTGTTTCCTCTTGCAATTGTTAGTCTTAGATTTTGCTATGTCTTGTTAGTTTTCATGCTTTTATTTTGTGCCTACCAAGTGTTTGATAAAATGCTTGGTAGAATTTTAAAATAGATTTTTATGTTCTTAACTTGGATTAATCAATTAGAGACGCTTGAGTTATCAAAACTCTTTTGTTGAATGGTAATTGAAGATTGCCGGTTAGCTTGAACCTCATTAAATCTAGTCTCTCACTATAAGTTGACTAGGACTTGTGAACTTAAGTTGATTGTATGCACTTGACCTTCCTCCATTGGTTAGAGGTTAACTAAGTGAAGGCAATCCACATTTACCATCACAATTGATAATGATAATAAGGATATGACTTCTAATTCTCAATCCTTGCTAAGAGCCTTCTTAGTTATTAGTTTATTTTTTCGCCATTTTACTTTCTTGTTTCTTATTACAAAACCCAAAAATATACTTTCCCATAACCAATAATAAATATACTTCCCTACAATTCCTTGAGAGATGACCCGAGGTTTGAATACTTCGGTTAATTTTATTGGGTTTGTATTTGTGACAAACAATCTAAACGTTGATTGAGGTTTAATTGTCGGTTTAGAACTATACTTGCAACGCGATATTTTTGTGAAAATCTTTACCGCCATTCTTCCTCCATCAAGCTCCTGTAAAATTTTGGATCTAATTTCTTCCGCTTCTTTAGATACTTCAACGTTTCGGTCACATCACTTTCCATCAATTGCCTTTTCTTTTCTATTTGGTTGTACATGTCTTTTCTTCGAAATCTAACATTCTCAAAACCACCAGATTGCTCGGCAAAATGCATATATATTTGGGTTATGGAAATTCCAGCATCTCTCATGTCGTTCATTCTTCAAATTTCTTCATCAATCATTCTCCGTTGCGATCTCAACATCCGGCTCAAAGTTAGGGGTATTAACTCATGATTATGTTCATTTTGAAATAATGTTGTATACCACCAGTCCCTGCCAACATCTATGTGAACTCGCATTTATGCTACACACCCACACCTAGTCTTTGGCTTTAGAGCTCTCTTCCTATTTGTTTCATCGACCCCTCTGAAAATACGATATCCTTGTCTCGAACACACAAATGTTTGCCAGAGTATGCTCTTATCAATCTCACTGTGCCCAGCCTTGAACTTCCTAATTGAAAATCCATTGACCCTCCCAAATGCATTGTAAAAGGCATAGGCAACATCAAGGTTTGAAAATACATACTTCTTAGTAGCATCAACGCTCAAACCTACGAAATTAACCCGACCGATACTTCCTATACTATTCAATAACAGGTCTTCAACATCATTGTCATCACTATCAACTAACAATTCGTCCATTTCCTGAAAGACATTAAACAACAATAGACCTCAACATTCTAAACATAATTTCAAACAATAATAAACCTTAATATCCTAAATATTGGAATAATCCAACTAAAAAGATGTACCTCAGCTAAAACATTCCCTATTTGGATATGCAATGACTCTCCAATCAAATCAACCATTTTGTCGAATGCTATATTTACTGCATATAATTATAATAAAATAAAACAAAAAATATTTATATTTATAAAATGACAAAAGTATAAAAGATTTGACATATTCACAACTATGAAAGTAAGTACCATATGACAAAAATAGGCACAAGACATCAAGAAATGAAGTCTACAATTCTCTTCTTCAAAATACAAAAATAATAAAAGATAAAACAATTACAAATAAATCACAAATAATAAATTTTTACGAACACAACATTCACACTTCCAAAGTACAACAACCAAATTACACAAATAGCATAATAACAAAGCATAAAAACAACATTCATGAATCTATATTACTATAAAATACATTTCCATATTGCTTTCCTAGCACTTTACTAGAGAAATGAATGCTACTCCACTTTCATATTGTTACTAGCTTTTTGCAATGAATGAAATAATAAAATTCTTATTCTAGTAAATATTTTGAAAATAGAAGCTTTGTGTTATTCAATATTATTGTATTTTTCAAGTTTAAAATACTATTATAATGAAATAACTTAAAAAAATAAAGAAAAAAAAGTAGCACGAGTTCTTAAACTCTAGACCAAAATATGACTCGAAACAATAACAATATAACGACATCAAAAAAACTAACTCTAGTTTTTATTCTTCAAATTTTGAATGTAAAGTAGATAACCGACAATAAATTTAGTAATGCCACGGAACTAAAGACATGGTGAAACAAAAGTCTTCCTTAATGAGAAAAATTTTAAATGCCACAAGAATCAAACATAAAGAGTAAAACACATCTTTTATATAACAAATGTTAGAGGAATCTAAGGAAAGAATAAAAAATGTCATGAAAATAAAAAATTTGTAACAAAAATGCTAGAAAAATTCAAGTTTAACACAAGAGGTATTAGTTTATTAAAGAGATAAAGAAAGAAGAGCTCCTAGCATCACAATTCTACAAAATTGTTGACTATACATTATAGAAGAGCTCCTAGCATCACAAGGGATATTAGTTTATTGTATCACTATATGGGTTCTCTTTTAATGGATTAGAAATTTGCAAATCACATGGCAAGAAAGTTAGGACACGTTTTGCCACAAATTTGTAACAACTCAACAAACAGTAAATTGGACAAGCTCTCAATCTTAGTTGTTCCTTTATGTCTTCAGAAAAATTGTATAAAAATGTTATAGAAATTATAAAAAAATTAGACTTGATAATCTAACATTAGCCTTATACAATTTTTGAGCAAGCAAAATACCAGTTTGAACACTCCCATATCACAAGAAAATCAACCATTCAAAAGTTCATAATCATTAATTGATAGAGAAATAAGAGCTCCTATCAACACAATGCTACAAAAATTTTCATTAAAAATTATAGATTATAGAAGAAACCCTATCATTACAATCATAGAATTGCTAGAGATATTGGTTTATGGTATTACTAGAATTCTATTTTAAATAGATTATATATTTGCAATAGTACGTACCAAAAAAAATGTGCGACGCTCTGCTAAAAGTTGCCACAACTCAAACAATAAATCTGAAAATCCCTCAATCTTCAATTGTCCGGTTATTCCTTTGTGCTTGTAAAAAAAATATATAAAAATTTTACAAAAATTATAAAACTAAATTGAACTTGACAATCTAATGTTAACTTCATAAAAAAATCTGAGCAACCAAGAAACCAGTTTGAACAAGACATATTCACATTCTCATACCAAAAGAAAATCACAATTTAAAATTTCATAACCAATAAATAATAAAGAAAAAAGAGCTTCTAGCATCTCAATTCTACAAAATTGCTGATTATATATTATAGAATATCTCCTTGCATCACAAGGGGTATTAGTTTATTGTATCACTATATGGGTTCTCTTTCAATGGATTAGAAATTTGCGAATGCACATACCAAGAAAGCTGGGACACGTTTCACCACAAATTTGTAATAACTCAACAAACAGTAAATCGGAGAAGCCCTCAATGCTAGTTGTTTCTTTATGTTTATAGAGAAATTGTATAAAAATGTTATAAAAATTACAAAAACTAAATTAGACTTGACAATCTAACATTAACCTTATACAATTTTTGAACAAACAAAATACCTGTTTTAACACTCCCATATTACGAGAAAATCAATCATTCAAAGTATTATAATCATTAGTTGATAAAGAAAGAATAGCTCCTGTCAAGACAATGCTATAAAATTCCTGATTATAAATTATAGATTATAGAAGAAACCCTAGCATTACAATCGTAGAATTGTGAGAGGTATTGGTTTATGGTATTACTAGGATTCTATTTTAATACATTATGTATTTGCAATAGTACGTACCAAGAAATTTGTACCACGCTCTGTCACAAAGTTGTTACAACTCAAACAACAAATCTGAAAAAGCCCTCCTGGTTATTCTTGTGTTCCTGTAAAAAAATTATATAAAATTTTTACAGAAATTATAAAACTAAATTGAACTTTACAATACTTCATAAAAAAGAATCTCAGCAACCAAAAAATTAGTTTAAACAAGACATTCACACTCTCATACCAAAAGAAAATCACAATTTAAAATTCCTTAATTAATAAAAGATAAAGAAAGAATAGCTCTTAACATCACATTACTACAAAATTATTTATTACAGATTACAGATTATAGATTATAGATTATAAAACAACTCCTAACATTATAATCCTAACCTTACAAGAGGTATTAGTTTATTCAATCACTGTTTGAGTTCTCTTTCAATAGATTACAAATTTGTGATTGGAAATACTAACAAAGTTGGGCACACTATATACAAAGTTGCAACAACTTAACAAAGCACAAATCAAAAGTAAAATCCAAAAGATAACAATCAAAAAGATAATTATTATAAAAATAAAATTAAAAGCATAAACATGTCAAACAACAATGGAAGGAAAAAAAACTAATAGTAGGACTTGAGAATGATATAGGAAGCCGCATCAAACTTAGCAACGAAATAGAGAAAAACAAAAGACCGACGTCGCGGCAGCAGACAAGAAGATGCGACACTAATAGCATGAGAGCAGCATAAATGGGTAAAAACCTAAAAATAACCTATGTAACCTTTTTTTTCTTTCTGGTGGGGGCTTTGACTGGCCCCATACCTGAAAACATACCCTTTTCTATTCGCCCCGAAACATATGGAATTTGCCAATTTCATAAAGAGAGAAGAAATCTGAATATTTATCTTTACATAATAGCCCATGTAATTAATAATAAATGGGAGAGAATTGGAGAGGATTTGGAGCATGAGCCTTCCACTGGAAATCATAGTGGAGCTAAAGAGAAACTCAGACACATCAAAATAGGTTTCTTAGCAATCGATCCAATTTGGGGAGGGTGGAGAAAGGTACCTAGCAAATCCAGGAGTTCTTCTCCAGAATTGGTTTTGCGTTTGGAGTTAGCTAGCCAACAGCGGCGATAGACAGTCGTCTCTCTCTTCCATGGCAGCGATTTTTTAGGTTTGAAAGGTCATTCATGGCAGAGTCAAAAGGGAGTGGGTTCAAGAACATTTAAATCTATCGCCGGCCAGAACGATAGTGAAAGCATCGCCAGTAGTGAAGATGTTTGAAGACATCACATCGCTAATAACAGAGTAATGGAAGAGTTCCATCAAGTTCCTAAGTACTTTTCTGGTGTTTAAAATAGGAGATTAGTTTTTTTTGTCTATGTGAATTTGTTTGTTCAGCCCATGACAATAAAAAGAGAAAATAATAATAATAATAATAATAATAATAATAATAATAATAAATTTAATTTACCTGATAACTTTTTATAGTAGATTAACTCTTAAAGAGTGCTGCACTCTTTATTTTGACTGGAATGCACTAGCTTTCGCTAAAAACCCCCCTTAAATTAAGATCAATTCCCCAAAACAATTTGGTACGTGTGAAACCCAGTCAAACCGTAATTAATTAAATAATAAATTAAATAGGAGTGAATATGGTTAGAAAATTTAGCAATCGGAATTTGATAATTTAAATATGATATTTGGATTTAGTGAATTTTTCTGAGTCGAAAAACATAGTTTTCTGCATAAAACGCGCACTGGAATTTTGACCGACAGTACCGGCTGAGATCTGTCTGGTACTACAGCTGAGAAAATTGATTATAAGTAAATAAGGTTAAGAAATTAGGACTTATAATTAGGGAAGGTAGAAATATTTAAAATGCGATTTAAAGAGCTAATCTTAAAGGTTTTGGCCCAAGATTGGGCCAACGGACCAAATCAATTGAACCGGACCCAAGTGGGCCCAAGACCCAACATATATAAATATTAGTTATGAGCATTTCAGCTTATTTATCCTAAAGAAAGAGGGTAGGGGTGCAGCTTTGGAGAAGAGAGGAAGAAGAGAGAAAATCCTAACTTCATCAAACTTTAAATCAACATAACTTTCTCTCCGGAACTCCGATTGACGAGCCGTTTATGGCCATGCATCGCTCTTCTCATCCTCTACAATTCTATCCAAGTTTTGTGGTGAGTATTCTACTGTCCTCTGCCCAGTTTTCATTTTTCTCTTTAAATTTGAATTTGGTTTGGGTTTTGAGGAAATCTTGTGATTTTGGTTGTTTAGGAGTACTCTAGTATGAGCCATTGGTGATATTCATCACAAATTTCGTTGGTTAAGGTAAGGAACCGTCTAATCCTTGTGATTTATCATTTTTATGAACCCTAGGTTGATTTATATATGTGAAATTGGTTATGTTAGTGTATTTGGTGATTTTGGTGCACAATTGGGAGGTTGGTGTTGTTTGTGGAGGTTTGGTGAGGCTTGGAGCTAAGGGTTGGTGGAGACTTCCAAGAAGAAGCTCAATTAATTTGGCTATAAGAGGTACGGTTTAAGTTTTATTTAAGTACCGTGTGGTGTGATGAGAATTCCTAGGCTAGATGCCCCTAGGATTAAGTTTGGATTGTGTAAATGGTTGGTACTAATATGCATAGTAGATATGTAATGTAAATTAATGATTAAGTTGAGAATTATGTGAACTTGTATGTTTGGCGTGTTGAGGATTTGATGGATTGGATATTGATTGTGTGAATAATTGGTTTGGTTATTGAATAATAAGGTTTAAGGAATTGAAGTGTAGAATTTGATAGTTTTGGGTGAAATTGTGTAAATGAGGTAGGTTTGGTTTTAGTTGAGTGTAATTATGTGAATGTGGTTGGGTTGTGGTCATTTGGATGAGTGGAAATGAATTTGGCTTGTGAACATTGGAAAAATTGGTGATTTCTATTTTTGGATAGAAACTGATTTTTGACCAACTTTGGCGGTCCGTAAGTCGGTCCACGAGTTTGGAATTCTTCAAAATTAGATTTTTATGAAAGTTTATTCAACGATCTTTCCAACGGTTCAGAAATGGATGAAAAAGGAATTTTGTAGAAGAAGTTATGTGTGTTGGAAGTTTGGAGTTTGAAAATGTAATCCTGCAGCTTTTAACTTAGTAAAAAATTTTGGAATATCGTGCTTCCATGTGCACGCATGGCCGACGCGCACGCGTCATTCTCGATTTTTACTCACCCACGCGTGCGCCAGGCCGAAGCGTACGCGTCGATGCACGAACGCGAATGCCTCGTAGTAAATCCAGAGAGTTGTACGGGTATTGTGCTGGTTTTGTGCGAGACGCACAAAATGCACCCACGCGTACGCGTGCACGTCACGCGTGTGCATGGGGCGACGCTCACGCGTCGCACTACTTTTCAGCCTTCCACACGTGCGTGTGAGCGACGCACACGCGTGACTCTGTTTTCAGCAAAAGTTAATTTTGAGTTTTTAAAGCTGAATTACAGACTTTTGAGCCTCCATTCTCACCCTTTAAGTCTTAAAGCCTTATAGTATGCCTAGTAATGAAAAGAAGCTAGGACATGTGGTAACTTGTGGAGGAAGTAAAGTGAGAATCAATGATGAATGATGAGTAATGATGATTGTATGAGTTACTGAGGGTGATGATGGAAGTGCGGTATATGCCGTGAGCCAAAGGGTTGTATTTAATAATGATTATTGGCTGGTTATGGGTTATGTTATGAGCCGGATGGCTATGATAAATATTGATTATGGATGGAAATGAAAATATGGCTTTGAATGATTATTTTATCTTGAGCTCTCTTTCTCGAAAGTGTGACCCCAGAGAGATGAAGGAAGGTGAGGATCCCCTTCTTTGTTCCTCCTGGTATTGTAAAATCACCCCCAACGAGATGGTGGGAGGTTAGGATACCCTCCTTGGTTCCTCCTGGGCATATGAGGACGTACCTCCTGGGTAGATACAAGGGTTGTGGTTGCGCCCCACTTGCTCCAGGTTGGTTAGTATAGAGGCTCCCCGGGTGGACGCAAGGGTTGTGGTTCGTCCCACTTGCTCCGGGATGTGGTGAGACATACCTGCCTGGGTAGATGCAGTGGAGTGATTCCACTTGCTCCGGGTTTGGTTTTGAGACTCCTAGGGTAGATGCTGTGGTTAGCCCCCACTTTCTCCCAGTCGAGTATGATTTGAGATTTGTGAAATTATCTGAGTTTCAGATTTCCTTGGGTAGATGCAGTGGGTCGGCTCTACTTGCTCCAGGTTGAGATCCGAGATTCTGTTGACCCTATGTCGTAAGTGTGGCCGGACACTGTGAAAGTTCCGGATGAGCTCGGCCACGTGAATAAACACTAGTGTGGGTATTGTGTGATTATGATTATGATTGTGAATAACTCAAGTTGGGGATGCACGACAGAGGGACAGTCTAATGGTTAGCTACCAGGACTTATCAGGTTGGCTTTATAACCGACAGATGAGACTCATCAGCCATAGGGCAGGTATACATCATTTGGATATGTTTGAATTGTTTGGATTGCTATATCATATATGCTATGTTACCTGACTATATGCTATATGTTCTACTTTTACCTTATTTGTGTATTACTTGTCTGTATTGATTGTGTTTGTACAACTGAGAGGTCCTCCATGCTGGTGTCGGTTGACGCTGAGGGCTGTTCTTGTTGAAATAGAATAATGATATGATTAATTTAAAATGATGATTATTGAATGAGATTATTTGAGTTCCCTGGGTAGACGCAGTGAAGTGATTTCACTGCTCCAGGTTGATATTGAGATAATTTGAGTTTCCTAGGTAGACGCAGTGAAGTGATTTCACTTGCTCCAGGTGAGAATGTGAAGTATTGATATAGAATTGCTGAGACAAAATAACTGGTGATGGTTTAGTTTATGATTCTGATTCTAATTTGTCAGAGAGTTAGGGAGTTGAGAAGCATGAGGAATATGAATTAGATTTAGCATTCCCTTATGACATTTGCTTATTTATGGATTAGGGAGAACACATGATGAATATTTGGTGAAAGGAAGTTTAGGATGCTTAGTGAGTTTTTATTACAATGCATTGTATTTATTTGGCACTTTTACCATATTGGGAACCCATGGGTCGAGGGTTCTCATTCCATATATATCTCTTGTTTTTCAAATACAGGTCCAAGTGCTCAAAAGTGAGCTGTGGTTCATCTGAGAGATGGCGAAGATCTTTATATTCTCTACTTTATATTTGCTTAGAATCTCTCCACCTTTATTTGAAAAGCTTTATTATGTATTGAACTCTTTTGAACTTGCCTATAGAGGCTCTTATGTTTCTTTTGGGAGAGTTTAGGAGTTTCTATTGTCAACTACTGTTATATTGTACCCTAGCCGGCCTAAACTTCGCGGGTCGCGACTAGTGGCTATTTATTTATGTTATATATCTATATATTGTCCTTCTCTTACTCTCCTTCATGTCTTTGTCTGTATATCGCTTTCGACTTCACGCTTTATCTTTTAGCTGTCGATACGTGAGTGATATGACTTCGCGATTTTATTTTTACTCTTTTCAGAATTTTCGATTAATATTCCTTTCAATTATACTTATAATTATGTATTAAAAATCCACCTTGAGAGTCGTACCACCTTATTATCATTGACTTATGACTCGAGCATAAAGATTTGAATATTAGGGTGTTACAGTATGCACACAATACTCTCCTTCCCACGAAACCTATTTTCCCTCCTCCCACCCTTTTCTTCTCCCAACTCCTGAGATTCTAACTGCTTTGTTCTTCATTGATGGCATTTCTTCAATGATTGTTGATGTTGTTTGCGATTGTACCACTTCTACTCGTGTTCGTGTTGCTACTGCTGTTCGAGTTCGGGTTGTTGCTGTTGTTCGCGTTGTGTTGCTGCTGCGTTGTTGCATTCCATTGCTACTGCTGTTTGCTTTCATAGTTGTATCTATTCTTCCATGCAAAGGTATGTATATGATAGTATATAGATATGGGAACTATTAGGGTTTATAAACTAATTATCTCCTTTCTGATTGTTGTTTTGTATCACATTATTATGAATTTTTTTCTCTAAATGTTAGTTTAATTTTGTGCTTCTATAATTTGTAATTCCATTTTCGTGAGTAACTTATATTTCAATTTATGTGTCTCTACTAGTTCCATGTGATGTGTGATGACATGTCACCATGTCATGTTTTTCTATGCTTTTTCCTTTGTTTTCAATAGGTTTTATGCACTTTATTAAGCCATAAGCAAGCCAATTGGGTAGATTTCCATATTTCCTTTGATTCAATCAACCATGGATGAATTAATGCACTTTCATGAGATTTTGTGCTATAATTGTCATATATTATGAAAGAAACACAATCTTATGATTTGGGGCATAGCTTTGATTGTTTTGATTGATTGATGATAGGTGAAAAGAGTTTTGAAGAAGGTTGAAGGAAGAAGGAATGGCTAGGAGCAAGAGAGAACAAAAAGTTTGAGCCAAAGTTTGCCTCAAACTTTAGCTCAAACTTTTGGAAGAATTGAAAACACCCTGGAGGAAAAAGCTTGAGCCAACGTTTGCCTCAAACTTTTTGGCAAACATTGGCATCACAAAAACAACGCCCTGGAGCAAAAGCTTGCGCCAACGTTTGCCTCAAGCTTTTTGGCAAACGTTGGCGCCACACACCACAACAGCCTGAAGGGGTATACTTCCAACAAGAATAACTTGAGTTACAGAGCTCCAAATGAGGAGATTCAAAAAGCAATGGAAAGTAGGAATCGAGAGCTTTCCAAGCATATATGGCACTTCATGGTGGACACTAAAATTGAGGGAGAAAACTGTCCCGCAATGAGCATAAACGAACATGGTGGCAACCTGCAGTGAGGCCAACTGACCTCTGCACCTTCGACGGAGTATAACTCGAGCTGTAGAGCTCCAAATGATGCGCTTTCAACGGCATTGGAAAGTAGAAATTCAGGGCTTTCCAACAATATATAATAGTATGGGGTGGACAATACGTTTGAGCCTCCAGAACTAGCATTTTCGACCACGTTTGAGGCAAACTTTACCTCAAACGCTGCACACCAAAGCCAGCGACCCTGCCCTCTTCAAATGAGCATAACTTGAGTTGTAGATGTCCAATTGAGGTGATTCCAATTGGGTTAGAAAGATGACATTCAGAGCTTTCCAACCATATATAATAGTCTATAGTGGGCATGAAATTGGCAATGTTGACAAGAGGACAAAGTAGCGCCACAAGACATGCAAGGGAGGATCCACGTTTGAGCTAAAGTTTGACCTCAAACTTTAAGCCAAACGTGGATGACAGCAAAAAGAGCAAGCTGCTACAAAAAGCTTGAGTCAAAGTTTGCCTCAAACTTTGACTCAAAGTTTTTTTGGTTCATGGTCTGGTTCAAAGCTTAAATATTTTCCAAGGTCAAGAGCAATCAACAGAGGCTATTTTCAACCCAATTCCATCAAGGCCAAAAGCCCAATTGACATCACTCAAAGGCACAAGAAACAATTTGATTAGGAATTTCATTTTCTTTGTAATTTGCTTTTCAATTTCATTTTCATTTGTCATGTTTGTAAAAGCCTATAAAAAGGCATCATTTTTATTTTAGAGGGGCGAGTCCCATCAGAGAGTACAGGGGAGCTCCATTTGAGAGCTCTCTCTTAGTTTTCATTCTTGTCTTGAATCTTGGGTTGAGAATTGAAGAAATTCTGTTTCAATCTCACCTTGAGAATTTTCTTGTTTACTTTCTCTGCACAATTGAATTTCCATTCCTGTTTACTGCTTCACCTTCTCTTGGCTTCTGCAATTTACTTTTCTTTAATTTCTATTGCTCTCTTTAATTTTTAGCACCCACTCCCCTTTAATTTCATGCAATTTACATTTCTTGCAATTTAAGTTTCAGCTATTTTACTTTCTTGCTCTTTAAGTTTCTGTCCAATTTACTTTCTGCAACTTTAAATTCCTTGTCATTTACATTTTGTTGCTTTAAGTTTCACCCAATCTCACTTAAATGTTAGCTTGACTAAACTAATCACCCACTAAAGTTGCTTGATCCATCAATCCCTGTGGGATCGACCTCACTCACATGAGTTATTATTACTTGATGCGACCCGGTATACTTGCCGGTGAATTTTGGGTGTTTTGGAAATTTGTTTTTCCATAAATTATCCCATCAAGTTTTTGGCGCCGTTGCCAGGGATTGATTTAGATCAACAATGATTAAGTGGGTGAGAAGTCTAGATCAAGCATTTTCTTTATTTTTGTTCTCTGTTCTAAGTTGAAACCAAGGTGTTTGAGTTATTGCCTCACTAAGAAATTCTTTCTCTATGACATGAATTTCAAATTTCATTGATGTTTACAAAATACAAATGGAGTTCAACTCATCTTATGGTCAAACAAAATTTTATGGGATATCACCCACCATCACCAATCTCTAATGGTGGTTGGGAATATCACCAAGAAACTTCAAATTATGGGCATTCCAATTCATGGAGCTATGCTTCAGAGCCACAAGATGAGAAAGAAAATTATATGGGATATTTCCCTCCATCACAAAATGATGCAAGTCATGATTCTAATGGTGGCTGGGGGGAGAAAAACCAGAAAACATTTGAGAACCCATATTTCACTTATCAAGAGCCATCTTCACTTGAACGTACCTCCAATTCACTTATGCAAAATTGTCCAACCTCACCTTCCAGTTTCTCATCTGAAAATTTTTCATCACTGGACTTTGGCTCCACACAAAATTCTTGCCAAAGCTCACCACCCACACAAATTTCAATGAACCAAGGCCTCTCAAAGCTTGAGATCATGATTGAAGAATATGAGAGAGAGGCACAAATATCCTGGAACGAGCAAGAGAATTCATTCAAAAATATAGAAGTGATGGTAAACCAAATGTTAAGTGCAAGGGAGAAAGTGGAAGAGAAAGAGGAGGAGGCTACTGCATCAAGTGAACTTCCAATGAAGAATGAGGTGGTTGAAAATGAAACTGCACTTGAGGTAACAAAGGAACATTCACAACCCTCACAAACTTCCCTTGAATCTGTGATCGAAAAATATGAAGAAGAGATGAAGAAATCTTGGGAAGAACAACAAACCTCCTCCATAAAAGAACTATTAAGTCAAATGTTGGGTGCAAAGAAAGGAGTGGAGGAGCATGAAAGTGAGGAAGTCATTCTAGAGAATTCACACTCAAGTGAAGCAGAAAATCACATGAAGGAAGGGCTCATGGAACCACCAATACAAGAAACTCTTGATGAAAAGAAGACTCTAACAATCACACAACCACCAAGACTTGGATTCAAGGAAGTGAAGGCAATTAACAAAAGCACCAAGAAGAGGATTGTGACCAAGCTACCAAGGACAACATTCAAGAGGAGGTCAACCACAAGCAATCCAATCCCTGGACCAATAGCAAGCAAGCTCAATCAAGCCATGTACAAAAGAAAGCTTGCTGAGAGGAAACCAAGACAGGGGGCAATAGCTGAATCTTCTCCTCTCTTGAAGTCATTCCTCTTAACAAACTGGAAGAAGAGGAAGAAAGTGAACAACATGTCAACCGTAGGTATAATTTCTCTTCTCTGCTTTGTTTTCGTTCTTTGTTTTGTTTAAATTCAATAAATTGGCTTATGATTACATTTTAAGTTTGGTGTTGCCCTGCAACAATTTGTTTTCAATCTCTTTGGATGATTGCATCAATTCTACATGGAAGTGTCACACTAAGATTCTAAGTTTGGTGTGCCACTTAATTTTCTATGCAATACATCCAGCAACATCACTTGTTTGCATAATCATAATGCCTTGCAGTGTTATCTTTCATTTAGTTAGACAATTTTAGTTTTCTTTTTTTTGAGTCATTTTCTTGTTTTTAAATGCTTTCTTTTATTTACTGTGTTTGTTAATACACTACCAAGAGAGCTTTATTCATGATAGATTCTTGGCTTGGTGATTGTATTTAACATATAACAGTTTCTTTCGTCTAGTTTTATTTCAAATAAATTGACATGTGGTTGCATTCTAAGTTTGGTGTTGCTATGCAACAAAATTTGCTTCCAATCTTTACTAGATACTTGTATTGATTCCAGGTGAAAGTGTCACACTAAGTTTGGTGTGCCACTTATCTTTTATGCAATGTATTGTGCTCACCTTCTTATGTTTGCAATCACAATGTCTCTGTCCCTCTGTGCCTTCATATCTTTAATTTTGCTTGCTTAAAACACATGTGCTACTAACATTTCATTGTATAAGACATTCATGATCCATCTTAGCCCTATAGCCATTGTTCTAATTGTTACTTGAGGATGAGCAAGCATTCTGAGTTTGGCAAGGGAAGGAGGAAGAATAGAGGAAAAAGGACAACAATAATGAAGATGAACTACAAGGTTGTATAGTTCCTTTTCTCCTCATTTGTTTCAAGCACTATAAACTGCATGATTGTCTTTACCTTCTCTGTATGCATGTGTGTATGAAAAGACATAGTTTGATTTCTAAATTGCAACATGGTGCTGTGCCATTATGATTTCCAACTTGAGTTTTGTGAATTCAAAAGCAGTAAAGCATCATGATCATAAACAAACAAGGAATTAAAGAAGAGTTTAGCATGTGCATACAAGTATTGGAAAGCTAGTATGATTAATTGTTGCTCAATTGCATTGGATTTTATTTAATTGAAGTTTTCATCTAGTACATTTTGTGAAATCTTTTGAAAATCATGAAAACCTTGAAGAAGCAAATACAATTAAAGCAAGAAAAGAAAAAGGGAAAGAATGAGAAAGCTGAAGGCTCTGAGTACCAATGGCAATTTATTTGCTAAGTACTTGTGGTATTTATGTATCAAGCCAAATGCTTGAAACAAAATATTTAGAAGTCAAGGTTAGGCTCAAAGTGCAAAAGCACTCCCTCAAAGCTCAAGGCTCTGAGCATCAATGATTAGAGAGTCAAGAAAAGAAAAGAAAAAATGAGATTAATGAAGTCCTCTAATCAAATGCTTGTGGTGCTTATGTATCAAGTGGTAATACTTGAAAGCAAAGCATTTAGAAGTCGTAGCTTTGTTATCAACTCATGGGGCAAAGCACCCAAAAGGAGAAGCTAAATAAGAAAATCAAAAGCTTGTTTCAAGGAAGAAATATAAAAGAAAGATTTCATAAATTGAGCTAGAGAGAAGCATCAATCATTTACATCTCTTTTGTAATTGTAGCATGCATAGAAAACTAGCTTGCCATGAACATTGAGTTGCTATTCTTCTTACCTTGGATTGTCAATCTCTATTGCATGATTCTTTTCTTGCTTGGGGACAAGCAAGGTTTAAGTTTGGTGTTGTGATGACATGCCACCATGTCATGTTTTTCTATGCTTTTTCCTTTGTTTTCAATAGGTTTTATGCACTTTCTTAAGTCATAAGCAAGCCAATTGGGTAGATTTCCATGTTTCCTTTGATTCAATCAACCATGGATGAATTAATGCACTTTCATGAGATTTTGTGCTATAATTGTCATATATTATGAAAGAAACACAATCTTATGATTTGGGGCATAGCTTTGATTGTTTTGATTGATTGATGATAGGTGAAAAGAGTTTTGAAGAAGGTTGAAGGAAGAAGGAATGACTAGGAGCAAGAGAGAACAAAAAGTTTGAGCCAAAGTTTGCCTCAAACTTTAGCTCAAACTTTTGGAAGAATTGAAAACACCATAGAGGAAAAAGCTTGAGCCAACGTTTGCCTCAAACTTTTTGGCAAACATTGGCATCACAAAAACAATGCCCTGGAGCAAAAGCTTGCGCCAACGTTTGCCTCAAGCATTTTGGCAAACGTTGGCGCCACACACCACAACAGCCTGAAGGGGTATACTTCCAACAAGAATAACTTGAGCTACAGAGCTTCAAATGAGGTGATTCAAAAAGCAATGGAAAGTAGGAATCGAGAGCTTTCCAAGCATATATGGCACTGCATGGTGGACACTAAAATTGAGGGAGAAAACTGCCCTGCAATGAGCATAAACGAACATGGTGGCAACCTGCAGTGAGGCCAACTGACCTCTGCACCTTCGACGGAGTATAACTCGAGCTGTAGAGCTCCAAATGATGCGCTTTCAACGGCATTGGAAAGTAGACATTCAGGGCTTTCCAACAATATATAATAGTATGGGGTGGACAATACGTTTGAGCCTCCAGAACTGGCGTTTTCGACCACATTTGAGGCAAACTTTACCTCAAATGCTGCACACCAAAGCCAGCGACCCTGCCCTCTTCAAATGAGCATAACTTGAGTTGTAGATGTCCAATTGAGGTGATTCTAATTGGGTTAGAAAGATGACATTCAGAGCTTTCCAACCATATATAATAGTCTATAGTGGGCATGAAATTGGCAATGTTGACAAGAGGACAAAGTAGCGCCACAAGACATGCAAGGGAGGATCCACGTTTGAGCTAAAGTTTGACCTCAAACTTTAAGCCAAACGTGGATGACAGCAAAAAGAGCAAGCTGCTACAAAAAGCTTGAGTCAAAGTTTGCCTCAAACTTTGACTCAAACTTTTTTTGGTTCATGGTCCGGTTCAAAGCTTAAATATTTCCCAAGGTCAAGAGCAATCAACAGAGGCTATTTTCAACCCAATTCCATCAAGGTCAAAAGCCCAATTGACATCACTCAAAGGCACAAGAAACAATTTGATTAGGAATTTCATTTTCTTTGTAATTTGCTTTTCAATTTCATTTTCATTTGTCATGTTTGTAAAAGCCTATAAAAAGGCATCATTTTTATTTTAGAGGGGCGAGTCCCATCAGAGAGTACAGGGGAGCTCCATTTGAGAGCTCTCTCTTAGTTTTCATTCTTGTCTTGAATCTTGGGTTGAGAATTGAAGAAATTCTGTTTCAATCTCACCTTGAGAATTTTCTTGTTTACTTTCTCTGCACAATTGAATTTCCATTCCTGTTTACTGCTTCACCTTCTCTTGGCTTCTGCAATTTACTTTTCTTTAATTTCTCTTGCAATTGTTCTTGTTGGATCAAGGAAGGATTTGAGATCTAGACTTGTTTTCTAGTCTCTTCCACTCCTGAGATCTTCAATCTTCTTTTAAATTGCTGCAAATTAAGCATAATCTTTCTGTCTTTAAAGTCTTTAAGAAATTTTACTTTCTGTTGCATTGCTTCCAATTTGCTTCTCTGTTTATATTGCTCCCAGCACCCAGTTCGATTTATTCTTCCTGCAATTTACATTTCCAATTACTTGGTCTATTGCTCTCTTTAATTTCCAGCACCCACTCCCCTTTAATTTCATGCAATTTACATTTCTTGCAATTTAAGTTTCAGCTATTTTACTTTCTTGCTCTTTAAGTTTCTGTCCAATTTACTTTCTGCAACTTTAAATTCCTTGTCATTTACATTTTGTTGCTTTAAGTTTCACCCAATCTCACTTAAATGTTAGCTTGGCTAAACTAATCACCCACTAAAGTTGCTTGATCCATCAATCCCTGTGGGATCGACCTCACTCACGTGAGTTATTATTACTTGATGCGACCCGATATACTTGCCGGTGAGTTTTGGGTGTTTTGGAAATTCGTTTTTCCACAAATTATCCCATCAATGTGCATATATTATGAATGCCGTTTTTTGAATTGAACTTGAAACGAGATCAACGAAAACAAATAGCATTCTTTGCTACCATTAGGATCAAAATTTTAATTGAAATACATTTAAGGGGAGGCAAGAAGACATATACAATTGAGGATGGAGTTTTTTAGAGTGACACAAGAAATTTTTTTATATAAGACTATCTTCTTCAGGATTAGGACCACCAAGTGGCACATGAAAATGGAATCTAAATTCTTGTAAAATTTCAGAGAGAATAAACAGTCACTATATTATGCTGTATATATTGGGAGGTCTATTTCAATAATTCTGGTACTATTGGATATGTAGCTTGCTAAGAACTCGTTTCATAAGTGGTGATGTTTTATTTTGTTCACTCAATTGGAGAGTTGAGAGTGACATACACACTCTTATAATTGAGCGCTTTCTTTTCTTGTCCTCTGTTCTTAATAGAGGAATCATACAATCTGAATATAAAACAGAGGAAGATAATAACAAAACAATAGAACAGATTGAATCCAAGGCAGTTACAGGAAAATAGCAACAACGCAATAGAGCTGACTGAGTCCAAGGCAAATTACATAGCGTCTAAGTCATAAACCAGTTTTGGCAAGATTCAGTAATTATATATATATATATATATATATATATATATAAAATGTAACCAAGTGTATTAGTGAACAGATAAATAATATTCTATCGTAGTATTCATTCATCACAGTTCACATTTTTCTATTCTCTCTCTCAGCATAAATCTCATTAGTTCTGATTATGTCATCTATCACCAATTTTCACACACACACACATAGATACAAATACAATTATACTATCACCAATTATCCTATCATAATTTATTTCTCTACTTCTCTTTAATCTTCAGAATAATTAATTTTTATGCTTGTATCATTGCTTAAAGTTTTAAGGGATTTGGTTGGATATGGAAGAGCCTAGGAGACATATGATCTGGTTATATATCGTGTATAATTTGTCTATTTGAAGATTAAGTTCTAGTGGTATAGGAAATGGACTTTGAAACTTCCTTGACTTTTTTTCTTCCCGAGCTTATTTGGTGAAATAATTGGATCATATAGATTATTGTTGATTGTTTGTGATAATATTATATTACTTCATCTATGCCAAAATTTTGGTTATATTTGACTACCAAATAATAAAATAATACTAAATATACTAATTGACATGTGATTTAATAGCTAAATATTTTTTTCGTTTAGTGACTTACGAAGGTTTCTCTTAACAAAAAGATCCTAAGACTGGTGACTTGAAGCTCTATCATTTGATTTTAATCTTTGTGAAGTTGTGCCTACTTGGGAACGGTAGGTAAGCAACTTACTATGTGTAGCTTTCTAACTTCTTTTAAATAAATTATATATTATTAGATATCAGTAAATTAGCCAACCATGTGAAATAAAGAATATACTTGAACACTTCATTCCTTTTGCAAGAAAGTAAACAGTTTAATTTTTTTTTTATCTTCTGTCCTCTTCTTCAGTTTTTCATGCTTATCTAATAGTAATAATCAAAGTTGAGGATGTCATTATTAACAGGAATAATCAAAGTAAACGATTTGGATTTTATCTTATTTTATCTTGTCTTTATTAAATCATTTTAGAGCAATATCTTACTCAGTTTTTTTTATTATTGCTTGAGTGTGTGTTTTATTTTTCTTTTTCTTTTTCTTGACTAGATACCTAGAAAAATAAAAATTGTATTTCATTTTTATCGTTGTGTGCTATTATTCAAAATTAAAGTTTTCATTTGTTGATGCTCATACTAAACTAAATGTCTTTTTTTTGAAACTTGTTTTTGCAATATTTGGATAGTTGATTTGCCATATTTATTACTCCTATTTCACTGATACATGCGGTTCTAACCCAAACTATTCTATTGATTCTTTTTACAAGGTAATTCTGTAGCTCAATAAAATAATTATATGTTTTTTATTCTAAATAAAATAATTATAGTTGTTATTTGCTATCTATCTTATTTTTAGGATTTTATTTTTGAAATGCCTATTCTCCCTTCTAAATTCTAGTATTTTTTTATTTCTAGTTTTTGGTTTATTTAATTGAACGGCAGTGGCGGAGCTTCAAAAATATTTTGAGGGGCCAAAATTTGAACATAACAAATACATATTAACATTTATATGAAAACAAAATTATAAAATATATCTCTTTTTAGAGTTTCTCACCGATATGATAATAAATATTTTAAAATTTTTTAAGAAGGCACTCTTCGAGTTTTGAATGGTTTAAAATATTCAATTATCAAATCAGAACTAAACTTTTTATAGTTAGAATGATAGATATAAAAAGTTATAATATTTATTGAATATTAAATATATTTTTTACAAAAAAAATTAAAAAACTAATCAAGCATAAAATAATATTAAATTAATTAGATATGAAAGAATTATTCAAATTCTTAAAGATGACATGAAAAAATAGAATTACTTAGAATTTAGTTTAGAAGATTAAAACTTCAAAAGTTGTAATTTATAAAAGATTTTTATTAGTCTACACTAATAAAACGACACCAATATTTAAAGAATATTTTAATATTTTTGTGTAAAAATTAAAATAAAATCAATAAGACATAAAATAGTATTAAAAAATAAATTACTTATTATAATGATTATGATGATGAGTTTCATTGCATTAATTACTTTACAAAAGTCCATTCTAATTAGTGCATTAATCCAACAATTTGAAGAAAAATATATAGATAGCCCATTAGTCCTACCAATTCGAAGAAAACTTAAGCCAAGTAAACCCTGATAATCATGTTCTATATGATCTTGTTACTAAAGTTTTTATAAAAGTTTTGGGCCGTGGTTCCCATTGCCCACACTAAGCTCTGCCATTATTGGATGGGTTCATCTATACAATATAAAATAATAACTATATACATATTTTTGTTTAATAACTTTAATAAGAAATGTCTTCCTTCGTCACAACTTACATCATAGATATTTTTTTTTTGTTAATTACGGAGTTTATAGAAACAGGAGTTAAATTTTATTATTTGATATTTCAATTGTATAAATCATTATTATTTTTCACTTTTTATGATGGACATTCTTGATTCTAGAATTATTTTTCTTTTTTATGTTACAATTTTGTTTATTTTTTGGTTGAGTAAATTAGTTACAAATAGATAGAACTTGGATTGAAAAATTTCGAACAACAAACGAATACAAAGATGACATAATTGAATTCCTTGATTTTGCTTTTGTGAGAACGGCCATTTTGGATAGAATATGTTATACATGTTCACGATGTGCATTTGAAAAATAGTATAATAAAGACACCATTCAGGATTATTTGCTCTTAAAGCTATTTTCGAAAATCTATGTTATTTGGAATCGTCATGGTAAGATACAACGTGCTGAGCCAAGTAGTATAGAAGTGCAAAACAGACACCATATCAAGAGAATCCATTAGATACATTAATGAGTGATTTATTTGGCTACCATGGGGCTGAAGGTATAACGGGAGTGAATGACGCAGTTATACACAAGGTTGCGAGAACCGGACCGGTTAATAAACCGGTGAGGTGACTGGTTTATTAGTTTAATGGTTCGACCGGAGTTTAATCAGGGTTCAACCGGAATTCGACCAATTTAATTAAATATTAAATAAAATTATTAAAAATTTAATATATAATTTTAAATATTTAAATTTCAATAAAATTTAACCTAATAAAATTTAAAATGTAAAATTTAAAATTTCAATCTATAACCTAATAATAAAGAATAACAAATAATTGAAACAAATCAGTAATAACCACTAATCATTGAATTTGCAAACAAAATCATAATTTAAATTTGGAACAAACATACTCATAATTTGGAACAAACAAACAGAATTACAAAAAACATATAAAATCAAACAAACAAACTATAAAATCAAATTACAGTAACAAATTAAAAACAGAACAAAAACATAATTTAAAACTTACAAAAATAGAATTACAGAAACCTGATTAATTCATTTAATTAACAAAATATAAAAAAGCTAAAAAGCAGAAGACAGCGCAATCAACAGAAATTAAATGCAGAAGACAGCAATGAACAAACAACAATTAACCCAGACAAAGCAGGGCAGGGATCTGCTTACAAACTCAGAAATTCATAAACTCAACCTAAGAAGAAATTAGCAAACTCAGAATTAGAAATCAGAAACCAAATAAAAGTACAAAAAAAAAAAAACAAAATTAAATTGAAGACCGATGGCGAAGGAGGAATCCAAGTGACGGCGATGGAAGAGGGGAAGTGAGCTCGGTCACAGAGGGATTGAAGACAGGCTTGATGCGCGAGAGAGAGGGATCGACGATGAGGACAGACCGACAGAGACACGATTTCAAGATGGCCAATGACGACGAAGACAGAGGCGGTGATGTCAACAGCGAGCATACCTGGCGACGCGAGGTGAAGTGATCCAAGAGAAGAGAATCGCGACGGCGGGACTTGACACTGGCTGAGGAAAAGAGTTCGTCGATGACGGCGGCACTGGTCGCTGGCTGCTGCTGCTGGCGGTCTGGGAGAAAGAGAGCGGCTAGGGTTTCGTGTGGAGATCAGAGAGAAAGGGGCTGGGTGGTGACTGGGTCGTGGGTGTCGGCGAGAGAGAAGGGAGGGGGTTTTATATATATTTTTTAATTTTATTTTTTAAAATTAAAAACCGGAAAAAACCATTCGGTTTAAACAGTTTACCAGTTAACTATCGGTTTGACCGGTTTTTTCATCGATTTTTTGTCAGACAATTTTTCACTTCAATCGAACCGGTTAAAAGACCGGTTTCCTGTTAATCCGGTTGAACCGGCCGGTCAGATTCGATTTTCAGAACACTGGTTATACGCAATAGGGACGAAGACACCACAGATGAAAGATTACATGAGGCATCTATTGATAATGGTAGTGAATTCAATAAATTTGTAAGAGACAGAAATGAAAAGTTGTACGAGGGTAGTAAATACACAAAGTTGGAATTTATAATCAAATTGTATCACATAAAGGTCTTGTGTAGAGTAAGTGATAAGGCCATGACTATGATATTAAATTTGTTGAGAGATACATTTGATCGAATATAGTTGCCTTCTAGTTTCTATAACACCAAGCAAGTAATTTGCAAACTTGGCCTGGACTATATTAAGATAGATGCTTGCCCATATATATCTGGATGACAATCCAGATAACTTACAAGATACATGCAAGTATTGCGGTATATCTAGGTAGATCCTTAAGAAAAAGAAGAAGAAGAAGCAAGCTGCAAAATTTTTACGATACTTTCCACCGAAGCCAAGGTTGCAAAGATTATATATGTGTAGCATGACGGCTGAGCACATGCAATGACATAATTCTGTACCTGCAAGAGATGGATTACTGAGACATCCAAGGAACAATGAAGCATGGAAGAATTTTAATGCGACACACACTCTATTTGTCGAAGAGCCATGAAATGTTCACTTAGGTCTTGCAATTGATGGTTTTAATCCCTTCGGAGACTTGAGTTCTACTAATAGCGTTTGCCTTGTGTTCTTGATTCGATACAATCTTCTGCCTTGGATATGTATGCATCACACTTCTTTCATCTTATCAATGGTTATTCCAGGAAAGAAGTCCTCTGAAAATAAGATAGATGTGTACTTGCAGCCCTTATAGATGAATTGAAAGATTTGTGGAATGATGGTGTGGAGACCTTTGACTTATCATCTGGAAACACATTTAGAATGCATGCAGCTCTTATGTAGACAATAAGTGATTTTTTTTGGGTTAGGTATGCTATCTTGTTGGAATACACACACTGGTTTGGCTTGTCCCACTTGTAACTTCGATTTTTTTCCTTGTTGTCTCCGTCATAGTTCTAAATGGTGCTTCATGCGTCATCAACCTTTTTTCGGAAGAAATCATAGATTTAAATTAAATCATGTTTGTTTTGATAGAAGCACAAAGGAGCGTGGTCCACCTAAGAAGTTATCAGGATTTGACATTCTTGAACAACAAAAGGATGTTAAAACAAGAGATCAGCAAAGAGCAGAGTCTCACAGTGGTGGAAAAAGACCTCGACGAGAAGTTAAGCAGTGGAACAAGCGAAGTATTTTCTTTGATCTTCCATACAGGGAAACTAATTTGTTGCGTCATAATCTAGACTTTATGCATATTGAGAAGAATGTGTGTAACAATATCTTGTATACTTTGCTTAATGATAAAGCAAAATCAAAGGATAATCTCAAGGCACGGAAAGATTTGAAAGAAATGTGCATAAGGCGTGATCTTTGGCCAAGTGACAATGGATCATATCATTTATCTTTGTTTTCATTAACACGTGATACCAAGAAGCTATTTCTTTCTGCGTTGAAGAATGTTGTGCTACTAGATGGTTACTCAAGTAACATTTTGAGATGTGTTGATGAGGGACAGAAAAATTTTTTTGGCATGAAAAGTCATGATTGCCATATTCTTATGGAGGAATTGTTACCAATAGCAGTTCGTCATTTGCTGCTAGATCATGTTACTGTGGTATTGGTTAAGTTTGGCTTATTCTTTAAGATCCTTTGTGGGAAAATCTTAAGTATTTCTAAACTTGACAAGCTCCAAGAACGCATAGTGATTGTCCCTTTCCTTTTGAAAATGTTATTCCCTCTAATATTCTTTACTGTCATGGTTCACTTGACAATCTATCTAGTAGAGGAAGCAAAGCTTGGAGGTCCAGTGCATTATCATATATGTATCCAATTGAGAGGTAAAATATTTTATATGATGAAGTAAAGATCATTAGAATGACATCTTTTCTCATGTGATTTTCATTTGATTTTGTTATATTATTTTAGGGAGTTAGGCCATCTAAAATCCCTTGTACGGAATAGAGCACAAGCAGAAGCGTCTATAGCCGAAAGGATATTTAGCTGAGGAATATCTAACCTTTTGTTCTCGCTATTTGAGGATATAGAGACAAGGTTTAATAGACCCAGACGTGTATGTGATGACCCACTTGACAGGGAATGCTCAAAATCTTATCTCTTTCCAATGGTGGATAAAGCAGGGTGTTCTGGTACAATTTTTACTTTAAGTGAAAAGTAAAAGCTACAAGTCCATAGATATGTGCTACTAAATTGTCAAGCCATCAAGAATTATGTGAAGTGAGTAAAGATAGAGGTTATTTGCAGTATTTATAACTTATATTAGTTTCTGACATACTATAAATCCAATTTAATTCCTCATGTAGTGAATTTAGAGAATACATAAAAAGAAGCTCAAAGGGAAGGAGATCAAACCCCACAGACATAGAGAAGAAAGTATTTAAAGATTTTGTTACGTGGTTTGAAAAATGAGTAAGTTGGTTAAGTATTAAAGTCTATGAAATGAGAAGGGTGTTAAGAAATCAATTTTTTAAACCTCATAACTTATCCCAATTTCAGATAATGAAACCGGATACAATAGAACAGTTGTCTATTGACATAAAGTTTTTAGCACGAGGCCCCTTATCAAACGCAACGAGATATAGTGCTTATAAAATTAATGGTTTCATATTTTGAACTTTTGATCGATCGTGAAGGATTAAGGATACAGAATAGTGGAGTATTTTTAACCTCTGACACACCATGTGTTGCAAGTCGAGTTGATAGAAATTTAAGACAATGATGTACCCTATTATGGGAAGTTGGAGGATATAATTGAGCTTAGCTATTATGGGTGATTTACTGTTGTTCTCTTCAAATGTAAATAGGTTGATTCTACTCGACATAGAGGATATAAAGAAGATCAATGGAATAACTTTGATAGACCAATTCATACCTGTGAACATGAAGAAGATGAGCCTTATATTCTAGCATCACAAGCATCAATGGTGTACTATGTAGATGATGTCATTAACAAAGAATGAAGTATTGTTGTTCATTTAGAATCAAGAGATTTGTAATAAAATAGGAGATGAAATTGAAGAGGTTGCAGATGGGACGAGCTACATCAAGAGCAAGCTCTTGATCAATTTTTTGGCAACAGTGATGAGTACATGCAATTGGCAACAAATCGCTTAATCGATGATATAGCTCAAATATAATGTGAAATTTAAGGTTTAAGCTTATTTATATATTTGTTAATTTCAAGGTCATGGTTTACTATTTGACTTGCTTTTTTATTTTTGGCCTAATTTTGTGTGAAATATAACATGATTAATCAAGGATCCCAATAACATACTAGGCGCTTTGGTGGACGTCAATCTTCTGAATATTATATAATGGAGACAACAGGTACAGTGCACAATAAATTTGTTCTCTCATAATAAGTGGCTAAATAAGTACTCTCTAAATACATGCAGATTTTTATATTTCAATCTTCATATGTTATACTTTTTGTGTAATCTCTTGTATGAAAGTAAAAAATTGATGCATTGATATCTAAATATACACTATGTTAACATGTATAAGACTGATTCTTTTCATTCATATAAGTTTAAATTATATATAGCATAGTTTGTAGAAATACACGTGTTTAAGATATTTAAAAATGAATCTTTTCTTGAGATAAATTGGTCAATTGTGTTTAATTTTTCTAATATTTTTTCAGTTTCTGATTTTGATGACATGAAATTTAAAACAGAAAGGTATCAAATTTTTAATAGGCCTCTATAATAAAAGAACATTACTATTATATACTATTTAAAAATATTTTTCTGGCTTATTTTTCGGTATTCAATTGTGTAATTAGAGTACTAAATGTGCTTGTTTACGGGGTAAAAACATAGTTGTCAGAACCGAATCGGTGATTAAACCGGTGAGATTATTGGGTCACTAGATTACTGGTTCAACTGGTGGGTCATTGGTCGAACTGGTTAACCCGGTATAATTAAATAATTATGTAAAATTTAATTATTTTTTTATTATAAGTACTTTTATTTTGTTTTTATAAAAATAATGATCATTTTAAATTTTAATAATTTATTAATTAATTTATATTTATTGTATTATTATATTATTATAAGTAAAAATTTACATACAGTTAATTTTCATGTGAAGTTGATATTTAAAAACAGTTAGATGATTTGACAAGTTTAACTAAATATTATCTAACGATTTTCAACTATCAACTTCATATGAAGACAACTACATGTGAGTCTTTACCTATTATTATATACTACAAGTATTTATTGAAAAAATAATATTAATAGATATCATATAATCATGAAAAGAAAAAATAATTTATGATTAATAATTTTTTTGTTTATCTTTTTAATATATATATATATATATATATATATATATTTAATAAAATTTATAGTTAAATAAAATATAAGTGATTTAAAAATGAGTGACTTTGAAATTAAAATTAATTGAATATAAGTAAAATAAAAAATTGCTATATGTTTAATAATTTGGATATTTGTTAGTAAGAAGCAATGTAGTTTGGTGGTATGATGCCTTTCTTGCAACCCTGGAGTACAAAATTCGAACCCATGGCAACTATTTTGGAAAATTTTTCAAAAACCACAAAGTTTTGACACTTGGCAACGCTAGAATGTATAGAGAGTATGGTGGACTTGTAAAACCCATATGCATTGTAGCTTTGCCTTCCGCTCGGTTCGATCCGGTTTTAATAATTATGGGTAAAAAAATACTAAGTAATTAAGGACCAATAAACTAGTTTTCGAAAATTGTGCTTCTTTATTTAAAGGAAAAATCTGCTCTGTATTGATCAAATTTCAATGTTTGCCCTGCTCACATTAGCATAACATATAAAGTTGGCTTTATATTGCCTGTCCCCTGTTCACAATTCCCCCAAGCTTGAATTTTTCATAAAGTTAGAATTTTATTTACTCTTGGACTTCCGCTTTTTTCTAAATTCTAATGATGGACTTGAACTTAAATAACCTTTTTCGGTCCCATTGATTGATATCATTTTAAAATGTGTAATTTTAATAGCTTACTGCTGTGAGGGATACTTTTTGTGTTTACTTGCAAAGCTGATATTGTTCTACAATCATCAGGATGCATAGGAATAATGTGAATATTTGTGTCTACTATTGACAATTTGGCACTGACAAATCAATAATTTATAATACCATGTGGCTCCAGTAATTTGTCTTGCCACTTATTTTCTTAGTTTCGATATGGTTTTATTTAGCAATTGATTTGGTACTCTTGATTCTAAGTGCTAAACCTTTAGAAGATATTTCTAATTTTCAGCACCTGACATGTAGCTATAACATTAGAAGTTTAATTAATTATTAAGTCTGAAAAACTTTGACACAGAACCTCATATGTTGCATGCTTGTGATGCTAAGTGATAAACTTTTGGAAAACATTTCTAATTTTTTGTCTTGTTATAATTTATACTCACTCCAGTGGGAGTTGCGGCACTTGACATGTGGCTCTAACATTAGAAGTCTAATTAATTAGGAAGTCTGCAAAACTTTACACTGAACCTCATGTGATGTATGCTTGTAGAATGCCATAATTTTTTGACTTAAGGTTAAGAAAATTCATTGTGTGCCATGAGCCATTGTGTACATGCACAGTTGTCACCCTTCCCCTGCGGTCACAAAAAAATAATAAAAATAAAAATAAAAAATAAAAAGAAAGAAAAAAATTACACAGAAAGGCTATGATTATCTTTGTTGCTACCATGATAGTAGTGATTCACCATATGGCTAGTTTGCTTTATCTCTTGTAATGAAAATGTTCTGTATGAATGTCAAAAATCACAGCTTCTTTGCGACCCACAACGGCTCAAGAATTTTAATATGGAAAGGAAAGTGGTGTTTTGGCCAGAAATGAGGGAGTATTGTGTTTTACCCAATGGTGGATGCATGGTCAACACGCAGGGGCATGTTGACTGCCACAAGTGGGAGGCGAGATGACGTGGCGCAGCTTGAGTGGGACACGGTGGCATCACGTGGGGGCGTGCTGGCCTATCACGTGGGGGAATGATGATGATGTGGCGGAGTCTGAATGGGCCACGTAGGCATCATGTGGGGGCGTGATGATGACGTAGGCATCACGTAAGGGCGTGCTGATGTAGCACGTGGGGGCGTGATGATAACGTGGCGGAGCTTAATTGGTACATTGGGACATCACGTGGGGCGTGCTGAGTCAGCACGTAGGGGCATCCTGACACGTGGCAGGATGTGATTGGCCTGAGGCAATCAAAACGTGGGGGGCATGGTGAATGCTACTCTCTATATAAGGCAGTGCTCGGGTCCATTTTCATTCTGAGGAAGTGTGTGAGTGTTCTGAGTGTGTTTCTGGTGTAATGGAGGGTACCGCAAACTTGCTAGTGTATCGCGATGGTGAGATAATACGTAATACTCATGAGGGAGTGAGGTTTGTGTGCCAGAATTCGTTTTCGTTTGTGGTTCCATGCACCATGACGTTTATGGAACTTCAGAACGGTCTCTGTCAAAGCGTGGAGAACGGTACGTTAATGAGAGTGAGCAGAATTCTGTACCAGAATCCGGTTGTAGTTTTTGGTGGTCTAATACAGTTTGATACCATGCCAATCACTGACGAAGTGACTATGCATAATATGTTCCAAATTTACCGGCAGACTCAGATGCGACAGCCACAGATTAAGCTGTATGTTGAGTTTGAAACCGTAGAGGCAAAATGGATTCAAAATGATTTAGAGGTGGAGGATGATAGAGCTGCAGTGTACGAGGGAATGAATAGTGACAGCGAAGAGGACTTCGAAGCCACTTATGAAGCCGGCGACGAAGACGAGGATGGTGATGTGGGAGTTGAGACAGCAGTGGATAATGTAGTGGTTCACCCCTCGATCAGTCAACCGATGAACGTGCCACCTTTTATGCGTGAATTGGATCTCGACGCCATGCATGCACCGGAGTTTCCGGAATATTCAAACATAGGTACATGATGACCGAATAATATGTTTTCTTTAATCTATACTTTGGATTGATTAATAAACGATGATGGGCATTTTCTGTAGGTGTTGCTGATCCCGAGGACGGAGAGTTCTGGATTGGAATGGAATACAATTCTAGAAAGTCGGTCGTGGCAGCAATTAGAAGTTACACTATCGCTAGAGGAGTTGACTACGACGTGTATGAGTCTGAGCCACAGACGTTCTATGCAAAATGCAAGATGTATGGGTGTGGGTGCGACTGGCTTATTCGAGCCAGCTTGATACAGAAAAAATATTGTTGGGAGATACGCAGATACAACGATAGGCACACGTGCACAATGGGAGTGATTTCACAGGATCATTCCAAGTTGGACTCGGATACAGTTGCTGAGGCTATAAGGCCATTGGTTGAGACTGACCCGTCCATCAAGGTGAAATCTATAATAGCCGAATTTCAGTCAAGGTTCAACTATACCATCAGTTACCGAAAGGCTTGGTTGGCAAAGCAGAAGTCCATAGCAAAAGTTTTCGGTGATTGGGAGGAGAGTTTTCAAGCCTTGCTGTGGTGGCTCTTGGTTATGGTTCAGAAGATGCCTGGGTCAGTTGTCCAGATAGAAACACGCCCACTGTACAATGGGAATGAAGAGGCGCAAGGGGTAAAAATACTTCATCGCGTATTTTGGAGTTTCAATCCATGCGTTAGGGCATTTAGGCATTGCAAGCCCCTAGTTTCGGTTGACGGAACACACTTATATGAAAAGTACAAAGGTACACTTCTGGTCGCTGTTGCACAGGATGTGAACCAGAACATTGTGCCTATCGCTTTTGCCTTGGTGGAAGGGGAGACAGCTGATGCGTGGTACTTCTTTCTCAGGAATCTGCGAATGCATGTTGTCAGAAAAGATGGTGTGGGTATGATCTCGGACCGGCATGAGTCAATTCGGGCAGCAGTAAATCGTTCCAGAGGTGACTGGCAACCTCCAAAAGCATGGTGGATGTTTTGTATAAGGCACATCGGCAGCAACTTCCTACGAGCATTCAAAGTCGCTCACTTGCAAAAGCTTGTGGTCAACATTGGGTATTCAAGAACGGTGGAGAAGTATAACATCAACTATAAGAGGTTGGAAGAGCGAGGCGACGCATATGCCAGGTGGTGCGATGCCATTGGACTTAGACATTGGGTATTGGCATTCGACGAGGGACATCGATAGGGCCATATGACGACGAACCTTGTCGAGTGCATTAACTCAGTGTTGAAGGGTGCCAGTAATCTACCTGTGTTGGCACTAGTCCGAGCAACATATTATCGGTTAAATGAACTTTTTACGCGGAAGAATGCTGAGACTCACGAACGCAAACGTGCTGGATTTACTTATTCTGTATTCGCACAACAGCGGATAGAGGCAAGTATGCAATAGGCTGGGAATATAGTTGTGCACTGTTTTGACAGACGGAATGAAGTATTTGAGGTGCGCGAAATGACTAGCGAAAAGGTGTTAGTCGTTGATCTTGCACGACGTACGTGTGACTGTGGGCACTTTCAGGTGGAACGAATACCATGTCGCCATGTTATTGCTTGCTGTGCTAACCAGCAAATCGATTGGCAGGTGTATGTGCATGACGTGTACAAGATGACAGAGGTCCATAAGGTATATAGATTCGAGTTCTCGCCGTTAGGTGATGCCGAGACATGGCCTGCGTATGAGGGACCCACATTGGTCGCTAATCCCGCCTTGAGGCGAACGTCGAAAGGTCGCCCAAAATTGACCGGATACTTGAATGAAATAGACTCACGCGACATGCATGGTCCTCGGATATACCGTCTCTGTGGTGCTCAGGGACATAATCGGAGTCGATGTCCTCAGCGTGCTGGACCGAGTGGTGGGGGGGAATGACTTTTATTTTCATTGTATTTGTATTTTTGAATTTGCATTTTTATAATAGATTTTCTTTTTCGTCTTAGTCGTGTTTGTATTTTTAAATTTGAGATTATCCATTGATGTTTAAGACCATGATAATGTTAACATTTACTGCCTTACTGAAGCAAATATACAAATTTTTAACTACGAATAACATCGGCCAACATACAGAACATTAAATACGAATTACATTAAACCCTAGGATGAAATCTAAAAACCCCAACCCGATGCTCACTTCCTACGACCCATCCAGCTCAGTGCCTTACCCATCATGCCCTGACCTGGCCGCGACGGAGTATACCTATCAGGTGGATTTCGCTCCATCCGTAGGTCATATGGGTGACCTGGAACTGAGTCATCCATACTTGCAGCGGCCGACCCACCTGCCTCTGCCGGAGGTGCCGACCTACCCGCCACTGCCGGAGGGGCCGACCCACCTGCCTCTGATGGAGCAGATGCACCGGGGTTGTACTCGTCAACAAGTGTGTATGTCCGCCGAAGGAATCCACTATCACACGATGCACCCTCTGACGTGTGGTCGGAAGCAGGACGCCGCAAACCATGGCTCATACCGACTGATGTCCCCACGTGGATTAGCTGAGGCTGACAGTGAATGCATAGCACTAAAATCTGACCAACCACCCAAACTAGCATTGGCCCAATTCTGTAGTTACTGATCTCCGTGACCGCCGATGGAGAAGTCAAACCAATCATGACCGACTGGAATCGTCAGTATCGGCTGACGCACCTGGCTGGACTGGCCCTGGTGCCTGTGCTGAGAGTGTTGGGAATGGTGGCTATGCTGAGAGTTCTGGGAATGGTGGCTGTGCTGAGAGTGATGAGAGTGGTGGCTGGATGCACTCTGGTCTTCTGGCTGTGGTACATAATAAGGAACCGGCTCAAACACTGCATGCTGAGTGGGACCTGAGGTGTAGGTGGCTGAGGTGCAGGTGGCTGAGGAACATACGCCGACAATCTCAGCATATGTCCGAATGAGCGCACGTACCAATCCCGATACTCCGAGGTCGGTATGAAGTCCCAGGTCGGAAGGGGGTGCAGATCCCGCAGTCGAGTGTTTCGCTTGTTGCCCCACTTTCGCTGTCCATTTCCCATGCAAAACTGTCCAGTCATAACACTCTGCGAAGAACCATGCAATGCTGGTCCAGTGGAATGTCCCTTGGTATTCGCAGGGGGGGGGGGTGTGCGAACCCAAACTGACGCATCACTCGGTTCGTAGGGTGCCATTCGATACACTCGAGCGACAACAACGGAGCAACGATATCACACACATCAAGATGTTCATGTAACTTGCCGGGTATGATCATTCCTTCGTACGGCCGCCACTCAAACTGCCACAGATAATTCGAATGTCATAACTCTAACATTAATGTCTGGAACTAGGATTCATTAGAACCATAAATATTTACCTCCTGCATGTAGTCTATATCATGCCTAAATGTCACAACGGTCTTCTCTACCCACGCTGTGCTCCGTTCCGAATGACTCCACCTGAAACATGATACAGTGAAAAAATTTACGTAAGCAACTGTAATTGAAACATGCATAATGAATATAATCTCCGACAAGAACCATAAATATTTACCTCATGGCAACTGGTATCTCAGCAGATGGAAGGATATGTCTCGGTACGGGCGCAATACACGGCATTCGCTCCCATGCCCAAACAAACAATAGATTAAGAGGGCCATCCATCTCCTTCGTGTCATATTGTGATGCATGGCATAGTGCTCTGTAAAGATGTGTGAGACATGCTGAACCCCAACTATAAGTATGGATCCGCTCGAAATCGCAAAGCAACGATAGATACTTCGCATGGGCGTATGCGGTCGACTTATCTGTGAATAGGGTCGACCCTAACATACAGAAAATTTGACATCTCACGTATCTCCTTATGGACTCTTCAGTGTCCAACGGCTCCTCATCTCTGATACGTTGAACCCAACCAAGCTTTATATAGGATTTCGAATTACGGCTGAGTACTGGTTCACCTCCGAATATTGCCATGCTTTGACTCTGAACGAAATCACTACTACTGTCAGTCCATCCATTCACAGGCTCTCCATCAATTGGTAAGCCAAATATATGTGCGACATCTTCCAATGTCACTGTAACCTCACCCACCGGCAACACAAAAGTGTGAGTCTCCGGCCTCCACCTTTCAACCAGAGCAGCTAACAACGGGTGAAATCCTCTTATCATCCCAATCCTAGATACGTGGTAGAATCCCATGGCGCGTAAGTAGTTTTCGACCATCGGGTTCCAACTCTGTGGCGGATCCAGTTTACGCTGTTAGGCTGCATCAACAAAAATATATTTGTTATATTAGTTATAAATATTCATTTATTAATAAACAAATATTAGCATATCTATTTATAAAATGTATGTGATCACATCAACTAATAATATTATTTACATATTTATTTATTTTAATACTTTATTTGTTAGAATCATTAACGTGCAGTGCATTACCATAGTTAAAATAATTTTTTTTGTGCATCAACATATATTTCTCTAATATTATTAATAACAATGTATATATATTTTTCTAATATTTATTTATTACTTTAACATTTATATATTAAACTTTTGAATATGTTCAACATACATATTTATTTACAGAATATATATTTTTTATTTTACTATAGTATTATTTTTATATTTTTATCGTAGAGAAATATATTTTTTTAAAAAAATTTTAGTATGTCGTATAGTATAGTATAATATATATTTTATTTTAGTATTTTTATAACAGAAAATTAATTCAAAATTAACAAAAAAATTATATTTTAACATATTAAATAACAAAAAATAACAGAAATTAAAATACACAATAAAAATATAATTACCAACTTACATAAATTAGATGATCCTAATAATTTTTAATATGTTCCTCCGGAGCATTATAATTATGAACCATTCTTTAAAATAAATACAAATAATATTTTTTTTACTACCTATTTTCCCACCCTTTCTCCTTGTGGAGCAGCAACACCCTTCCCCTCTGATATGAGTTCGCAACCCCCCTTCCCCTAACGCTTTTCTGCCCTCTCACTAACACATTTTCTTTCTATATTGCAGTTGGAGGAGGAGGCTCTTTATATAGAGTAACGAAAAGGCCACGCTTGCTGTTTACCAGGGTGAGACCTGTCCCCTACATGGCAGCAGCTGCAGCACCCCCCGTGGTGCAGGAACATCGGGACTCCGCGACGCCAGCTCCACCACGCCCCTGCGTGGTGCCAAAACCTGCATGCTCACCGCGTCACCACGCCCCTGCATGTTGACCGCTGTTTCACCGCCTGATAAATCACCCCACCCTCCAATATCCTCCCAAAACACCAACTTCTTTCCCATAACAAAAATAATTTCTAACCCACAACATCATGTGTGGATTTGTGAATTAATTTCCATCCCTTATTTCTACTTTAGGATTTGCAGCAGAGTAAGTATGTAGTTGTGACAACTTTCCTTCTCTTTTTGTAACAACAATATCTTGTATTTATATGAGAAATTATTGATACTCTTCGGTCATATTTTTTATACATGTCCCAGCAAAGATTTATCCTTTACTAGAAGGCTAAAAGTCAAAGAAATGGAGAACTTATCTAAAAATAAACAAGTTGTTGTAAACTTTAAAGATCAATAAGCTATTGGAGAAGCACAAGATTTGCTTGCTGGATATTTAAGAATATTGGCAATTGATTGTAAGTTATTTTCAATCAACTTCTCAAAGTGGTCAGGACCTTTAGGTGTACTTCGATCTAAATTTGAGGAGTATTTTAACAACTTGCTGAAGGTATGCACTTGAAATATTTACTTTTATCAAATTGCTATTAAAATTATACATTCTTAGTGACATTTTGTTATTTATGTATGATTCTTTTTTAAAGCCAAAATTTTATTTCAAAATTTTTGAAGGAATTGCAAAGCGATATTGCAAATTGAGTCTTGCAAAACAGAGGTCACAACATAGAATTAAGTTGTGGGATGAATTCTATGATCTATGCATGAGTAGACAAGCAATATTGATAATATCCCAGTTGGTATATACAGAGATCAATGAGCATCCTTTGTTCAGTATCGTTTTCTACCTTCTACAATGATAACATGATAAACTTTTTAAAATTAATATTAATACATAATCATTTTTCTAATATTTTTTTTTCATAGGAGATGTGTAGGAGAAACAAAGAAGTTCGCAGCAAGCAAACAATTTTTCTACTGGTGGCTTAAAACCCTTCTTAAAAAAAAGACATAAAATAGTATGAAGCATAATTCAAGTTTTTTGTTTTCACTAAATTATGATATGCTTCTTAACTTTATTTGATATTATTTTACATAGTTTTTAGCAACTGGACAAAAAATTAGCCGTGAAAAAATGTACATAGAAATTGATAAGAAGAAAGATGGGTCATTTGTAATTGATGAAGTAAGGGATATAGCAGTAACTTAAACTTATTGGTATATTTTTGTATAAAGTGTAACCTAAGATTTCGACAAACTTAATGTTACTTTGTTAGTTTTTCGTTGTTTAAATCTCAATTGTAGAAACAAATTGAACTAGTTATGTCTCAAAATGAGAAAGATGATCTGGACCATCCACAAATGATACTATTGGCAAAGTGTTTGGGAAAGAGCATTCTAGTAAGGTGTGATGTATGGATATTAGAACAACACCTACTAATACTTTCAGAAATGCCAATCGTCCTAGCCAGTAGCCAATTCTTCAACTTCAATGTCTTCTACCAATTACTCCCAAGCTGATTTTAAACGTTTGAAGTCTAAATTTGATGGAACATTGACTGCACTAAAGACTTATTTCCTTTCTAAAGAAGGAAGAATTCTTGTTAAATTTACCAGTATCTTTGACCACACAGCTCAGGTAAATTGCTTTCTCTTCTCGAATTTATGTTGCACTAATCATTTTGAAAATTATGATAAATGATAACTGTTATATTGAGCTACTATTTTAGCATTGTTAGTCTCGTATATTCTAACCTCACACCTCCATTCTTTTCAATTCATTGTTCAAGTTTTTGACACTTGAAAAAGTTAATGTCTTTTTTTTTATTTTTTTCCTTTGAATTATTTTTATAGTGCTATAGATGTTGGCAACTTTTATGTTAATATTTTTTGTTTTTAATTTATTTTAGACTAATGATGTTGAGAATGAACCTATTACACCAACAACAGCAAGAACATCATCAGGCGGAAGCAATGAAAATCGTGAAGATATTGTTTAGTGTTGCTTTAAAGATTGATTAGTTGTTAATTCTTTCATACTTTTTAGAGTATTATGTTGTATTTTTTTATTAAACAAACTTATTCAAGTAGTGAACTCATTAGTGGTAGTTGTGAATTTATTGAATTTTAACTTGTTTAATTTTTAGGATTAGATATATAAAGATAGTGGTAATTAAAATATTATGCATTTTATTATAATATAAAGAAGTTATTATTTATTTTAATGGCTTATGAATTAGATTTATATTTTAAATAATTTTACTAATATTAAATTTTGCCTTCTAATTAATATTTTATAAAATAAAAAAAAAACTATCACTACAAAAAAGGGTTAAAATGGCAGTTTTTTATGAAAATTACAGCGGTTACAACTGCCATTATTACCAAAAACGGCGCCTCCAAGAAACGCCGGTATTCTGGGCGCCATTCTGGTTATTACGGCGGTTTTCTGAAAACCACCGTAATAACCAATGGATAATTCGACGGTTTTTTTATGGTTAAAATGGCGGTTTAACCAAATAAAATAGCGGTCTTGTTGTTTAAAATGGCGGTCTATAACTGCCATTTTTACCAGGGTTTAAGGCATCCTTCTAGTTTAAAATGGCGATTTTTAACCGCCATTTTTACCTAGGTTTAATGGCATCCTTTTCATTTAAAAGGGTGGTTTCTAACCGCCGTTTTTACCAGGATATAATGGCACCATTTTTGTTTAAAATGGCGATTTTTAACCGTTGTTTTTACCTAAGTTTGATGGCAATTTTATACTTTTTAAAATGAGATTGAAATTACCTACTTGAAGTGACATTTTTTGAACTCAAACTTTAAAATCTATTAATAATCAAAAGGTATAGCCTTAAATCAAACATTATAACAAGATTTTCAATTCATACATGGTCTTCGAAAATCAAGAGTCATAATCCAAAAACAAAGTATCAAAGATAACATTTTTCAATAATTCGTCTTACAATATATATATATACATAAAATCTTTATCATGCAAGATCATGCTTCTTGGGTGCTAGCTCCAAAAGATCTACTTCTTAACTCTTTTGGTGATGGAATTTCACTCTCTTGATCCAATCCCTACAACAAAAATATAATTATGAGCACAATAAAAAAGGATAGAAAACTGAATCTGAAACTATTAATATGAAATTATTCAATCATCAAAGTTTTATATATGCAGATATCAAACGTCGAAATAGGTCGCAATTCATGACATTTCCTGTTTAACAAAAAAAGAACCAAACGTCAAGATTATTGGAAATGGTAATTAATGCTATTGACACGAGATGTCCCTAATGACAAGACTAAATTAAAAGTACTAATCACAATTAGGCAGTAACTGGATGGAACAGAACAACAAAAAAAGGCCATGATATCTATGATGTCTAAAAATGACAAGAATCAAAAGTACTGAATTTGGTTTCATATTTATCACGTAAATGAAAGCTTAGGTGTCTAAGATGTTTTCATTCACTAAACTTAATGGTTCCAAGAAATTAAAAACAAAAGTTCCTCAATGAATGCTTGCACACAAGTTATAATACTATTTCCAGCATGGAAATACAGCATACATGCAGTAAGATACAGGGTGTTAAGTAAAGAAAAACCTCCTTTTGAGTTTGAAAGACATAAACCATAGTAGAAGAAATTTCTTTATTGATGATCTTGTCAAATCTGTCCCATCACAGAATAAAAGAAAAAGGACATAAACAAGCCAATCGGTTACGTTACTTTTGTAATTCAGTAATAACAAAATGAAAATAAAGACAACAAAGAAACGATTTCAAAAATAGAACAGATGCAGAAAGATACTTGAAAAATAGAAAAAGCTATCATACCTCATTTTTGCTCTCTGGAATTGTCTCAATTTTATGGTTTGAAATTTTGTGGAACCCATTCTGAACCATCGGTAAATCTGCATACAAATTAGATAGTAAATACTATATATAAAAACTTATAATATGCCGTAAATTAATAGATTAAATTTTTTAAAAAAATAATTTTATAATAATAAATATATAGATTAAAAAATGAACAAAAACTTAAATTTTCAATAAATGTATTTAGTTTGAGTTTTTATTTTTTATTTTTATTTTTTTAAATATTTATAAATACAAAAATTAATAAAAATAATAAATTTTAGATTTTTGAATTTACATCATATTTTTTGTTTTTCTATTCACAAAATCTTATAAAGAGAAAACGCTAAAAATGAAAATGCAAACCAAATAAACCAATTAACAATGGTTTGGTCGAAGCTACCATCATTATATATGGATCCTTCCATGGACCCTTATCAGAATGCATGCAGCCTCCATGATCAGAACAGGTACAAGTACCTCCAAAAAACTCTAGCAACTCACTATCAATGCAAAAGTAATGGATAAGAACAATGTGGAGTGTAAAAACTAAAATGGAATTAAAAGTAATAATGAGTTATATGGCTCACCTAGCATCAATCACTTCTAGTAATTTGCTTTGATACTTGTTGCCAAGTACCTGTAAATGTAGAAGTAATTTCAGTTTAAATCCTACTTTCCTTGAGAAAATTAAAGAGGATTAATTAGCATACAATCTTTGTTCTCACATGGATCTTTGATGGGGTCTTTGGGTCAAGGAAGGATTTGACAGTGCTCCACAACATTCTGAATCCAGAACCAGCATTGATGATGTACATTTGGCTCAAGGTCTGTAATGAAGGACCCAATTTAATGATATTAAAATTAAAATCTCTACTTCGACATAATTAAATATTTAATCGAGAAATAAACTCTTTTATAATCCATATTTACTATAACAAAAGCAGGGGAAGGACTTACTTCAGAATAGTTGTTGCCATCAATCTTCTGAAGGGCAGTGATGAGCTCTCTGGCATGTTTGCTGAAGTTCTTAAGCCCCTGCAACATGCGTCAAAAACAAAAATTAATAAGTATTCTGTAGAACAACATGAAATCAATTTTTAATCATTTTAGAAAATACTTATTGATATTAACTAATATTGGCAAGAAGTTCTTAAAAAGTGTGTATTGAGGAGTTACCAATTGATTTTTAATTGATGACTAAGAATAATAAATTCTAATGGTCTTTTAATATTCTTTCACGTTAACAATTATTTTTTCAATTTTGTATGCCTCCATTATTATGAAGCTTTGTAGCATGCATTACTAAGAATGAACCTGAGCAACATGTGATAGTCATCGTGCTTGGAAGGGAGAAGCTCATTCAAAATGAGAGCTTGGCGAAACTCATCAACAATTTTGGCCTCACCAACATCACGAAAATCCTCTATTTCAAGGGACATAACCTTGCTACTACTTCACCTCCCCTTCCTCTTGAAAGAATTTCTCAGTTTCTTTTTCAACGAACCCACCCGGTTAGTCTTTTCTGAGACTGAAACATAAACAATCATAATAATATAAGTGAAGATTTCATAAATCATCTTCTTTTATAATTTAAACTCATAAGTAGAAATTATGAATAGTTCTATATATTTCTAACATAAGGTAATGGCTGGTTTAAATTCAAACCTGCCGGGGGAGAAAGAGGTGCAGACATATTGTTGCTTTTGTTGAATGCTTCTGCTTGGTATTGTCATCTAGCAATGTGCAAAGTGGAAGTATAAATAAATAATAAATAGCAATGTGAGAAGAGGCAAGGCAGTACATATTTTGTTTTGTTTGCTTAAAGAAGAGGCAGGGCAAAAAATTTAATTACCTTCTCCAAAAGATAAGCTATCATGTTGCTGTAAAAATTCAGAATATTCTGCTAAGGCCCTTAGATTCTCCGGATAGATTCAAGAAAGCAAAAAAAGAAACTACAAAAAAGAAAGCTAAAAAATAAACTACAAAGCCAAAAAAGAAACTACAAATTACAGTTCATATATAGCATCCAAAATGAGATAAATAAACATGGTAGTTGGTCACGCATTAGATCAGTTCTTAAGTCCTTCCATTGAGACTGAAAAATCAAATATAAGCATCTTTTAGACATACCAGAAACCACATTTCATATCAAATAGCAATTGCAAGAACTACCTGTTATGTTCCCCTAAACACAACCACCAACCTCCTCCTGTGGAATCACGCCAAATTGCAACCTGAGGGTTTCAATTATTAGCTAATTGAAAGAAGTATATTGAATGAGATATCTGCATAAATGGTATTTAGGGTGATACACTGCAATTGTTAGAGTAGCAATGTAGCATACATATTGTAGAAGAGATAAGAAAAGACCTACGTGTCTGTGAATGCATTATCTAAGAAACATATTTTTCAAACTCAGACTTAATGTAACTAGGATGACCAAGTGAAGTGGTCATCATTGCCCAAGCCTCCACAGCACTTTCTGCAGTTGAAAAAAGTGCTCTCATCTCTTCAGCTTTCTTTTCATCCAACAGTAATCCATTCTGTGGGAAGAAACTCCAGACTAATAGAATATTGTGTGTCATCACCTCCTACTTTGGTGCAATCTTCTTTGATTTCTTTCTCTTCCAAAGAACGTGCTTTATTTTTCATTTTTGAAATTGTTGTAGTCAGAAGCATTAAACCACCTAAAATTGAATAAGTCTGTCTAATTAAATTCTCTGTTGCTTTTTTGACCTCTGGAAGTGAAGATTGAATTACAGCAATGGCAGGTTGATCACTTGTTTTATCATTATTCCTTGTATTATCCTTATCACTTCTTTGATCTTTATCATCCGTACTTCCTGGTAATGCAAGTCCAAACTGAATATATATATTTTCTGCAATATTTTGTGACTGTGAGCCAATTTTATTTAGAAACTCCAACCCATCCCACTTTAACTTCTCTAGAACAGAGAGGCCTAGCTTTTGAATAATGTTAGCATTAATAACATTAGCAAAAATTTTCCAGAAGAGTTTATTTGACAGCTCTTCATCACTAAATTGTTTTGATGAATCAGAATCTTAACTAGTAAATTAAGATATGATTAATTCACACATGCTCCATCTCTAATTAACAAAAATTAATTCACTAGTAAATTTGTAGAACATACACTAGTAAATCTCATAAGTTAACTAAGACAACATGAACAAACATAGATACTACACATTCGCTCTCCCTCTTATTAAATGTATGAAAGGAAGGCAAGGGAAGAATGAAGATACCTCCAAGCGTTCCCTTTTCCCATGTATTAATGAAAGGATGGTTTTTCCAAGTGTAGTAGAATTTTGCAGCTCAAGCCTTGAGTTTCAAACCGATTGTATAGCTTGTGCCTCCTCGTCAAAGATCCTCAAAACATGGCTGGAATCCCCATTCTGCCACATCAAATTAATAAAAATCAAATCAATCATGCATGCATCAAAATCAAGCAAGAACATAAAAACAGTAATAGATAGAATCACCAAAACCAGAGCATGATAAAAATTCAAGTACATACTGCTAGTCCCAGAAGCTTTGCTCTCTCTTTAGCTTCTGTGATCTGTTTCTGATTTTTTATGTTATATTTATCTAAAGACTGTCTCAGAGAGTCAGCCTCTTCAGCTATCTGTTCCACTTTTCTGCACCAAAATTCACAGCGCAACCACTTCAACATCAACCACTGGCAAAAGAAAAGAAAAGAAAAAAACACTAGATTCCAAACTTTGTACACAAACTGCATGCATTTATTTCATCGATTGCATATACTTCGTTTATTTCAAAGGCATTATGGCCTAATAACAAACGTGTTGCAGAAACAGAATTTTCGATTAGAACTTATTCAGACTAGGTTAAAAAATGGCGAAGGAGGAGGATGATTCGGAACGAACCTTTTCTAGAGATCGCGTTGAGATTTGGCGGCGATGGAGCACCATAATCGATCAATCTGGACGCATAGGGATTGGATCTGAGAGATGTCGTTGGAGAGGGAGAGGGAGAGATCAGAGGAGGCGGAGTAGTCGAGGTGCTTGAGGCGTTCCATGCAGTTGCGCGTATTTAGGAGGAGCTTCTTCGCGCTTTGATAAACATCCAATAACGTTGCTCCGCCGCCTTCCATAGTGGCGCTTAGTGCTGGTAGTGAGTGTGGTGGTTTTTTCGGAGCTCCGAGGAGAAGAAGCTAAACGTCAGGGAGAGAGAGAATCTGTGAATTGAAGAAACATAGAAATCGGAGCTCCGATGAATGCTGACAAGTCTTCAGATCGAAGCCAAATTGTAGAGGCTCAATGAAGGCAACGACAACGGCGTTGCTTGCAACTGCGAGGAGATGAGCTACAACAAGGGAATGAGCGACAGCGAGGAGTTGAAAGACAAATCAGTGGAAGATGAACAACGGCAAGAAATTAGGATTCGACATTGACATCATCCTCACGTTCTCATATGCAACAATACTAATCACACTCTCGTATCCAACATCACTCAAATTAAAAAAGAAAACAAATTTTATGGCGGTTCCAAACGCCACAATCAACTAAAGCCGCCACAAAAACCATGAGCATTATGGTATAAGTTAGTGCTGCCAAAATTAACAAACATAATGGCAGTTTTTTTAACCTGCCATAAAATTAGTGCCATTTTTACCAACATTTTTTTGTAGTGTATACATATGTATAACGTAAATATTATGGCAATTGTATTTGTGCAGCACATCTCAAATTGCGATGGTTTACAACTCCCACAAAACAAAAAATAATTTTTAGTCTAAGTAATTCATAGGGATTCAAAACCCCCACAACCTGAACTAAAACTGCCGTAAAACAGTACTGTTGGATGCCTTTGGAAACCAACGCAATATTCATCAAACTGCCACAAATAGCGGAGGGCAAAAATCACCATAATTTTTTTTGTTTTGAAAAAATTTCCGTAATTGTATTGCAAAACACCTAACCTTGTCGGTTTACTAAACCGCTGTAACACAATTTGCGGGGGTTCAAAACCGCCGCAAATCCAAAAAAAACTCCTGCAAATTAGCATGTTTTTTGTAGTGAGCAACGTTAATAGTATTCAGTGACTCTCAAGTAATAACTTCTTAAGTGAATGTGACCTACCAAACTAGATATCCCAACATGAAGAAGTATTTGAAAGAAACATTGGAACAATTAACTCAATTCCATGAAGCAGAGGTTCGACATATAATTCGGGAATCCAATACCCGAGCTGACACCCTTTCTAAATTGGCCAATACCAAGTCAGGGGACAACAATAGAAGCTTGATCTAGGAAACTCTCCACACACCATCAGTTGTCAAAGAAGTCGACAAGTCAAACACATTGACTATCACCAATCTAAACTTGGATTGGATGACTCCTATTATCGAATATCTCAAATTCAATATTGTACCTAAAGAAGAAAGGAAAGCAAGGAGGCTCATACGGGAAGCACATAACTACACCTTGGTACACAACGTTCTCTATAGAAGAGGAGTATCTACACCGTTACTAAAGTGCATCCCGACCTCCAAGACTAATGGAATCTTAAAGGAAGTCCATAGCGGCATATGCGAAAATCACCTAGGAGCATGGTCACTAGCTAAGAAAGTGATCCGAGCTGGCTTCTTTTGGCCGACCTTACAAAAGGAGGCAGCCAACTTCGTTAAAAAATGTTCGCCTTGCAAAAGCATGCTAACTTCCATGTGGCACCTCCAGAAGAGCTCATCAACATCACTTCACCTTAGCCAAATAGGGCTTAGAATAGACCTCCTCGGTCCATTTTCTTTGGCGGCCGGACAAGTAAAGTACTTAATAGTCAGAAATGATTATTTTATTAAATGGATCGAGGCAGAAACCCTAGCTACCATCACGGCCGAGAGAAGTCAGAAATTTGTCTATAAGAATATTGTAACCCAGTTTGGAGTTCTACACTCCATCACCACAGACAATGACACTCAATTTACCGACTCAGCATTTAGAATTTTAGTGGTAAGCCTCAAAATTAAGCACCAATTCACGTCGGTAGAGTACCCCCAAGCCAATGGGCAAGCAGAAGCTGCAAATAAAGTCATACTAGCCGGACTTAAGTGCCCACTACAAGATGCGAAGGGTGCATGGGCTGAGGATCTCCCTCAAGTCTTGTGGGCATACAGACAACCCCTATACAACAACTGGAGAACCTCCCTTCCAACTCGCTTATGGTGTAGAAGCCATGATTCCCATAGAGGTTAATGAAGAGTCTCCAAGAGTTAGATTCGATGACAACGTTGGAAATGTTCGAGCTCAAAGGGAAAAGTTAGACCTCCTTCCAGAAGTCCAAGAACAAGCTCGGATAAAGGAGGAAGCACTGAAGAAAATAGTGTCCATGAGATACAACAAGAAAGGTATCAAAAGAAGCTTCACCAAAAACAACCTCACACTAATTCAAAATGATATCGGAACACAAAGGTCGGGGAAGAGAAGCTGGCTACAAACTGGAAAGGCCCTACAAGATCATTGAAGTCTTGGGAAAGGACTACTTTAAAATGTCCAACTTACAAGGAAATGAACTCCCAAGGTCGTGGCACGTATGCAACTTGAAATGGGACCATAGCAAGAAAGTGTACCTTGCTCCCTGGTGTACTCCTTTTTCTGATTTCATGATTTTTTTCGAGAAGGATTTTCCTGGAGGGGGTTTTAATGAGGGACCATAGCAAGGGCTAAGAGTTATTTCTTAGTAGCAAGATAACTTATATAAATCATTTTCTCATTAATGATAGTTCATTATTCCATTGATTGTTCCACTAACACCCATTAATTTAAGCTCGAAAAATCGCGAAAATCATTGCCCGACCTATATAGTCGGCAAGATGAAGCGACGAGGTCCAAATTAGTGTAAGAAGTTATATAACCAGATCGTGACCCGACCTCATCAAAACTACTTAAAAGTTGGTAAAAGAGGTGAGCCTAAAACGCATCGTATAAATAACTTGATAAAACCGATTACTTAAAGTCGGAGCATAATTAATTTCCCGACTAAGGAAACACACAGTCTCAACCTCGCAAAATAAAGGTTCAATGCAGTGTCTGACCTACACTGGCCGACATCCCCCAAGATTTGAAAATCTGGAACAATTTGACCAAATTGATGCCAAAAGAAAGTCACCGAGTGACTTGTCAAAAATTTTCTACTAAGTTACGAAGCTATAGCCAGCCCAAGCGAAGATGATAAGAATAAAATTCATTAATGAAAACTACCACAAACTAAAATTGTGGAAAAAAGTGTTTACGTAAACTACAAAACGAATTATAAAGTGTTCAACTACAACTATTACAAAATAAATTGTTCATAAGAAACCACAAGCCGAGCCATCAAATATTACAAATTAAAGCTAAAGAATGGAAGCCTGTTCACTAGAGGTCATGTTGGAGGTCTCTTCAAGTTGAGTTGAGGAGGGCAGGAGAGTTTCGGCAAACTGGGTCGGAGAAGAAATGGGCTCATCATCCAATCGAGTTAGAAAGCTTTGAGAAGCTTTCTCAACCCGGGTGTTCGAGGTCTTCAGATCTTCCATGGGAATATCTTCCTCATCTTCATGAGGAGGAACAATCTTCCCATAAACCATGACCATGTCGGGATTAATCAGGGAGAGGTCCGCCTCGAGAGCTATAACTCGGAACTGGGCCTTCAAATTTTTGACCAATTCACCCATCCCATGTGCTATAATCTCCTCCAGATCTGCATATCTTTCCCTCAACTTGACGACCTCATCTATCAAGTCCATCTTTTCCCCAAAAACTTGGGTATAACTCTCCTCAGCCTTCTTTTTTAAACTCTCTGCCATGGCACAAGCAGCCTCTGATTGCTTCACCCTCTCTCGAGCTTTCGAAAGATCGGACACAAGAATCTCCTTCTCCTTTTCCAACTCCTGCTTAGTTTCCCACAAAGATGCCACCTCAGCTTTCAAATCGGACAAAGTGCGCTAGGTGGCACCAAGGGGAGTCTCCTCAAGCTGCTAAGTAAAGCCAAGCATACCCCAACCGTCCTTATCCCACCCCGTGCCAAGAGTTGAAGGTGGTTTTTTATAGAAATATCGTCCATACTTATAAAATTATTAGGAAGGATGTGTTTCTTACAAAACGCTACAGCATCAAAGCCTTGCTCATATACACTTCCTGATTTAGAAGTTTTACATTTTTTAGATTTTGGGTCGGGAAAAGGAAGCGCAAGGGGAATTGTTTGAATGCCAGAGTTAGTAGAAGGTGTTAGAGGAAGGGGAGTCAGATCGGAAATAACCTTAACTGATGCAGAAGCACCTAAATCTGACTTAGAGGGTGAAGGGAGATCACCCGATTCGCCGACCTCTTTCAGTTGAATGATTCGGGCAACAATATTCTTTTTAGCTGTATAGAGAGTTTTCAGGGCGGCTGTCTTACTAGTAATCTTTTCTGAAAAACCAAAATATCAAAGTCGGATTGCATTAACACACAAATTAAAAACAAAGAAGTATCTACAAAATGCAAAAGAAACACTACCTAGCTCAGAATGGACATGGTTTGGCTTTCCTAGTAAGAATTTCTTGGTGTCAAGATTGGGAGCTCAGCCCCAAGACTGTTAGAATATGGCAACTCTACACTTTTCTACCTTGTCCAATTCATCAAGGTTATATTTAATAACTGTGGAGAACTCCTCCCAGTATAAACTAAAAAGGGTTTCATCCCTCTCATTCAGAAATAAAGGTCAGACACCCTCGACAAATCGAATTTTGAAGAAATAATTTTTAAAATCATAGAAAGAATCATCAAAAATGGCAAAGACCTTTCTCCCCTGAAGAGCTCGAAAGGAGATCCAGCTCTACTTTTTAGAATTGAATGGTTTGGTAAGTTGGAAGAGATAAAAGAAATTTTTTTAAGAAAGAGGGAGGTTGAGCTCACGGCAGAAGAGTTGATAAATTTTTAAAAAATTCCAAGAATTGGGATGAAGCTGAATAGGAGAAACTTTACAAAGTCTAAGAATCTCAGACTTGAAGTCAGAAAAAGGAAGGCTAACCCCCAACTTTGTAAAAAAGCATTCATACACATATATAAAGTGACGTTCCGACTTGTCAAGTCGGAGGAAACAAATCATCTCATCCGGATCGGCGACTACAATCTCATATTTACTCTTGTCTTCTCGATCTCCACACAACCTATGATGTCTACAGAAGGTCTCGGCATATTCATTATCAAAAACAGGGATAGCAGAGAGAACAGTTATATCTACCCAATCTAGGTGAGACGGGACTTTAGACGACATGTTGAGTATTACTGAACGAGACATAAAGCTATACCTACAAATACAACATAAAAGAAAATCATCACTGGCAAGTTGTCAAGCGAGGAAAAACAAATAGAAACATTCCAATAAAGCCACAAGAAGTCAGACCACTTCCAACAGTAAGAACAAGAACTTCAAAGTTCTCAAAAGCTCTTATGAACCAAATCATCAAATAGCACCACTACAAGTTTGAAATGACACCATTTCTAGAAAGAAAAAATAACACCATTCGGGAGACACCACAAGGCAAAAACCTACACGCAAATACACAGCAAAGAAACAAAATTTTCAAGAAAAGAAAAACAACAAAGCAATCACGAAGAGCATACCAACAAGAAATTGTTATCACTTACATAAAAAAGATGGTACCAGAAGCATATCACCCAGAACATAAGAATACAAAAAATAAAGTTCAAAAGGATAAAGAACCAACCTTGAGAGAACACGAAGTGGAAAGAATGCATGAGACAGCAAATACACGAACTTTCCAAGCCTCCCAGGGAACACGTGAAGCAAAAGTTTAGATAGAGAAATCTTGAAAAGGTTGCAATGAAGAAGATGAAAAGCTCGAAGAAAGGGAGAGTGATGATAAAAAATGTTTCAGAAGAAGCGAAAAAGAAGAAAGAGAAACGATTTGGGTATTTATAAGATACCAGGGACAAAAGGGTAATTTTATCCCCTTATTTATGACATGCACAGTTACCAAAGTAACCGTAAAAAAACATGCAAATAACTACAAAAAGACGTAACGCCTCAAGTTCATAAAATACGTCGAATACCCGACCTAACCCGAAGAAAGGCGGATGCCCGACGTGATGCACTAGCATACAAGAAACCAATCCAATATACAAATGCCCGAGCCTCTTGCTCATAAAGCTCGGACTCAAGCAGGGGAACTGTTCATACCATGGCCCAAAAATACAGCCAGACCCAAAATGAATAAGGCCCAATTAAGAGGTCTGGTTTAGTCCACATCTACCCAACCTTATAGAGGTCGGACACAGCGATAAGAGTCTGGCTCTACTTATCCAAAAGTAACTGACTCCTAAGATATCTCCTATTCATCTAGAAGGGAGATCTCAACGACTTTCTTAGAAAAGGGGAACAATCACCCACCAACAAAGATGGAACTACTTTAAAAGGTGGTTATCAATTCTACTATAAATACACTGAAACTCTTAGGTATATTCAGGACCCAACTACTAAAAACTTAAGCATCAAAGTCCCTTGCAAGTACCATCTCTCACCTCTTCACAAACAACTCGAACGGTTTCATCCTCGTTGGAGAAGACGTCAGACAGACCATTCAAAGGCATTTGGACCTCACGTTTAAGCCCAAAAGCGACCAGTTTCAAGTAACCCTCAGATCAAAAGATAAATGTCTTGTCACTCTTCTTCTAACTTCAAGTTCTTATAACATTACTGTTTAAATAACAAACATACTAAATTAGTAATTTAAATGATTAGCTTAGTGGTTACTCTGAGTTTTTACAAGAAAAAAGTCGTGGGTTCACTTGTATACCCTGAACCTACACCCGACCCTATCTGCAAGCAAACTGGCACTGCACCTTACCCTACCTGCAGCGGGTCGAGTAGGCAACCCTACCTATAGTAGGTCGAATAGGCAATCCTACCCGATCGAGTTGAGTCAGATTGGGTACCCGCGGATAAGGTACATGTTGCCAGTCCTAGATATTATTGATGAGTCTTATTATATATCATATTTATAATGAAACTATTTATATGTAGATTTCTTTTTATCACCTTGATCAATACAGTGCCTCTTGCTCATTTGACAATTGGGAGAAGTAACACACCTGACAACGACTTAGTTTTAGTGCAATATTATTTTTGGTTCTTATCATAGAAATTTGACAAAGTTTTTTATATTGGCCATTAATAACTTAATACAACTCTCCTTCTTTATCTAGATCTTAGATAAATTCTAAATTCTAGATAAATTCAGATTTAAGATCGACTATGTAACATTGATGGAGTTTAGGCACATTACCTCATTCTATTCTCTATTCGTCCTTATTGTCTCTTTTTTTTCACTATTTCTAAACTTTTTTTCTTTATATAAGATTATTCTAATATATTTATACTACAGTAATTATAATATTTTAAAAAATAATACTAAAATTAAAGTAATACTTTTTATTATTTAATAATACTTTTAGAAAAGTGTTATCAAATATATATTATTGAAATATAAAAAAAGACACTTCATTATCACAGTAGTATATGAGAATGATTTTTTTTATTTTTTTAATTATTTAGTAAAGTGAAAGAAAATATTAAAAATTATATATCATTTTTCTTAGTCTCCCTAGCAAAGGATCACTTCTTTCCTCTACTTTCCAGACCAAAAAGGGAAAAAGTGGCCAAATAAGAACCCAAAAAAGGAAGTAGCAAGGGCAAGGGGAAAGAAATTTTTTTCTACTATAAAATTAAAAAAATATTATTTTCCCAAAAAAATCATCCGAACTTAATTTTTGAAATATATTTTTTTTTGCATTTCACTCAAGTTTGCCATACTGTCCGACGAACCTCATTATATTAATAAGGTTTGTCGCATTCTCCGGTGAACTTTAACCCACCCTGTCCATAAATACCAGTGCAAACTCAATACGAGTTTCTCATTCTTCTCTTTGATATTGCTCATCTTTTTAATTAACTCTTTACAATGTCTGAAATTTTGTTGTTATCCATTCATTATGATGGTAAAATAGTGTATGATGAAAAATGTTGTATCGTATTTAGGTCTGCTTAACTAGTAATTGTATATATGGCACCCGAAGTCAACAGTTTAACAACGTTGAAGAATTTAATATTACATTCCATTGGGCAACAACACACGAAAAGAGTGAAAAAAATTTACTACCGATATCCGTCTGAAGTAGATAACGTTTTATTTTACAAAAGGTATATTGTAGATGTTGTGATTCTTATTTTTGTATTTTTTGTATTATAGTTGAGGTTTTGAGAATATTTTATGTTTTTTGATTTAGGTATCGATTACGTGATGACGAGGACATATGTATTATAAAGGTGTGGCATAACCGTTGGACAAATGTCCATCTGTTGAAATTATTTGTTTCCTAGTTGAGTTAAGTAGATGAGGATCATCTGCGGATACTGTTGATGATAGCCCTTTTAAATAGAGCAGTTAAAAAAATATTAAAAGGACGATGATTGACCTAAATATGCCACCTGAACCGCCAAGAGGGGTCAAACATTGAACATTCTAATGATGGCATGATGCTATCTGATGTTGAAGGTCATGCGGATTTTACGATTAGGGACCCGATGACGGATCCTTATCAAGTCAATTCCGATGACGGTGAAGATGTTGAGGCTGAACCAATGAAAATTCCTTATGAGAGTGAGGAGGAGAAAGAGAGGAACTACTATGGTGACATACAAATCGCATTGACATAGCCTGCCATTTCTTGACTGTATGATCGGCCAACAAACCTGTTCAAAAACACAAACAATTATGATATACAAGTTCGAAATTTAATTAATACACGAATATAATAACTAATTAATTCATAACAATTATGCTTATCACTTACATTAATGACCCCTAGTCCATTAAGGAGACGCCTGTAAGTATAAAGCCTGTTCTCGCCTCTGTCACTATTTGGCTGTAATCCCACCCACCTATAATATTACCGTAGTTATAACACCACAAAACTATTTCAGTAACTTACGAAAAAGATGCTACAAAAAAAATTATACTTCTCAACAAGGGAAAAACGGCATGTGATATATCCCTCCGGCCTCAACAGTGGTATATGGTGATATGCCCATGAAAGTAGCAAACTGATGCATCCACCCAAATTTCGCGCCAGTAGTCCGTGGCCCAGTATATCTGGCGGTAAAGCTAGGCCATCATTACTGAGCCCTATGATAACCTCCCACACTGATCAACATCCTCCAAAAGAGGCAACTATTTAATGTGCACCCTAGAATTGGAGGCATCCAGAAACAGAATGTTCCAGATCATCTGCATGATATAACCCCTAGTATAACGCAATAGACACTCCTCAGTCGGGTTCTCCTCCAGCTCCCCACAAACAGTGTTCTAAAACCAACTTAGCTTGACAGTCCACTTCGTCTGTGATTGTCTATCATCGGGGCCCGAAAAAGCTCCCAATAACTGCTACATAACTCTTCAATGGACTGTCCTTGATAAACCTGCTCCCACCCACCGATGCATTCATTGATTGGATCTCCATCAAAGATGAGTCCCAGCTGGTACGCCACATCATGTAGGGTGATGATCATCTACCCACATGGTAAGTGAAATGTATGGGACTCGGGTCGCCATCTCTCGATCAGAGCTGAGACCAGCGGCCAATCATGCTCCCACTCCACCATGAAAGCAACATGCTCGAATCCTGCTCGTCTGAGATGTGACCTAATCTGCTCGGACAAATATCCCAACAAATTTCATTTGACAATAATTAAATGCAACAAAAAATAGCAGAACAAAATTATCAAAATTAACTCTAATTAGTTCAAACGAAACAATAATCAAAATCAATTTTTCTCTTTCTATTCATAACCACATCATCGTTTTACATATTCTAAACTAACAACACATATATAATCATATAAAGTGTATTATCGACTTATCAAACTCATTAACAAACATATTCAAATAATGAACAACAAATCAAACACAAAAGATAAACATAACAACAGAATTACCTGACACTGACAAACTTAAGAAATCAACACCTTTAACGATGCACAGAGAAATAACCTAAAAAAGATAAGGGAGAATAAAAACGAATAAAGTGAAATTGTGAAACGAAAATGTAAAATATGAGAAACATAATAATTACAAATTAATTAGAAAAAGAAAACAGAACAACATAATTATGTGAATCAATTGAAAAGGTAAAAAATTTTAATAATGTCCAAAAAAAAATAACCTTCACCGCAGAAGGGAGAATGAGAGTGAAAAAAATTAGAAAGATAAAATGAAAATGTGAAAAATAAAGTGGTTTCCAAGTCTTTTATATTTGAGCGTTGAGAATTAAAATTTGGATAATTTTTTTGAGAAAATTAATGTTTTTTTTTATTTTATTTTATGGTAGAAAAAAAATCCAGGTAATTTATTGACATTTAGCACCCCGTCTCTGTCTCGAGCTGAATTGCATTTGCAGCAGCAGAACCAACCTTGGCGGGAAACAAAGCAACCTCATCGTGTTGTTACTTAGTTAGTTACACGATTCGATGATAGCATTCAGAGCGGTTCTTCACCTTCAAACACTTCCCATTCGGGTTTCCTCTACCCGACCCGCTTCCCTCTTTCTTCACCCACACAGTATATAATACTATTATCCCAACTCTCTCTGTTCTTCGTTTCAATTTTCATTTTCTTTTTCCCATTACTTTTTGGTTCCTGAATCAGACATTTTCCATCCATCAGGTTTTGTTTTGCTGAACAGAAGCTTGTCGTTCATATCGCCATCGCCGTTGTCATTGCCGCCATCTTTGGAAGCCGCAACTTTCTCCAATGGCAACTTACCATTCAGGAGGATATCCACTTTTCCTCCCGTTTGCATGGGCAGGCGCTCCTCCAAAATCGCTGGCAGAAAGGTCTCTCACTTTTTTTTTTAATTACTATTGATTTCATCAGTGTCATGCTGGCTCTGCATGCCAAGTGTTTGATGAAAATCCTCTCTAAGTTTACCCCTTTTTCAAGCCCCATTCCCTACTATCATAACTAGTACGTGTAATCGAGTATCTTCCATTCTTCATTGGCTTTAAGTTGGTCTGTAGTTGATATGTATGAATTTTCCGTTTTCTTTATAGTTCATGTTTATGTTGGTATGTTAAATCTTTGTGTTTGCCTCGAATACAGGAAGCCCAAAATGCAAAAAAGGCTAAATTGTACTCGAGGATGGGAAAGGAGGTTGTGTCTGCGTAAGTTCTTCTTCAACTAATATTTGGAATTTTAATAGAGCATAAGTATAAAGCAGTTATTATATATTCATGTTTTTACTGCAAAATTATCCTTCCAATGCTCGGACTTGAATGACACGAGTTTGGTTATCTGGAGTTTTTTTTTTTTTTTTTTTTTTCTTTAGGGTGTTCTTTACCAAGTGCCAGATTGTTGCTTGATCTTAAAATCTAATCATCAATCCATATCTAGTGTCCGTTCTTTAATTTGATTATTTGATTTGATTAGACCAGTACGTTGGTATACTGTTTTTTCATTTTGCTTAAGGGACCATAATGGGCATGACTTTCATAACGTTGATTGGCAGTGTCAAGAAAGGTGGTCCAAATGTAACATCTAATCCATTGTTAGCCGCTATACTTGAGAAAGCCAAGGAGCTTGATGTGCCAAAAGATATTGTTGAGCGTAACATCAAAAGAGCTTCAGAGAAGGGACAGGAGGCTTATATTGAGAAAGTCTACGAGGTTAGTTTAATAACAATGATCTTGATTTGATTTCTAAAGGGCGGGCCGGGTTATTCCCATAGCGAAAGTTACTTATGGTTCCTTAAACATCTTGAATCTCTGCTGAGCAGAAATATTCAAAACGTTTCAAAGTTGCACCTGAGTTGAGTAGAAGTAACATTTAGGTAAGGTTAGTTTGCAACCCCATCTCCTTTGTTTAAGCTTTTAAAATATAGTTTCAACTAGTTTCTGATTTTTTTCCCCCATGCATGATTTTACCCATTGCTATCTGAAATACACTCGTTTGACAAATTACTTTTGCAGAAGTTCACTAGTTAGTCTTCCAAAAGTCATAATTTCAATATTAATTCCTTCAAAATGCATTTCCTTGAGATTCATTTCATGTCAGTTATACTAATAGCACTGTTTTTGGAAGTTTGAGATGTTTAACAAGTTTAAGAACAATGTTTGTTTGATGGTATTGTTAGTTTTGTTCTCAGCCACAAGCTTATTAGGCAAACAGTTGGGTGCAGGGGAATGTAGCCTTTTTTGTATTCAGTTGGATGGATGATTGTAGATTACTGTGGGCGTGGCCTGGGAGTGCATTTATTTTTTGTGTCTCCAATGGCTTGAGTACTATATTACCTACTACATAACCGATGAATCACCAACCCTTATTTTATGGGCTGTGTTACTGTGACTTTATTTTAGGTCTTTAACCAATCACCTTCATTATTCTTCAGGTTTATGGCTATGGAGGGGTTAGTATGGTAGTTGAGGTCTCAACTGATAAGGTACATCGATCAGTGGCAAAGATTAGAGAAGTGGTGAAGGACTGTGGAGGAAAGATGGCAGACTCTGGATCTGTTACATTTAAGTTTAGACGTGTTCGGGTAGTAAATATAAAAGTCACTGATGCTGACAAAGATCAGCTGCTTTCCATTGCATTAGATGCTGGAGCAGAGGATGTAATTGAACCTTCAACTTATGAGGATGACACTGAAGAGGATAGGTCAGAAAGGTAAAAAATCAATTTTATTATTTTTGGGTTTCTTATTCGAATAATCATTTTTATTAACACTTTGTCATGGGCATGGTATTTGGGAGAGCTAGTTATATGAGGTTAATAATTTTACTCAGCAAAAACCAAATTATTGAATAATATCTAGTACAGTGTCAGTAAAAGCAATGCTCTACAATTTTACATAATGTGAATGAGCTTGGGGTTTCTGTGGTACAGTTGTCATTTGGATTCAAATGTGAGTTCTCAGGTCAACAATCAGCATCCAATGAACATAATTAGAACTCCTTCATTGTTCAAGTCATTAGATGTATGAATAAAGACAGAAATTGATGACCTGCATTGAAACCCTAGGTTCTAATAGTTTAAGCAAATGCATCTCTAGTGCCCTTGGTCATTTGCCAATTGCTATGGTCTCTGATATCTAGATAACTTGTTGCTGAAACAAAAAGAAAATGTCAACTATTTGAATAGAGTTTTGTTCAGATGTTCTGGAATTTGTCAAGTAAAATCAACATATTACTCTCCATTATGAGTTATTGGATATATAAGGGGATTGGATCTTTTCAGGTGTGCTCTCTCACCATACAAAATCTTCTCTCTCATGTATTCTCTTGGTTCCATTTAGAGAGTGCATGGTAAAGAATCAACACTTGGACAAGATCAATTCAGAGAAAAAATTGAGAAGATCCATTTCTAATATTTTATTAGATCCATACCAAAGTTTCACATTAGTATCAAGTTGATTGCCCTCCGAGATATGTCACGTGTATAGGTCAAGCATGTCTTACATCATGGGATTGATTGATTTTGTAGTCTCTCGATTAATTTATCTGCATAAAGTAAATTCCAGCTTCTGTTGTTTTATTCGTTTGGATCTTCACATGGATTCATTTTTGTTCTTTTTTTCCAGGTATTATAAAATTGTAGGTTCTTCTGATAACTATGCTACTATACTGTCAAAGCTGCGAGAGGAAGGCATAAATTTTGAGCCTGATAATGGTTCTGAATTACTTCCAAATGCTACAATTGAGGTTTGTACCAACTGGCTGTAGCATACGCGTAATTGATTTTATATGGCATATACAAATTTCAACTTTCAAACAACCTAGGTTGTAGGTTAAATGTCACATGGCGGTTTGCAATCTTAACAAAATACCTTTGATATAGCCTCATGTCAAGCTCATTACATAATTTGTGAAGATGGTTCGTCCATCAAATATTTTTATTGTGTACCTTTTAACAAGAAAGCAATTAGGGAAAACTTACTGGAGCCTATTATTGTTGATTTCCAGGTAGATGATGAAGCTATGGACCTGAACAAGGAACTTATGAACAAATTACTTGAGCTTGATGATGTTGATGCTGTTTATACAGACCAGAAATAATCATTTGTTAGTTTTATTTTGCTGAGTATTGATAGAAGTCTAGAAGCATGCTTTCGTGAAGGGAGAATTTCATGTGGAAATTATTTCATTAAAAACACAGGATCTTGAAGTATTGTCCTGAATAATAATAAAACAATTTAACCTTTGATCCTTTTTCTGGTTTTGTACATTGATCCTAGAGCAATTTCTTTGCAACGACTTCCTTGGATTTTTGTATACATTCATGTACTCATATCTACGTGTCAATTAAGAATCTGATATATAATTATTGTTATTTTTAACGGCTTTAAGAAACGCTTTTGCAAGAGAACATACATGGCACCATCAAAGTCAATGATTTATTAACATATAATACTCTTGATTTAGAACAAGGATTCATAACATATTATTAAACCTATAAAATTTATGAATTATCAATATATAATCCACAAAGTGTATATTATAATTTATAGTGCAGCGGGATAAACGAATTCCCTAAATGCTACTTTATATCATACACATAAACTTAGCTTTTCACCACCATCAGCTAGCTATTCAGCTTGCACTCATATATAGAACCACGGTTCCTAACCATGCATGCAATTCGAGTTGAAGCACTATTTCTTGTGGATCCATGTCCAAGCAACGTAATTAAAGCATCAATTTATAGCCATATATGTTGCTAATTTTTTGGAACCCAGCATCCATGCAACCCATATGGAATTGCATAAGGGAACTTGGCCCTAGCAATCTCTTGAAAAGTGGAACCATCTAACACCAACGCATATGCTCCTCCATTTTTCTCACTAACTACTGAGATTACCACGCCTGCCATGCGAGAAATTAAGATAGTTTATAGAAGTTCCAACAAAATGTGACATTAACATATAGATGAAAAGAAAGAGAGCGCGAAGGTACCAGGATAGTGTTCTTACCATCGTCTTCTTCGGTTGCACCCGGCCGAGCTACAAAGAATGGTTCCGAGGGCACAGTACCTTCTTCATACCAGTTCTTAGCCTTTTTCAACTCAAAATCAATCTGCATATTACATGCCAAAGAACTTTCCACTGAATATGTAGGCAAGGGAAAAACCGGTTGCATTTGGAACAGAAAATTAATAATTAGGATGTAATAATAATGAATCAAATGAGACCTTGGTGATGGTGTTGGGAAAGTTACAAGGGCGATGTGCTCCACAAGCATAAGCATATCTATATTTCTTTCCTAAATAATTAGGGTTTATGGTGCACATGTCCATGCCTCTCCCATGTTCATTTGGATCTAATGCTGCCTCCAAGGTTCCATATGGACTCCCATCAAATGGTATTCGGAATCGACCAACCCTGTTAATAATAAAAATTCAACAAATTATAATGAGTGATAATTACTTATGAACGTGACTATTTCAATTCAGTTCGATCAATTCATATGCATAAACTAATTGTTATTTAATTTTATTACCTAGCGTTGGGTAGAACATCTTCACCATTATAGGAACGAAGGTTGTTTAGTCTGAGCTTCTCAAGAATGTCGGTATTTGCATTGTGCTCACAACAGTCGGCGATTATCGCCGTAACTCTTCCATCTTCATCTTTCTCTTCATATGCATTTATGAAATGGAACTGAACAAACAGAGGCACCTCCACACTTGCCACCTTCAAAACTCATAACCACCACAACCACAATATAAAACTAGCACACAGAAAAGCTGTTCATGTGAAGATAATCTTAGCAATCATTTTTCATAAGAGGAGGGTTAAAAAAGTGTTTAAAGAGTTCTTACAATGTTGCCAGTGGCCTTGCACATGACATGCATGTAAGCATTGTTGTCAGGGTACCAGCGGAACTTGTACAAAGGGGTAGGCTCAGCCTTAAGAAGATTCTGAGCAGAGTACCTCAAGGGCATTTCGGGAACAACAACATAATTCTGGGTGACAGGGAAAGAGTGGACCCAGCCAGGTGCAGGTCCACCCCTACAGTTGACTCTTCCAATCACCTTCCTCTCATTACTTCCCTTCTCCATTCTTGCCACCACGTAGCCAGGCTTCACCAGATCCGGCAACAGAGTCAAGAACTCCTCCTCCGTCACAATCGGATGCGCCGAGTGAATCAAACCCCCCAAAGAATCGCTGTAGGAGAATTTTCCCTTAGTCTCCAGTGTTTCGGGGTCTATCACGATAGACCCCTTCTGTGTCTCCGTCAGGCACACCACCCTGCCGTCGCCCAGCCTCACCACTCCGGTGTTGGCGTTGTCCGTCAGGGATGCGCCGGAGAACAGGCTCGCCAATTCTCCCACGTATGCCAGGAAGTTCTCCGCCTTTGGTACCTCCGAGAACTCGCGGTAGCAGATCTTTTGGTTCTTTTTGGCGGCTTGGTAGGCTTGTGACTCCAGTTGGCGGTGGCCGGCGATTAACCGGCCTTCTTCGAAGTGGAGCTTGACGAGGGTGGCGTAACCGTCAAAGAGGTGCCGGAAGTTGTAGTCTCCAATGTGCCACATGCCTGGCCCATTCCTCAGGTATGTTCCTTTCTGCATGTAATTGGTTGCATAATGTTAATTTTACGGTAGAATAATTCGAAGAATAAAAAAGTGTAATAAGGTGGAAATTCATTTTCTTAGTGCAAAATTAGTAGTTACGAATTATTAAATATTATTTAGTTAAAAATAGATGCATGTGAGTTTTTACAGTATTATAATTTGTCAAAAATTTAGATGAAAATGATTACAGAAATTTTTATGTGAAGATACAAATATAATATTCATATGTGTCATGTAATTGGTTTAACCGTTTTATTTCTTTATGAATTTTAAAATTATTAATTGGATAATCTTTAGTTGGTAATTATTTATATAAAAATAATAACAGAAAATTATTAGATAATTTGACTAACAAATTTAACATAATATATATTTATATCTTAATTATTATTTTGACAGAAAGATATTTTGATGTGAATAATATTTTTTTTTTTAGTTATTATTCAAGTAATTTGTAACTTTAATTCAGCTAAATCATAATTGTGATATATATATAAAAATCCATCTGATAATAATAATTAAAACTGTTTTCATATATAAGACTCGAAAAATGGCAGCTCAAATATCACTTTTTTCTTAGAATTTAAGCAAAATAAATTATCTTAACAATTAATTTTTCAACTAAATTTTTAAATATAAATTAAGCTAATTCTTATATAATGATAATATAAAAAAATATTATTAAAATAAAATAAAATTAACATTTTGATTTTTTTATTTTTTACCACACATATCCAAATCTACATGTCCGTTCTTATCCGTTCATATTTTCGAGAGGGTTTTTAGTTGGATGAAATTTTAGGTGGAATGAGATCAAATCGAGTTTATACAATATCCTTTTCTATTCTGTCCTGAAATATATATAATATATATAATTTTAATATATAATATATAAATAATTAATAATATTATATTATATTTAAATTTTTATTTTAATTTATGTTATATATGTGATAATAATTATATAAATTTTAAAATTTTATTTTATTTGTTAAATTTTAATAATTATAAAAATAAAATAAATTAAAATTTAACTTTTTATTATTTATAAATAATAATAAGGTAAATTTAATAATGGTTATTATAAGACCGCATGAAATCGAATAGGGCAAAAGCTGATCCTATCGCTCCATTGTCACTACTGTGCACCCTTCGTTTGAGAGTCAAAGCACGCATATGATGATGTATCAATTTTGACCTAAAAAATCAACAAAATTCTGACTTCTAAACACTTTAGAATACAAAATTAAAATTGTGGATGCAGTTATTTCTACGTTTTCCTCTTAATATATAATATATATGGCCTTGCTTGTTAATTTATACATGTCCATACATATAATGAAACTTAGAATATGATAACGACTAAAAAGAAAAGGGAGAGAGAATGTGAGAATCAATGATGGACATACTTAATTCTAAGATCTATTGATGTTGATGTAATACTAATTAATTAATTGGAACATCTATTATTAAATTAATTTATAGTAGGAATATACTTTGGTAGCTTCACATAATTCTCTGACACATTATATGCGAACAATCACATAGTAGCTAGTTTAATACTTAAACCCTATATTACGTGTACTATTAGCAGACTTTTGTTTCCTCATTTGTATTTAGTTATGGATGGATTATGGTTTATGGATATTGTGAATTTCCAGAGGAAAGAAGCTTTATTTTCTTTGCTACAAACGAAGATATGAGATTCCCTTTTCTTTCTTTGTTTTTTCTTTCCTTTTGTTTTTCCCTTCCCACTTTGTCTGTGTTTTTACTAATTTCTATGACGCTTAATACGCTGGCTCGAATTCAGTTACATAAGGTCCGAAATTCAACTAATTTGCATATTACTAATGATCTTTAATTATTTATATATATAATACAAAGACTTGAATGATGAGTGGTCCATGTATAACTTTCATCAAATTAAGTTAACAAAGGTTACTTTACACAATTTAATTTTGATGTATTCTTTAAAAAAAAAATAATTTTATACGTATATTTAATTATATAATATTATATTAATAAAAATAATTATTTTTAATTGATCGTATGAGTATTTTTTTCAAAAGATAAATATAATTAAATATTTGTATAAAATATTTTACACGCTCAATATATTAAAATTAAATTATACATTAACTCATACGTTCTTTAAATTTTATTTTATGGTTTAAAGTTCAATTTTTTTTATTTTATTAAAAATTAAAATTGGAGGAGTTTCATAAAAATTAGAGATTAATCTTTCTATGTATTTTTTTTTTACCAAAAATATGAGACTCGAACCGCAACCTCTTAATTGAGTATGGGGAGACTATGCCATTTGAGCTATTACTCATTGGCCTCTCTATGTATTATTACTGAAAGTTTTCTTAAATAAACTCGCATACAAATATATACCAAATAAAAATAATTAACTTTATGCTTGTTATTAAAAAACAAGAAATAAATAAAAAATTTCTTGGTCGTTAAATGTTTTAAAATCAAAAAGAAAAAAAACAAAAGGGGTGAAGATTACAGTAGCAAAAGTTATTAGAATTCTTACTTTACATATGTGAAAGAATATATATTTTATTTATTAATAGATTGACAGAAAAATCCAATAACTTTAACTAGGAGAATTAAACTAGGATATATAATAGCTCACAAACTTGGGACAAAATTAAACTTTATTTATTTACGTCAAGCATTTGGAGGCTCATTTGAGATTAATTATTGAAATTTTTACTCAATAAAACAAGCTTTTATTGTTAATGTAATTTATTTTCAACCATATTACATATACATTAAAATCAACTATTAGTATAAAATTTATATTAAAATATAAAATAATATTAAAAATGAGTTAAACAATACATATATTTATACATAAATGCGTAATAATTAATTTTAGTAGCTGATATTAGTGTACATATAACAATTTTGTTTTTTTTTTATATCAAAGATATATAAGAAATTAAATATTATATGTATTATTTTTGCGTAATTTTTTATTGTTGATATTAAAAATAATATAGCAGTATATAGCATTGAAGTGCTCATGTCATAAGACATATAAAACTACAAGTTACCAGCCACAATGGTATTTCTCCTTGAACAACCAGCTCCCCTTCCCATCTCTCTTGACGGATACTAGTCCATGCGCTATGGTGCCGGTGCCCTTCCGCCACTGACGGAGCCGGTAGCGGAGTGGCCCGACGACTCGCAACCCTCGCAACGGTGCTTTTGTAGATGCCCTTGTTTGGAGGTGAAAGGAACCCTTCTCCAACATTATTATTTTTATTATCAGACATTTTATTAGAAACAACCATGCTTCTTGGACATGAAATGGAGCTTCTGATTGATGGTGAGGAGGGTAAGACTGAGAAAGCCATATAAATTAAGATATTAAGAAAACAATAGTGTGAAATATATGAACTTGTTTTTCTTAGTAGTGAGGAGAAATGTGAGTGGGAGTGTGGGAGAGTGAGGTATTTATAGGACGGTATTGGCAATGAAGCAAGGGACAATAAAAAATGTATAAAGAGAACTATGCTTTCTTTGTGGCCATGGGAATCTTCAATCTTGTATTGGTGGAAATCCTTTTCACTACGAGACATGCCTTGTTTTTTTCTTGGGCCTTTCCTTCGCTCTCGTTAAACTATAGCTTTATTTTTCTTTTTTAAATAAGTCTTTCTACATTTATCGATTGGGAAATATTATTTGTCCGATCCAATTATTATTATATTTATTTATGTTAGAATATATTAATATCAATTAATATTTATTAAATTATTTAATATATCTAAATATTTTTATATATTGAATAATTACGCACAATTTGAATATAGACCAATTTTTTTTATCCTGTTCTCTATACCTTTCTAATAATAATATATATTGTCTCTCAAAACACAAGAGATTATTAACGGATTGTTGATCGATAGGCATATGATGTTGATGATATCTTGACTCCTTGTAAGTGATTAAGAAATAAGAAAAAGTTGCAATAATTAAGTAGGATTAAACACAATTTTTTAATCTTTATGATGCAATGTAAACGAGTGTTTGAGGTTGTTACGTGTAAACAACACCAAAAATATTTGAAAAATAATAAAGATCAACCAAAATTAATTCAAAGTTACTTAATTCTATATTTATTAATAAATAAATTACTAATTATGTCCCTTATTTTTTAAAAGACCGATAATAATAACTTCAATTTTTGTTAACGACATATTTTCTAAATATTTAAAAACTCTACAAATAACCCTAATGGTAAGGAAAACTCCTCTCGTTAAACGAAATTTGGTGAGGTAGCAAATGAAAATTTAACGTGACAAAGAAAAATGTTTTCTTCTTTATTTGAATATGAGATTTCTCTATTGTTCTCCAATTTCACCTAAAATCAAAATTCTAAGGCAACACCATTGTTATGCGTGTCAAAACAGAGGAATGTCACAAGAAAATAAGCTTTCTGCCACGCTTTAAAAGCGTGCCAAAAAGTACAAAAAAGTGTGCCGATAGCTTTTCGCCATGCTTTTTGAGTTATCGGCACACTTTTGAAAGGGTCACATCTGCCAGCGTGCTGGTCGCTCTATCGCCACGTTTTTGTGGATCTATTGGCACGCTTTTTTTGTTGGCACGCTTTCATTTCTTGCCACACTTAAAAAGCGTGGCCATAGGTCTTAACCTACAAGTACGCTTAAAAAGCGTACCAAAAAGTGTACATATCGCCACGCTTTTAAAACGTCCCAGAATGTTTGTTTTGGGTACTCTTTAAAAGCGTGCCAATAGAAAAAGAGATGGCTACACTTTTTAAAGCGTGGCGATAGCCAGTGATATGGCCACGCTTTAAAAGCGTGGCAATAACCTTGTAAGATGGCCACGCTTTAAAAGCGTGGCAATAGCCTTGTAAGATTTTTTAAAAAAAAAATCTTTTTTCTTTATTTTACCTTCACCGCTGCAAAATATAAATTTTCAATCTTTTTTTATTACCAAACCTACAAATATAGTATGCAATTTTTAGTACAAGATAAATCAAACAATAATTAGTGACATAATTTTTGCGATAATTGTTTTATACATTAAAAAACTAATACTCAAATACAAAATAAATCTCAATTTCAAATTCCAAAACTAAAAACTGAAAAAAAAATATAGAAACAATACAACTTAAATTCTATTTTTTTTGCTGTTCCTCCTTCCTCTAGCCCTCTTAAACTTCCTTCCCTTAGATCATACATAATTGTTTCTGGAACATTTATGAACTTTTTTACCTACAAAAGATAATTCCTTGAGCTAAACGTTAGAGGTACTACATCAAATTCCTTAAGGTCAATCTCATTACAATTAGCAGCAAGGTTTTCAACTTCAGCCAGAATCCTGCAAAACCATTCAATTATACTGCATAAATATAAGCTCAGTTTCATTAATTACGAGTAAATTTTCCAACACAAGCTCCTGAACTAATGAGCATTCACTTAAACCAGGAGAGAACAGAGATATAGTTCTTTGTTCATCTCTTAATGCATGCATATATACAATCATTTTCTACTTGAAACCAATTCTGGAACAAGAAAGATGATCATTCCCATTCAATAAAGTGAATTTACTTACCAAGCATACTAGAGAGCAATTTAACATCAGAAAAAAGGGATTAACCAGTATACTTCAAATAATAAATGTATTAAAAGCAGTTCGTAAATTAATGTGACCAAAAGGATATATATCAAGTTTGAAAAAAAGTGTTAAGACATACTTGGCAAAGTCCTCTGGCATCTTGCTGAGATCAAAAGGATCATAACCATAGCCGCATCAACAAATATCAAAGAAAAATTAAGCAAAACAAGTCAAAGTTTCACAATGTTTGTGATTCAAAGGGGACTAGCTAGAGAAGAATCCACATACTCTCCGGGCACTTTTCCATTCAAGTATGGTGGGATCTCGGATCGGTCCAAGAGATCAGACCCTCTGGCAAGAAGACCCTTCTGTCAGGACCTGTCACCAAATGGAAGCAATGATCAGAAACTAGTTTCCTACCTTGAATTGTACAACTAGAGTATATAAAAAAAACTTTGTTAGTTCATTACAAGAACTTAATTAGGACTAATTAGGAGATTATAGGCTATAGCAATAAGTTACCCTCCTCTTACTGCTAAGTCAAGCTTTGTGAAAAAAAAAATGGGTGTAACAAGACTATGATCTGTGATAACAAGACTGAAATCAAAGGTAAGCACGTATTCCGAGCTGTCGAGGAGATCCCTCAATTTGCTTTTGCTTGAATTATCTCAGCTAGAAACCCCATGAGAGTTGCATTGACCTGAACTTGTTAATGAAACATCATTAGAAGCTGTAACAAAAATGAAGATGGTAGTTAATTCAAATAGAGTTAAACCTATAAGTCCCTACATTATATATAATTTACTATGACAAGTGATTTATGAAAGGCAAATTAAAAAAAATATTAAAATAGTATAAAAAGGAATAAATGAAGCTGCAGAATCTCTGATTCCACTCTTAGATGAAGCACAAGATATTATTCCACTGCAACTCCAACCCAAAACACCCCTTAGGCTTAGGGTATCAATCTCTATCTCTTTTTTTTTAATAATTTTTAGTAATTAAAGGTATGTAGATGGAGAAGTAGGGTACCCTATGAAGAGAGGGCATATGTAATGAGTCAAAGTAGTTGGGTTGGCCCCTTGTTATTGTATCTTTTCAAGAATTGGTGGAACCATAGAAAGGTGTTGTTACAAGTTACAGCCCTATGTGAATGAAACCTTAGAAAACATGAGCAACAAAAGAACCTTGTTCAAATTTCTGTTGTGGAAATTTGTTCTATGATTGCTTTAAGAAACTGATTAATAATCCAAACAAGGCATAGTAAAAGTAATGATTAACTGAACAATAGAAGAGACAATATTTTGAACTAAACAAGAAGAGAAAAATGTGCTTAGTTAGTTAACTAAATTCCAATTAGAAAGAGCACAAAATAACAAAAAAGGATAAAGCAATTTGTGGTTTCAAAAAACTTAAAATAGAACCATTCAATTAAAGAGAGAGCAGAGAATATATTCAAAAGACAAAGTATGCAAAGGAAAGCAACTGAATACATTAAATCAAAAAATGAAGGGAAACAGAAGTGAGGATCAAGAAACAAACAAACAATATCTTCAAACTTAGGCAACAAATGTCAGAATAGAACAGAACGGAATAGAACTGAATAGTCATAATTATCAGACAAAGTCTTCCCTAAAGCAAAGAAATCCAGTGTTCAAATCACTAACATTTTAGTTAAAGCTTGCTTTAAGTCACAATCCATTTCCACTGCAACTAACCAAATTTTAGTTTTTTATGAGACATTTTAAAGCAATAAAATAGTAAAAAAAAATATCTTAACAGAAACTACATTGGCTACAGCATACTTAAGCAGCAGTGATAGTCACTGCTCGAGCAAAGCACAAGCACAAGCTACGCTAAGAACCTTAGGCATTCAAGAGAGCTCACCTTCCTTATTACATTCAGGGTCTTCGGGAATCATCAATTCATTATTAGGGTCATCTGGTAAGTCTTGGAGCCTATCCTCAAACCAGCTTTGTATCTGAAATCTCTCCGAAAATAAAAGATTAATAAAGAAAGAAACGATATTAGAAACAAAAATTCATCAGCTAAGAAAATGTGTGAACCTCAGTCCATCTAACTGCAGGTTTCCCGGCACGGCCAGCAGAGCGGCTGCACTTATTTAAATAACAGAAGTGATTTATATTGTTGCAAACTCCGCCTATGTTACACTTACGGTACATAGCCGGTTCCAAGTCCGGATAAAGGAGGAGGGTTGTGTTAGGTCTTCGGCAACCAATATAAAAATATAGCCGAACCCCCATGACATGAATCAAAGATATTATTGCGCTAAAGCTAGGTCGTTGCCCGGAAGCAACGCGCCGTATGGCTCGAGTACGGTGTCAAAGCAAGAGCCGCTGCATCGGTGCCCAGATGTAGTGTTAAATGAGCAAGGGTTCTCGCGTTTTCGTGAACGGACGAGGGTAAATAAGCTAGTTCACAAAGTAAAAGGTAAAGGTCGAAGCGACAGAAGGTTGAGATTTGGGACATGGAACATAGGCACTCTAACAGGAAAGTCTATGGAGGTGGTGGACACCATGACAAGGAGGAAGATTAACATTATGTGCCTACAAGAAACGAAATGGGTTGGTGCAAAGGCTAGAGAGTTGGATACTTCTGGTTTCAAACTTTGGTATACAGGAAAGGTGAAGAATAGGAATGGGGTTGGAATAATTGTGGATAAACAGTGGAAGAAGGACGTAGTGGATGTCAAGAGGGTGGGAGATCGGATCATCTCTATCAAACTTGTGGTGGAGGGAGGTTCTTTCCATGTGATTAGCGCCTATGCACCGCAAGTGGGTTCGGACGAACAACACAAGATAAGGTTTTGGGAGGATCTAGAGAGTTTGGTTCAAGGCATACCTTTGGGAGATAAGATTTTCTTAGGAGGAGATTTAAATGGCCATGTTGGGAGAGAAGTGACTGGATATGGGAGTATTCACGAAGGCCATGGTTTCGGGGTGATCAATGCCGAGGGTAAAACTATTTTGGACTTTTCCTCAACCTTTGATCTTCTCATCGCAAATACATGTTTTAAAAAGAGAGACGAACATCTTATAACCTATAAGAGTGGCATGACAAGCTCTCAAATTGACTTCTTCTTGTTGAGGAGAGTCGACCGGAAATTTTGCATTAACTGTAAAATTATCCCGGGAGAGAGTTTGACAACACAACATAGGGTGCTCGTCATGGATTTTCGCATTGAGCAAAAGTTGAGGAAAAGACATCATACGAAGAACCCAAGGACGAGGTGGTGGCGGTTGAAAGGTGACGAACAAAGAAGCTTCCTAAGACGGGTAGGAGAAGAGGCAAAGTGGGATGGAAATGGAAGCGCGGAAGAGATGTGGAGGGAGATGGCAGAAGTTATTAGAAGAACAGCAAAAGAAAGTTTTGGTGAATCTAAAGGAATATGACCAAAAGACAAGGAGTCCTGGTGGTGGAATGCGAGTATACAAGAAAAGATAAGGATAAAAAGGGAATGCTTTAAAGAGTGGTCTTTATGCCGCAATGCAGATAACTGAAAAAATATAAGGCGGCTAAGAAAGAGACAAAAGTGGCTGTAAGTGAAGCAAGAACAAGAGCATATGAGGGTCTCTACCAGTCTTTGGGCACGAAAGAAGGAGAAAAAGGTATATATAGAATCGCAAAGAGCCAGAAAAGAAGAACGAGAGATTTGGATCAGGTTAAGTGCATAAAGGATAAGGATGGAGAGGTGTTGGCTCAAGAGGAGAAGATTAATGAAAGGTGGAAGAGCTACTTCTACGAGTTATTTAATGAGGGACAGAAGACTCTTCCGAGCCTTGGTCGATTATGCACAAGGGAAGAAGATCAAAACTTTGACTACTATCGAAGGATTCGAGACTTCGAGGTAAAAGATGCTCTAAAGCAGATGAAAAATGGCAGGGCAGTAGGACCTGATAATATCCCGATTGAGGTTTGGAAGGGTCTTGGAGAAAAAGGCATCAACTGGTTAACCATGCTTTTTAATGAGATTTTAAAGTCAAAGAAGATACCTGATGAGTGGAGAAAGAGCACCTTGGTACCTATCTACAAGAATAAGGAAGATATACAAAGTTGCAGAAACTATAGAGGGATTAAGCTTATGAGTCATACTATGAAGTTATGGGAAAGAGTGATAGAACGGAAGTTGAGAAAAGAGACACAAGTAACAGAGAACTAATTTGGATTTATGCCAGGCAGATCTACCACTGAAGCGATATACCTATTAAGAAGGATGATGGAGAGGCATCGTAGTAATAAAAGGGATCTACATATGGTGTTTATTGATCTGGAAAAAGTGTATGATAGGGTACCAAGGGAGGTCTTATGGAAGGTTTTAGAAAAGAAGAGAGTAAGGATCGCATATATTCGGGCAATTAAAGACATGTATGATAGGGCCACAACTAGTGTGAAGACTCAAGGTGGTGTGACAGAGGAATTCTCTATTGGTATAGGATTACACCAGGGATCATTCTTAAGTCCATACCTTTTCACATTAGTCTTGGAAGTACTCACAGAGCACATCCAAGAGCCTGTGCCATGGTGAATGCTTTTTGCCGATGATATCGTCCTTATGGGAGAGTCAAGGGAAGACCTAAATAAGAAGTTGGAGTTATAGAGAGAAGCTCTAGAAGTGTATGATCTTCGCATAAGCCGTAGCAAGACAGAATATATGGAATGTAAGTTCAGTCTGAGAAGGGAAAACCCCAATATAAAGGTGAAGATTGGAGAAAACACCCTATGAAAAGTTAAAAGTTTTAAGTATCTTGGGTGCATCATATAGGACAATGGAGAGATTGAACAGGATGTAAATCATAGGATCCAAGCAGGTTGGTCAAAATGGCGGAGTGCATCTGGTTTTATATGCGACAAAAAAGTGCCTTTAAAACTTAAAGGTAAATTCTATTGCACCGCTATAAGACCGGCTATGCTGTATGGTACAGAGTGTTGGGCGGCTAAAAGGGAGCACGAACATAAGCTGAGTGTGGCAGAGATGAAGATGTTGAGATGGATGAGTGGTCATACGCGATTGAATAAAATAAGGAATGAAGATATAAGGGAGAGAGTTGGAGTAGCACCCATTGTGGAAAAGATAGTTGAATCGCGTCTCAGGTGGTTTGGACATGTGAGAAGAAGACCAATAGAACATCCAGTCAGGAGGGTGGATGAGATGGAAGATGGACAAAGGGCGAAAGGCAGAGGAAGACCTAAGAAGACCATCCATGAGGTGGTCAAACGAGATCTACATGTAAACGGTCTCTCTGTAGACATGATACATGACAGAGCACAATGGCGTCGTTTGATTCATGTAGCCGACCCCACTTAGTGGGACAAGACTTTGTTGTTGTTTGTTGTTGTTTGATTTATATTGTTGCAAAAAAATATACAATTGAATTGGTTTAGATCGATTTGTGATCTCTACTTTTTCTTTATTGAGAATTAGTTTGAGATTCTACTTCTATGTCATTCTCTCTTTCACTTTATATCTTTTTGGTGATTAATCTACTCTAACCAAGAGCACTCAATATTATGAATGGGATCGAAGAATAACATGCCAAGGGATTAGAGGAGTTTTATGCCTACAACTACTCAAAGGATAATCTAAGTTTACACTACTTGAAACTTGCATCACCAAGCATGAAGGTTCTGACTTAGTAAAAAAAATAGTAGGGGTTAGACTTCAAACAAAAAGATGTTAATTCTTGCAAAATATTACATATTCATCAAGATAACATGCCGATTTTTCCAGCATATTCCGCATTCATTTTTTTAAATAATAACGATAATAAAAAATGAAAGGAGAAAATCTTTACCTTCACAACACCTCCAGTTTTTCTTCCAGCCAAGACATCCATTAGCGTGGTTTTCCAGCCCCGCTTACTCCAACCAATGCTGTCAACACTCCAGGCCTAAAAGCTCCAGTAACATTAACAAGCAGCTGCAGCCTTTCTTCTTGTATCCCTTGTTGTTTCAATTCCTGAAGAAATAATTGATATCTTTTAGCCTGCCAGAAAAATAAAGAATACTTTTTTGGGTGCCATGGGGGATTTCTTTTTACGCATCAAAGGGACATCCACATAGTAATTGATATTGCTGAAAGCCATGGAAAGAGGTTGAAATGGGAGAACCATTCCTCTTTGTTTGAAATGCTTTCCTGGGATGACAACACAATAAAATAAAATGAATGTCATTTCCCAGCTGAATAGAAATAACTAATAACTAAAATAAAAGAGAAGAGGAAAAAATGTGGAGAAGTAACTAATAACATATGACAAGCATAGATATAGAAGCTAAACTTTAAATTTATACCAGCTTTTTCATGATCCCCCAAATCTGAAAAACATTGAGCTGCAATATTAATTATTCCTATTCCTTCAAAAATTTCAGCAGCTTGCCTAAGAATTTCGTGCCTATCCTCAGGATTCAAATCACACAAATGGTTTGCAGTTGCCCTAAGACCAGCAGCCTTAGACTTTTTCTCCCAGTAGGAGTCCCCTGCTCTTTCAAAACACATTGTCGCTAAGCAGAGTTATTAATTAAAACGACTTATCACAAGCAGAGTTTCTTGGGGCAAGAACAAATCTAAACACAAATTTTACTTCATTTAACAAGTTTCAATCCTCTTTCATAAGAGTAATTTAACAACTCAGATCTTAAACCACACACATAACAAAGGAACAATTAACTTAAACCATCAATATCAATCAATAAAAATTAAACAAAATCAAAATCCTAACAGTGAATGCTTAAAGTATGAAAAGATTAACCTACTGCTAGTTGATGTAGAAAAACTAGAATAACAGAACAGGCAAAGCAGTAGCAGTTTAGCATCACATAGCAGCAGCTGAGCACTACCACAGCTGCAGCAGAACAGAACCAAATGTCAAGAAGTTTAGAAAAAAATTTACCACGGTGCTGCGAACGCTGAACGTGGCTGACGGAGGTACGACGAGTGAGGGAGATGGAGACGGCGGCGGGTGCTGAACCATGGAGGGAGGAGTGACGATTGAGGGTTTGCGAGAGAGAGTGAGCGTCGACAGAGAGTTTGCGATAGAGAGTGAGCGCCGAGGGAGGCCTTACCAGAGTGAGTCACCGCCGAAGGAGGGATAGGTGTTTACAGGAGAGACGGAAGGAGCACCGACGTAGGGAACACCGGCAGAGGTGGCACCTACGGAGGGGTTGCTAGAGAGGGTTGGAACGAGGTTATTGGGGGAGAGAGTGAGAGCACCGGCGATGAGCTCTATGTTAAGTGAAGAGCGCCGCCACCATTAGGGTGATAAGCTCTGTGTTAGGGTTTTCACTTTTGAAGGCATTGTTTCACAGAAGAGGGTGTGTTTCGAAGAAAGGAAGAAGTGTTGTTAGGGGGTTTTGTGTAAAACTGTTTGTTTCGAATTAAGAGGGTGGAATCTTTTTTTTTTTTGGAACTTTGTGGCCACGCTTATAAAGCGTGCCGAAAGATTTAGAGGAAAGGGCCACGCTTTAAAAATGTAATGATAACGAAACTATTTTGCCACGCTTCAAAAGCGTGCCGATTTCCCTCTATCGCCACGCTTTTCAAGCATGGCAATAAAAAAGCGTGGCCAAATTTAAAGTAAGCGGACACCCTCATAAAAGTGTGCCAATTTTCTTCTATGGCTGGCAAAAAAAAGTGTGGCCAAATCACAAATCAGTGGCCACCCTCGCAAAAGCGTGGCCATATACCACTTTTTGGCACGCTTTAAAAGCGTGGCAAGAAAAAAGTGTGCCGACAGGCCTTTTTTCTTGTAGTGGGCCATTTTAAATCGGAGGAGTCAATAAATGAAAAATAATAGCTACAAAGGGTTCAAAAAATATGGAAGTGAGCCCTACAATGGGACGTGCTTCAACCGTCTTCATGTGGTAGTGTTAAAGTTGAAGATGACGACAAATTCGGAGAGATAGTTTTTCATGTGTCCTCTTTGAAAGGTATGTATGAATTTACTGCTTTATTTGATCTCCATTATCGAGAATCATATATTCATGGTTGGCTTTTGTGCTGGACAGAAGAAGAATGTTGAGTGTCGTTACTTTCAATGGATGGATGAAACTGATGACGATGTAGTTGGTGTGGATCGGAGGAATGCTCTGCGAATAGAACACCAATAGGCAATGCAAGTGGAAGTTTAAAAGGAAGATATAGTAGAGTTCATGCTGAGATGCTATATGGAGATCAAATGATGATGATGGAGCACATAAAAAGAGTGGAATTATTTTTCTGCATCATTATGTGTCGACTTGTAAATAAAATACAAAAGTTATTATTACTTTTCACATCATACAATATTTAAACTACTAACCTGTATGTGCATCACTATTGTTCTGTGGTGCAGGATCTGCTCAACCAGATGGTTTGGGTCTTGAATGTTAACTTCCTATGTCTCATTCCACTGCCCTCAACTTCTTCAAGGTTAGATTTTCCCTTTTGAGCTTTAACTTATGTAGCATTATTGTCTCCTAAATTGGGGAACTCATTGGTGATAGTTGTTGATGTTTGACTTGGATTAGGTTGTACCTCAATAAACCCCTTATTTTTGTCATTGCTCCTCATTCCTATTGTTACTCAACACTGGTTCATCCTCCTCATACTGGGGGAGACTCATGCTGTTCTTCCTGATTTCTTAAAGGAAATCCCTCTACTTCTTCAACATCAGGCCCTACATGCATTGGACCAGCCTCTTTTTATTTTTTGGTCGGATGAATTAGACAGGCTCCAATCCTAGGCCACACTTACACACACCACAGTACACCTACAGAAACTAGAACCTGATCAACATACTTTCGTTCGGCATTAATGGATGCCCAAAATATAGGTGGACCTTGTTTCCATTATTCAATGCAACATCACACATCTTAACCACATCAGAATTCATTTTCATCACCCTTAACCCTTTAGTTAAATCCATCCCTGGCTTCAACCAGTACACCTCATTATACCTAGTATAACCTAAATCTCACAACCTTTCCTCTTCAATGCCAAACATCAGCGAAAGGTGATGAGCCTGCATGCGACGTTATCAATTTGAAGAGAAGAAGACGAAGAGAAAAATAGAGAAAAATAGGAAGAGAAGAATACAAAAAGACTATTTAGTTTTGTACGTTGAGTGTAGTTAGGGTCAAATAAGATCTTTCCCTATATAAGGTTAATTTGGTCATTCAATTTAAATTGGGTAATTATGGTTTCATGAATTTGGAATATTGGACTGAAATGGGATTGTAACCCTAAACGGATCCCATGTTAGATTTTTATTTGCCACATTACCAAGCTCTATTTATTGAAGAAGGGTTTTTTTTACCGTTGAGCAGATTTGTAGTATTTTTAAATATTTGGAGGGTATAATTTTTATTAACAAAAGTTGAGGGTATTATTGTTAGTCTTCTAAAAATTGGGGGCATAATTGATAATTTCCTCTTTATTAATTCAATAAAGCTAGATGACCAAGTCTTTTTTGAATTAAGTCCAACTAAGTTCTCTTGGTATTCACACACGCTTCTTCAACGACTTCTTCTTCTTCTTGCTTCTTCTTCAGCAACTTGTTATTGTCTTCAATTCTTCTCTTGTTTAATTTCTTCTCCTCTTTCTTTTTCCTCCTCATTCTCCTTCATTATCACCATCGTCGTTGTCGCCATCTTCTTCATCATCTTCTTCTTCTCATATATATGTTCAAAAAACTAGAGTACATAAATTTTGATGTCAACACTGAAATTTTGATGCATAGCACAAAAAATTTGATGTCTAGCATAAAAATTTTTGAAGAACCACATCCTAAAATATTGACACCAAACTAACAAAATATGTACGGCACATAAATTTTGGTATGTAACACAGATATATTAGTCATGGCAAAAAAATTTTAGTGCACAGTACAAAAAATTTTTGAAGGACCATATATGCAGAATAATGACTCAGCCAACTAACAAAATACATTCATAAAAATTTAGGTGCTATGTGCAAAAATTTTTATACTATATAAATAAGTTTGTATGCTATGTGCAAACATTTTTGTGCCACGTGTAAAATTTTTTTCTATATCAATAAGTTTTTGTGCTCTCCAACAAAAAATTTTTGTGCTACATAAATAGTAAAGGAGAAATAGTGAGATCTGCATGCATTTTTTTTGAGTTTGTGCCAATTTGGTTAGACTTAGTTACAAAAACGCATGTATATGTAATTACTTATATTATCGCCGAAATAAATATGTATGAGTTTAATTTTGATATATTTACAGTGTAAAATATTTTATAAAATCTCTAATTATATTTGTTTTTTCTTTTGAAAATCATGTATGCGATGAATGTAAAAGGCAGATATTTTTACTAATATGATGATACCTAATTAGATATATGTATAAATCTAATTTATACAATTCACAAAAAAATTATTTATTAATAATACATTAAAATTAAATTCAATATGTATTATATTAGTATAATTTTGTCATAAAAGCACTTTTCTAAAATGTTAACTTATTTAGTAAATTTATATGTAAACTTTTTTGTTATGACGATTACGATGTTATATATACTATAAAATTATGTATTTTAAAAGTTAATATTGTTAAATATAAATAAAAAATTAATTATATATTTAATAATTTCATCAAATATAGTAAACAAAAAGTGAATTAAAAATTGAAGAATGTTGGAGGACCATTGAAATTTATTATTTTTAGCCATTATTTGGTCTGTAATAATTTGTAAGTATTTACACACAAGAAATATATAATTTGTAGCTATATTTACTAAAGTTTGTACACATAAATCAATACAATTTAACTTATATTTTACAGAGTTTGTACACATGATTTTGGACCAGCACTTGACGATAATAATTTGCACCCATACTTATAAGTGTTTGCACACAAAAAATATATAATAATTTACATCTATATTTATTTAAATTTATACACATAAATTAATATAATTTACACTCATATTTTTTAGATTTTACAAACATATAAATAATAATTTTATATTTATAATAGTTAAATAATAACCAAAATTATAAAATACTGATGACCGCATAAAATTTCCCTTAGAAAATATTATATTTTTTTAATAAAATAACACAACACAATAATGTGGAGCTTATCAAAGAAACATAAAATAACTTAAATACACCTACTCATGCATACTCTATTACTACATACTCTATCTGATTAGTAATTCATTTGCTAGTCTTCCTCGTTCAAAAAAATGTTATACCTTACTTTGCTTATTATTAGAGATCATTCCAAGAGACTATCACTTAGATTACTCGATCATTTTTTTAATGTTTAACCTTGTGTGTCTTTTTCTATAAACAACATTAATATCAATTACTTGTATTGTTAAACCAACTTACATAGATAGAATAATGAGTTGGTTCGTGTACAAAAATTATTTGTTAGACATAATGCAACAGAAGATACAAAACAGTTAGATATTATTAGTAATAATTAGTGAATTGGCACAAGTTAGTTAGTTAATCTATTAACTGAACTATTATACCCGTTAGAGTCACCCACTAATCATAAACCTCATTCACATGTGTATAAATATAATTGATCTTAGTGTAATAAGTGAAATACACCTCATTTTTTCTAATTTTCTATGACTCAATTTTCTCTTTTCTAGTTTCTTCCCTCTCTTAGCTTTTCCCTTTCTTTTAACCACACTTCACCAAGTTCCTAGTATCTTTTATGGTATCAGAGCTGTGGTTCTGATTCATGGATGCTACAAATCTGAATTTAGCCGCTGCAAACTCAAATTCTTTAGTTGTGCATGCGAACTCCAGAGTAGCGATTAACACCGTCTCGTTCAAATTAGATGAGAACAACTTTGTACCATGAAAGTGCTAAGTCCTAGCATTTGTGAAGTCGAATGGTCTCAAATATCACCTCAATGCAAGAAAAATTTCAGTGCAATATGAATCTGATAAACACAGGCTTGCTGAAATTGAAACAAAAGAGTTTCTACAATGGGAGCAGATGATCAATTTCTCGTGTCGTGGTTCTTTGCCTCAATAGATCCAGGTTTCACTATTAGTGGATTGTGAATTTGCTTGTGAGATCTGTTACAAATTAGATGATTATTTTGCTAAAAGAATGAAGTCAAAGGCCAAGCAATTAAAGATGCAAGTGAAAATATTATAGTTGTAAAGGTCAGTTTCTGAATACTTGACAAAAATAAAGAAGATATCCAACGCTCTTTCAGCGTTAAGAGTGCCATTCTCCAACGAAAAATTTATAGAAGCAGTAACATAAGGCCTCACTGAGGAATATAGTGCATTCATCACAATAATCTCATCAAGAGCTTAAACTATCACTGAAAGTGAAGTGGAGGTACTACTTGTGAGTCAAGAAGAAATAGTTGAGTGGTTCAAGAAAGTGGAATTAAGAGCTATTCAGGTGAATTTGTCACAAAAGACCGAGTCTAAGGCAAATCTAGCAATGGTTTGTCAAGGACAACAATAAAACTATCAGGAACAACAAGCCTATCAAGCAAGAGGTTAGAATTTTAAAGGCAGATTTAGACGAAGAGGTTTCAGAGGTGGTAGATCTACCTTCTATAGAGGTAGATCTAACTTTTATAAAGCTCGTATCCAGTGTCAACTATGCGGAAGGCTCGGTCACACAGTTTGGGAATGCTACCATATATTCAACCAAAACTTCTTCAATCTGAATTCACAAGGCACAACCTCACACTCACCAGTACCTCCCCCACTTCCTTCCATCAACCACAGTCACAACAGGAACAACAAGCTAGAGCTCTCCTTGCTGCTGCTATACCTTCAACTCCTCTAACAGATCGAGCCTAGTACTTGGATATCGATTCTTCTCACCACCTCACGTTTAACAGCAACAACCTCATCACAAGCTCAAATTATGAAGGCTTAAATCAGGTATTCGCAGGTAATGGACAAGGTATGAACATAAGAGGTATTGGTAAATCTGTTTTATTTTCTAAGTCTCATCCCTTATCCTGTTTCAAATGGTTAAACCTGCTCTTTGAACCTTTTAATAACTAAGAACCTTGTTAGTGTAGCCAAATTTGTCCGTGACAACCATGTATTTTTTGAATTACATCCCTTTGACTGCTTTGTGAAATCTCAGGTGACCAGGGAAACACTACTCCGAGGCTCTCTTAGGGGAGGACTCTACCATTTTGATAACATTGGTATCATTATGAAGGTTGCATCAATAAACTGCACGCAAAAACTAGTCTTGATAAAGTGCCTACTCAAAACTCACAAAGTTCAAGAGCTTCGGATTGCATTGTAAGCACTTCTAATGTCGCTGATTTAAAGAATAGTATAGTTGTAAAACACAGAGATTCTGATGTTGAGAACCAAGATACTAGTAGCTCAAGTGAAATAAATAAAGTTGTAGAAGTTCTTGTTTCTGATGTTGAGCATCAAAATGATAGTAATTCTAGTGGCAATAATAGAGATATTGAAGTTAGTGCAGCTGATACATGTAGTTTTGTAGATTTGTATGATGTATGGCATAGAAGGCTGAGATATCCAACAGCCAAGGTTGTAAAGATAATAATGGAATTATGTAATGTTGATATTAGCAAAGTTAATGAATAGTTAAGTTTGGTGATTAAATTATAGTGTAATGCTTATTGTCAAGGAAAGCATCATAACTTTTCATTTTCTAATTTTTCAAGTATAGTTTATAGAACTCTTTGGAGCTTGTGTATTCGGATGTATGGGGATCAGCTCTTATCGTCTATAACTCAGGCTTTAGATACTATATTTCATTCATTGATGCAGCAACCAGGTTCACAAGTATTTACTTACTACGAAACAAGGCACAGGTTTATCAAGCCTTTACTCAATACAAGCAAATGATGGAAAATTGAACTAGAAACAAGCTCAAAACCCTCCAAATCAATAATAATGCAAAAGAATTTCTCTCCCAAAAATTCATGCAGTTTCTTCTTCAAAATGGAATAGCTCAAAAACTAAGCTATCCTTACACACACCAGCAGAATGTAAACACAGACATGTTACAGAGACTGGGCTTGCACTTCTAGCTCAGACAGCCATGCCACTCAAGTTTTGGGATGAGGCCTTCTTGACAACAAATCATTTCATCAACCAATTGCCTTCCCAAATCACCTCTCGAAAGTTTCCATTTGAGTTACTTCACCATAAAGAACCTAATTACAAGTTCCTTAGAACATTTGGGTGTGCTTACTTTCCCTAACTAAGATACTACCAACCTCACAAGTTCAGCTTCAAGTCTGAAAAGTGCCTTTTCTTGGATATTCGTCTCATCACAAGGGATATAAGTGCCTGGACAAAAGTGAAAAGTTGTACATATCTAGGCATGTGGTGTTTGACAAAACTGAGTTCCCTTACCAATCCATGTTCATCAAAATCAGTGATCCAAAACCTCCACACAGCTTTGTAACTCATCTTCCAAACCTTACAACTATCACCATAACTCCAATCAAGACAACTCAACCTCCACTATCATACTATTCTAGAGCTCCAGTACCACTCACCTCACCTCTCCCAATCACAATAGTCCAAGACATAACACCTATCACTTAAACATAAGCTTTTAATCCATTAACTGTTGAGTCATCCACACCCCTAGAGACATGCCCGAATCAGTCACAAACCCAAGAAAAATTTGTATATCCTGCCAATATTAATTATGTTAATAATTGTTCATTACCTGCTAATATTGACTTATTCCTCTCTACTTCTGTATTTTCTTCATGTATTGCAGGGTTAGCTGAGAACTCTAAAGTTGTTATACAAGATGCAACAAGAAAAATGCACTCTATGACAACCTGGAGCAAGGCAGACATCTTCAAACCAAGAGTGTTTGCCTCACTTCTGCAAGAACAAGTTCTTGATCTCACACAACAGGAGCCCATGACAGTGGCTTAAGCACTCACTTCACCACACTGGAAGGCTGCTATGGATGAGGAATTTGCAGTACTCCTCAAGAACAAAACATGGAATCTAGTCCTAGCTATAGCGGAGCATGAGGCAATAAGTTGCAAATGGATCTTTCGGGTGAAGTGACAACCTGATGGGAAGGTTCAAAAATACAAAGCAAGACTTGTTGCAAAGGAATTTCATCAACGAGAAGAGCTAGACTATGATCAAGTCTTAAGTCCAGTTGCCAAGCCCGCCACTATTCGGACAGTGCTCTTTGTGGCTATGAAATTTGGCTGGAAAGTGCACCAATTTGACTTCAACAACTCCTTTCTTAACGGAAATTTGTTTGAGACAGTGCATATGGTTCAACCTGACGGCTACATGCTTGGGACTGGGCTTATTTGCAATCAGGAAAAGGCTCTGTACGGCCTCAAGCAGGCCCCTTGTGCTTGGTTTCTCAAGCTCAGTGGAACTTTAAATAAGTTTGGCTTCTCCAGCACTATCTCTGCCATGTGCTTGTTTGTGCATCACTACTCCAGTTCTACAATTTATCTTCTAACTATGTTGATGATATACTGGTCACCAACACTAATGCTGCTGAAATCCATGAGCTAATTCAACAACTTAATGATGTGTTCACTTTGAATGATCTTAGAGAAATGATTTTTTTTTTAGGAATTGAAGCTATAAAACATAAAGATCAGTCCTTGACACTAATGTAGACCAAGTATACCAAAGATCTCTTGAAGAGAGCAAAGTTCTCTGATGCCAAGCCAGCTCTGACCCCAATAATAAGTAGCTTAAAGCTCACAACAGCTGAGGACACTCTACTTGACAATCCTTTACTATACCAATCAATAGTTGGTAGACTCCAATATGTCACAATGACGCAGCCAGACATCACCTATGCAGTGAATAAAGTTGCAATATATGCATTTACCCTATGTTCAGCATTGGAAGGCCGTCAAACAGATATGCACTATCTAGCTGGTACTTCAAAAATGGGTCTTCAGATACACAAAAATTATGAATTCAGAATCATTGCCTTCAATGATTTGGATTGGGCTGCCGATTTGGATGATCCGAGGTCGACCATAGGATACTATGTCTTTCTTGGAACCAATCTACTATGTTGGTTGAGTCGCAAGCAAGCAGCAGTTTCTCGATCGAGTTCAAAGGCCGAGTTTCGGGCCTTAGTTGATGTTATGGCTGACACCATCTGGTTGCAAAAGTTGTTAAATAAAATGCACCTCTCGTTAGGTCCTGCTCCAACCACTACAAGAAAAGCGCTGAATACCGTCAGATTTACCGTCGGACGTTATCGGTAGTTATGAGCGAAAATTCATACCTAAAAAAAATTACCGTTGGATTAGAAATTTCGTTACTAAATCCAACGATAAATAGTGGCACAAAATTTTATTTTATTAGCGTTAATTTTACTGTCGATTTTTCCAGCAAAATTGTCTGACAGTAACAGGTTTTAGTGAAACGCGTCAATTTAGGAAACGACAAATACCTTCCCCCTCACTTATGCGAACTCTCTTTTCTCTTCTCCTCTCTCTTGTCTCTCCTCTCTCTGTACTACTCCATTGAAGCCGCCGCCGTCGCCACCACCTGGAGTTGTCGCCGTCTCCGCTCCTGTACGTCATCCTCACTGTTGCCACCACCGCCGCCGTTGGTGTCCATTCCCGTCGGAGGTTCTTACCTTGTTGTCGTCACTGCCACCTCCTGTCACCACCATCATGCAGCCACCATAAGAGATAATTTTTCTATAATTTTTTTATTTTTCCAGATTTTTTTGTGAGTTTAGGATTTTGTTAGGTATTTTATTAAATTATTAATTAAATTTGTTTAATAAAGTGTGTGATTAGGATTTGTTATATTAATTTAGTGTAATTAGAAATTAAATAATATTAAGGTAGGCTATGGTAAGGTGAAATTAAAAGTGCTTGAGCTGTTAGAAGATTTTATTTGAGTATTAAGAGTGCTTAAGCTTATGGAAGATTTTATTTGATTTTTGTGAATGAGTTTCTTTCAATTGCATTCAATTTATATCATTTATTTTTGTTATGCATATTGTTAATTTGATAAAATTAGAATTAGATTTTAATTAATTACAATGTTGAGTTTTATTTATTCCTTGCAAATTAGTTTTTGATGCAGTTTCACCTTGTAAATTTAATAAGTTCTCCTTTTTATTAGGACAGTACTATTTTTGTAGTCTGCGTAGTCATATTTCAGTTGGTGTTCAATCTTTGAATATACTAAATTATTTAAGTTTATGCCGGACTTACTTTTCCTAGGATAGAGTTTTAGGATGGAAGTGGGAGAAGTTTGTAGAGTAGCACCTTCTTGAAACCCTTATTTGCTAAAGAATTTTGGAGTTATAAGGGGTTACGCACTAAAACGGCTAGGATTTGATATTTAGCGTGTTTGTTCTAATTTATGTTTGCAGCTGTTTTCTCTACCAAATTTTTGTTTACATTGTTTTAAAACATGTTTGGTTTGTGAGAAAATGATAATTGGATTTGGTGGGAGATTCCAATTATAGAAGAAACTCTGCCAAATTTTGTAAATATTTTAATAAAAGTTACGTTGTTGTTTGAATTCTAGGGTTTTTATTGCAAAATGATTCCAAATCATCGGCTGTGGATGTATGATAGAGATAATGGTGGACGGGAGGTTTAAAACCTAATTTCTTTGAGGGAGTTGACGAGTTTGTTGTGTATATCTTCAACATAGAATCGTTTAGGTCTCAAAGAGTTTCTAGGTATCCGTGCTATAAGCGTTGGCTGACTCAGTGGCTAGGACATTCGGATATAACACTTAATCTCTACCGTAATAGTTCAAGGATGGGTATTGGATGTGGATGGAACACAGAGAAGTGGATGAGTAGGGAATTAATCGGTCTGCCTCGAATTTTAATAGGTCTAAGGATCGATCAACGAGAGTTCGGTTGGTTAGAGAACTAAACATGGAAGAAATGAATTGGTAGAGTAACCAAGAGAGATACAACGAGATGGTGTTTGATGCAATTGGTGTTACTGATATGGAAGATGCTGAACAAGAGCTAACCCGAGGCAAAGAGATTTTATGGTGTTAAAATCTGCCGTGAAACCTTTGTTTGAGGGGTACGTTCATTCAAAATTGTCTGCATGTGTTAGAATGATGAGTATTAAGTCTGTGTCAAATCATACATAAGAGTCCTTTGGTAAGTGGGCCACCGTTTGCAACGAATTAGTACCTGGCGGGACTATTGGCATCCCACAGAGCCCCTACAAAGCAAAGAAGTTAGTTTCGAAATTAGGTCTAAATTCGGTGAAAATCAATTGTTGTTTGAATGATTGTATGTTGTATTACAAGGGGGATGTAGATCTAACTACTTGTATATGCATCGAGGTTTCAAGTCGAGAGAGAACGGATTGGTAAATGACGGATAAAGAGAGTTCCAAACAAAAGAATGCACTACTTGCCCCCAATCCCTATGCTAAAACGATTGTATGCAACAATGAGTTCGGCCCCTCACATGACCTGGCATAGTAACAACAAGAGAGATGATAGTTTTATGACACACCCATCACACAGGGATGCTTGAAAGCATTTTAATCGGGTTCACCCTACATTTGCGATCGAGCCTAGAAACGTTAGATTAGCTTTATGCTCTGACGGGTTTGCACTGAACTCTAATTTTGATAACACGTACTCTTGTTGGCCTGTTGTGGTGACTCCGTATAACCTATCTCCCAAAATGGGCATGAAAGACCCATACATATTCCTAACTTGTATCATACCTGGTCCAATTAACCCGAAGGTCAAAATAGATGTCTTCTTACAACTCTTGGTGGATAAGTTGATGGAGTTATGGATTCATGGTTTAGAAACGTATGATATTTCAACAAATACAAACTTTCAACTATATACTGCGTTGATGTAGACCATTAACAACTTTCCTACATATGAGATGTTATCAAGTTGATCTACTCAGGGCATAATATTGTGTCCCATTTGTATGGAAGATAAGAGATAGTAAATGTAGACGAAGAAGACAAACAAGAAGAAGACGAGTTCGATGATTGAAAAATTACCTCAGAAGAGGAGGATGATGAACTAGAGAAAAAAGATGATGAATCTAAATAAGGCTAACCTAAATATAGTTAGTTAGCTTGGTGTATGTTTAAACCTTATTTTAGTCAGATCATATAGTTACAGTGCACACTAGTCTTAGTTCTATCATATGTATTTCTTTGTTCCTTTCATGTTTTTATTCTGTATATCTAATATTTCACAACATATATAAATAACTTTCTTTTTCAGATAAATTAGTAATTTATTCTTTACTTATTGGAGTTATTCTTTACTTATTGGCAGTTGACTATTGATTATTAACTATCGGGGTCTATTATAGATTGAAGAAGAAAATAAAAAAATTTCCGTTTCTGTTAGATTTACCATCGAAATTTTTTCGAGGTAATAATTTTTAAAAAAAAATAAAAAAGGCGCTTCTGTCATATTTATTGTCGGATTTTTCATATTTTTTCCGACGGTAACACAGCACAAAGTTTCACTTTTGGCACCACATTTACCGTCGGAAAAATTCCGAAGGTAATTGGCATCATATTGCCGTATCTTAAACATCGTATTCTGCCGCAAGTTACCATCGGATACGATCTGACGCAAAATCTGACATAATTAATTTATCAGCTGATTATTTTCGTTAAACTTCTGGGATGAGTGGTCTCATGACATGGTATCAGAGCTCTAGATCCGAAAGGTTAAGAGTTCGATCCTTGGTGAACCCCAAAATCAGCTTAAAGATGAATGGTTTTATGATATGAGATGTTTATTATCCCTAGTATCCGGTGTACACATTGTACAAATATTCCATTAGCTCCCTAGCAGGACTCAATAAATAAAACTCCTAATCTTCTATGACTCGATTCTCTCTTCTCTGATTTTTTTCCTCTCTCTCTTAACCATGCACACTTCACAAAGTCTCTCGTATCTTTTAAGATTTTAGTAGTATTTTAAGTATTAATGTTTTTATATAGAATATTTAAATTTTTAGAGTAAAATCATATTCTTATTATAAAATAATGAATATTTATCGTAAAAAATATGAACCGATTTAATTTATACAAAAATTATTATTTTTTATTTAGTAATAATAAATAAAGAGTTCCATTTCTAATTATTTGTATTTTATATGTGTAAATATAAAAGTTAGGTTTAACATACAAAAGACTTTGGTAAGAATTAGCATTCTATTGGATAAGTGGTAACTGTGTATTTTTTTTGTTTGTTGATTAATTTTAAACAATACCGTCAATACATATTTTAAAACTATTTAATAACACACCTTTCATGAACTCTTGAAAAAGGAATATCATCTGCTTAACCCAAACATGGTCTTGTAAATCAACAACATTCTTTCATTTTATTAAAACCACGTAACTAAAAATGCAAATTCAGCAAAACAATTTATAACAAAAACAACTTGAATAATTGGTTCAATCCAAGTTTGCAATTTAGTTTCAAGAAAAAAAATAAATTAATAGGATAAAATAAAATAAAATTAAAAATAGTCAAACACCTTAAATAATAGTATTATCTTAAACAATAAATTAAAGAGTCAATAGAATTAACAGCATAATTCAGTCAAACACTGTGTATGTAATAACTAATTAATATATGAGAAAGTATAAAGACAATAAAACTTATGCACAACATATATATATATTACTCGTAAAAAGTTTCACTAACTCAACGCCGGTATTATGTTTTGATATTTTAGACATGAACTTGTGCAATTTGCAGTGTACTCCATCCTCGTAGTCTTGAATAGTGTAGGTGTACTTATAAGTAGGTTAATTAATTAAAACTATATATATAGTCATTTTCTTTCACTTACTTAGGAAAACTTCCATTTTCACTTAGAGGGAGTCTATAAAATATGTATTAAACATTTTCAAAGTGAAACTTATTAAAAAACATATAAACATAAATACATGTACTCGCATATTCTATTACCACATACTCTATCTGATTAGTAATTCATTTGTTAGTCATCTTCGTTCAAAAAAAGTTATACCTTATTAATTAGAGATCATTCTAGAAGACAATTATTTAGTTTTTTAGATCAATCTTTTAATCTTGAATGTTACATGTTTTTTTCTATAAACAATATTAATGTCAATTATTTGTATTGTTAAACCAGATTACATCCATAGAATAGTAAGTTCATTTACCAATAAAAAAATTCCAATAGGATATTAAGCATTAATTTTTTTAATATAAAATATTTAAATTCTTAGAATGAGATCAGATCTTTGTTATTTTATGGTAAATATTTATAAATATTCATGCAAAGTAATGAATATTTATCTTAAAAAATATGAATTGATTAGATTTATACAAAAATTTGAAGACTATCTTTAAATATTTAAATTAAAAAGTATGAATATTTATCTTAAACAGATTGCAGATTGAAAAGTTGAAGACTATTCTTTCAATATTATACTCAATGTTTATTCAGTAGAGATTAATCATAGAAAAATACGATTTTTGAAATTATTTGAACAATAATGAAGGTGAAATTTTCAATGAAAAAGGAAGTTATAAAGATGGATTAAATTAACTTTATGAAAGATTACTTCCTTTAAATTAATTATGAGTAGTGAGAATATGTTGTATGAGTTTGATAAAAAAAATATATTTTTTTTCTGATAATTCCATTGTCTAGATATTGTAGGAAGAAGTGAAAAAAAGAAGTGCGAAAAGGAGAAATGTGATAACTTACGCTAAGCCAATTAGATAAGATTGGTTCTCTTGAGACTTGAATAATTTGCTTGATTTGTTAAGGTGCGAGGCTTAAGAATCCTAAGGATCACTTAAATATGTTAGATTATTGATAGTAGAGATAATGTTTGTGTGTTGTGTAAAACGAAGTTGAACCAGCTGTTTATTGTAGGTGATTATACGTGGTATGTGTAATGTGCTGAAATTCAAGAGTACAAAAGATGTTCGTGGATCTTATGTATTATTAAAGAACTCTGAGAATGATAAAAGGAACCATATGCTTTTATGTTATTGTAGTGTGGAATATCTAGTTAAGCAAAAACGGAGAAGAGAAAAGTTTTTAAATACTCAATCATAAATGTTAAAAGGTTATTTATAATTTATTGGTGAACGAGGATAATTGATAGGGAACGGTGGCCGCAGATTAATAGTGAATACTGATTATAGGTAGAATAAGTTGTTGATACTTTGACGTGTATTTTCTTAATATGTTGAGTTCTTTTTCTAAAAAAGAAAAAAATATATGTAGTAGTACTTGAACTATATTTTCTCATTACTAAATTTTTAAAAATATTTTAGTAATAAAAATAACAATATAAAATAAATATATTACTATATAAGATATTACACATTAATTCTATTCGAACTCTAACCTTGTGCAGTAAAATTACACCAATAATATAAATCCGAACTTTTATAATAAATTCAAATATTTTGAAATTGATATGCATTTTATATAAAGTAGAGTGGTGCATAAATATATTGATGTAGTTCACATATTTTTTAAAGATAAAGTTGTTGATATTTTTACCAAAAAATTGATTTTACACGTAACATTTTTTCTGTTTAGATCCAAATTGAGTGATAAAACTATCATCTCTCAATTCGAGAAAGTATTAAGAGTAATATAGAAAAAGAATAAACTAAAATTAAAACAGTTACCGATAGTTAAAACTTAAAAATAAAGACACAATCAGTTACAAAATTAGTTTTGAGAATTATGTTAAATGTTTATTTTCTAGAATGAATTTAATCTCTCAATTCTCTCTCAAATTATATATCCACCCTCCTCTCTTAAACTACTCCCTCAACTCTTGAATACGATTCTAATACCTTTCAAACCGTAAATATAGATTTAAAATGGAGCGGTATTATTTGAATTATTTATGATATAAAACTAGTTGAAGAATAGTTTTTTTATTAAATTTTTAATATAATAATAAACTGCAATTTTAAAAATCTTAACATGTCTTTCTTTTATTACATTTATATATAATGTTTTGTCTTCTTTTACATGGTTCCATTATCACTGCCTAAAAAAAGTTATATTATGTATCAAATAATTATTATAGTTTGTATTTTAATAATAAGTATTATATTTCTGACATGGATAGATGGATAAAGTGTAATTTGTAGCAACATTTATATATATATATATATATATAGAAATTCTCATATTATTTGATCGAATTCATATGATGGTTGAAATTTTGTTTGAACGAATTTTTAAAAAAAAAATTGAGTTATCTTTTTTTAAAATATTTTTAAAAAAAAGTAAAAGTAATTTTATGTTTAGATATCTCATACAAAAGATCTTTTTATTTATCAATTATATTGGAGTACAATAATATAAAAGTATTATTTATTTATTTATTATGTAAAAAATATTTTTTTAAAAAAAATATATAAATCGTAACTTCTCAAAAAAATTATTTTTTAATTTTTTAATATTTTTATTTTTACTATAAAAAATTTATCAAATACACTAAAAATAAAAAATATTTTTTATTAAAAAAATATTTTTTTATCAACTTAATGATATTCATACAAGCACTAATAAAGTATTCTTAAAAATGATGATTTCAAACTTGAAATTTTGTATTACAAACTGACATGATTTATTGAGAACTACTGTGTCATCACTTTCATAATACTTGTTTCTTATTTCATTTTTTAAGGTTTTAAAATATTTGTTCTGTTTAACAAGTGCCTTAATTAAAATATATTTGTAGAAGTATGTATGTCTTTATAATGTTTATGTATATTAATTTTTTTTCAAATTTATTATCCCTAAATAATGATATAACTTGTAGAAAGAGGATTTATATGGAATTATTAAAGTTTGTCTATTATATATAAAGTTAATTTGGTAAATAATTCACATCGTTTTCTATTATATTGTGAAAAAAATTTTATTATGTGTAATTTTTGTTTCGGGGCAGATATTATGAAAGAGAGGATATATTAATTAGTACTTGATATAAATTGGGTTGGTAATAAATCCAGCTTGATTATTGACATAATTATGTGGAGGATTTAGCTACTCATATATTAAGGTTATTATTATTAAATTTTTTTAAATATTTTATTTAATAAATATATTAAAAATTTAAACTTTACAATTTTTCATATAAAATGTTTTTAGTTAATAACTTTAATATATATTTTATAACATATGGTAACTAAAACTTCACAAAAAAAAAATCATTTTCTCTCTGTCTGCTTTGGGAAAGACATCATTTTAATCCTCATCAATGGATCCAGTCACATAATAATAGTGATCTAATCATCTACCACCAAGGTTAGAAAAACAGTAATCTAAAGTTATTCTATTTAGTTTAATATTTATAATTTTATATATATAATATTTAAATATATATATTTATTATATTTAATATTATGTATTTATTTTAAAAATTAATAAATATAAAATAAAATAATTTTAGATTAATTTAGACTTGATTTAGTAAATTTTTTTAGAGAGGTGTTTATATTATTAAAAAAAAACTTATATATTTACCGTTTTTAAAAGTTAGAGTTACTTTTAAAAGCACTTAAGAGAGAATTTTTTAAAGTTAGTTTGTACCTGTCAAAATTAAAAAGTCTAATATAATTTTATATATTAATTAATATCTAAATTTAATTTTTACATTAATATCTATTATAATATTTTTAAATTTTAAAAATTATTTTATCAAATATGTTTATTGTTATTTGTACTTATTAAATTATTTTTATTTTAATTTACCAAACATAAATACTACAACTTTAAAAAATAAAAATTTTATCAAACCAAATCTTAACCTGATTTTTATTGTCTCTAAATATTTTCCATCATGTAATTTAATTTGCACCCTTGCTATGCAATAATGACATTATTGACATCTCTCTCTCTCTCTCAATACTAAATACAATATAAATACGTGTTATAATTAATTAAACATATCAAATTATTTAATAATTTTAAGTTAAAAATATTTTTATGTAAATAACGATCATATATATCCATTGAGACCAAGAAATTTGGGTGGTAAGAATTACGTGTGCCTTTCATGAGCATAATTATGAACTAGTTCATATTAACATTTGAATTTCTACATACACATACATTGCTTGGTAGTGGAAGACCTTGCTTCTTTCTTTCCTCGAGTGGTTTAGTTTTGGGCTAATCTACATTTCGTACTGTATGGAACCAAACAACAACAACAACAATAACAATAATAATTGCAATAATAGCAGTTAGCTAGCTACTGCAGTATACGCTAGCTATTAGAAGGGATCTATGAATAAAGTGGAAGAGTAATTCTTCACATATAAGTAATTTTCCATACAAGTCATACAAATCATTTATATTCACGCTGTTTCACGTTTTTTTTTTCCTCTTTTTCTTCTTTTTCTTTTTCCGTGCTTCCTCTTCCTCTTTCTCCGTGTCTCTTTTTATTCTTTTTCGTAATTTTTCTCTCTCGTTATCATCGTCATCAACACCACCTCTTCCTCCCTCTTTTTTATTGAAATTTCTTCTCCTCTTTTCGTTTTCTCTTTCTCCTTCATCAAAATCACCAGAAAAAACGAAAAAACATTATTCAAGGTACTGTTTTACTGTTCTTTTAGATTTTTTTTCTAGATTGTCTCTGTCATGTGCCTCATCCTTAACCAGCAAAACATTAAAAGATTTCAAGAAATATACTGTCTCCCCCTATATTGGGTGTATTTCTTAAATCTTTTGGGTGTATTTCTTAAATCCTTTAGGTGTATTTCTGTAATCCTTTGGGTGTATTTCTGTAATCCTTTGGATGTATTTCTGTAATCGTTTTGGTGTATTTCTGTAATCGTTCGGGTGTATTTCTGAAGTTCCATCATCTTCAAAACAATTTCAAAGCTTGATTTCAGAAACCATGAAAATCGAAAAAAACAGAAGGAGATCGAAGGCAAAGAGAGAACGCTTTTCCATACAAATCATACAAGTCATTTATATTCACGCCGTTTTCACGTTTTTTTTGTCTCTTTTTCTTCTTCTTTCTCCGTGCTTCCTCCTCTTCTTTCTCCGTGTCTCTTCTTCTTCTTTTTCGTAAAAAAGAAAACGAAGATGAAACACGCGAAGATGGTTCAGTAACGCGCGTGTTAGGCCCAACTTATAAGACTTGTAAACAAAAATGACTTGTATGTGTAGTACTCCTCAAAGTGAAAACATTCTAAGGCTTTTGTTTGTTTAGGTTTAATTAGCAGGGCTAAAAGATAGCATAAAATTTATATTGTGCGGGAAAAAGAAAGTAGCCCTTATAATTAGAATAGCAAGGGCCTACTAAGAGTATTTTATACATAGAATAACTAAGACGATATGGGTAGATCATAGGTTTTGGAAGAAAAAAGAAACTAGGAGAAGATTTTTGGGATCTTGCCAAAAGTACTAATTAATAATAAGAGTTTTGGCAAAGATAAGGATTCATGATATCTAGGCGTTTGAGGTTTTGGTAATTGTTTGCCAAAAAGAAAAGAAAAAGAAGTAAAGAAATTAAAATCGCGTAATTGTATGACTCTATCGCATTATATTTTTTAAAAACTAACAGTGTATTATATATAGTCATGAAATGCTATCTATGAGACATATGTCATGTCTTGATCCGGCAATCGGAAAATATATTTTAGTAACACAATAATAGTTACACATTGGAAGGTGCTCGATTAATGAATCTAAGCATATTATACATTGAGATTACTAAAAATATCCGTAAAATATATAATTTTGATGAGTTAGTTGTAGAATGCAAAAGTAAACTACGAAGCATCTAGATCAATTGCTTTGGGACTTTAAAACTGGAAGCTAATGCTTTCTTCAGAATAATAAAATTAAATCGATAGTTTATGATCGTAGGATGGCATGTCGGCTGCAGAGGCGCAGGTCATGCATGGTTCATCAATTCCCTCTTTGACTTCTAAATTAATTTGATCGAACCAAAACCAACCAAGTTTGTCTTTTTGCATAATTAATATAGAATCTAACCCTCCCAAAATCAAACGTGTAATTATGTTTGTGCCATTGGCAATTAAATAAAATTTGACTTTTAATTGGTTTTCAAATTGGATCGGGTTTAAAAATTAGGGTTTTCTTTAAACAACTAAAAGTGAAATTCTTTTATATATTAAATAAACTTAGTACTGATGATGTACTAAGAGAGTTTTATATATATGCCTAATCGCGTAGTGATACTTAGATTTTGTTAATGGAGATTTTTTTTACAAATTAAATTTTAGATTTTTTTTCACAATAAAGGAAAACTTGTTCTTAAGTGCAAGTTATCTTAGTAGTTGCTCTTTCTTTCGTTTTCCTGGAAGAATTCTAGCAGCTTTGTGAAGTCGAAATAATTGTAAAAATGGTGACGGTTATAAACTTCTATAATAATATTTTTTAAAAAATTGGTTGTATATTGTTGTTTGAGTAAAATCTCATCTCGATCCTTGATAATTTCGCGAAACTCCTATCTATCTTTTAAAGAAAGCATAATGTCATCATGATTTCTATCCATCACTTTTGTTGGACACTCTGACTCGTGTGAAATTCTCTGGCAATTGGAGGTAGCGACGTTTTTACGTGTCATGTAACGTTCCTATGTGTCAGTTGCAGTTTCTTCGAGACATTTTACCTCTTACACAGTTAGCAAAATGTTAGCGTTTTGTTGATATGGAAAGGGATTAAAATGACTCCCTCTCTTCGTTTATTGAAAAGACTTGAAACCCTAACAAAGAAGAATGAGCTGCACAGAGCAACCGTTAGCTTCAAATCAGCATTCATGGAGGACTATCGAGAGGTTGATGCGTTGTGGATCGGAGAAGTTAAGGTGGACACTATGAAAACAGAGAGGAAGAAGAAATTCGAACACCCACATTGTAATTGTGAACGTTATGTAATTCTAATCGAACTTATTAGAACTAGATTAAATCCTAATAGGTTGTTTTCAGGCTGCTGCTAATTTAAGGTAAGTAACCATTTATTTGAATTTAATTTTTGGTACTTGTATTATGTTAAAAGATTTTTTTTTATTATTTGTAGAGTCCACAATAACATTGTAAGTACTTCAAATGGCTTAATGAGATTATTGGAGAAAATATTGATTTCAAATTAAAAGGTGTTGATATGAGAAGGCAAAAAATTGAGATGCAAAGTAAATTATCAAAGAGAGAAGAGAGACTGATAAAATTGAAAATGTTGCTACATAATAGAATACAGACTAAAACAAAATCTACATTGTTAGGATTTTGGAGTGTGTTGAAGTTTATAATCTTCTTTGTTGCTATTTTAAAGTTTGTGTTGTGTTAATTGTATGAGTTATGTAGAACTATTTTGATGCATAGCATTTAGTGTTATTGTTTAGGACTTAATTTAGGATTATATTGTGTAGCTTTGATGGGGTCTTATTGAAGCAACTGACAAAATTATGTAATTGTAGTTGAATTATATATGAAGTCATTGAATTTTGCTTTAACTTGCTCAATAGACTAATATTTTAAACTGCTAACATTGATAGATATCAATATAATCTAAAAGCATAATACATCATTAGTCATTAGTTTTTAGCAATTTTAATACATTGTCACAGAACCTAAACATACCAAAATAACCATCCATAGTGTTATGTTATAGGATTATGCTACGTGTACACCAAAATCAACTACTAAAGTCAGCCACTAGTATAAAATACATGTTGGAATACAAATATACATTGAAAATAAATTAAACTACACATGTATTTATACACAAATACATTGGTGACTGATTTTAGTAGCTGATTTTAGTGTACAAATAAGATTTTTGTATGTCATAATACTTAATAAGTATGACCATAAGTGGACATTGTAACAAAAGTCATAACTTACAATCCGAAATAAATACAAACAACTACATCATCTTAGTAATAGAAAAATAGCAACTTCTATTAAGCAGTTTCTATTCTTCACTTATTCCTTGGATGATTGAAAGCAGCTGGTGTACTGGATTTAGTTGATGCTTTTAAGCTTGAGGGTTCATCGAGGCTTGGATTTGGGATAAAGTGGGAAAGCCTTGTTGTTGTGCAAAAGCTTGTGGCTACCAATATCTCTGTAGAAATTTCATTGTTGTTACTTGATTTAGGAGGTGCTGGCTTAGATGCTTTTATAGTTACAATTAGTTTAGCAACTGGTGTGACACAAAAAAAGTTTAAATCGGACAAGCATGATGGGCTTCATAATGGACTGTTTTGCTCTTTGTAATCTTGTTATTGGTGTGATCCCTGGTGGTATGTCATTGTAAGTTATGAAATTAGGTTGCGGATTAATATTGGCCTCTTGAACCTGGTAAACAAGTCAAATCAATGACAAATTCCAATTCTTAAATCCACAAACACTATGAGATTGATATACTATATTCCAATACCTCAGTTGGTGGTGTAGATTAAGAAAGTCAAATCTCATCTTCTCTTTGTTGTGGTAGTTTTGTATTTTTTTTGTTGTTTCTTCTTTTGCTTTTTAGCTTTAACCTATATGCATAACCAAGTTTAAAGTTTAGGCTCAATATATTTGTAAAGTTCTAAATGTAAAATTATATACAAGTAGGACTTATAACAGGATCAACTGCTTCACTTTCCAGTGGTGCACCATTTGTCACATTTGAATTAACTCCATTTAGCCCTGGAGCATTGCTAGCTAGAGGCACATCCTAATGTCACAAACAGATAAAACAAAGATAATTAAACTTTAATCGATATTTTTTTTTCAGACATATAAATCCCTAAATATTTTGAAAGGGACTCTTAAACCCCAGTCAATTTTATACAAAGACATTTAAAACTACTAACACTATAATTTTAGGTCTACATAGTACCTACTACTCAGCTGGCTAGACTGGTTGTTGCTATGCTGATGGATTGCCAGTAGCCTTCGTAGTTCTTTGATTTTTTCTCTTTTGTTCTTAGTTGGGATCTCTTGGAGCTCCTACATCATTAGGCTTGCTGTTATTGTAGACCCAACATTCTGCACATCCATAATATCTAGTTGAGTTAAAATATGTGTTTTAGTCCTACCTATATATCTTTTTGTTACCTACTTCTTATAAGTCTTAGGAGAGAGATCCACAATCTCTTTTGTTGTGACATTCTTTTTTTTTTTTGGAGTCACATTCTTTTTTTTAGAGTGACATTTCTCTTATTTGTAATAATATTCTTTTTTTTTGGAGTCAAATCTTTTTTTGTTGTTAATTTCTTCTTTCTTAGAGTAAAAATCTCACAACTACTACTATTATTAGATTCAAATCCAGGTGGAGAGACTTGTAAGCTTCATCCTCTACACTTTCATAACCATCATCACTAGATGAGCCAGTATCTCTTTCTACATCAATAGCAGCCTCCAACAACTCTAGACTATTTACAGCATGATGACAATAGATATACAACTCATCAATCTCCATGTTAGTCATTTTGTTGTCACACATCTCACTAATCTCTGTCTCCTTTGAGAATATGGAGCCTAGACTCAATATCTCTTACAATGGGGTCTAGTCAGTACATCTCCTTGTAAGTTTGGTAACTCAAGCCCTTAAGTATTTTCACTAAGTATTTGAAATTCATCAAGTCTATATCCAACTTAGAAAACCTGTGAATACTTGAGCACACCATCCTCATCTCTTTTAAACCATCCTCCATGGTGAAACACAGGAACAATTTCATAAGCCATCTGTAGTAATATAATAGTAAATTAAACTAAACCCTAGCAAAATCAATTTTTAATTAACTCATAATACCTCACTCAACATTAATCAGAACTTGCTAATTTATTTTTATTACTTGATTTCTTTGCTTAACCGTAAAACTGAAAACATTTGTCATTCTAACAACTAGATAAGTCACTAACTCCAAATTACATGCAATGGAGTTACAAAGGAGGTTCACCTAATAGGATCACACTTACAGAACCACAACCAAACATAGAAAAATGCTAAAAAATGGAGCAAAGAACCTACCTCGTGTTCCTCAAATAGGACGTCACCATCACGTCACGATGATATTAGCTCTTTGTTGTCACTCCACCGTCACGTCGTTGTTCGTCTTTTGTCAAGTCTCTTGCCGAAGAATTTCTAGCAAGAAAAATGATGTTACCTTAGGGTTTTCTGTAATTGTTGATGTCAATAAATGGGAAGAGTTTACCTATATAATGCTGTTGTTGCGAAGCACAATGTTTTGGCCTCATCAAAATGCTAACGTTTTGCTTATTGTACCAGGGGCCGATTTGTCCCAAACGAATTGTCCAATGACACGTAGAAACGTTATCTTACACATAGAAATGTTACTTTACACGTAGGATTGTCTCCGCCTCTTATTAACAGAGACTTTGACAAAACGACAAGATGTCTAACGAAAGTAATAAACAAGAGTCGCGATAACATTATATTTTTTTAAGGCGCGAAAAGGAGTTTCGTAAAATTATAAGGAACCGGAGTGAGGTTTCACTCATTTTTGTTTGACAATCATGTTTGTGTCATCTTTCTTTTTTGTCAGGAACCTTATTGATACAATGATTAAAAAAAAAAAGTAAAAATGTAGTGTTCTCTAAATTTTAAATCTAAAATTTTAATTTCTGTTTACAGATAAATCATTAAATCTATCATACTGGGAGATATATATATATATATATATATATATAATTATATAATTAAACTTGTTCATAGTTGCATAATAAAATTTTTTACGAAATACTAAATATATATTTCTGTATGTGTGGTAGGTCAGTGATTAATTAGTAATTGATTTTTTCTTATATTCATAGTGTGATTGATTATAAATTAATGAGAGCAGCAGTTCACAGCAAAACAAGACAAAAGAAAGAAAGATGAAGCTAAGAAACTAATCATGATGGGGCAACAACGCACGACGATCATGAAATATGAAATGGACTATAAGATATATTGCCGCCCAAAGTGGAGGTGAAATTAAACAACTTATTAATAAAGAGGTGCATCATCGTCACTCTTTGGGGTATTTCAATAGCATAGCAACTAATAATAATAATGATGCTTTCCATGAACGAATTCAAGTAGTGATGTAGTACTATAATATTATGGACACCACTTTTTCATGTTTATTATTATTCAGATTAAATGATTAATACATATTTTCTTAATTACATAGTTCATTCCTCTTTCGGAAAGTGTGAACGCCTAATGTTTCCACTTACCACTTGCCATTTAGTACAAAAAAAAAAAAAAAGGTTGACCTGCATGGTTGTGCAATATGAATAAATGAATGAATTATGAATGTATCTGGGACCTTATGTTGGCCACTCGATCTCCTTTCATGTCAACAATCCTTAAATAATTAATTAACACTTATTACTACAAAAATCACTTTTAATAACTATTTATTTTGTTTTTAATAATAATAAAAATAATTACTAATAATTAAATATTAATTATCTTATATTTTATTAATAAAAAATTTTAGTAATAATTATAATTATTAATAAATTTTTTTATTAATTATAAAAAATATATAATTATCATTATAATATATACTAATAATAAATATATAATTATTATAAAAATATAAATTAAATAAAATATATAATATTTATTATATTATTATCACTGAAATTTTTTTACTAAAAGTAATTTTTATTGTAGTCACTTTGCATGGCACAGAGAGAACAAAAGTGTATGTACTATATATAATATAAGAAATATTTTAAGTACATCACTTGTTTTAACCGTTGATCTAAATTATAAAAAATATATATAATATATATTAATTAAAATTAACGGTTAAAATAACTGGTGCACCGATACTCTCCAGTGCACTTGAAATGTTTCCTATAATATATACCCTTAATGATGCCCTATTTCATTAACTACTACTCAACTTTAATCATTGCATGCGTAGGGTAAACGAAAAAAAATAATTAAGGGAGGAAATCTTGTGGTTCTAGCTAGTGAAGTTAAAATAACTCTTGTATTATTGTATCATATGATTCTCCACACCCATAAGTAGTATACATAGTTTTGAGCCAGCTGTTATCAACTTATTAACAATAATATCCTTGTGAAAACTCTCGGTTCAACCAAATTAAATAATAAAGGCATAGTACATGTAGTTCTTAATAATATGAATATTATTATATTTTGACAATCAAATAAAAGATATATCAGTATGTCACCCTTATTTCCCTAGTAGTGTTTTAGAACACATCCAAAAAAAAAAAACGAAAGAGTCTAACTTCTATATATTGATAATAAAAATTAAAATGTTGTAGTTTAATATAATAAAGGGTCTAATTAATATGAAATTCTCTATAATTCCACTATATATATAATTAGGTCTGATTAATTTCAATATTTTGTAATTAAATTTTTATATTTTAAAAAATAGTTGTAATTGCTTCCTTACTGCTAAAAAAAATAGAAAATGAAAAATTTATAACTATATACTTACAGGAATTTGATTAAGAAATTGTTAAAGACGACTTGATACCAGATGTTGTACAAAAATATTCCATATACAAAAAAAAAAAAATAGTTAGAATATATTGATACATGTTATTTTATAATTTTTTAAACAAAATAGTTAATCATTCAAATAATTAAACGTTTCACAATAGAATAACCAAATGTATTATGTCAGAGTAATTAAATTTATTTATAATAATATAATTAAATTTTTTTAATAAACACTAATTTCTGTATTGCTAAATTAGAGACTATAAATATTATTTAATGAAGCAGTTATACTAAAGTCTTGAGAGTGTCTTCTAGTAGCGTGGATCAGAGAATTTTATATATATATATATATATATTTATTTATTTATTTATTTATTTATTTATTTATTTTAGTAGTGTCCAATGTTTGAAGTAAATTCTAATTTCGTTCTTAAAATTTGAAATATTTTATTTTTATTCCAAACATTTTATTTTGTCCTATTTTAATCTTTTTTAAGATTTTTTTTTTAAATATCTTTTTTTTTCATTATAATTTTCTTTTAGATACTAGCAAAATAATAATTATAGTGATCATAGTTGTGGTTAGTAATTTGAGAATAAAAATGATAGAAGAAAAAGAAAAATAATAAAATAATAAGAATAATAAAAGGATATTTTTAGAAAAAAAAATTTAATTTAGAATTGAAGGTTTGTTAATGGCCTTAGAGAAGGGGGTTGAATCTATGGCCTCCTTTTAAAACTTATTCACTTTAGCTTCAAACTGAATTTGGAACTTGTTGCATTGGCTGTTGATGAGTTTGTCAAGTTGATATTTTAGGGGACAATTTTGTTTTATCTCTTCGTGATAAGATCAGGAACATAGCAACTCTTCACTTTTAGATTGCTGTGACTTCTGTAAAATAAACAAATCAGGAGACACTTTTATTTTGCCCCATATAGAAAGAAAATAGAAGAAGAGTAGAGAAGAGAGAATCACATAGCCATGTATCTTGGTTCAGTCACTATGTGCAATGTGACCTACATCTAGTCTCCACGACAACATTGATAAAATTTTCACTATCTTTAACAAAGATTACAATTACCAATTTCCTTAGGATTCAACCCAGTTTCATTTGGGACAAATCCAGCTTTTACCCAAGCTAGATTTGGCTAGGTTCACTCTCTAAACTTTTAACTACTAAGTGCTCACCCAACTTAGCAAGAGAAACCTCTCATGCTCATGATACAACCACTAAATGCTCCCCAAATTAGCAAGAGAATCCTCTCAGGATCATGTGTACAAAACAGAAATACAAACAAAATAGTTTGACATAATTTTCTGGCCTTTTCTAGATAACTCTCGTTGTCTTTTCTCTCAATGACTTTTACTGATACCTCACTTAATGCCTTTTTTCATTGAAAAGAAACAAAGAAAGATGAACACTGAAGAACATAAAATTTAATGTACACTCATGAAGGAGAAGAAAGGATAACTTGTAAGCTATGAAGACCCAAACTTGTGTGCTCACTCTTGCTTCAATTTTGGGCCGTTTACTCCTTTTAAAGAGGAGTAAAGCTTCCAAAACTTGAAGTTGGTTTGGATAGCTTTGACTTGTTCTTCTTCCCCAAATAAGGAGCAGTAGCACAGAAAAGAAATGGAACAGTAGTAGAGATTAAAATTAACATGCATTCTTACCTAACTACTTTTCTTTCTTCCTTTTTCATTTTTCTTTAAGGATCTGAGCTATTCATCAATATTTTTGCTCCAAATTTTATTCTTGACCTTTAATTTGTAGCAGAATTTCATAACCTCTATTTTTTTCAAGTTTTTTGAACGGTGCATGCAGGAGGAAGGCATCTTCAACATACTACAATAGAAACACAAAGATAGAAATGATTTTTTGATTCACCCTTTCATTTGATCTTTGTTTTTGTGTCCTAACCTCTGACTTTTCTTTTTCTTTCCCTTTTGTTATTTAATTTTGGTAATCATCTTTTTTTTTATTATTATTTGAATCTTAAACCGAGCTTCCTTTTTCTTGCTTACTCTTGTAGCTAATCACGTGGGTTAGAGAGAGAAGAGAGAGAATGAGTTTGGTTACTTGGCTATGGTTCAAAGAAAAGAGTATTACTTTTGTTCTTGATTTGTGATAAGCAACTATTTTCTTGGGCCATCAAAAAATGAATGTAGCTTTTCTTCTTGGTTAGTGATCAATCACACTTGTTACGGACCGCTAGTGAATGAAATATTTGTTGTTGGGCTTGCTTGTTGCTCTTTCATTTGATTTTGGCATGCACACTAGCCAAATGATTTATTTACACAATTTGGACTTTTGGCCTATGTTTAGTCATCATCAAATTATGATTTTTGTTTCCTTAAACTCAACAAGGACTTGACCGAAATATTAAGGACTAAAATACACACATACGAAATTCATTAATAATAATAATTTTTATAAAATTTATTAACGAAGTATCACACTCATGCTTTACGCACTTTTATTCATAGCAAGACAGTACTGGTGATATGCTGCTGAACAAGAGAAGAAACTAAAAGTGATGCAACCAAGAGTGTTGATGGAAGAAGAAAGACAACGATAAGAGGAATACAGAATAGTGTGTCGAACGGTGAGAGGAGAAGTAATGAGAATTGAAGAGAAGATTGAAAAAGATGAAAAATATAGATAAATGAAAAGAATTCAAAAAAGCGCAACCAGTGTTGAGAGGAGAAACATTGGAAATGATGAAAAATAAAAAAGATAGATGATTAGAGTAGGAAATTAGAGAGAAAAGAATAATTTGAGTAAAGATTATACGTCAAATATTTTGTTAGTAAAATTAGTAAGGCATGTATATATGATAGTAACTATAAAAATAATTTTAAATTATATTAGTAGGACTAAAATGAAAAAGAAGAAGATATCAAACGCCTCCAATCACTACAAGAAACGTCGTTAAAATCGACGGCCAAATCGACGGCTAAACCGTCGAGAATATTAAAATTCGACGGCAAAATAGACGGCGCAGTTGGTCGCTATAAAGTTTGTCGATTTTTCAAAATGCTAATAAAATCGACGGCTTTCTTAGCCGTCAATAATAATTAAATAAAATCGACATTTGTTCCGTCTGTAATATGGGTGTGAGAATTTTACATTCTTAATAAAATCGACAACAGTGTCATCGATATTATTATTTAAAATCGACGTCCTCTTTGTTGATAATTGATTCAATAAAATTGACGATCTTTGTGTCGATATTTAACTCAATAAAATCAACAACACTTTTGTCTATAATATGTTTAATAAAATCGACGACAATGCCGTCGATATGTGATTGAATAAAATCGACACAGCTGCCGTCGATTTAATTATTTAGATTTGTCTATTTTAACTTTTAAAAGTGACAACTTTACCGTCGATTTTAATAGGCTTTTTTTCTATTTGAAAAATAGTAAACAGTTAATACAAATAAACTTTTAAATATAATAATAAAATTTATACAGAATATTAGATAACAAGACAAATAAACTTTTAAATATAAAAATAAAATTTATACTAAATATTAGATAATGAGTTTACAAACTTATCAAAATAATAAATAACCCTCTAACATAAAGACTCAAGACAAGATAAATAACTAAACATAGACTTATATTCGTTTAAATTGCAATCCACTAATAATACAAAATATTCAAAGTAAAGTAATTAAATAACCTACTCATACTCGTCTAAATAATCATCTGAGTCATCAAAATCGTCAGAATCATCCTCCCTTGAGAACTCTGTGGTTGTCCTGGTCACTGCAGAATTGGTGGAAGTTTTCTACCTGGGGCTGGGGTTGGGACTGGGGTTGGGGCTGTGCTTTTCTGAGAGCTTGAAAAAGTAAAAGGAGGAGGTAGGGGGAACACGTGATCCAGAACTACTAGGACCCATTGCTCTCACATACTCAGTCAAGCTGCTCAACTGATGACTAAATTGATCCATCTGTGAGTTACTGGTGTTGAGATCCTCACGCAAAGATTCAATAGTCTGTTGTCACTCTCTTTTCTCCCTTTGGTAGCGGTCTTTAAGCTCTCTATATTTAGCGGCATGTTGTTCAACTTCCCTATTGAGTATTGTGATTCGTTCTCTAAGATCCAAAACATCAATGTTGGTGGTCGTGGTTGGCTCATCAACTCGAGGTTGCACTATGGAAGAGTCCCTTACCTCACCCATGCCATATACCCTACCTCTTCATTTTCCACCCACTGTCTCAATCCATATGCTTTCCTCAGAGACAGGCGGTGGATCAGTTACACCAGCCTCTATAGCAGCTTGCCGCTCTTGCTCAGCCTGAAACATACGCTCTTGAAATATATCCTACAATGAGAAAAAATGAATGATAAACTACTATAAGTATCAATAATTCATAACAATTAGATAACAAAATAGTTACAATGAATAAAGGTAAGTTACCTTTGTCTTTCGGGAGTGTTCATCAACCCATTGAGTCCTATCCTCTTTGCGAGTATGAGTATGCTCAAAAAATTCATCCATACGTGATGGTCTTCCAAGCGAATGATTCTACATAATGTAACCAAATTATCAACAATTATGGGATGTATTGTACTAAGCAATTGATAATGTATATACTTAAAGCCATGTACTAAGCAATTTATGAACTAAAGGGATATAGAAACTCAGAAACTCAATATGTTTGTTCCAGAGTTCATTTCATTTAACGAGAAAATTACACACTAGTTAGAAATGTTCATAAAGTTGAGCAGCATATGTAATGTGCTAACAAAGTTAATTCTATTATGTCAAAATAAATTAATTAAGCAAAAAATAAAACTCAGCAGTTTGCATCAAGTCAAGAAGAAACTAGATCAAGATCATTATTAAGAACGGATTTCACTCTCTATTGATTAAGGCTTACCAAAGCATAACCAAATAGCCAATTCAATCATATCTACATATGCAGAGAATTTGGATATAAAATAAGCAAGGAAATTCGTGCAGAACCATACTACTAATGATAAACCTCATGAAAATCCAGAAGAACTGCAGTGAAGTTCATAAACAAAGCTAGTATTGAAAATCAGAAAATAGATGCAACTTCAGGAGATGTATGTAAGTTTTGATAACTAAAGGGAAGAAAAGAAAAAGGAGGATTGAAAATCTCTTCCTTCAAACCCTTCCATTCCATTCCTGATCCCTTTCCCTTATATATTCCAACTTAGAAAACACGCTCAACATGGTTAGAAGTTCCATAAGAAAATCTATGAAAACAAGATATCATGAAAAATCCCCTACTTATCTACTGTAACGGAGACTGAACAAATGAAGAACAGGAACAAACACTAGGAGCCAACTGCAAAAGCACCCCCTCTTTCTTCTCCAAAACCAAAAAGGGCTCAATATTTGATCTTGAGAAGCTCTCCAATGGCAGTATATTAAGAAACCAGTCAAAAAAAGCCACACATAGACAATCAAAACTTCACAAATATTGAAAATGCACATAAAATTTTGAATCTATATAAAATTCTAAGTGTGAAAATGGTAATGGACATTCGGCAGTTACGTGTGTTTATTAGTATCATGGAACATAACATTTGCAACTATCACCATTCACTGATTGACATTTAAGATCATTTCTATTAAACAACTTTCAGAACAGCAAATATCATAGTAAAGATTGTCTATAAGCAACTTACCAAGCGTAACCTCGCTTCTGGAAAGGTGGTGCCTCCTGCAGTGTGAAGGGAAGTACCTCGAGCCGATTTCCTGGCAGTTGTATTTCTCGCCTGTAATTGTCTATAGGCATCAGTGTCCCAATGCTCATCAATTCACCAAGAACTTCTGCTGGGATCCAATATGGACGGGCACCTTTTTTGCGAATGGCATGGAGCATACCTCGCAAGCGCTTGGCAACCCTAAACCTCCAAGTTTGATAGATATCATCCTCTTCCGTATCAATAATGTCAAAGCATTTCTATTTTAAAAAAAATCATTGGAATAAAATTTAGCCTCTGAACAGATACAAATTTATTTTGCTGACAAATAAATAACAAGTAATGCTGAGTTTAACAAGTAAATTCTATTTAGGGAACCGGAATATATGATGAATTAATAATACTAATTACAAAACTTAAGCATGCAATTTTCTACAATTTCTCACCTTCACATTGATATATTGCTATTGCTATATTGATCATTTCAAAAAGGTCATGTTTTATATATGACTTCACATTCACATAGTCTTGGACATGCACCATTTTTCATAACAGAATAATTATCATCATTCAGTATTGCCATGAATCAAGCACTAAGTTCGTTATGTACCAGTTTCCAATTCTGAGTACAAAGGGAGCTCAATTCATGTAACATATATAATCAACACAATATACTAATTAGTAGAATTTTAACTGTTCTATTTATTTGTCTGCTCCATTTTAGTGTATTAAGCTTTTTCTTTTGAAAAAAAAAATTCCTTGTAAGATACCAACCCCATCCAACTTAAAGATTACAGTGGAGGTGACTATTAGACATGGGCTAGCAATGAAGATGAGTGCTGCTTATAAACCTTTAGGCCTATTTCGAACTGTAAAACTTACACAACTCTTAAGGCGTTAACCATTAGATTTTGTATCGTAAAATATATATATATATATAAATATGCAACTTGATGGAGACACTATGCTCAACAAAGTGCTTTTATTATATATATAATAATCATGCTTCTCTCTAATAGCAAAAGATATCAGAATTCTTTTATAAAGGAAGAAACTCGCATCTTTAATGTAATTAATTATTCATGGATGCATTCAAAACAAATCCTAAAAGGAGGATTAAAACTACCCTTGTCTGTCAGATCATTATTAAGTTAATAACAAAAGGTACAGTACATATAGTATATACACTTTTCTATATTTAACTAATGTTGGGAGGACAAAAAATAACCAGAATATTTTGAGCCCAAAAATAATTTCGTTGCTGCAGAAATTTTGATAGAACATAAGGAGACAGTATAATATACTATGAGATATAATATTGTAAAATACGTAAAACAAGGTAGATAAAATTTACTCTCCACTCAGTCTACCATATTTTTCGAATATTATCATCTGCCTCATCAAAACTCAGCCAAGGCTTGTTGTAGTTTTCCTTAAAAACCTGAGAAATACGCTTCAATCCAGGTTTAGGTGAGTGCCAACTACATCAAAAACCAAAAAAATGATAACGACATATTACTTAGTAAAAATGAGACATGCTATTCATAAAATTTAAAGCAAATAACAAACTATTTGGCACCATCATATCTAAGCTTGGGAGCACTTGTGCTGGAGTGACCAGTGGCAGTGGATGTTCCTTGACCCTGAACATCTTGGGTACTATTAGATGCGCTTTGTCTTTCCCCACAAGATCCTGCTCGACTGCGAACTACAATAGCTGGATCACTCAGCACACCATGTGAGGCAGTGTTGGAAGGTTCATTGGCTTGTTGAGTGCATGATCTTGGCACACCCGGAGTAGGCATCATGTGTATCTAAGGCTCCTGACGGGAGGGGGTAGTAGTAGCAATAGGTGGCGGTCTCCCATTGGTCGGAGCAGTTGTGTCGGATGATAACCTAAAGAGAGAGTATGGATCCGCATGCAAGTCAAGGGGCTGACCAGTAGAAAGCCTAGGCCTCCCCTTTTGGCCTCGGCCACGGCCACGGCCACGACCGCGATCTCCGTCTCTACCAACCATATCCTGTACACATTAAAATAAGCAAGTTATTATCCATAACATAACCGATACAAGATATATGAATTAACAAATTAACAAATTTATTAGAAATATGCAATTAAAGTAAAATCAGCTAGTAGTGTCATCAGCTAGTAGTAAAAAGCAGTGTGTCTTGGGAGATATGCCACAAATGAAATGGCTCCTACCTTGGATTTATATGTTTGATACATTATATTTATTTCCCTACTTTTAAACTGTCGAAAAAGTAAAAGAATATAGCAGAAGCAAGTTTTTCTTTAATAAAAAAAAAGTGAAATTGGGTAAAGAATAAAAATTGTATTTATTTTTCTACTTTTAAACTGTCTCATATTTAATAATAAAGTAGATATATGAAGCAGCAACACATATACAAAATATAATTTATTTAAAAGTAAATTAACAAATTTGTAAACTAAGAATTTCCAACTAAAACCTCAATCCGAGAATTCTGAACTTCCATCATCATCAATGTAAGCATCATCGTCATCATAGTTCTCAATGTCATCGTCCTCCTCATTATTTACATAAGGAACCTGGAGGTCAGCTACTTGAAGTTGTATCATATCAACATCTCCTGACATATATGCTAATGATGGTGGAAACTCAGTTTCTGAAATGATCCTAGCATGTGGAGGCTCATCATTCTGATACACATCGGTTTCAGATTCATTTTGTGCCTCCTCCATTATTTTTCGTGGTTTACATGTAATCACAACCTTCCAATTAGACTTACAGCCTTGTGGATATGGCATGTAATACACTTGCCTAGCTTTTTGCGCAAGGATGAATGGATCGTAACTCCCATATCTCCTAGCGGGTAATACTTTAATTATTTTGTAGTCTTTGTGTCTACGCATTCCCCGAGGCCTAGTAGGGTCATACCACTCACAGTAAAACAAGGTGACCCTTAAACTAACAAGACTTGGATATTCAACAATCAAAATCTCTTTAAGAGTGTTGTACCAATCAGATGCCTCATTCCCTCCATCACCTTTAACATATATGCCTGTATTATTTGTCTTCTTTCCAGATGCATGCTCAGGAGTATGAAATCTATACCCGTTAACCTTGAACATACCAACACTCATGGCCCTAGTTTTTGGCCCGAATGCTAAACTCAATAAATGAGGACAAGTTATGCCATTACTGGGATTTTTTACCTGATTTTGTCAAACAAAATATAGTATTTATAAAAACAAGATTTACTTTGACATATTTTGATACAGTCAACAAAATATAAAAACTTACATGCTCATGGAACCATGATGGAAAGTTGGATAAAGAATTATTGCTCCCATGGATCTGATCGTATTGACTTCTAAATGTATCAACTTTAGGACAATTTAACAAGATATGTAAGTGAGCGGCTTTCATTTCCATACTAGTTAACCATCTGTCTTTGTTGGCTCCCCCCAGGAACACCCGGTTGATCAAAAATAGAAAGGGTAGGCTCAGATAAACTTACACCACCATCATCATTCTGATTCGGCCTTGTTCTCTTAGACATGACATGTGGCTCAAAGTAATAAGAACAATAACTTGATGTCTCTCTAGCCAGATATGCTTGACAAATTGAACCCTCTACTTTAGCCCGATTCTTCACTGTTTATACGTGCCTATTTCACGCTCAAATGGATACATCCACCTATACTGACCTGGTCCACAAACACGTGCCTCATATGCCAAGTGAACTGGTAGATGCTCTATTACGTCGAAATAGGCAAGTGGAAAAATTCTTTCTAACTTGCACAAAATAACCAGAATATTAGCTTCCATTTGTACAAGATCGCTAACTCGAAGAGTAGATGAACAAAGGTCCCTAAAATATTGACTTATTTTGGTCAACGGTTTCCACACGTAGTCTGGTAACTCTTTGAAGGCTAACGGAAGCAAACACTCCATAAATACATGACAATCATGAGTTTTCATCCCAAACAATTTTCCTCCCTTGACATCGACACACCTTTGTAAATTTGAAACATATCCATCTGGTATTTTCAACTCTTGTACCCATTTACAAACATTTTTTCGTTGTTGGAGTGTCAAGACATAGTTGCCCTTAGGCTTTGCCCAATGACCTTCGCGTACCTGCAGCAAATTCAAATCTGGTCGCTTACAAAGCACAACTATGTCTAACCTTGCCTTTTCATTGTCTTTTGTTCTTTCAGTATCCATAACGGTATTCATTATATTATCAAAAACATTCTTCTCAATATTCATTAGATCCAAACAATGACGAACCAAATGATCTTTCCAATATGGGAGATCTGAAAATATACTCCTTTTGGTCCAATTGTGTTCCACCCCATATCCGCTCAATCTCACTTGTCCTCCTGTGTCAACTATTTTAGGATAGTGTTTAACTCTTTCCCAGACCTGTTCGCCACTAAGCCTAATAGGAGGTTCTTCATCCTCTTCAACATTCTTCTTAAAACCAACTTTATTACGCCTATAAGGATGACCTTCAGGTAAATATCTCCTGTGACAGTCAAACCACGAATTTTTTCTGCCATAATCTAACCAAAAGGCCTTGGTATCCTCCATGCATACTGGACACGCTAATCTTCCCCCCGTACTCCAACCAAACAACATTCCATAAGCAGAAAAATCGTTAATTGTCCATATTAATGCAGCCTTTAACTGAAAATTCTTCTTGCTATTAATGTTGTATGTTAGGACACCTTCATCCCATAACTCTTTAAGTTCATCTATCAATGGTTGAAGATAAACATCAATTTTTGCTTTGGGATTTACTTTTCCGGGTATGATGCACGTTAGGAACAAAAAAGGATATTTCATACACATATGAGGTGGAAGGTTATAAGTGGTAACTATAACAGGCCAACAAGAGTACGGTGTGCTAAAATGAACATTAGGAGAAAACCCATCAGAACAAAGTCCAAGTCTAACATTACGCAGTTCGCTTGCAAAATGAGGATGCTTGGTATCAAAATGTTTCCATGCTTCACCATGGGAAGGATGTGTCATCACGTCGTCATTTCTGCGATTTTGGTGATGTCACAACATATGAGGGGCAGTACTCATTGATGCATACAACCTTTGTAGCCTTGGAATCAATGGCAAATAATGAATTCTTTTATATGGCACCTCTTTTTTTTCCCTTCCTAGGCTTAAATCTCTGCTCCCCACAAAATTTACGTTGTCTAAGATCTTTATCCTCTTTATAATATATCATACAACCATTGACACAACAATCTATCTTAACCTCCTTAAACCCAAGTTGGGAAACAATTTTCTTTGCTTTATAGTAATTAGCAGGAATTTTATTTGGAGTTGTTTGCATTTCTCTAAACAAAGTTGCCCACTGGTCAAAAGATCCCTGGGATTGGTTTCCCTCTGATTTTATACTCAACATCCTACTAGCAAGTGACAATCGTGAATGGATACAATTTTCCCACAAGGGTTTACTAACTGAATCTAAGAGGTCATAAAATCTCTTAGCATCTCGATTTGGTTCCTCCACTGTTAGTTGCATGTACATGTGGAACTCAGGTTGCAAAGCATCAACAACCATCTCATGATAACGATCAAAATTTTCTTCTCATGTAACACCACCTAATTCAGAGCTACTTTCAATATCTTCTTCTATCCTAATCTGATTCTCTGTGGGTATCTCTTCCCCATGCTCTGTCCAAACCCAATAATTAGGTTTAAATCCATGAGTATATAGATCAATCTTAATATCGATCAACTGTTTAAACATCCCACATTGACATCTGGCACATGGACACCTAACTAAACCTCCTCTGAGAAATTCATGAGTTCTACACTACAACAAACACGGATGATAGCGGCAGCTAATTAGCGGCTGTTTATCAAGTCGCAGCAAATTGGCAAGATAGCGGCCAATAGGGTAGCGGTTTGGGCTCTGCTACAAAAGGAACGAAGATAGCGGCGGTTAGCTTTTCAATGGCTGCAAATCAAACTAAGAAGAGAGCCAACTCTAAGTGCCCCGTCACTTACTGAAGTCCAGAGCTCTGAATTCTGAATCACTCCCCTTTTTCCAACCCTAGCTTCTCTTCGATCACCCAGCACCATCATCGATCATCACCCCCCTGCATTTCCATCAGAACCACAAAACCACCTTCTTCTTCTTCTTCTTCTTTTTCGCCGAACAACCACTGCGAAAACCCTTTCTCTCTTTCTCTTCCCCTGTCTCCTGCCTTCTCTGTCTCGCTGTCGGCTACCATCCAACGCCACTGCGACCATATTCTTCTTCACCGAACAACCACCACGAAAATCCTTTCTCTCTTTCTCTTCCCTTGTCTCCTACCTTCTCTGTCTCACTGCCGACTACCATCCAACGTCGCCGCGACCATATTCTTCCCCTCCTTACAACCTCGCACTGTGGGCCTGTGGCTCTCTAGCTCGCCAATGCCTCTCTCATTCCCAGTCACATGATTATAATAGAGCCACTCTAGTGTTAATTCGACTCAGGTTCTCATATCACCTTTTCTTCTCTATTTTAGTTAATTTAGGATTAGTTATATGTTGATTCTAGTGTTAATTTGATTTGCTTAGAATTATTTGCTGTTGTTAGTTAAGTTTAGGTTAGAATTAGGATTTTCTGATTAGAATTAGTGTTAGTTTATACATAGTTAAAACATGCTGTTAAGAGCTTTTTAAGTTTGAATTTCAATTTGTTTGGATTGATTAACTGATGCTTTGCTAAGTAACTGCCAAATGCTGCTGACTTTTTATGTCATTGCTGTGAATTTTGAATTAGTGTTGCAAAGAATGCTTGTTAGTATTATTTTGTGTTGTTTATGCTTTTGCATGCCAAGTGTTCGATAATATTCTAAGTGTTTTGAATATGTTTTAAAGTTCTATGCAGATATGATCTATGATAAGGACACTATGGATGACAATGTTTGATTCATTTAGTGCACCCAACGTAATGAGATATGGTTGGGTTGTTGTTGTATTGTTCTAGCTAGAGAAAATTTTGTTTCTTGCAATATCATGCCACAGTTAGTGATATTTTGTGCCAAAGATTTTGCATTACTTGATAAAAGCAATGCTCTGTGTGATTTCACCATAAAATATATAGGTGCTACCGTGCTAGACATGAGTAAGTGAGACATCTACTTTGAAGTATCTTCTGCTTTTTTGGGTTTAAAATGGGGAGAATTATGAGCTGATTGTGTTTTCATTAGTCATGTCAATCTAGAATTAATTATATTTGTTTTTCTTTCTTCTCCAGATTCCTCACTGGCCTATTATCATTACCATATTTCAACAACACCAGGCTCTCTATTTCGTCTTGTCTGCCATATTTTCTTTCCATCTCCTCCTACATCGTGCGTGGTTCAAATCTATTGTAGTTATATAGGTTCCTGCCTCCATCACCTCCAACCTTCAACGGCGCACACCCATCACAGGTTCAGATCTGTTGGTGCATCCTTTCTCCTGCTTTGCTCATTCACTTCTGGGTTGTTCTTTTTGGTTTGATTTGTTATGAATTTTCTTTCTATGAACTTTGAAATTAATTTTGCTTGTTTTTTGTATCCATTAATTGCTTTGCTTCATCGATAAAAGAAAAAAAATAAGATTAATAGGGACCAACTATAGGTGCAGCATTTTTCAGAGAACTATTATCATTACCATAAGCTACATTGAAGTTTGACATATGGGATACAGCAGGACAAGAAAGATACCATAGTTTGGCTCCTATATACTACCGTGGTGTAGCAGCAATAATTGTTATTTATGATATCTCAAGCATTGTAAGAATTTTAGCTTAGTTAATTTTAAAAGAATCCAACAATTCTAATATTAGTTTCTCACTAAAATTCATGAAAACTTTTCTAATATATATCTTACCTTTTTTGTTTTGTTTTTAATCCCAGGATACATTTGTTAAAGCCAAAAAATGGGTTTAAGAATTGCAAGTACATGGTAATGCCTTAGAATACTGGAAATGACAATTACTACAACAACCTCAATGTTCTTTTTTAACCCCAAGAACTCATTGTTAAAACTCATGCTTGTGTCATGAGAAACTTTAACTTCAATTCAAAACTAGCCATTTATAAATCATTTACTATCCAAATATTATCCAAATTTATAATATTTACTCAACTTAATCTGTTGTTCCCTTTGAAAACTTCCCACTTTGTTCTTTCTCGTTATTCTATTTGTACTAACAAAAGCAAGTTCAGATTCAAATGCTTATGCTTGTCTCAGTCTCACTATAATAAAACTTTAACATTGTCTATAGGAAGCCATAAGTTGGTAATGGCATTGGTGGCAAACAAATTGGATTTAGAGTCAAATAGAGAGGTTGAAGTCGAGGTATTGTTTACTCACTTTAGAGGATCCAAACCCACGATCTTGACTGCATCATATTGTTTTTGTTTCCACTTAAATGAATTAAAATTGTTGCAAGAAGGGAAGCAATTTGCTCATGAGAGTGAAATGTTCTACATTGAAACATCTACGAAGATGGGTGATCAGAGAACACTAATGAGCTTTTCTATGAAATAGGTAAATAATGATGAAAATCATCTTCATTTTCATCTGATAGTGAGCTTAAATTTTATGTTTATATAACTAGCTAGAGATATAAGTATGTGCTGCCTAGCTGCGCAAACAACGATTAGGAGAGTTGGTTCATAATATGTCCCCCTTAGGTCTTTAGCCTTTCACGCTTTATCTTAATTCTTGCTACATTAGTGTACATGTTCTGTACAACAAAGACCATGGTCTAGAAACGAAATATATTATTTGGGCTAATCTCCTTTACCATATTTTTATTATTAGAGAAATACTATGTTAGTTTAGCAAGAGATACTTTCTTCAAAACTATTTTCAAATCTTTGATACACTATGCCTTAATTGCTTGCTTTGCCCATGTATCTTAACAGTATTGCCAAATTCATTTGAACTTTTCATTTGACCAATTTTCTTATTTCCATCGAAATTTTTCTCTGTCAGGTTACAGAGACTTATAATTATCACAAGTGAAATTGAAGAAAATAAAATAATTATAAATGACTAAAAGCTTATCCTTGATGTAAGATATGTTCTGTGACCCTTTTATGTGTAGCCTTGTAGTTGTCATGTCATTGTACAAAAGTTGAAGTCTATTTTTTTCATGTTACCCTTTGTCTTATATATTTATCTTTTTGTTTGTACTACAGTACTTCTTGGAGACTCTAAGATTTGTAATAATCTAGATCTCTCTTATATGATATTGCAAACACCATGCACAATGCCTTGTAGTTTAGAGGGGCTATTTGTTATATTTACGTTACATTTCTTGTTTGAAGATATCATATTTATTACTTATTGTTTTATATTTTATTACTACAGGTTGCTATATTTATGTTACATTTCCTGTTTGAAGATATCATATTTATTGCTTACTGTTTTATATTTTATTACTACAGGTAATGTTCTTCTGCTAAGAAACAACATAAATTTGAGTTCAGATATTTCTGAAATCTCACAGGAAAAATTATTGTCATTGGTTGCAGAGCAATTAATTGCTACTTGCTAGATGAATCAAGCTGTTAGTGTATTATCTAATTTGGTTCTTTAATAGGGTCATTACTAAATTTGTTATTACTTGTGATATTTTAGCTATTTTTAACTTGCTCTTATTTTTGTGTTTGTCTAGATGTAGAAGCAATATAATTGAGTAGCTTTATGAAACCAAAATTTTTTTAATATAAATGTAAAAATTGTGGGGGTTATAAACCTCTGCAATATACATTTTTTTTAAAACTACTTTCAAAATTGCAGCGGTTTACAAACCGCTGCAATTTTTTTAAAAACCTGTTAGCCAAATTGTGGCGGTTTTAAACCGCCGTAAATAATCTAATCCTCTTTTGTGGCGGTTTTTAATTTTTTTTAAAAACCTGTTAGCAAAATCATATTACCACCCCCTAATAGGCGACGTTTAACGAACTGCTGCAATTTCTCGCTTCCTCCGTAATGCTAGTACACACATCCACAAATTCATTTACCCCTTTAATAAAACTGGGTTTAAGACCCCGTCTTTAATCATACGTTCTATCATACATCCAACTTCAGTTCTGATTTTCCATTATTAATGAATTTAATTTCCTACATATCAAAGGGATAATATTCACTTTTTAATTTTTTTATTCAACGAGAAACCACAACGAATAAAAATCTTATCATCAATATAATTTATACTTTCACCATGAATGGTTTACACAAACAAGCCTACATAAGTAAGTATAGATAAGCATACATAATAATTTAACAGAGATAATAAAGATAAAATAAAACTCAATAGTTTAACAGAGATAATAAATAAATAAAAAAGTTGAAGGTTAAACCTTGAATAGCTTTTCTGGGAGTCTTAAACTCTACCAATACTTGTGATAGTGTAAATGGATGCCATTGGAACTTTGATAATACTTGTGACTATGTCAACCCTGCCAAAAAAATATAGGCACATCAACACTAAAAACAATACATAAAAGTCTTCTAAAAACTTGAATATAAAAACACTTATTCACTCAACAATTTTTTATAAACAATTAATCAGGTCGGGTTTATAGTAATTAGAGTACTAGACCTGAGATAAATGAATACTAGTAATTCCATTGGAATAAACTGGCCAAAGATTAATTTGGACGGACAATGAAACTTAGTCAACCGAACAAAATTCTCAAATCCAAAAATATAAAAATTATACATCATATAATTAGCTACCTCATTATTATCTATTTTTTCTGAAATAGTTATCCATATTAATATTTTCTAATGTCATGTACTAAACCATAAGTATTAGAAGAGAAGAACGTCGCAAACAAGCAAGCTATTCAAAATTTATACAAGGTAAATAACTAATCTGAGAGGTAACTCTAAATGTTTGAGAAGAAATGGAAGTCACGTTAAAATAAATTTTATAATTATAAAGCATTCATTTAAAAGAAAATAACAATAATTTATGAGAAAATTAAAAGTTGTTTTGATAACCATAAACGGTATTGGAGAAGTTAATCCAAACAAATAAAGGAAGAGCCAACAACAAAATAAAAGATGGCATGAACTTGAAGCTCCAAAATGGTTCATCATCACAATTCTAACCACAATGTCATGATCATAATGATAACAATAATAGTTTTCATTCATGGCCGCACCGGTCGAAATGGTGGTCGGAGACAAAGCTACTAGTGCTTCCAAGAGCCACAGTCAGGCCGAGAAGCGGCGCAGTGACCGGATCAATGCACAGCTTACAAGTCTAAGGAAACTAATTCCAAAATCTGATAAGGTACAATAGCTCATTTTAATTTTAATGTGTCTTAAATACTATATAAACTATAAGGTATTGCCATTTGAAATAGGGCATAGTTAGTTTCAATAATACCATGAAAAATATATGCTGACTAATAATAATGCTTAAAAAAAATAATAATGCTTCTTGAAACAATACATAAAGGTTTTTTTCATTGTTATTAGAGCTTATTAGCTAGCTTCTACGTGTTCTGATCATTTGCCTCTCAAAAACTGGCCTATAAACTACAGATAGCTCAAGTTTGCAATGAAAAAATAAATTAAAGAAACACATTATATAATTGATCAAGGTAAATAGATTAACTTATATATAAGTGCATAAAGTATGTTATCTTGATTCAAATAAAATTAAATCTAGAGATGGATATGAAGAGGTGGATAGGGTGAATCTAATGTGGGAAGAGGTAATATAAGTGAAATTGTGTCAAGGTCCCCTGTCAAATAATCTCTCTTACCTTGTGAATGTATGGTGTTGGCCTATATAGGCACACAATTAGAAAGCATGTCAGAAATAAAATAAAGGGGAAGCAATTGGAAAAGAAAGGAAGGGTAAAGCAAATGAAGTGCAAAGAATAAAAGCAAAACCAAAAAGAAAGGTCTGAGACTGAGACAAGTACTACTTTTTTTTTAAAATATGGCAATGGCAATAGCAATGGACATGCACTGAAATATTTATTTTTATTATTATAAAAATATGAATACTATTTTTGTTTAGAAAAAAAGAAAAAGAGAGAATCAAAAATCATATAAGTGAAGCCATAAGCTAAGGACCTAAGGTGGTATCTGAGACAGTGACCTAACTATGAGAGTGTTGCAGTGCAAAATAGTGGTGGTCCCTTTCTGCTAGGTTCTCCAGTGACCCCCCTCTGGCCCCTGTGTGGTGATTATTCAAAAATTTAGAGTGCTGGACCACCAATCCATTCATCCTTAGTCTCACTTATTCTTGGTTTCATTGCTTCCAGTAAGAAGTAAATATAAGTAGTGAAACCTCTTTTTGTCATTACTTCATTATTGCTAGATATCCTATTAGCTACCACACTCACTACTACTTAACAAATAAATAGTAAAGTATATTCTGTTATTGCTGTGACGTTGAGTAATGCTAATCTAGTCACGAGGAAGTTGTGAAGTTAGCATTAGCAGTATCACTTTTTGTTTTTACAAAGCAGCAGTAGCACTGTTTGTCGGTTCCCATTCCCTTTAAGTCATTAAAATATTGCTAACGTGCATATCAAAGAAACTTTGGCAAATTAAACTTTAATTCTTACAACTCAAGCAGGACACCATCAGCTAATTAAACTTAAAGACTTAAAGGGAGAGAAATCAACATGAAAGTAGTAGCTAGCAAGAGGCTTTTATATTATGTACTTTTCTGTTCTGCCGAAAGTAGTAGTTGTAGTGTGGTGTGCTGTGTGGCAAAATAAGTTTTCATAAGAGATTGTGTATCATATTAGTTAATGTCAAAATAATAATTATCTTGACACTTTAATTAAGCTAAGTGTTCCTCTGCTATATATATGAGTTTAATTACCTTGAGTGACTTTATTAAAAATTAAGAAAAAGCTGTAGAATGGTTACAAAGGTACTGAGAGTGCATAGAAGCTGATACCTGAGGAAGTAATGAGCATCCTTTTGTAGTCTTCCTAATGGAGGGGTCAGAGCTTTCTGCAAAGGAGCATCCGAAATAATATTAACATTCGTAATTGTAATAAATAAAGCATCCTTATTATGTATGCTATAGCCATCTTATGTGAGAAGAAAAAATTAATTCAAGAGGGCTTGCTATCTAAATTCTAAATTACCTGAATCCTACTAAAGCTTAAGAAGATAAGAGAAATTTTTTTGTTGCAATCTTCGGAAGAATGGTTAAAGCCAAAACACAAGAGTTAACAATAAGCAAATCAAGTCTAGAAATGATTACATTGAAAATCTCTAATCTCACACATAGAAAGTCAGGGAAATCCAATCTTATTGATTTCAAGTGTGTTCAGTTCAGAAATATCCATGATATATTAGATTAGTTTAAAATCAGTTTAACAATCACAATGTGAGTTTAATAGTTAGAGCCATTTCTTATGAACCAGCCTTGAACAAGCCACTTATTTCACATAATTTTGTTGATCAACTTTCCTAGGATCATTTCAAGGCATGTAAATCAAGCACAATGACATCTTACAATTTATAAATTTCGGTCACGAACTTCATATAAATAACTCCAAACAATAAAATTCCAGATAAAACATGAAAGATACAAATTGAAGTAATAAAAAATGAAACCTCAAATGATGGAGGAATTAAAAATGAAACCTCGAATGATGGAGGAATAAAAAATGAAGCATTAAAAACGAAGCATGCTGTAATCGTTTCCAGGAGGAGGATCAGTCCGGGGAGCTGGAGGTAGGCCGGGGGAAGCAGCGTGGCAGCTGAAACGGCGTCGCCGGAGGAGGACGGTGGTGGAGAGTGGGTGAACAGAAGGAGTGAGTGAAGGAGAGAAGAGAAGGAGGTTCACGGAAGAAGAAGAAGGGGGTAACCGTGACGGAGGAATGACAGCAGTGGAGAATGATAGCGGCGCAACCGTGAATTTAGGGTAGAACAAGGGGGGATTGTGTTTCTGGTGATTGGGGAATTTGGGGATGAAACGGGGATTTTGGGGGAATTAGGTTTTGAACTTTGGACGCGGGAGGTGGACGCGGGTATTTGTGATTTTAGTGATAAAAATCGATGGACAATTTGTCGATTTTAATTTAAAAAAAAAAGCAACACTCTAGACGTTTATTTTATACCTTAAATCTACACCATTCGCTTAATTTTAGAAAGCAATCTAGATTGTTTATATTTATCGACGGTAAGTGTTGTCGATATTTTAAATAATAAAATCGACGACATATTTGTCGATTTTAAAATAAAAGTATTTTCCACTCCTCGTTCGTCGACAGTATGACGATAATAGTGTTAAGATTAATTCATTATAAAAATATCGATGGCCTGGCTGTCGATTTTAATATTTTATTTTTAATTAATTTTTTTGACAATTTCGACAGCAAACTGTCGAAAAATATTGACGGCGGAAATAGTCATCGATTTTTGGCGTCGAAAAAAAAAGGCTTTTTTCTTGTAGTGAATTATCATTATATATTATTAAATATAATTAATTAATTAGTAAACAATTTTTTGTATATATAACGGATGTTGTAAGAGGGAACAAACAATTAATGGGCATCTGAATGATGGGAGGAAGAAATTTAAATTAGATGGATGGCCTTTATCCACTTGGATGTTCAAGGCAAGTGGCTTGCTTTGCTATTGGGTGTACTCATTTTTGGTTCATTACAAAAGCAATGCCTATGTTAAATTGTTAAATGGGTTGGGTCTCTTCATGCCCCCACAAGTGTCGATCACAGAATAAAAATGTCCAAATTCTAAGCCAGGTGCGTATGTGGCAGACAAAATTAGGGTTTTCCCACAACGTGCAACGATTAATTCGTTGGTGTATACATATCTTTGACCAACACACATTAAATTACTACTAATTACGGTACTATGAAAACTCGTAATCATTGATCATTAATTAATTACTTCAATAATGAACGAGTGTATTCAATATAATTAGGTGGGTGTCTCCAAAATAAAACCAACAAATCCTAACATGTGGGCGGTGCTGATGCGCACTGACGCAGCCACGCACGTTGTATGCAAAATCCCAATTCCTGTAATTTATGCTTAAAATAATTTAAAATTATTTTATTTAATTTAATATTTATAATTTTATATATATAATATTTATAATTATATATTAATTATATTTAATATTATATATTTATTTCAATAATAATTAATAAATATAAAAAAAACTTATAGCTCTACTTTGACTCCCAAATTTCAGCTCCCAAACACTCGCATTAATATTATTTTAGCTAATCAAACTTCTATCTCTTTTTGGTTTTTACTTAATGCTAATCATTTTAATAAGGCAATATAATATGGTAATATTTGTTAATGCATATAGGTCATAAGTCACATAAACATGGACACCGATTTAAAAAGGTGGAGTTTATGATGATGATGATTATAATGATTAACAGTTATATAGTAATCATACAATTTTGATAATATTGTTACATACAATTAAATTATATTTTTTCTATTTAATAATATTTTTATTTTTTAAATTAAAAAATATTTTTAAATAATAAAAAATAACTATAAAGAACCAATTTTAATTAATTCATAATAGTTAATTTTTCTTAATTACAAAATTATTTTTCTCGAGATCTAGAGTTAGAATTTAGGATTTAAAATTTAAAATTTAAAGTTAAAAGTTTAGAATTTAAAATTTAGAGTAAAAAGGTAATTTCAAAAAGTTGAAAAAAATAGTTTCCCAGTTAAACTCTAAAAAATATGTAATTTTAATTATATTTTAGTAACCCATTTTAAGTGTCGTTAAATTTTTATAGTTGTCATAATCTGTGGTAGAATCAAAGGGGGCCAGCTTGGGCTCTAATTCCCCCTAAAATATATATATATATATGTTAATTTGTTAATTATTTACTTTTAGTTTTTTTTTTTTGTTTATTAGACATATTGTAAGTATAAATTTATATATTAATTACTTAATCTTATTTTATTTTTGTTAATTTTTAAAATAAGATTAAATACTCATCTTTATATTATATATACAAAAATATTTTTATGTTAGAATCACTCTAAAAAAATTTATTAAAAGTTATTGAAAATATAATATTTTTTTTTGTATTTAAATGTAAATACATAAAAAACTTTAAAATTTTTTATTATTATATTCTAAAAATATATTTTTAAAGTAAGTTTAGTATAATAAAAGATAAAACTAAAAATATTATAAAATTAACATTAATTATAAGAACTTAACCTCCTAATGTTAAAATTTTGATCATGATAACAGCGATGTAACTTTCAGAAGAGGTTTTAGAATGAGAGATAGAAATAGTGTGTTTTAACTTTTAAGACACACATAATATTTATGTGTATGAATTTTGTGTACTTTTAGAAAGTAAAAATAATAAAACATTACATGGTGATACAAAATATTACGGTAACAATTCTGCTACGTTACCAACAATATTTCTGTCAATTTCTGCTAACTCTTATTTATGATTGTGTTTAATAGAAGTGTCTCTGTGAATATGTCTAATAAAAATATCTTTTTTATAGCGTTGTCTAATGGAAGTGTTTTTATAGTTGTATTTTCTAGATGTGTCTTTTTATACATATGTTTAAAAAGTAATAATTAAATATTATTGACAATAAATTGACAGATAGTATATTAGTACCTTATACTTTTTCTTACGATAATCGTTAAATGTTTGGCACACCAGCTTGTGGTCCAAATAAGAGAATAGTGTATTTATCTTACGCTATGACTATACAATAATGTACCCATATATATATATATATATATATGTTCTTGTATATAATTCAAAGAGGAGTGTTAGGGGTCAGCAACTTTTTTGATTTGTAGTCATCAATGATGATTTTAATAGTGTGAAATTTCATCCAATAACTCACTTTTCCTTGTTAGTTACATGCTAGCCATAATTTAAAAAAGTTGCTACCCCTAGACTTTTCCTAATTCAAGCACTAGATGTGCCTATGCCCTATGGGTTTGTGATGGAGAAGCTAAAGAAAGAAAATAATGAAATGAGGGAAAGGATAAGTGAAGGAATGATTTAAGGTGTTTAATTACAAATTAAATGACAATCAAAGTCTTAAAAGATTTATATTTAAATTTATTTTTTCTGCTCACTAAATGTGATAACCAAATCATAGTTGACGATCAGTTTATTTGATAGAGAATTATTTTTTTTAATTTATTTTTATTTACAATAAGTTAACCAACGATATATGGACAAATATCACTACAACAAACGCGGCAGATGCCTGTGCTGAACTTCCTGCGAAGTCACAAACCGCAGCAACTTAGGATGGATTGCTGCGATTCATCTCGAAATTAGCCTTCCAACGCCGAATCGACCTGCTTTTGTGTCGAACCCACTAAGCCTGCTGCTAACCCCAAACCATCTACTGATATTATAACCTAACTTCGCCTCAGAAAACCCAAAATCAAGGTTCTGAAAAGCCCGCCAAAGGAGAGTGCAGAGCGCGCCAAATTCTTCCATTCTCTACCGTGCCTCAATCTGTGACTGTGGAGACTCGTGGCTGTCGATCCATCATTCTCCCTCCTGCCGTCGACCCTTTCCAAAATCAGATTCGTAGCTCAGATTTTTCATCGCGCAAACACATAAGAGGCAGAGGCACGAAACACATCTCCCCGCGCCCATCCTTGCCGCCGTTCTCCTCCGGACACCACTAACAGCTGTATTGCGCTTTCCATTGCAGGTGGATCCATCGTCGACTAGCTTCGTGGTTTACAATAAAGGTATGTACAAAACCCCTTTTTTTTAGTAAGGTTCTAGCTTGTTCTTCGTTTGTGAGCTCTGTCTCGCATATGAATTTTTCTCTTTTTTCACTAAAATTAACTGGTATCTGAAAGGGTAGATCAAAGGTTTGTGGGGTACTTTTTCAACAATTTTGCCTGAAACGATAAGCCATAAAAATAAATTGAAAGTGGCAACTCTTTTCCATGTAGCAGAACCTACCACCAAATTTTGAAGAGTGTAAGTTAATGAATTTGATGAGCCCTCAAACTAGAAGCAGATAATTTGTATCAATTATATCTAGAATTATAGTCCAAATTAATGAATCCTATTATCAAATATCAATGAAATAAAAGACTTGATTGAATTTGAATACTATATCTATTCAAAGTTCTCAGTTTTTTCATTACACTCATAAGAGATGTGATAAGAACTTGCATTGCTGATAAATAACAAAGCAGTACAAAGTTGCAATATTGGCCCAGTAAAAAATCTTTCCTTTATCCCCTTGCCCTTTATCCCTTAAATATTTCCTTCTATCCCCTAACTTTGTAGAAATATTTTCTGCTAAGAAGTAATGTTATAACCCCCATATTCCTGCTTTAGAATTCTTAGTTACTAAGTTTAGCTTTTATGTTTTGTTAATCACATTTTTGTTTCCTCTTGCTCTGTTCAAGACCTTAGCACAAAAATCAGTGCTCTGTTCAAGATCTTACTAAGTTTATCTTTTCTGTTACTTCATTGACCGAGTTTGTTTCCTAAGATTGTGTTGGAGTTCTTGCACTTATTATATTTCTAATTAGTTCATGATTACTTCAATTTGTACTATTTTGTTCGCTTTAGTATTAATCTTTGATTTGGTAATATAATATGACTAGTGGAGCTATTTATGTAGCCTTATATTAAGTTGAAAGTGAGGAACGTTTGTCTGGTTGGTCTAAACAGAACACAGCAAGGTGTATCTTTTTGAGAATCATAGAGACTTTGTTTTGGGGTATACTAATCAAATTGTGTTCACTTTTTATGTCCAAGTGTTGTGGTTTTTCCAATGGTGTAGTTGATGATAGTGCAGCGGTATGCTAGTTACAAGTGAAATATTTTACATCTACTTTGTTTGATATTAATATATCAACCATGATATAATAAAACTGCCGATTAGATCTTCTTACTATATTTTTCTTCACTTGATATGCTTATTTATATTGTGATAGGACCTGAATTAATTCTTGTTGAACTGCATTTGAATTGTGTATTTACATCTTAGTTCTTAGCCAATGATCACGGTCATTGATTTGCTTTATTTAGTTGATAAATGACAAATTTAAGTTGGAGTATTAGTTATACTCTTTTGGTAATAATATCAATAGTTAAGTGCTGAAAAGGCCATCTTCATTTTAGTGGACAATGTACTTCCTCCTACAGGAGCAATTATGTCTACCATATATGAAGAGAAGGATGAAGATGGCTTTTTTATGTAACATACAGTGGCGAGAACATCTTTGGGGATCTCACTTCCCACATGCATTAGCCATTTCCTTATATCTATGACTATGATTAATGATTTGTATGATGAATTCGTTACAGTTCTCATATCAGGAACCTTGATTTATCTCAATGACATGTACAGTTAGTATATATATAAATGATCATAAATGATATATTTAAATTTCTGAGAACCAAATTAAGCTTCAAAATCCTCTTATTCAGTCTTTCGACCCTCCTCTTGATTGTTCTTCATGATTATCTTTGGATGCTGAATGAGATTTTATCTTTTTAATGAGGGTAAATAGTAATTTCATTGTTTGTTACATGATTTGTAATGTTTTCATACAAGCACAGGCACCAAACATGTACACCATCAGACATCAGCTGATGTGAACAAATCTTATATGCAATGTAAAGAGAGCATTTTAATTTCAACTTTCCACCCTCACACTAAAAGAAACAATATATAAAGCACAAAATTTTAGGTTTTCATAACTGCTTTTCTTCGGATGATTTCGTAACATACAGCTAGCTTAGTGGTTTATATTTAGATTTAGTTAGTTATAATCAAGTACTGTGAGTTGTGTTCAGGAGAGATCCATGATTTTCCAATTATGCTGTGAACTTAATTAACTATATATCAATTAATATTCCGTAATAGAGATGTTTGATTAGCCAGGGTGTATCACTGAAAATCTAATAAATAAGGATACTGCAAAATGAAAAGGCAATTTGGAAGATGGGAAACAAGGGCTGTAGGTGTTGGAAAAGATGCTCACCAAAGCATTTTTCGATTTATTTCACTCACGACATGAATAGATTCAAAGGCTTTGTTGTTTTTTTTTTTGCACTGTGATCTGTTATCTATATTTTTGTTTTTTATATTTTTACACTTTAACTTCTGTTCCTCCCCCTTTTTTTTATTTTTTAAAGGAAGCTTTTCTTTTCCATTTCATTTTTTGGCTTTGGAACTAGAAATTCTTTCTTCCAGTAAATTTTTAAAAGTGCAGAATTAGACCATGAGTAAGCAACCTTCCTAATACCATTTATATGCTATCTATTATCTCGGATACAAGTACCTTTATCTTTGTTTCATTTCCATGTTATTCTCCCGTTCTTTCTTTGGGATTACTTATTGAATTAAAATATGTTATTACTCTCCCATTAAATAATTGTGAGAAATTTAATATATGCCGTCAGACACTTTGCCCGATTTTTTTAAAATATTTTCTATTTGTATTTTCTTATTAAAGTTTTATTCATTCGTTTATATGAATTCATTAAAGTAGATATAGATAAGAGTTGGATCTCAAAGGCACGAGATAGTGTCGAATATAGGTCCGGCTTGAACAAATTTTTGGACTTCGCATTTGCGAATGCATCATCCGATGGGATGATACATTGTCCATGTCCTTCGTGTGGGTTTCGGCTTTTCCAAACTAGAGAGGATGCTTACGATCATTTGCTGATAAAACCGTTTCCCGCTAAGTATACTTTTTGGTTACATCACGGGGAGAGACGCGTAGGAGAGAGTTCTACTGAGACACAAGAAGCTGACCCCGATAGCGTCTGCCGAGATCCAATGCGTGACATGGTTCATAAGGCATTCAACTTTCCAGGTTTTGTTGCCGATGAAGAAGACTCGAGCAACAAATATTTTAGGGGGGATGCCGAAAAGTTGCCGTATTTGTACAGCAAACCTAGTGACGCGGCCCGTAAATTTGATGAGCTGCTTGAGGATGGAGAGCATGAATTGTATCCGGGATGCACAAAATTCTCGAAGCTGGCTTTCTTGGTGAGGCTAAACCATATAAAGTGCATGTGCGGAGTGAGCGATAAGGCCTTCGGAATGATACTAGAGCTGCTGGGTGAGGCCTTTGAGCATGCAAAGATTCCGGCTTCACTGCACGATGCCAAGAGGATCATACGAAAGCTCGGCATTGCGTACAAGAAGATAGATGCATTTCCAAATGACTGCATGATATATCAGGGCAGCAATCAAGAACTGTCTAGGTGTAAGCGATGTGGGATCTCGAGATGGAAGCAAAAGACTAGGAGAAATTCCATTGTTCGGATCACTGTGGTTGTTAAGAAGAATGGGAAGCTGTAGGCGGCGAAGGTTCTTTGTTACTTTCCCCTTGTTCCACGACTGCAACGGATGTTCATGTCCAGTAAGACATCCACTGACATGTTGTGGCACAAGAAAGGTCCTAACCCAGATGGTTTTTTGAGGCATCCAAGGGACGGATAGGCATAGAAGGCATTTGATAGAAGATATACTAACTTCAGTGGCGATCCGCACAACATTCGCTTAGCATTAGCTAGCGATTGCTTTAATCCCTTTGGAAATCTCTGCTCAAGGTACTCGATCTGGCTCGTGACTTCAGTAGCTCTTTCTTGCTGTCTATGATTATTCCCGGTCCTAAGATGCCTGGTAATGACATAGATGTCTACCTACAGCCCTTGATAGATGAGTTGAAGCAGCTGTGGGGTGGTGTTGATACGTACGACGCTAGCGAGAAAAAAACATTCAAGATGCATGCTGCGTTGATGTGGACAATCAGCAATATTCCAGGGTTGGGCAACTTATCTGGGTGGAATACGTACGGCAGGAGAGCTTGTCCTACGTGCAACTTGGATGCTGAGTCTAAACAACTCACCTTCAGTCAGAAATGGTGTTTCATGGGTCATCGGCGCTATCTGAGTCAAGGCCACAGATTTCGACAAGACCGGGTCAGGTTTGATGGCAAGGTAGAGGTCAGAGATCCCTCTATAACATTGTCGGGTGGAGATATTTTGAGACAGTTGGATAATGTGCATGTCAAGCTTGGCAAGGTGCAAACGGTTGCCGGTAAAAGAGCATGCAGACGACAGGTTGCATTACAAGATGAGTCTCCCTGAAAATAGAGGAGTATATTCTTTAAACTCTCATATTGGGAGTTTAATTTATTGCGTCACAATCTGGATGTGATGCACATAGAGAAAAATGTGTGCGACAACATAATGAACATGATACTGAATGACAGTGGTAAATCCAGGGACAACCTCAAAGCTCGAAAAGACCTCCAGCTGATGGGACTTCGGCTTGAAAAGTCACGACAACCACACTCTCATGGAACATCTTCTCCCAATTGCATCAAGGAATGTATTGGAAGCCCCAGTGGCAGCCGTCCAGGCTGATTTCTCAACTTTCTTTCGATGACTATGTAGTAAATCTATAGACCCTCAACAACTTCCTCTCCTACAAGAACATGTTGTCCTCACTCTTTGTCAACTAGAGATAATCTTCCCAACATCTTTCTTCACAGTCATGGTACACCTAACCGTGCATTTGGTCGAAGAGGTACGCCTAGGGGGTCTGGTGCATTATAGGTGGATGTATCCAATTGAAAGGTAACTATATGACTAATTTTACATTGCTATTTTTTTGAAAGCTAACAACCTAACACACATATCTTTCTCGTAAAGGTACCTATGTCGTCTCAAGCAGTACGTGCATAATAGGGCAGCACTGGAAGGATCGATTGTCGAGGGCTACTTATCCGATGAGATTCTCACTTTTTGTTCATGATACCTGGATAATGTTGAGAGCAAGATCCATTGACCATTGCGTGTTGATGATTGACCGAGCGAAGATGTGACTGATACGGTGACAAGCTTGTTCCCACTGATTGGCATAATAGGGGCTGCGGCATGTTCAAATCTTTCACCAACCGAGAGACTTCAAGCACATCGTCACGTATTGGTCAACTGCACAGCTGTGGAGGATTTCTTAGAGTAAGTGCACTTATTGCTGCTAGGTTCATGATGTACCCCAAGGCAATATTAGATCAAAACCTTTGACAATAAATCCATGTGGTATGCCCAGGGATTTTAGGGCTAGCAGAAAAAGACAGCTACGAAGTATTGAAAAAAGAAACGAAGCCTACATTGACAGGGTTGTCCATAGAGAATTTACCGAGTGGTTCAAGTATGAGGTGAATCTTCTGTATGGCTCTTCCATTTATAGTTTCGATAGTATCTTGCCTTCTGTTTCTCAACTGTGAAAACATATATTTCATTGGTAGATACCACTGGGAAGTACTATGCACCCGAGAGAAATGCAGTGGCTCTTATGTAGCCCCAATATTCAGGCAAAGCGCTTTAAGGCATACAATGTCAATGGATTCAGGTTTAAAACCCTATCAAGAGAGGATGGAATGAGAACCCAGAATAGCGGGGTTTGTGTCACTTCTGACACTAGAAGTTATGCAAGCGCTCGTGACAGTAACATGGCTGTTGGTGGCATCTCGTATTATGGAAGATTGGTAGACATCATTGAGCTGAATTACAGTGGTCAATTTTCTGTGGCCTTGTTTAGATGCATCTGGGCAGACACCACGTCTGGTAGAGGCATAAAGCAAGACGTTTTGGGACACACCTGTGTCAACTTTTGTAATCCGATACAAACTGGTGATCGTGAAGATGACGAACTGTACATTCTTGCATCCGAGGCTCGCCTTGTATACTATGTGGATGATGAAGTCGATAAGGATTGGAGTGTAATAGTCCATGTGAAGCCGAAAGATTTGTTTGACATGGGTGAATACAATGAACACTGTAAGGTCGAACTTTCCCTCCAACCAAGTCTGACTGATTTGTCTCAGCGTGATGTTGAAGGTATTTCGTTGACAAAAGATGGCGACTTAGAAGAACTCATGCCTGACGCCATCGATACCGGAGAAGAGGCTGCTGATTTATAGATATATTTGGCCCGTAATATATGACATGCACACCAGTACCCTATGCATAGTATATTTTTTATTATTATACACTTGCAATTTTAAGTCTAATTTTTCTTTTTTTAAGTGTTTGTACCTTGAGAATTAATATGGTTGACCTGTATACTTAGAGTTCTCTTGCTCACCTTTTATATGTTGGGACCTAGCAGGGACATTGGAAGAGAATGACCTCTTTATCTGTGCAAGCAGCTTTTATTTCATCCACTCGATGCAAGAGGCATCTCCGTTCTCTTCCCTTGAGCATGCAACTTCATTCGCTCGAGAATTATAGTTCAACAATTCGCCTAGATCATGGTTGGATGCATTTTTCGCACACAGGAACATAGGAGATGCTATTAGTAGGGCGCCTACTGAACTAATATCGGTACGTGGTCAATCTGGCCCACCGCTCAGGGGTTCTTTTACTTCGTCGACCGGCGACAACTACTTGAGTGGGTTTAGTATCCTGTAACCATAAGACAAAGCCAAATATCTCATGATTTGTATGACTCTCAATGTTGTAGGAACTGTGTCAATTCGGAGCAAAGTACCGGAAGAAATTTGGCTTCGAATTCTTAACGACTACAAATTTGAGACACTCGCATAGGATACTGGAGGAGGTGAAGGTAAAAAATCAGTTTAGACATGAATAATATGATTTGTCCAGATGGGCCCACTTATGTTATATTTATATGTGATAGTTATATGTATGCCATCAAATCTTTAAAATCACTATTGCTATATGACTAGTGTTCTCAACAATAGTGTTGTGTGCTTGTTATATCCTTTCTGAGTCTAGGCTTGTGCATTGTGAAAATGGTGAATTTTTTTAAAAAATAAGACAGATCGGGTTGATCATTTGCTGCTTTGTGCTGTGATGCTATGAATGAACTCTTTTACCAAGCCTCAGCAAAATCTTTTTTTCTTGTATCATTCTCTCTAGCAATTTTGAGAAAGCCTACCCTACTAAAGATTATCAAGTAAACGAGAAAAACTTTTGGTCATACTTGCTGAGTTGCCTTGTTGGAGATCTGACATACTGGTCAGGCTCTCTTTCTCCTTCAATTACACGAATCACATTTTTAATTTATTCAAAAAATCCCCTGTCCTTGAACATAGTCAGATTTTCCTATGTACTGTCTTCCTATCTCTTGGATTGCCTAATTGTTCTGATGATCACTTTGGTCTAAGTTTAGGCTTGTGCATTGTGAAAATGGTGAATCATCTAAAAATTATGACAGGTCAGGTTGACCATTTGCTGCTGTGTGCTGTGATGCTATGAAGGAACTCTTTTATAAAGCCACATTTTTTAATGCAAAATCTATTTTTCTTGTCTCCTTCTTTCTAGTATTTTTGAGAAAGGTTACCACAGTAAAGATTATCAAGTAAACGAGTAAAACTTTTGGTCGTCCTTGCTGAGTCAACTTTATGGAGTCCTGACATACCGGTCAGGCTCTCTTGCTCCTTCAATTACACCAATCACATTTCGAATTGATTCGAAAAAACCCTGCCCCTGAACATGTTCGGATTTTCCTATGTACTGTCTCCCTAGCTCTTGGATTGCCAAATTGTTCTGATGATCACTTTGTTCTGATTTAGGCCCGATGCGAGAACAATCTTTTGGTTGAACTGGATTTTGCGTCCCGAGAGGAATTCATTTTCATAGAAAGAGGACTAACTAAACTCTGAGAATGTAAGTCCAACATTCCTTGTAGAATATAGTATCCTGACCATGTTCTCTATAAAATGTGTAATCTTATTCCAAGCATTTTGTTACGCTCTAACTTTCAGGACTATCACAAGAGAATCTTCAAGAGGAAACAAACGAGATAGGGGAGATAGTTCAAGACTCACTGGAAGAAGATCCCGTGCCCAGCAAGAGTTCCGATGAGGTTGTTTCGACTGGTCACAAGGTTTCTATGAGAAATTATGACCTCAATAAAATACCAGACGAGAACAAGATATTTTGATTCATCTCTAGTTTGTCATATTTTGATGGTGTTTTGTCAAATAATGTTACTGATCAAAATTTGTTTCCTTGAAGGCCGGTTATGTCTTGGTTGTTATTTCTAGACGTTTTTAACTTTTGGCATAAAACTTAATTTGTACTCATTTCAAGCACAATTCAATGCATGTTATATATAAGAATTTGCTTATTTTTAAATAATTCCAAGTCATGTTTTTCGTTAATCCTTCAAGAGCTTCTCAGGTAGACATTCTACCACTGTCTTGAAGAATCCCTCCTCTTTCTTTTTATCAAGGCTGTGAACATGTAGTTTAGATTATGATACGGATTTTCGTGATCTCATGGTTTAAAAATATATTTAGAGATTATTATACAAAGATATTTAATTGACGTTATATTTTCGTGATCCCATGTTTTAAAAATATGATTAAAATTTTTTTGCTTATTTGAGCCAGCTATTCAAAGATAACTATTCAGATATTTGTAGCAGTTATATTTGTCTTTAGTAATAAAAATAGAAGTGAATTTCAATAAGTACAAGATATAAAGGATGTCTTTGGGAAATTGTTTTAAATATGTAAAATAATTAGACTGTATACCATCCGGCTATAATGACTTTTACATATTGGAAATTGTCTTCAAAACAAATACAAGGTGTAAAATTTCATTTTTTGAATTGACTTCCAATATTCAATTAAATAATTCAAATAAGCAGGCTAGTTTGTCTCATCCCACAATATTTCCAAATATGCTTAGAAGATTTAGAATAGTATAATAAAAATCAAGTCAAATTAGTTTAGTATGTACTACGTTTAGTCTTTAAATTAGATATAATTTGGTAGAATATATAATATTGTAGTTTTACTGTTTTTTAGGATGAGTTTAGTGAACAAATTTAAAAATTCATCTATTCTTTTTTTATAATTATGAAAACCGTGAATTAGTAGTAGTATTATTTGAGAATTCATCCATTCCTTTTTTAGATTTAAGAAAACCTGTTTGAATTAGTAGTAGTACTATACTATCAGTTTGACCCACATCAGGAAGATCTTATTTTTTCTATATGTCAAGGCCCACACCACTGTCAAACCTTGAAGAGGTTAAACTAAATAAATAAATACCTAATCTTCCTCACAGCATCCCCAATCGCTCGTACATCCCCACTCCTCCCATAGATGAATCCTTATTTTCACTACCCACGCTGGAGCATCTGCGCAGCGTAGTCGGCATTGTTGCGCCCTTAGCTCCATCACGGTCGTCAGTCAACTCCTCTTCCACACGGTCGAGGTGCTCGTTGAGGTAACAAGTTCCAGCTCTTTCATGCTAATAGTTATGTGCCTCATATTGGGTCAGTTTCTTATGTTGTGACCTGTCGAATTAGTTGAATGGGTGCACTATATATCAATGCTATTATGAAGAAATCACATTACTTGACATCCACTGGTCACAAGTATTAATTAATTGAGATGCTGACCCTTTTCTTTCGCATGCAATCATTCTTTTGTTTTTAATTTTTATCAACTTTACATTAACTCTAAATATATATGGATATGAACATTCACAGATAAGATATAATTGGTTGGGGGGAGGGGGATGGGGTTGCATGTTCGTATCTTCAATGTCACTATAAAAAGGGGTTAAAGAATATGGCCACTGATAGTTTGATCTAATTTCTGATTTAATTTTTCACAAGGGGTAATGAGGGTTGTTAATTAATTCTTTAGGCATATTTTCTTAATTAATTCTACAATGATTATTAATGATGGCTGTTAACTTTAATTATAGTTTCTTAATTAAAAATATCTAGAATAAATACACTTGTGATAAATAGGAATATTAATAATTGTAATTAATAATCTAATATAGTAGACGTAGCTCATGCAATTAGAAAATTAGGAAAACTAGTAATTTATTTATGCTATGTGTACTAGGTTTCATTTTTCCAATAGAATGTCCTAAGGCTTTATTAGTGTGCTCGTCCATTAACAGCTTTCCTTTTGGACTTTGATTTTTCTGATTTATATGTAGTTGGATCATATGGAAAAAGAGATGCTATTAATATAATTAATACATGTACGTATATATACTGGTATTTACTATCTTGTTACATAGTTATAATGTGAGTAATGCTATTAGCCTAAGACGCGGTGGTTCCTTTAACATCCTGTAAATGTAGATAATTTTAGCTAATATCCAATGTTTAATTTTGGGAATTTAATACGACATAGAAGGTGAAAGAGAAATATCAGTTATTTGTTGGTCAATTATTCTATTCTTCCATGAGATATTAATCTATTTTGGCATGCTACATGTGTTTATATTAGGATTTTAAGATGCCCAGGAAAGCTCGCTTCAAGAAAGGCACAAGAGCGGAGCCACCGCGTCAGCAGCCTCTAGCTGCACCTCCTGTGTCTTCACCATCTGATGACGATGACTGGCTCATCCCTCCGCCCCCCAGTAATGGTGGTGTCTCAACAGCGGCTCCTCTGCAACCCTTTCGTTCGCCCAGGAGCGAACCAAGACCTGAGCCACAAGCTGCTAACAGTTCACAAGTGACGAAACCGTGCAATGAAGACATTGACCCGGAGGCAACCGAGGTAGATTCTTTGATGAACACATTGACAGGATGTTTTCTACTACTGATGCTGAAAAGCACAAAGGACGAAAGACTACTGAGTTTTGGGATGTTGATGTCATTGGTAACAAGTGTTGAACCATAAAACTTTTGAATTGATTAGCTAATGATATACTTATGTATGGCTCACATAAATAAGATTTTTTTTCTTTATTTATAGATTCTGAAGGAATAGTCAAGCAAGCTAAAATGAGTGTGAGGGAGACTATGGAGTGGTCTCTTAATGGTAGCAAGATCATACTGAGGTTCAATGAGGAACTACAAGCAGTGGGAGATGGTGCTGGCCTGTTGAGTGGCATTCTAGGAGCGCTGGGATCTGATTACAGCAAATTTCCTATCTGTGAAAAGAGTTGGGCTAAGGTGCGGGGCAAAGACAAGGTTTATGATGATTGCATAAAGGTAATGACTTTCGGCATTGTTTGATCATATCAAACCTTTCAACTTGCAATTACTTACAGGTGGGCATTGTCGTCGCAGGAGATATTCCACTTTCAGGATAGCAGTGGTAGAATCAAGAAAACACTTTTGCAATAAATGGGGAGGTCCTGGAAGGACACAAGGGAGAGGCTGTATGACTTGCATTATAAACCAACAAGGACACTTGAGCAGAATCTTAAGAAGTGCCCGGAGGGAATTCCTAGAGAGCATTGGAGGTGGTTCATTGACTATCGTAATTATCCTGCAACAAAGGTACCCCATTTATTTAATTATGACCAGGCCAATTCAATCTGTCACCCACCGATTAAATCAAAAACCTAATGATTCAGTGATTTAACCGGTTCAATTCTAGTAACTATTGATCCGAAATCTGATCTAATACATGTAATTTTTTAAAAATGAAATCCTTTCAAGTCTAAAAATGCAATTTTGATCATTTTTTGATATGATTTGATATATATAAATAGTTTATATTACAATTGATTTGAATTTGAACCCTGTTAATTAATATACATGTTTAATTAAATTTAATATATCAATTCTCAGCATAAGTCACGGTCCAGAAGGAATGTTTGACTAAAATCATAATATATACATGCATGATGATGAGATTGATGTACACCAACTTTTATTATTACAACCTTATTTTTTGTCTGTTCCCGTAAAAGATATTTGATTTAATTTGCCTACCCCTATTATTAAAATTTATGCCATATAATTGTTATTGGGCTATGTCACACATGCATGCTAAGGCTTTTTTTCGTTAGTTGTGGTGAGAGTTAGGGGTTGTATTTGCATATTAGAAATACAATAATATTGTTAACTTCTTATATATAAATAGGGATAGCATCCATATAAATATTGTTCTTGTTAAAGCAATACTTAACTTAAGATTATGTACAGTTTATTCAATTTCCATGCTAATATACTTACTGCCCCATTATATTGAGTCTCTTGCAAAGTAGGATATATATATATATATATATATATATATATATATATATATATATATATATATATATGCTAAATAGTTATATTTATTACTTTAATTACATCAAGGTTACTGTTGATTTTAATAGGCGAAGTGCAAGCAAAACGTGCTGAATAGAAAGAAACAACTTTACACGCATACTGACAGTTCTAAAAGCTTGGCTACGACAAGGGAAGAAGAGGTAATATAAACTTGTAATCTAGTATAAGTGGCATTTAGTGTTGATTTATTTATAGAGTAAAACAACAAATAATTATTGAAAAAATTTAAAGAAGTGAAATTCATGTCATAAATTGTATTGTCACAGTCACAAAAACAAGGGAGGATAGTTGGTAGGGGAGAAGTATGGATCTTAAAGCACAAAAGATCTGATGGCAGCTATATACATGAAGAAGCTCGGAGGATTGGTGTAAGTACACTTAATCATTTATGCTGTAACATGTTGGTTTTAGTTATTAAAATGTCTTGAGTATGCTATTAGCCTAGTGTGATTGTGTAATTTTATTTATGCCTGTAGGAAAAAATATCTGAGATTGAGCAGCTGGATAAATCTACAAGAATTTTGTCAGAAAATGATTCCCTTGCCCAAGCTCTCGGTAAAGAGCACCCGAGTAGAGTGCGTAGGATGGGACATGGGCCGACACCAAGTCAACTCTTCCGTCCGAGTTCGCAGCCGCCGGTGGATAAAGTTCAAGTAGAAGAGGCCCAAAGGATGCTGTGTGAACTTCAGGCAGAGGTGACAACCAAAAAATTGAAGAGGAAAGCAATGGATGATGAATTAGCAGCAGAGAAAATGAAGAGGCAGGCAATAGGGAGTGTGCTGAGTTATCTGGTCCAACAGCAATGTGGAGAGCTACCTCTGCACATCGCTGCACGGATGAATTCTTTAGATGAACATGGCGGAAAATAGAAATTAGGTTTTATGTGATACTTTGTTTTTCAGTATATGTTTAGTTTATGTTAAGTATGTGAAGAACGAAACTCTCGCGCGATCTAGAATTTTCACAAATAAATTTCCGTTGTAAGTATAGCTTCTGGACCGACAAGAATTCCTTTCTTACAAAAGTTTGGTTGTCATAAGTAACAAAACCCAATAAAATTTATAACCGAAGTATTTAAACCTCGGGTCATCTTCTCAAGGAATTCCAGGGAGGTATGATTTATTATTGATTATGTAAAAAGATATGTTTTTGGTTTTTTTTTTAAAATAAGGAACAAGTAATTTAAATAACAAGAAAAATAAATTAATAATTAATAAAATCTCTTGGAAAGGTATAAGAATTGGACGTCCTATCCTAGTTATCCTTATCAGGTGTGAAGAGAATTGGATTCTGCTCCCACTTTTAATTAACCCTTGCTAAACAAAAGAAAGTCAAGTGAACAAATTAATTTGATTCTCAGGTCCTAGTCAACTCCTATGGAAAGACTAGAGTTATTGGAGTACAAATTAACCAGCAAAGAATTCCAATTTCAATCAACAGCTGAGTTTGATAACTCAAGTGTTGCTAATTACTTAACCAAAGCCAAAAGGGGAGAAAATCTACTTGAATGAAAATAATTTGGATACATAAATTAAAGAAAGCAATCATAAGTCTGAAATACCTCAAAATATATTAAATAGAACATTCAAATCTTAACATGGAAAAGTTAATAAGCCAATTTAGGAACATTAACAAGTAAAAGCATTGGAATAAATAAAAGCAGAAAATAAATTAAAGGAATATTGAACCTGTGATTGTAGAAGCAATCCTAAAATAAGAGAAATCTTAATCCTAAATCCTAAGAGAGAGGAGAGAACCTCTCTCTCTAAAACTACATCTAAAACCTAAAACTATGTGAATATTGTCTCTTACTAAGTTGTTCTACATATCTATTTTGACTCCTCCATTCTTTGGCTTATATTCTGTGTTTCTGGTTTGGATTTGGGCCAAAAAAAGGGTCCAGAAATCGCTGGGGGCATTTTCTGCAGATTCCTGTACGTGGCATCTATCACGCGTTCGCGTGGGTCATACGTTCACATCATCTTGGAGTTTTCCTTGTCATGCGTACGCGTTAATTGCATTTTGTTCAAGGCGCGCGTCCGCATCATCTACGTGTTTGCGTCACAGCATTTTCGCGCTAGGCATGCGTTCGCGTCGTCCATGCATTCGCGTCGCTGCCTTTTCTTCAAAACTCCATTTTTGTGCTTTCCTTCCATTTTTGTATGTTTCCTTTCTGTCCTTTAAGTCATTCCTGCCCTATAATCTCTGAAATCACTTAACGCACATATCAAGACATCGAATGGTAATAAGAGAAGATTAATATTAGCAAATATAAGGCCAAAGAAGAATGTTTTCAATCGTAGCACAAAATCAGGAAGGAGAATGTAAAACATGCATTTTGTATGAACAAGTGTATGAAAGATTGATAAAATCCACTCAATTGAGCACAAGATAAACCATAAAATAGTGATTTATCAACCTCCCCACACTTAAACAATAGCATGTCCTCATGCTAAGCTCAAGAGAAGCTATAAGGGAGTGAAGAGGAATGGTAGAATGTATGAAATGCAACCTATCTATATGAATGCAACTACATGCTAAGATGTTTCTATCTACTTGGTTAAAAGTAAATAAGCTCTCCAAGACAAAAATAATTCAAATTTCACTAATTAAAATTATACAATAAAGACAAGTAAACTTGTAAGAAGACAGCTTATGAAAGTAGGGAACATAGAATCAAGCATTGAACCCTCACTGGTAGTCTATATGCACTCTAATGACTCAAGTGTATATGGTAATTCACTCTACTCTTCTCTAATCTTGCTTTCTAAACTTTGTTCTTTATCTAACCAATCAACAAGTATTTAATGTACCAATGCAAATATCATGAGGTCTTTTCAAGGTTGTAATGGGGCTAAGGTAAGGGTGAGGGTATATATATGGCTAAGTGAGCTATAAATTGAATCTTTAATTAACCTAAGCTTTCACCTAACATACATATACTCTATATAATTCTAATTCATGCATAGCTACCCAAAATTCCCACTTTTGCATCACATACTCATGTATCAACTTTTCTTTAATTTTATCACATATACATTGATTTTTCATTAACTTAACATTGGGGTAATTTTGTCCCCTTATTTATTTACTTATTTATTGAATATTTTTTTTGGATTTTTTAATTATTTTTTTTAAATAGAAAAATAAACATAACTTATCAATACACATGGATTTTTAATTTTTCTAGTCTCACATGAGTAGGTACCCAAATTCTCAATATTTTATCAAAGTAAAAACATAACATATTCGTTTATTAACCCATGTTCCCACAGTTTTCCCACACTTAATTGTTACACAATCCTTATCTTAAGCTAACCAAAGATTTAATTGGGATATTTAATTATTTTTCTGCTTAAGGCTAGTGATGTGGTTATAGAACAGAATAAATGGGGATAAAAAGGCTCAAGGTGGCTAACAAGGGTGATGTAAAAGGTAGGCTTATTTGGGATAAGTGAGCTAATAACAAATAATGGCCTCAATCATATGCAAGCATGTAAATACACTAAATAGTGGACATATAGAATGGAACAAAACAAAGATTGCAATCATAGGGAAGAAAACACACAAAAATAAAATATTATGGTTAAATAATGTAACCATATAAATAAGCTCAAAATCTCACAGGTTGTGTGTTCTTTGGCTCAAAAACTATGTCCCAAATACAACTTCAAACAAGTTTAACACAAAAATTTTGATTTTAAATTAGTGAAATTTTTCAAAAATAGGGTCCTAGAAAGACTTATTATTTTTCAACCAAGTAGTACGTAAATGCAAACAATCAACTACACATGCAATCTATTATGCAATGCAACAATGAACTAATAAAGAAAATAAGACATTGGTGTTGAGAAGAGAATAACTAACCCATGGAGATCAATATCGACCTCCCCACACTTAAAGATTGCACCGTCCTTGGTGCATGCTGAGATGTGCAGGTGGACGGGCTGTTCCAACTGGCACTTTTCTCCAAAGATTGTGCAGGTGGACTTGTTTGTTTTCCCATATAGAAGTTCTTTTCCTTTTCTTTTCTGGTGGCCATCCTGAAAGAAGGGAAAAAGAAAAAAAGTAACCCAGAAACAAAGATGGAAACAAATAAAATATGGGTGTTTAATGACAAATAATAAGGGTCTCAATTACATGCTAGCTACAACGTGCAAGTGAGAAAATAATAGAAGCACATGACAAATCAGGAGTGCAAAAATTACAACAAAGGGGAAGAGACAGTAGACAATGAAGACAATATAAATTCATGTCAATGCAAAAGGAATACAGGTATCATAAAAGATTGGCATTGACAGATAATTAATATCATCCAACAGTGTGAAACAAGTCACTAAGCATCAAAATAATACCAGAAAAGATACAACAGTTGAAAAAAGAAAATTTAACACTAATAAAAAATAATAAATTTAGAAAAAAAATAAAAATATGCACAAAGTGAAAATGCAGTGAAAGAAAGTATGCAAATAAGTAAGTAAAATAGAATGGAAGTGAAGAAGGATGATGAAGAAAAAGAAAGTAGGAAAGAAAGAAGAAAGAAGAAAAGATAGAAGAAATTAGGATTAGAGAAGAAAAGATAAGATAATTGGTACTAATCTGGATAAGTTGTGCGATGCAGGCGATGCGGACGCGTGGGTCACGCGTTCGCGTGTTTTGTGATATTTTCAAGTGACGCGGACGCGTGGGTCACGTGGTCGCGTGACTTGATTTATGCGAATGGCGCGAGGGCAGCCATGCGTTTGCGCAACTCTCTGTTTTAAACCCATTTTGCCAAATTTTAGGGTGACGCGATCGCGTGGTTGACGCGATCGCGTGAATGGCCATAGTTTAAAAACGACGTGGCCGCATGGGGCACGTGGTCGTGTGATAGGGCTGGTGCTTCCAGCATCATTCTAGCCCAGCTCCATCATAACTTGCTGCCATACACCTCTTTTACGTCGAATTTTGGGGCACGCGTTCGCGTGGGTGACGCGGACGCGTGGGAGGCTTGTTTTCAAAATGATGCGGACGCGTCATTGACGCGGTCGCGTGGGCATAGTTGTGCCTAAGGCGCGCCTCCAGCCACGCTTTCACGTGACTTTCTGTTCATATTTCTTTTCTTCATAATGCACATGTGACGCGGACGCGTCAGCGACGCTTACGCGTCGCGTGCATTTTTTTTAATGCAGTATGCAACATGCAGAATGCATAATACAAATGCTGATATGGAGGTTATGAATGATTCCAGGTTCAATAGAATAAAACAAAACTTTAAGACAAACAAAACGAAATAAAATTAAAATTGAAAAGGAACGATCATACCATGGTGGGTTGTCTCCCACCTAGCACTTTTAGTTAAAGTCCTTAAGTTGGACATTTGGTGAGCTCCTTGTCATGGCGGCTTGTGCTTGAACTCATCCTGAAACTTCTACCAATGCTTGGACTTCCAATAAGCTCTATCAATACCAAGTAAATTTCTCAAGCTTTGATGGAGTTTTTCACAAGTTTTGAGCTCCCAAATTTGATCCTCATATATGCCTGGATCCCAAATCTTGTTTCTGCATCCGTCTTCAAGTTGATCATCATGGTTTCATCCGGGTGGCAAGCACTCTGAATTCTCTACGGAGTACCAAACTCTTCTTTTAAATCTAACCAAATTATCACCAGTTGAGCCCTTACATCTTTCTCTTGAAGTATCAACCTTGATAAGCCTTGATTTGTAACTCCAACCACTAAACATTCTTCTCTTACGCTTAATGCCACAAAGGTTCCTAAGTTGGCCGTCCGTTTCAAGAATACCGTACTCAAGTGGGATAGGAAGACGAACAGAGATAAGTTTTACCCACTCAAGTGAAGGAGTAGACGACAACCTAGGTGGAGAAGTCTCCAACGTTCTTGACAAAGCGTACTCAACTCTCGTCCATCCTTTTCGAAGGGCTTCTACTTCCACATCAATTGCAGACTCAATCAGAGAAGAGTCTTCATACTCAAGGAGTTCATTTGAGGATGTAGATTTATCACTAGGAGGACTTGATGCATGATTCTCATCACCAAGAAAACTTACTTCTTGATCTATCCCATCCAAGTCTTCATAAGGAATATGCCATGGAGGTTATGCACTGGCCTTCTTGACATCAATTTCACTCTTATTGGAGGGGTACTCTACAATTCTAGATTCCCATGGAGGTTCAGCATCTCCTAAATCTTCAACCACTTCTTCCTCTGCAACTGTTATGGCTTCCTCCACTTGTTCCAATACAAAGCCATGTTCCTCGTTGTCCACCGGAGTTTCTAGTGTCTCTTTCATACTACGCTCTTCTTTTGATTCTTCACATGTACCCATGGGAGTACTTTGAGTGCTCAGATGTTGGAAAGCTAATCGATTTACTACCTCGGTAAAGGCATTCGTGAATTCTAGTACTCCCTGTTTCATCTCTCTTTGCCCTTGAAGAAGAACACCAATAGTATCATGCATTGAAGGTTGAGGTGGATGTGAAGGCTCATTATTTAGGAAGAAAGGTTCATGATAAGAGGGTGGTTCATCACTCTCCCTCTTTTCCACTTGTTGCATAGCACACTTTAATTCCTTGTTCTCAAGTTGAGATTCTTTAGCCATGAAAGCTTCGGGTGCCATTCGGTTTACCGGTCGGTCTAATTGACGCAGGGTTGCTTGAAATCGATCCATTGTTTCCTTGAGATGATCCCTTGACTTTTGTTCTGCTCAGATATCATAAGTAGGATCATAAGGCTCTTGGATTGATGGATATGGATGTGGTGGTCCTTGGGAGTAACTGGGTTGGAATTGTGGTTGATATGGTATGTAAGGGTTAGAATCATGTGATGGTGTTTGGTAGTAGGGGGCTTCTGAGTGTAGTGGTCCAAAGGTATGTTGAAAAGGGGGTTCATAAGCATATGGTGGGGTAATTACAAGGGGGTCCACCATATTCATCATCTTGGTACGCTCCCTGGAATGGCTCTTGACTATAGTAATTTGGTGGAGGTTGGTTGTCACGAAAGGGTCCACCATAACTATTGTCTCGGCATGCATTGTGGAATGGTCTTTGTCTGTGGTACTGTGGAAGGTGTTGTTGCCGAAAGGGTTGATCAGATCCTCGTGGCTCCTTCCATCTCTGATTGTTTTGACCTTGATGCATGTTCCTATTATAATTTCCATTCCTTGCAACAACATTGGAACCAAACTCAAAGCGATGGGGGTGAGAACTCATAGCAACTAATAAAAATAAAAAACAAAAATAAAATCAAATAAACAAGCAAAACAAAATATTTACAATAACCAATAATAAGGCACACATTTACAATTCCCCGGCAACGGCGCCATTTTGAAGAACGAAACTCTCGCGCGATCTAGAATTTTCACAAATAAATTCCCGTTGTAAGTATAGCTTCTAGACCGACAAGAATTCCTTTCTTACAAAAGTTTGGTTGTCACAAGTAACAAAACCAATAAAATTTATAACTGAAGTATTTAAGCATCAGGTCGTCTTCTCAAGGAATTGCAGGGAAGTATGATTTATTATTAGTTATGTAAAAAGATATGCTTTTGGGTTTTTTTTAAAATAAGGAACAAGTAATTTAAATAACAAGAAAAATAAATTAATAATTAATAAAATCTCTTGGCAAGGTATAAGAATTGGACGTCCTATCCTAGTTATCCTTATCAGGTGTGAAGAGAATTGGATTCTGCTCTCACTTTTAGTTAACCCTTGCTAAACAAAGGAAAGTCAAGTGAACAAATTAATTTGATCCTTAGGTCCTAGTCAACTCCTATGGAAAGACTAGAGTTATTGGAGTACAAATTAACCAGCAAAGAATTCCAATTTCAATCAACAGCTGAGTTTGATAACTCAAGTGTTGCTAATTACTTAACCAAAGCCAAAAGAGGAGAAAATCTACTTGAATGAAAATAATTTGGATACATAAATTAAAGAAAGAAATCATAAGTCTGAAATACCTCAAAATATATTAAATAGAACATTCAAATCTTAACATGGAAAAGTTCATAAGCCAATTTAGGAACATTAACAAGTAAAAGCATTGGAATAAATAAAAGCAGAAAAAAATTAAAGGAATATTGAACCTGTGATTGTAGAAGCAATCCTAAAATAAGAGAAATCCTAATCCTAAATCCTAAGAGAGAGGAGAGAACCTCTCTCTCTAAAACTACATCTAAAACCTAAAACTATGTGAATATTGTCTCTTACTACGTTGTTCTACGTATCTATTTTGATTGCTCCATTCTCTGGCTTATATTCTATGTTTCTGGTCTGGATTTGGGCAAAAAAAGGGTCCAGAAATCGCTGGAGGTGTTTTCTGCAGATTCCTGTACGTGGCGTCTGTCGCGCGTTCGCATGGGTCACGCGTTCGCGTCATCTGGGAGTTTTTCTTGTCACGCGTACGCATCGGTCACGCGTACGCGTCAATTGCGTTTTGCTCAAGGCGCACGTCCGCGTTATCTACGCGTTCGCGTCGCTGAATTTTTGCGCTAGGCATGCGTTCGCGTCGTCCATGCGTTCGCGTTGCTGCCTTTTCTTCAAAACTCCATTTTTGTGCTTTCCTTTCATTTTTGTATGTTTCCTTTCTGTCCTTTAAGTCATTCCTGCCCTGTAATCTCTGAAATCACTTAACGCACATATCAAGGCATCGAATGGTAATAAGAGAAGATTAATATTAGCAAATATAAGGCCAAAGAAGCATGTTTTCAATCGTAGCACAAAATCAGGAAGGAGAATGTAAAACATGCATTTTATATGAACAAGTGTATGAAAGATTGATAAAATCCACTCAATTGAGGACAAGATAAACCATAAAATAGTGGTTTATCAGTATGCAGCATTAATTATTAGCCACGTACTTTACCTTTTTGGGTGACTATTGAAATACTTTATTGACATTATTAAAATAGACATGTTAGTTTGCTTCGCAGTTAAATATTTATGACTTTTTTTTCCATAGTGCAGAATTTTAGAGAAAAAAAGTATAATATTCTTTAAATTAAAAAGATGGAAAAAATAATAAAATATATTAAAAAAATAAATAAATAACGATAACATTCATTAGATTAAAAGAAGTTAAAAAAATACGCATGTTTGTCAAATTAATTAAAATAAAATATTAAAAAATCCTCGGAATAGCGGTGGTTCTAAACTGCCGCGAATAAAGTCCAAACAAAGCATCAAATAGCGGCGGTTCAAAACTGCCGCAAACAAAATTTTCGCAAAAAAATTGCTGCGGTTGATGACTGTCGCAAACACGCATGGGCAATCACTGTTGGATGATATAGCGGCGGTTATAAACCGCTGCTAAACTGTTCGACGCAAAATTTTTGATTTACGGCGGTTATGCCAGTGGTTGCTGGAAACCGCCGCAATTCGACAAGGAAACCGCCACTATTCTCCGCAATTCGACAAGAAAACCTGTATATTAAATGATTTGAATTATTATTATTACTATAAAAATTTAATTTTTATATATATTGTCCCTATATAACTAAATTATTTTAGAAATAAAATTCAATTTAATTGGTTTAATAGTTTAAAGATTATGTAAAAGAGAAACAACCAGAATATTAAATGTCGCATGAACACTTACCTAAGATTTTTAACCAGAATATTAAATGTCGCATGAACACTTACCTAAGATTTTTAAACAAGAGTTCGATCAGATGCAACTGAGTACTAAAAAGGTTAAGACCCGTGAGGACGTTGTCCTAAATATGCCGAGTGATAGCATGGAGATGATCGGTGAAGGGAGCAAGGTGCCTGTTCATCCTCTTAAACAATCATATAAGGACTCGCTCTTTATGGTCCATGGCACATCCATTAACGCTGAAGATGGAGCTATCGAGGACATTGATAAAGATGCATTTGATTCGGAGGACCATTAGTACAAGAATAAAGAAGAACTACCGAAAGGGAAAAAAACCCTTTGATCATTGTCCGATTATTCCAATCTCTAAAGATGAGTTTGAAAAATGGTGCAAGCCATGGTATGTAGCGCTCATTACGAAAGTCTTGGGCATGAAAGTTGGCCTGGGATACATGAAGCAAAAGCTCAGAAGAGACTAGGTAAAACAAGGTAATATTAATGTTATTGACATGGATTGTGATTATTTCTTGGTTCATTTTCAAATGAAGAAGACTACAACCATGTTCTTCTCAAAGGCCCATGGATGGTTGCTAGCCATTACTTGATTGTTCAGAGATGGTGGACATTCTTCCTTACCTCTGAAAGTGTAGTTAAAAAGATCGCGGTGTGGATTCGAATCCCTAATCTCCCCATTGAGTTGTATAACCACCATTTTCTCTGGAGAGTTGGTTCAGCCATTGGCACTATGTCAAAAGTTGATCGAGCCACTTCCATACACTCTTGAGGGAGGTTCGCAAGGATCTATATTGAGCTTGACTTATCTAAGAAGTTGGTTCCGAGAATCTCTGTGCTAGGAAATATTCTCAACATTGAATATGAGAGTCTTCACTTAATCTTCTTTTCATGTGGTAAATACGGTCATCGATCTTACCAGTGTACTGAGGTGCTAGAGTGCAATGTGAAGATGGTGATGCCAGAAGCCATCGACAATGGAAAGGGAGTCGATGATAAAGAAGAATGCAACACCCTAAGCTAGATCTTATCCTTGAAGGCCTTTAGATAGGGTGTCACTCTTTTCGGAAGCAAATTAACTCAATCGTTATGCAAGAAAGAAGGGGAATACGCATGAAGCTTTGGAAAAAAATTGATAAATGATCTAAAAGATGGAGTTGAACACACACAAGCAAGTTCAATCAAATAAAATAACAACCAATTTCCATGAGTACGGTTTTCTAAAAGGTAAATGCCTAAAAATAACTGTGACGAAAAACCCGACGCGCCCTAACTAATTTCGTCGAAGAAACCCTCGTACTTATACCATATCCTATCTTTGGTCGGGACCCCTCAGTCTTCCAGAAATTGGGGTACCAGCAATTCTCTTCTAACATTCTTTCGTGGCGTGAAGGTTTGGTTCTGTTGTGTGGGGGTGAACTACGATCTGACGGGGTGCTGAAGTGGGAGAATAGGCACGTATTCCACTTTTGGACTTCTGTGAAAGGTCAATTTCTCCTCTGGGTCCTCCTTCATTGGGTCCTCCTCCTGGCTGGGGCTGCTGGACTCCTTTTCCTTTGTCTCAGAATCTGACTCGAGGTAGACCACCTCGGGTGACCGCTTCTTGGGTATTGAAGTATCCGTATCTAAGAAGGTTATGACAGGCAGTTGGGGGTCTCCTCCTATGAAGTCTCGACCTAAGTAGATAGTTTGGAGCACGGTAGTAGTGGTCGTAACTACCCACGCGTGCTTTGAGGGATCATACTCAGAAGTCACCCTCAGAGGGCGCTGCGTCGTCTCTATCCGCTGTGCCATGCTCCTTTGGAGATAGTATGGAAAAGAAAGAGGGGTGAGAACTTAAAAGATCTCAGTCGGAGTGCTATGTAACACCTTCATATCTATCCCCAGCCCACTTATGGGATTTAAAAAATTATAAGGCATGGCATGTATTATGAACTTTTTTCGTAAAACGTAAAACATAATATGCACAAAAGGAAAGCATGTAATGTTAACATAGGCAAGCCAAATAGAAAGGATAATAATTTATGAAAAATCAACATAATCATGACTTAAGAAAATAACCTTAAAAATAGTAATCACAATCAAACTTTCCTTTATACTTTCCCTTTCTTAACTTGTAACTTTTATGGAAGGTATTGAGCTCAAACCGGTATAAAAGGTGGGAGTCCCCTTCCTTTACCGAAGGTTCTTATCCTAAATGTTTTGCTGATCATCTTCCCTTACCGAAGGATCATATCGATATCTTGTCTTTAGGGTCACCTTCTTTACCGAAGGATCATTCCCTCAAATCAATTTACAATCAAAGTTATTTAGACATGCACAAGAAGGAAGTTATGTCAAACAAGAGATATAATTATATAAAATTGATGGGATAGTCCCCTTCCCTTACCAAAGGTTCTTATCCCAAAGGTTTGCCGATCACCTTCCCTTACCGAAGGATCATCTCGATTATCTTGTCTTTGGGGGTCACCTTCCCTTACCGAAGGATCATTCCCTCAGTTCAATTCACAGATAAGGTTGTTTAGGCATACACAAGAAGAAAATCATGCAAGAAGATGGACATATATGATGATAAAAAGAACATGTGAAATAATGATACCATAGTTATATAGCACAGGATAGGCATGTACTCTCTAATTAAAGAGATATTAACAACATAATGGCATAAATTAAAATATCATATTAATGCACATAAAAATAGGGCATATTAAATGATCGAGCAAAGTTTCTAGGAGGGTATGTACTCTTGACCTAAAGGAATATTAATAATATAATGGCTTGATTTAAAGGATCATATTAATGCACATAAAATTAGGACATATTGGATAATTGAGCAAAGTTTATAAAAGGGTATGTACTCTTAACCCAAAGGAATATTAGTAACATAATGGCAATATGGCATTATTTAAAGGATCATATTAATGCACATAAAAATAGGGCATATTGAACAAAGTTTATAAAAGGGTATGTACTCTTGACCCAAAAGAATATTAGTAACACAATGACATGATTTAAAGGATCATATTAATGCACATAATGAAAATAGGGCATAATAAATAATTGAACAAGATTTATAAAAAGACATATACTCTTGACTTAAATGGCTTGTAAGGTAGTAGTAACAATTATGAGGATAACATTCATCACGAAACTACACAAATATGGATGTATTCTTTATCCAAAGTTCTTAAACAATGATATATATATATATGAGAGGAACTTTGATGACAAACATGATGTATGTGTAAAGAAAAGGAACAAGAGAAACAATGCCATAAAACACACAACCATGCTAACATGATAAGAACACCATAGATGGTAGCAAAATAATAAAAATAGAGCATAATGCATACTAAACATAAAAGTAAAAAGCATAATTTCCTATCCTTTTCTAACGCTTCTTTATTGGCTATGAGGTTGACTCTTATGTTTATTCACAGAATATTTTTGTAAAGAGAGAAGGGAGAGGATTAGTGTTTGAGAGGGGTGATCTTCTACCTATTGGTATACTCCTATTTATATAGGTGTGACCGGGGTATTTTTAAATTCAAGAGAAGGGCGGTTGTTAGATTCCTATCCGTGATTTAAAATTCTAAGCTTATCTTCTAATTGGTTTTTAAATTTCAAAAATTGAATTTTCTTAAAAAGGGTGAGGGGCGGTTGTTACAAAGAATCTGGTGAGGCAGTGAATGATACGAATGAAAATCAAAGGATTGTAGCATCAAGTTCGAAAAGCCAAGAGAGTCGTGATCCTCCAGAATTTGGGCCCTAGATGATGGTCTAAAAGCAAGTGAGAAAGAAATCTTCATAAAAAAAGAAGCTAATTATGGCAAGGAAAATCAAACTAATTTGGAAAGAAATAATGCTAATGAGAGTAGCTTTATATTTGGTGTGTTAATTGAGGAAGAAGTGAAAAACCAACAAGTGCATAAAGTGCACGAAGATAATGTTGTGGTGGCCATGCATATTGAGTCAAGTTAAAGTGGTCAAAAAGTCCATAAAAAAAGATTCCTTTTCAGATTCTTATTGAAATACCTAGTCCCGGACTGGGAAAAACTCATAAAGTGTGAAAAAAGGTGCCAATGATAAGAATGGGTCAAATTAGGCGAATAAGATCAATAACCCAAATTGAAACAAGTTGAGATTCCTAAGCCAATGCCTTCTGCGAAGTCAGTCGTCCCCCCTTCTAGTGAGAACGCCAAATAGAAGAACACACAGAAAGAAGAAATGGAGCGAGAGATCCTCGAGAGAATACACATAATGCAACAAGAACCCAAAGGAGAATCCTGTCGTCAGCTCTACCATGAAAAACAACCCCGATGATGGCATGGATGTGGACAACCCAAATTCAGGGATGGCAATACCCCAAGAAAAGCCACTGGATGAGATGATGGAGGTTGTCCATTCGATTGGTAGTAGTGGTGTCCTGGCCACAATGAATCATCCTGGTTTGAGCAGATGAGTAAGTTATCCTATTTAAATGTTTCAATCTCTGGTAACCTCTCTTTCCTTTTCTGTTTATGATGAATTTTATTGTTTGGAATTATCGTGGTGTGGGTGAAAACTCATTCCCTTCTCTGATTAGAGACATAAAGAGAGAGTATATTATTGGCTTTCTGGTTCTATTAGAAACTCATATTAGTGGTAATAAAGGTGTTAAAATACGAGCCAAAATGTTGTTTGATAAATGTTTTGTTGTTGAAACCAGAGGTCATTCTGGTGGAATTTGGTATTTGTGGAATTCATATATGTTGACCGTAGATATCTTTAACCACCATCAACAATTTGTGTATATGAAAGTATTTGACAAGGACTCAGGTGCATGGGCTTTCACTCCTATGTATGGGAGCCCTCAGAATGTATATAGAAGAAAGGAAGATCATATAGCTTGGGAGCACTCTTTAGATGGAACTTTCAATTTGAAGTTTGCCTATCAAGTTATCTATGGCAATTCAAATCCTTCAGATCTATTGTTAAAGATTATTTGGAGGTGGAAAGGCCAAGAGAGGATCCGTTCATTCGTTTGGTTGGTTGGTGTTCATACCCTGGGTCGAGATGTCCGACCCAGGATGATCGACAACAAGCCAACCGACCTCTTCAGGTTAGGAACATCCGACCTCTTCTCCAAGAGTTCGGCCAAATCACTACAGAGGCCCAAACAGAGGAACACGACCCAAATCTAAAGGCAACCCAAGCCTATAGAGATAAGGGCGGTTCCCCTTAAAGATAAGATGACTTCACTCAAAGATAAGATAAGATAACTATCTTATCTCCAGAAAGGTCACTCCACACCATTATAAATACACTGGAGCACCCAGGTATAACTCATACTCTGATTCTACTAAAAACCTGCTTAATACCCTTGCTAACTTAAGCATCGGAGTCCCTTGCAGGTACCACCACCCTCCGGTGACAAAGGATCAGCATCACCACCAGTCCAACAAATCGGACGCGATAGCTCCGGCCACCACTTACAAGTCAGACACGTCAGCGCCGATTAGCACATAAGATCTCGTCCGAGATCGACCTACAGTTTCAGGTAACCCTCGAAACAAAGCGACCGACCTGGGTCGAGTTACCCGACCCGGGATGATTGGCGACAAAGCGACCGACCTCTTCAGGTCAGACTACCCAACCTCTTCTAAAGAGCTCGGCACAAAGAGGAACCGAGGCAAACCCGGATAAATGCCGGGCTATACTTGACATGAAGAGTCCGACCTGTGTCAAAAAGGTACAACAACTCAACGGAAGATTGGCAGCCTTGTCCAGATTTCTAGCTGGATCAGCAATAAGATCTCTCCCTTTTTACGCCACTCTAAGGAAGGGAAAGAGGTTTGAATGGACAACAGAGTGCAAGCAGGCCTTCCAGGATTTCAAAAGGTTCTTGGGACAACCACCTATTCTAACTCGGCCACGGGAAGGAGAGCCACTTATATTGTACCTCGCAGTAGACAATCGGGCAGTAGCCTCAGTACTAGTCCGAGAGGACAACAGTGGACAAAAACCTATATACTTCATCAGCAAAGCACTACAAGGGTCTGAACTAAACTACCAAAAAATAGAAAAATTCGCCTATGCTCTCATACTAACATCCCAACGACTTCGCCCATATTTCCAAGCCCATATCATCAGGGTTCGAACCAACCAGCCCATAAAAGGTATTCTGTAGAAGATAGACTTAGCAGGAAGAATCTTACAATGGGCAGTCGAGTTGTCCGAATTTGACCTTCAATATGAAATTTGGATAACCATCAAATCACAGTATCTGGCCGACTTCATTGCAGAGATTACGGACACCCCGGAAATCCCTACAGAATGGAGTCTCTACGTAGACGATTCCTCAAACAAAACTGGAAGTGGTGCAGGCATGATAATAGAAAGCGATCAGGGAACCCAAATCGAATGTTTCCTCAAATTCGGGTTCCCTGCTTCAAATAACCAGGCCAAATATGAGGCACTACTAGCTGGTTTGAAGCTGGCTAAGGAGGTTGGAGCTCAAAAGCTTATCATCTTCAGCGACTCACAAGTGGTCACCTCACAAATAGCAGGGAGCTACCAAGCCAAGGATACCACTTTGAAAAAGTACTTGGACAAAACCAGGGAACAGCTCAGACAACTCGGAGAATATGAGGTCTGCCACATACCTCGGGAACAGAATGCTCGAGCTGATGCACTCTCAAAACTAGCCAGCACCAAACCAGGGGGCAACAATAGAAGCCTCATCCAAGAGATGCTGCAGAACCCGTCAATCTCGAAGAAGAAAAAGTCCTAGCCATAATAGGTCTGGATCAAGGATGGATGACTTCCATAATTAACTACCTCAAAACAGAAACACTCTCTACAGATAAGAAGGAGGCAAAGAGGTTAAAGCGGGAAGCACAATACTACACCATCATAAACAATACTCTATACAAGAGAGGGATTTCAACACTGTTGTTAAAATGTGTGCCGACTTCCAACACAAAGGAAGTTTTAGAAGAAGTACACAGTGGCATCTATAGCAACCATCTCGGAGCACAAGCCCTCGCCAAAAAAGTACTCCGGGCTGGATTCTATTGGCCAAATTTACAAAAAGAAGCAATGGAATTCGTAAAGACATGTCTACCATGTCAGAAGCATGCTAATTTTCACATCGCCCCACCAGAGGAGCTCATCAGTGTAACCTCACCATGGCCATTTGCAAAATGGGGACTCGACCTCCTTGGGCCCTTCCCTCAAGGATCAGGACAAGTCAAGTTCCTCATCGTCGGGGTAGACTATTTTACAAAATGGATTGAGGCAGAACCCCTAGCCAACGCCACTGCTCAAAGAAGTCAAAATTCCTATATAGAAACATTGTCACAAGGTTTGGGGTTCCATACTCTATTACCACAGATAATGGCACTCAATTCGCAGACGCAGGCTTCAGAAAATTGGTGGCCGACTTGAAAATAAAGCACCAATTCACATCCGTAGAACATCCCCGGGCTAAAACGGAGATTACAGGATGCAAAGGGAGCCTGGGCTGAAGAGCTCCCACAAGTCCTATGGGCATATCGGACAACTCCACACTCCACCACAAAGGAATCACCTTTCCGATTAGCTTACGGAATGGAGGCAATGATCCCAGTGGAGGTCGAAGAAGGATCGCCTAGAGTAATCCACTACAGTGAAGAGGCCAACTCCTAACTTCAAAAGGAAGAACTCGACCTACTTCCAGAAATCCGAGAAAGAGCTCGGATCAAGGAAGAGGCGTTAAAACATCGAATGGCCTCAAGATACAACCGAAAGGTAGTACAGCGAGGTTTTGCTGAGAACGACGTCATCCTAATCCGAAATGATATCGGAACAAATCGACTTGGAGAAGGAAAGCTGGCAGCAAACTCGAAAGGACCCTACCGAGTCGTAGAAGTACTCGGAAAAGGGCTACTACAGGCTGACCAAACTCGAAGGGCAAGAGCTTCCAAGGTCATGGCACGCCTGCAACTTAAGAAGGTATTACAGTTAGGAGGTAATAAAGATCTTAGGATGAGGTGCACTCTTTTTCCTGAAAAAGGTTTTTTAACGAGGCACCGAGCCAAGATCTATCAACTACCTGACTTAGAGGGATAAAACGCCCACATGTATATATTTGCATATTCTTTATTTTGAATAAAATTTTTTAGATTTTCCACAAATCCTCTTATCAAGATGCATTAATTTAAAACGCAAAAAATTCATCGCCCGATTACAAAGCTATAGATTGGCAGAAAGTGAAAATCAAATTCACTGCTCGATCACGATAAAGACCAACGAAGATTAAAACCAAATTCATCAAAAGGTCAACCAAACGAGGATCAAACTCAATTTCTACAAAATCGGCAAAGATGAAAAGTGACAAAAATAGAATAATGCAAGAAGTTATCGAAAGTGATCCATAGGAAAGGACCTGACGAGGTCTTAATAAAAATGGGTTGCTAAAAATAACTTAAAGACGGACCGACGTAAAGAAGTTGGACCAGTCGACCACAATAACCAAAGTTATAAAAAGTAAATCCCTAGAAAGAGGCCTGGCCAGCCCTAAAAAAGAGGATTACTAGAAATAACTTAGAAGGGACCGACATGATGAAGTCGGCCCAACAAAATCACAAAGTTATAAAAGTAATCCATAAAAGAGACCTGACAAGGGTCCAAATGAAATAGATTACTAAGAAATAACTTAGAAGGGACTGACATGATGAAGTCGGCCCAACAAAATCACAAAGTTATAAAAGTAATCCATAAAAGAGACTTGACAAGGGTCCAAATAAAATGGATTACTAAGAAATAACTTAGAAGGGACCGACATGATGAAGTCGGCCCAACAAAATCACAAAGTTATAAAAAGCAATCCATAAAAGAGATCTGACAAAGGTCCAAATAAAATGGATTACTAGAAATAACTTAGAAGGGATTGGCATGAGAAAGTTAGCCCAAACAAACCTACAAAGTTATAAAAAGTAATCCATAAAAAAGACCTAAATAAAATGGATTACTAGAAATAACTTCAGACAAACCGAGATGAAGAAGTCGGACCAAAGCTACAGAAGTATAAGAAGTAAACCTCAAAGGATTACTAAAAACAATTCAAAGACATCGATCGACAGAAGATATGCGCCAAAGGGACTCCAAATTGGACGCAGAAAATCTACAAGTATTAAAGTAAAAAGGCAATCAAAGGAGGTCGGAAGACAAGATTCCAACACCCTGAAGAGTGCTAAAGTAAGAAATCGACAAGCATATCACAAAAAAACAAGATTACTATGATAAACAGACTCAAGAGGCCGCTTGAAGCCGACCCCAAGAGCTCGAGAAACTACTTTGTTTTTTTCAAAATAAAGGTTGCTAAAGGAAAAGCAACTAAAGGATCCAAAGTTGGGCAAACCACCAATTACAGAAATAAAAGTTTAAAAAGCCCACAGACTGGGCTGTACATAATATGTCAGAGAAAAATTATAAAGGATCCAAAGACTTCCCAGTAGCAGCATCTCGGGGTGAACGAGGACGAGTCTGAAGCGGTACTGCATCTACCGTCCCATCATCCCAGTTCAAGATCTGGACGTCAAGATCAGACTCGAGCTGACCGACTTCAGCTGCTGGAGTAGAGGAAGGCGGGGCAACAGAAGCTTTGGCAGATGGTACAAGAGGAGGGTCGACCTCATCATCATCATCATCAAGGTCATCAGAGACAATCTTACCATCTCTTACAATGTTGTCCAAGCTAAAAAAGTTTAGGTCGAGCTCGGGCGCAAGAAATCGAACATGATCCTTCAAATTCTTGTAAGCAGCATTCACACTGCCTACAAGATGACCCTGGAGTTCGGCATAATCAGCCCGAGCTGATTCTAAAATCTCCCTAAGGTCCATCATCTCCCTATAAGTCAAGACATAGCTCTCCTTATGCTTCAGTGCCATATCCTCAGCCAACTTTGCAGAAGCCACAGCAGCAATAGCCTGAGTCTTCTCACCCTCCAACTCTTCTTCCAGCTTCGCCACCTTCACCTCAAGCTCCTCCTTCAAACCCTTAATCCGGTCGAACTCTGATTTGGCCTCTTCCATAAAAGCTTTGGTTGCATGAATGGGAAGATCTTGAGCAGTCCGATATAAAGCTGCTCCCATATGAGCCATCTTAATACTACTCCGAGTGATGAAATCCAAATGGCGAAGAAGAGAGACATCGTCAGTAGGAATAACACCGTAAGGAGCAATTTGTTGATCAACAAAACCAACAGCATCGAAGTCAGGAGCATCCAGATTAAAAGGTTCCACAGTCCTTTGTCTTTTGGGAAGAAGGCCGACAGAGGGAGAAGAGGTAGCAGTAGAAGTCTGGGGGGGTCAACTATACGAACCTGAGGCGTAGGAATCATCTTCCTCAGCCCAGCAGTATTCAAAACAGGCTTCTTGGGAGGAACCTGGGAAGATTCTTCCCCAGCAACTTTACCCGAGATGTGCTGCGCTGCTGTAGCTTTTCTCGCCTTCTTAAAGGCCTTCATAGATTCGTTGTTTTTAATCATCTCTGAAAATACACAAGAAACCAAGTTATAAACTAGAAGGAAAAGGAATGAGCTCAACAAAATAAACAAGTACGACAAATATTAAGGAAGTCGACCCCTACCCAGTTCAGCTCGGAGAAGTAAAGAATTTCCTAAAAATTTCTTAGTATCAAGATGGGGGAGGCTGCCCCCAGTTCTCTTCCAACATAGTTACAAAAGCTTGCTCAATTTCATCCAACATCTCTCAAGTGTACCTAGACACCACTACATTCCTTTGCCATTCTAAAGGAAAGCTGGGCTCGCCATTCTCATCCAAAAAGAAAGGTCGAGCTCCTTCAACAGCTCGAATCTTAAAAAAGTAATTCTTAAAATCCCTAAAAGACTCATCATACATAGAAAAAACTTTGTGTCCTCGGGCAGACCTGAAAGAAATCCAAGAAGCTTTCTTTTTGGTAGTCCCAGGTTTGGTCAACACAAAGAGATAAAAGAAGAGAGTTTGAGAATGTTTTACATCAAATTCTTGATAAAGCAACTGAAAGATCTTGATAAAGCCCCATGAGTTTGGATGAAGCTGGGATGGAGCTACGTTACACGACCACAACAGGTCGGTCTCAAAGGGGGTGAAAGGAAGGGTGATGTTCATTTAGCTGAAAAAGAAGTCGTACACATAAAAGAAGGGGTGCTCCCCTTGGGTTAGAACAGGGAAGCAAACCCTTTCATCAGAATCAGGTGCTACCAATTCATAGTTGTTCTCCTGATCTCTACTACTACAGATTCGATGATATTTTCTAAGCTCCGCACAGAATTCAGAATTAACTACAGAAACACACATCAGGACGAGGGAGTCCAGCCAGTCATACATACCCTCAAGAACCTTGGAAGACGTCTCGACAATATTTTTGCGAGAAGACATGGTCAACTAGTTCTACAGCCAGAAAAAGAAGATGGATTACTAACCAAAATAGCTCGGGAAAAAAAGAAATCAGCTCGGACAAAACATGACTCAAGCATACAAACAGTAAAAGGAAAACCCCAGGACATACACCAAGGTCCAGGGGCATCCTTTGGAGGCAGGGACAGAGTAAGGACTCAGAAAAAAGTCTACAAGGCTACATCCCAACAAAACTCTCAGCAAAGAAAAATAATCCCCTTCCAAATAAGCAACGACACAAGAAGAAAATCAAAGCAAGCCATCAGAAAATCGTTATCTTCTACAAATTTATCAGCAAAGAAAACTACCAACATGGTGAAAGTCATCAAAGGAGCAATCTTTTTTAGAAGCAAGCAGATTCATAAGCCTCAGTAACGACATGCAGTTCATATCAAAGGACACAAACTGGAAACAATAAACGGCACGCAAAAATCCTAAATGCAGAAGGATCATTCAAAATCAAAGACACTCCCAGAGCACACATTACAGTAATAAGCATATGCACGACAAACATAGAAAAGATTCAAGTTTTTTAACACAAAACCAAGCAAGATCAAAACTTTTCAAAAATGCAGGAAGAAAGAAGAAGAAAAGAGGACCAACCTGTAAAAGTAAGAAAGGCGATGAAGACAGACGGCGAGCCCACACTAATAACCACTCCAAGGAAGGCACGAAGACGTAAAAACTTGGGGGCCAGAGAATGAAGAGGCACGAACAAAACAGAAGAATAAAAGAGAAAGGGGGAAGTTACAGCAAGAGAAAGAAGAAACAGAAAGGAGAAAGTTTTGGTGTAATTCAAAATGAAATGAGAAAGCGGGAGGCAAAGGAAACAGAACATTAAAATAATTAATGGGGCATTAAAAACCATCACACGTTCCCAAGGTAAGGAACGCGCGTTTCCAAAAATTAAAGAAGAAGAAAGAAAAACGTTCTGCATTCAAAAGGAAACTCTACAAGAAAGAAATCAACGATGCTCGAGCTCGACTTCTCCAGAGAAAGATTGAAGTCCTAAAATTAAGGACTCGACTTCAAAAGGAAGACCACACTCGAGCAGGAGCACTTTTCATACCCTGGGTCGAGATGTCCGACCCATGATGATCGACGACAAGCCAACCGACCTCTTCAGGTCAGGAACATCCGACCTCTTCTCCAAGAGCTCGGCCAAATCACTACAGAGGCCCAAGAAGGCCCAAACAGAGGAACACGACCCAAATCTAAAGGCAGCCCAAGCCTATAGAGATAAAGGTGGTTCCCCTTAAAGATAAGATGACTTCACTCAAAGATAAGATAAGATAACTATCTTATCTCCAGAAAGGTCACTCCACACCATTATAAATACACTGGAGCACCCAGGTATAACTCATACTCTGATTCTACTAAAAACCTGCTTAATACCCTTGCTAACTTAAGCATCGGAGTCCCTTGCAGGTACCACCACCCTCCGGTGACAAAGGATCAGCATCACCACCAGTCCAACAAATCGGACGCGATAGCTCCGATCACCACTTACAAGTCGGACACGTCAGCGCCGATTAGTACAGAAGATCTCGTCCGAGATCGACCTACAGTTTTAGGTAACCCTCAGAACAGTTGGTAATGGAGTAATCCTAACAAATGCTGAGCGTAGGAGGAGACATCACTCATATTTAGCCCACTGCCCTTGCTATAAAAATCATGAGGAATCTACTCTTCATACTCTTCGAGATTGCACATACACCAAACTTGTATAGAACTATTTCTACCCTCAAGGTGTGGTGGCAAATTTCTTTGATTTGAGCATTTGAGATTGGTTGTTGATCAATCTTCAAGCGAAAGGAGAATGACCATATAGATTGGAACACTAAATTAAGTCCTCTATTGTAACATATTTAATGAAAACCACATCATATGCCAAAGAGTAAACTGGCCTAGTGGATAACTTCTTGCTCACTCACGTGAGGACCCTTTATTCGAATCCCAACAACCCGAGATCAAGTTTGATAATTATGATACAAGTCCGTTTATGAAAAGAATATAGGTTTAGTTTAAAGTGATTTGTTTTGTTGCGTGGAATAGGATTTATTGCAAAGAGCACCACACTGATATTGTCATTATAGATTGTTGGAATCATCTTGCAACTTATGTGAAGATCACAAAACAGACTAAGAATCCATCGAGTCTTAGTTTCAATTGTAGCAATACTTTGAAACTCTAATTTTGCACTGAATTTGCTTACGAAGTGTTAGGTCCTACTACTGTAGGACATCAAATTTTTACTTATGTAAACACAAATGCTAGTTATAAATTGCCTATTATTCAAGTCAGATATTCAATATGTTCAATATGAACATGAAAAAGCCAATAGTCTAAGATCAGTACAAGAGTGAAAAACTATCCCTGTCTTGATCTATTATATCTCTAATACTTATGTATTTTGTTAACGCATTTCTAATGAGATAAAAGTGGATTTTTCATATATTAATGTGATGCTTTATTTACTGCATAAGCAAGACATGAAAGCCTATTGAAGTGCCCCAACTATAGACTTATATTTAGTTGGATTGTCATATGCCTTAGTACCATAGCTAGAGAGTTTATCATATGTGATTTTTATGAAAGACGTGAAGTTTCTATACCTTAGCTTGTTTTCATGAGAAACAACAAGTGTAGTTTTAGCGAAGGAATAATTCATGAACAAGAACCAAAACTAGTTGAATAGTAGTTTTAAAGAGTTTTGGTTTTATAAGCTAGAATAAATAATCATTTTTACCATTAAAGATTCGAACACTGATAAAACTGATCATGAAAAATTAAAATTAATATTGTACCCATCAAAAATTAGTTTCGTTTCACAAAAATAATCGATCGTTAATTAAAATACCCAAACTAATCATATTCTATTATCTTCCACCTCTTTCACCTTTATATTTGACACCACTCTTGTTAACCTATCTCTCTTCATCCCCTTTCTTGATTAACATTCTTTTCAATACTTTGTTATTGCTTCAGAAACCAACAAATGATTTTTCTAAAAAAATGATTTTTTTTCAGCAAATAAAAAGCATGAACAAGTTAAAAAAAAAAAGAAACAATAAAAACATATAAGTAGAGAACATGGTTCGAAGAAACCAACAAATAGTTTTTTAAAAAAATAATTTTTTTATTCAGCAAATAAAAAACATGAACAGGTTAGAAAAACAATAAAAACTTATCAGTAGAGGACATGGTTCGAAAAAAAATCAAAATGTAAACATAGAAGAAAACAACACAGAGTCAATGAGAGAGAGAGAGAGAGAGAGAGAGAGAGAGGTCACTGCCAACATTGGACAGAAAGAAAAAAGGTGAAACAGGAACAACATAACAACACGGTGCCTCTAGCATGCTTGACGGCCTTCTCCGGCCACAGCAGCGGTATAACAGCTTAGCGACGATGACATCTACAACAATGGTGGCAACGGCAGTAGAAGAGAACCATTCTCTCTAGCACACATTGCCTCGCAACCTCTTTCTCTCTTGTCCCATCGGACCCAACAACGGACTTCCTTTCCATCACACCTTTCTTCCCCTTTATCTTTTTTGTTCTTTTTCTCATACCCGGTTGATGAGTGGATATTTTATACACTTTTTAGTACTATTTTCTTAGTGTTTTTGGTTACATTTCATTAAGTTTTATCAAGTTTTAGTAGGTTTTCGTGCAAAAATCACTTTTTGGATGCTACTTTGAGTTTTTGTGTTTTTTCTATTATTTTAGTTGATTTTTGGGTGAATTTGGCAAGTTTTGGCAAAGTCTGATTTAGAGGCAAAGAAAGGACTGCAGATGCTGTTAACACCTGACCTCCGTGCATTCCAACGAGTATATCTTGAGCTACAGAGGTCCAAATGACGCGCTCTCAATGGAGTTGGAAAGCTAACTTCCAAGACTTTCTAGAAATATATAATAGTCTATATTTGTTTCTAGAAATGAAGGTCCAAAATGGGCGTTAAACATCCAAACTATCCCCTTTCTGGCGTTTAACGCCCCAAGAGGACAGGGCCCAGCGTTGAATGCCCAAAACTAGCATTCAACGCCCAAAAAGGAGCAAGGGAGTGCACTCACACCCTCTAGTGGGCATCCAACGCTCACTCACTCAAGCTGGATGCCACGCTCAGGCTAAAACACTCACCAAAGTGGGTCCGGAAGTGGATTTTCTCACCTTAGCCTAGTTTTATCTTATTTTTGTAATTTTTAATTATTAGTAAGATCTCTTAGGTCTAGTATTTAATATAAAAAAGGAGACTTCCTTCCTCCTAAGGATCATGCCTCCCAGAAGGGGAGAAGCACATACACATTACATTATACTTTCTGTAAGCTATGAGCAACTAAACATCTTAGGTTAGGGTTAGGAGCTCTGCTGATTCTCATGAATTAATAATATTACTATTTCTATTTCAATATACATCTGATTTTATTCTAGGATGCATTCTCGTTCTTCATTCTTATGAATCTGGGGTGAAACGTGACATTCATCCTTGTTCTACATGGGTTTACATGAGTCCTGACCGGGATAGTGGGAGCCAGAGCTTGAGGACACATCACAGGTTCTAAGAGAGTTATCTGGGCTAATTAGGGTATGTGACATATAATCCCGTTAGTTCTGGGTAGATGAGGTTTCTGGGGCACTAAGGCTAGAGTCAGAAAAGCAGCATTCTCTGATCTGGAAGATCCGACCTTGTCTGTGGCGTTTTGAGTAGGATCACTTAAAGGGAAGTGGATTGCTTAGAGCTTCATCTTCAGTTATAGTGAGAAACCGTGGGCTAACTTGATGAGAGGACTTGAGTTACTCGAATATGGTGGATTGTTACTGTTTAGAGGAGATTAACATGATGAGAGGACATGAGTTAATCACTTACGGCTGCCATTGAATGAATCACTTGTTATGGAAGTAGACAGTAAGAAAAGTTAATCCGGAAAGATAAAGCATCTCCGTAGCCTTAATTGATTTCTTATCATTGTTTTCACATCAATCTGGTATTTCTTTCTTTATTGTTTCATTTATGCTTTCAACAAACAACAATCTTTTCTAATCGCCTGACTAAGATCTGCAAGATAGCCATTGCTTGCTCAATCTGACAATCCTCGTGGGATTCGACCCTCACTTACCTGAGGTATTACTTGGACGACCTGGTGCACTTGCCGGTTCAGTTGTGCGGAGTTCAATTTCGCGCACCAAATTTTTGGCGCCGTTGCCGGGGATTGTTCGTGATTGACAAACTACCGGACTATCTTGTTGTTTAGATCAAGTACCTTTTACGGTTTTATTGCTCTTTTAATTGTGTTTCTTATTTTTTTTTTCAAAAACTTTTTATCTTTAATCATCTTTTTCTTTTTGTTTGAGTCTTGTGTCAATTTTTAAGTTTGGTGTCCCTTTGGTTTTCATTTCTATTGTTCTTGTTTTTCTTTCTTTATGTTTGAAACTTTCTTAGTATTTTCTCTTGTTTGATTTCAAAATTTTAGGTTTGGTGTCTTTTAGTGTTTTTCTTTTAAAATTTTCGAAAAATAGTTTGTTTGATTTAAAAAATTTTTAACTTTGGTGTTTCTTTAGTGTTTTCTTTTTCTTTTGAATTTCAAAAATTTTTAAAATCTTTTCTTCACATTTTCAAAAATTTTGATTTAAATTTTTTAAATCTTTATCTTATCTTTATTTGATTTCAAATTTTAAGTTTGGTGTTTCTTTGATTTGTGAATTTCAAATTTTAAAATAATATCTTGCTTATCTTTCTAGATTCTTGATCTTTGTTTTATTTATCTTTTTTATTTTCAAATTTTATCTTAACTATTTTATTTTTAAAAAATTTCAAATTTTAAATTTAATACTTTTTTAGTATTTCTTTTTTATTTTTTATTTAAATTTTCAAAAAAAATTAAAAATTATTTATTCGAAAAACCTTTAATTCTTTTTCTTATCTTGATTCAAATTTTAAGATTGGTGTCCCATTAGTTTTTTTTTGTTTAATTTTCTTGTTTATCTTATCTTTTTCCTTGATTTTAAAATTTTGTTATCTTATCTTATTTTAAATCCAAATTTTAAAAGTTTAGTATTTTGTTAGCCTTCTTTTCTTTCAAATTTGAATTTCAAATTCTCTTTTTGACTTTTTCTTTTTAAATTTCAAAATTTTTCAAAATCAAACCTCCTGTCTTAATTTTCAAATCTTATCTTATCTTGTTTCTTTCTTTTGACTTTTTCAAATTTTAAATCTCTTGTCTTAATTTTAAATATTTTTTCAAATTTGAATTTCAAAATCTTTAAATTTTCAAATTTTATCTTATCTTGTTTCTTTCTCTTGACTTTTTCTTTCTAATTTTTGAATTTCAAAATCTTTAATTGACTTTTTCAATTTTTGAAAATTGCATCTCAAATTTCAAATATTGCTTTATCTTATTTTAATTTTAAGTTATGTGTCTCTTTGATTTTTCTTTTTTTCTTTATTTTTAATTTTGAAAATTTTTAAAACTTCTTTCTTTCTATTTTTTTTTTATTTTTTCGAAATTTCTAAGTTATTTCTTTATTTATTTTCAAATTAGTTTTCTATTTTTTATTTTATTTAATTATTTTTGAATTTAAAAAAATTTTGAAAACCATTTCTTTTAATTCTTGCATTCTTGTTCTTGAATTTTTCTTTTTAAAATTTTTTACTTTATATTACTCTATCTCTTTTTAGGACATCTCACTGGGAGCTCTTTATACTGTGACATAGAGACTCCCATTTTTCTTTGCTTCTTGTCTGTGTATGCAGGAACAGAAAAAGTTCACTAGGGACCTAATTGGGAATGCACAACCTAGAAGAACTTTGGGATCTTATACAGCTCCCACTCTTGACTTCTATAGAAGGAGCATTAGTGTACTTCCCATTAGAGCAAGTAATTTTGAGCTCAACCCACAGCTAATCACTCTAGTGCAGCAAAATTTTCAGTTTTATGGACTTTCGCAAGAAGAGCCCACAGAATTCCTTGCAGACTTCCTGCAGATTTCTGACACAGTATAAACCAATGGAGTCGACCAGGACGTCTACAAGCTGCTATTCTTTCCATTTGCTATAAAAGGCCAAGCAAAGAGGTGGTTGGATATCCAACCCAAATCAAGCCTGAACACATGGAGTAAGTTGGTGGACAAGTTTTTGAATCAATACTTCCCCCCAAAGAAGCTAACCCATCAAAGACTAGACATCCAAGGCTTCAAACAAGGAGATAATGAATCTCTTTACGATGCTTAGGGGAGGTACAGGATGATATTACGAAAATGCCCCACGAAAATATTTTCAGACTGGGTAAAGCTGGACATTTTCTATTATGGGCTCACATATATGGCTAAGATGTCCTTAGATCTTTCTGCTGGTGGTTCAATACACATGAAAAAGACAATTGAAGAAGCTCAAGAACTCATTGAAACAGTCACCCACAACCAGCATTTATACTCATCTGGTGAGACTTCAATGAAAGAAAAGGTCAAGACAGTGACCACTAAATCTAACCCTCCAGAACAAAGTGAATCATTAACCCAGCAGTTGCACTTTCTCACACAGTAAATACTAAGCTTGCTAGAAGTAGTGCAGGAGACCCAGGCCTCCAGCAAGAATATGGAAGTACAGTTGAACCAGGTTGAACAGCACTTGTCTGAACAGATAAGAAAAGAGTGCCGAGCTATCCAATTAAGGAGTACCCTAAACACCCAACCTCAGACCAGTAAGAGGCAGGGGGAAGAGGAAATGGCAGAAGATGAACAAGCTGCAGCCCAGGGCACCATCAGGGGAGTTCAACGCCTAGGAGGGGGCAACACTGGCGTTCAATGCAAGGAAAGGACCAGCAGTAGCATTGAACGGCCAGACAGGGGAGACCAGACACATGTAAGTGCTGGGAACACCTCTCCTAAGCAAGCTGGTAACCCTTCTTTAGGCACTATGGACACTCACCTTGCACCACTCATGGCCCTTGAGTACAAGGCCAGGTTGCCATACCCTTGGAAACTTCAGAGACCCCCTAACACTCTTCATAGAGACACAGAGGTGAATCCAAGAGAAGAGTGTAAGGCCCTCATTAAGACCAAGGAGGCTGAGCCTAAGGTGGTACACACTGTTGAGGAACTAAATGAAGAAGAGGCTCAAGAAGAGGATTGAAGGACACTGTTACATGCCCCTTTTATGGGAAGAAAGCCTGAAGTATCACACCCTAAGATGTCCCAAAAGGAGACCAAGGATGAGCACTACTCACAATCCTTGGAAGGCTTTAAGATGTTGCAAATCAATATTTCTTTTGCTGAGATTTTGGAGCAGTGGTCTCTCTCTACTGGAAGAAACCTCTCTGATGCTGAGAGAGGCGAATTGATGCTGAGGTTACAGAAGGATTACATGGTTTTCAAGGTCCTTAAACCTCCACTACCCCCTGACAAGGGAGGTACTTTCATATAGAGTACAATACTGAAACTTCCTCCCTTGGTGAAAACTCATAGTTTCTCCAGACATCAAACCTAAGTTTGGTGTTGGACAGTCAGCACCCACTAAAGAGGAAGGTCCCAAGAGGAAGATGCATAGGGGATGGAGAAACAATACAACCCCTACCCTAACAAGCAAGGTGAATCAAGCTGATAACAATAAAAGAAAGCTTGTTAGGAGGAATTCAAATTCAAGAGCACTAATCTCCTCCTCTTCCCCCGTGGAGTCATTTCTGTTAACCAACTGGAAGAAGAGGAAGAAAGTCAATACCCAAGTGTCAAGCTAATGATGGTAAAGAAGCGCTTGTTGGGAGGAAATCCAATCATGAGTAGACACTTAGAACAGAGACAAAGATACTTGATATGGAAAGCAGAACACTCTGGGGAGAGTCCCTTGTTGGCGTTGAACGCCAGACAAGGAGTAAAGCTAGGCGTTCAACGCCCATTGAGGAGTGAGGAGCTGGCGTTGAACGCCCAGGCAGCGCAAGCTCATTCAAGCTTTAAGGCCTCCAAGGCCAGTGGGTCCCACCCAAAACCTCACCCACTTCAAATTCAAACTTTTTCCACCCATTCCTCTCCCCATTTTTTTTTTTTTTGCTTGGGGACAAGCAAACTTTTTAAGTTTGGTGTTGCAGAGCAAGCTCTAGGTTTATATTATCATCAGTGGCACCAAGGAAAGCTGAATCATCTTCTTGGAAGAGCACAGCTTGAGGAGGAGCAGCCGCCATCACTAAGGTGGTTGAGTTTTATTCTTCTCTTATTATGTTATTTCTGTTTTCCTTGTACTTTACTTTATCTGTCTTCTATTCTAGTGCATGATTACATCTAGTATTTCATTCCTTTTTAGTGTCATTTTTTATTATTTTGTTTGGTTATAAGATATCCAATGTATCTCTCACCAAATTTAAAAGAAAAATTTTTTAGAAAAGAAATAGTGAGATACATAAATTTTGAGTATATCATGACTTGTTTCTAATTATTTTGATGTGGTGACCTTGCATTTATTCTCTAAATATATGAATTAACTGTGCATGTTTGAGATTGAAGTTGAGTGTATTGGCTCTTGAGGAACAGTGAAGTTAGAGAAGTATTATTGATTCTCTGAAAAATCAAAATTATTGATTCTTGAAGCAAAAGAAACAACAGAAAAAAGCAAAAAGCAAAAAGAGAAATAAAAAAAATCAAAATAAAAAGCAAAATAAAAAAAGAAAGAAAAATAAAAAAGGGTCCAAGGCTTTGAGCATCAATAGTTAGGAGGGTCAAAAATTGACCTAAAAAGTTCAAATGAGCTGTTATCCCTAACTATATGCTTGTGATGTAAAGGTGTCAAGTGAAAAGCTTGAGACTGAGCAGTTAAAGTTGTGATCCAATGCAAAAAAAAAAAAAAAAGAAAAAGAGTATGCTTAAGAACTCTGGGTACCACTATCTGGGAATTCAAGCAAAGCTAAATTCGAATCCAAAGGGTTCCCCCAGTTAAGTGCCTGTGGCGTTTATGTATCTGGTGGTAATATTGGAAAATAAAATGGTCAGAGTCACGGCTAGGCTAAAAAAGGTGCGAAGCACCAAAAGAAAAAGCTGTGGGTCAAGAATCAAGAAAAACCAAAAGAAGAGAATCAATAATATCATCCGGATTCTAGTTCCAAAGGATGCCAGTACTTCTGAGCTTCAAAGGGAAGTGAGATGCCCAAACTATTCAGAAGTAAAAAGCTAATAGCCCCACTCAATAAATTGAAACTGAGCTTCATTGACAACTCTGAGACTTATTGTATTCTTTTCTTCCTAATGCTATCTTGTTTTTTGGTTGCTTGAGGACAAGCAATAGTTTAAGTTTGGTGTTCTGATGAGTGGATATTTTATACACTTTTTAGTACTATTTTCTTAGTGTTTTTGGTTACATTTCATTAAGTTTTATCAAGTTTTAGTAGGTTTTAGTGCAAAAATCACTTTTTGGTTGCTACTTTGAGTTTTTGTATTTTTCCTATGATTTTAGGTGATTTTTGGGTGAATCTGGCAAGTTTTGGCAAAGTCTGATTCAGAGGCAAAGAAAGGATTGCAGATGTTGTCAACCTGACCTCTGTACATTCCAATGAGCATATCTTGAGTTACAGAGGTGGAAATGATGCACTCTCAATGGAGTTAGAAAGCTAACTTCTAGGGCTTTCCCGCAATATATAATAGTCTATACTTGTCTCTGGAAATGAAGGCCCAAAATAGGCGTTAAACACCCAAACTATCTCCTTTCTAGCGTTTAACGCCCCAAGAGGACAGGGCCCAGTGTTGAACACCCAAAAATGGCATTCAACGCCCAAAAGGGAGCAAGGGAGTGCACTCACACCCCCCTAGTGGGCATCCAATGCCCACTCACTCAAGATGGATGCTAAGCTCAGCCCAAAATACTCACCAAATTGGGCCTGGAAGTGGATTTTCGCACCTTAGCCTAGTTTTATCTTATTTTTGTAATTTTTAATTATTAGTAACATCTCTTAGGTCTAGTATTTACTATAAAAAAGGAGACTTCCTTCCTCCTGAGGATCAGGCCTCCCAGGAGGGGAGAAGCACAGACACATTACATTACACTCTCTGTAAGCTATGAGCAACTAAACCTCCTAGGTTAGGGTTAGGAGCTCTACTGATTCTCATGGATTAATAATATTACTGTTTCTATTTCAATATATGTCTGATTCTATTCTATGATGCATTCGCATTCTTCATTCTTATGAATATGGGGGTGAAACATGACATTCATCCTTGTTCTACATGGGTTTACATGAGTCCTGACTGGGATAGTGAGAGCCAGAGCTTGAGGACGCATCACAAGTTCCAAGAGAGTTATTTGGGCTAATTGGGTATGTGACATATAATCCCGTTAGTTCTAGATAGATGAGGTCTAGAGTCAGAAAAGCAGCATTCTCTGATCTGGAAGATCCGACCATATCTGTGGCGTTTTGAGTAGGATCACTTAAAGGGAAGTGGATTGCTTAGAGCTTCATCTTCGGCTATAGTGAGAAACCATGAGCTAACTTGATGAGAGGACATGAGTTACTCGAATATGGTGGATTGCTATGGTTTAGAGGAGATTAACTTGATGAGAGGACATGAGTTAATCACTTACGGCTGTCATTGAATGAATCACTCGTTATTGAAGTAGACAATAAGAAAAGTTAATCTGGAAAAATAAAGCATCTCCAAAACCTTAATTGATTTCTTATCATTGTTTTCACATCAATCTGGTATTTCTTTCTTTATTGTTTCGTTTATGCTTTCAACAAACCATTTTTTCTAATTGCCTGATTAAGATTTGCAAGATATTCATTGCTTGCTCAATCCGACAATCCTTGTGGGATTCGACCCTCACTCACCTGAGGTATTACTTGGACGACCCGGTGCACTTGCCGGTTCAGTTGTGCGGAGTTCAATTTTGCGCACCACCGGTTGCCTCAGTTTCTCTCTCTTTCTCGACGGTCTTCTCCGGCCACAACAGTAACAACTACAGCAATGGTGGCGACGGCAACAGTAAGAACCCTTCTCTCCTGCATACATTGCCTCGCAACCTCTTTCTCTCTTATCCCGTCGGACCCAACAGTAGTCTTCCGCACCATGTCACCTTCCTTCCCCTTTATCTTCTTTGTTCTTCTTCTTTTACCTGGTTGCCGCAATCTCTCTCTCTCTTTCTCCTTCCTTTCGTGTTTCTCTCTTCGGTCTCCCTTCCAGCGTTAGTAGCACGACAACTCTGTCTTTGTCGCGGACGTTGTCTTCCCTTCTCTCTCTCTCTCTCTCTCTCTCTCTCCCTCTCTCTCTCTCTCTCTCCCTCTCCCTCTCTCTCTCTCTCTCCCTCTCCCTCTCCCTCTCTCTCTCTCTCTCCCTCTCCCTCTCCCTCTCCCTCTCCCTCTCCCTCTCCCTCTCCCTCTCCCTCTCCCTCTCCCTCTCCCTCTCCCTCTCCCTCTCCCTCTCCCTCTCCCTCTCCCTCTCTCTCTCTCTCTCCCTCTCCCTCTCTCTCTCTCTCTCTCTCTCTCTCTCTCTCTCTCTCTCTCTCTCTCTCTCTCTCTCTCTCTCTCTCTCTCTCTCTCTCTCTCTCTCTCTCTCTCTCTCTCTCTCTCTCTCTCTCTCTCTCTCTCTCTCTCTCTCGTGTGCATGTTAATGAATTCAATCAATTTTTATCTTTATTTGTTTATGTTATCTTCATAGTAGTGTTGGTACTAGTGGTAGTGGTGGCAGTGTAATCGTGCTGGTATAAGGTAGTGATGTTCAGAATTTCGAAAAAAAATAAATGATTTAAAAAGTTGAAGATAATGTAATAAATTAGGATAGTTTGAATATTTTAATTAACTTTTTAATGGAGTCAACAAAAACTAACGGTTAGTTGTTTTTGTTAAACGAAACTAATCTTTGAAAGCTATAATATTAGTTTTAGTTTGTCATAGTCAGTTTTATCAGTATATGTCTTTCATGGATAGAAATGGTTATATACTCTTTTCAAATAATATATATAAGCAAATTAAGTCCTCTATTGTAATATATTTAATGAAAACCACATCATATGCGAAAGAGTAAACTGGCCTAGTGGATACCTTGCTTGCTCACTCATGTGAGGATCCTTTATTCGAATCCCAACCCGAGATCGAGTTTGATAATTATGATACTAGTTCGTTTATACTGCATAGGACATCAAATTTTTACTTAAGTAAACACAAATGTCTGTTATAAATTGCCTATTATTCAAGTCAGATATTCAATATGTTCAATATGAACCGAAAAAGCCAATAGTCTAATATCAGTACAAGAGTGATATCTTAATGTATTTCTAATGAGGTAAAAGTAAATTTTTCATATATTAATGTGATATTTTATTTACAGCATAAACAAGATATGAGAATTTATTGAAGTGCCCTCAACTACAAACTTACATTTAGTTGGATTATCATATAGCACTATAGCTAGAGAGTTTATCATATGTAATTTTTGTGAAAGACATGAAATTCTTATACCTTAGCTTGTTTTCATGAAAAACAATAAGTGTAGTTTTAGCGAAGAAATAATTTATGAACAAGAACCAAAACTAGTTGAATAGTAATTTTAAAGAGTTTTGGTTTTATAAGTTAGATTTAGAGTTATTTATTTTTTTTATCGAGTGTTCTGAGATATCTAATTTGTGACAATGGAAAACAACTAAATTTCTATACATGAAATAAAAATAAAATTTTTAGATACAATTTCATATATAAAGGTATTTTGAAGAATAAAAAATGATATATGCGAAATGACAATAACTGATTCTGTTATTTAAAAAACTTAATCCAAACAGAATTATTTCTTGATCACTAAGTAATCGTATCTAATACACTATTAGTGCTAATAGTTTAAGTTAATGACACAAAATTAAGATAGACATGTGGATTGAATTGGACGCATTGGCGGGTTTCGTCTGTCCAAATACAAATGTCTTTATGAATAAATACAAAATAAATCCATTTCATTAACACTTTATTAAGTAGTTATTACATATTAGGCAGAACATTTGAGTCTTTACTTTGACTTTAATGTTATAAAGAATCCGAACACATACGGCATTAGACACTTAAATAGTTATAAATCATGTTATTTGACTAACATATTAGTTCTTTCAAAAATATCCTGAATAAACAATTCCGACAATATGGTGTATTATATATGCCTAATAATGCATGTACCAAAAAAATATATATTATAATGTAAAGCATCTTTTTTTTTGTACTTTTTTGTTATTTAAGTTTTAATGACAACTGGCTACGGGCTTTTAAAAATAGGATAAATTACTAAATTTATCTCTACGTTTTGGTGTAATTCTGTTTTAATTCTTAAGGTTTAAAGTGTCTTGTTTAAATTTAAAAAAATTTCATTTAGCTTTAATATAGTTCCACCGTAAAGTCAAAGTAAGTTAAATAATTAACGGAATATTCTACATAACAGCAGTACAAGAACAAGATCGATAATCTGGAGAATAAGTACAAGCTCTAAAGGCACAAAATCAACCGAAGATACATCAATACATTTATTTATCATTTTTCTTACAATTTAAATGAAATATTTTCTATAGAACTAAAGAGAATGATAAATAAATATATTGATGCATCCACAATTGATTTTGTGTCTCTTATACTTGTTCTCCAAATTATCAATCTTGTTCTTTTACTGCTATTATGTAGGATATTTCATTAATTATTTAACTTTGACCTCACGGTGGGACTATATTAAAACTAAATGAAACTTTTTTAGATTCAAATAAGACATTTTAAACCTTAAGAACAAAAATAGAATTACGTCGAAATATAAGAGACCAATTTAATACTTTACCCTTTAAAAATATTTATAAATAGTATCATTTTCCGACTACATAATAATCAATTAATCATCTCATCATGATCATTAAAATATCGCCACCGTTTTTTGGTCTCATCACCATCATCATCATATTTCTTTTTGGATAAGAGTTCATTTTGGTATATGGTTGAATGATTGTGGCAGATGTGGGCTATCTAAGTCCAATTTATCTCTTGGTCCTAGCCCTCTTCCAACATTGTCCATACTAGACTTTTGAATTAATATATTCAGACAAAAACAAAACAATAACATATTTAAATTGGGCCAATAAATTTGGAGTTACCATTTTGAAAATAGAAGTGGTTCTTAAAAACACTTAAATAGTATTTTCTAGAGCTTGGGCCTATTTCAATACCAGAAACAAGAACAATAATTTATCTTTTCTTTACCGGGAATTACTCATCAACCAAAGCTGTTCTTCATCAAGTCCAAAAAAAAAAGCTGTTCTTCATATTGATATTCTCTTGCAAATGTGTGCGAGTTGTATGACAAAGAAAAACAATATTATATTCAAAACTATGCCTCTATATTGATGCTAACATCTTTATTGGTGAAGAGCACGCGTACGTTTGGCAAATTGTTGATCTTTCTCGTAGTGTGGGTGGACTTGCGTTGGTATAGAAGAATAATTTTGTTGTTTAGATTATCAATTATTTTAAGTTCTATATTACTGCTTTGATAAAAGATGTCATTTTTAATATTGAATAGAATTTTGTAAGCGTTTATTTAAATTGTAATAGAATATTCATCTATTTCAGTTTCAAGAAAATTTTTTGGTGTTCTCCGAATTCTAAGGTAAATCAGTTATTGTTGGTGATTTCAATTCTATTATTGATCAAGGTGAGAAACTTAGTGGTAATCCTAAATCTCATTCTTTTATTGCTACCTTTAATTACTTTACTGGAAATAACTCGTTGATTGATTTGGGAATGGTAGGTAAACCATTTACTTGGAGTAACAGAAGCAGGGAAGGTGAACTAATTCAGGAAAGACTTGACATAGTACACAGTACTTGTTGATGAATTTTGGTCCTAATTATACTCTCAATCCACGGTCTTGAGACTATTAGAGACAGGTTCTGATCACTCCCCTCCTTTTAGACACTAACTACCAATCGGAGAGATCAAAGAGGAGATTCAAGTTTCAATCCCGCTGATGTAGTGAAGAACAAATTCGTAACTTCATTGGCGAGGCCTAGAACTCATATATAGAAGGTTCAGCGATGTTCAGATTTTTTCATAATCTTAAATTGGTTAAACACCGATTGGTTCTCTGACAAAAGAATAGCTCTACTAAGTATAAAAAGGAGATTGCAAAAGTTAGTGCTCTCCTAGAACAAAAACGGACATCAGGTATTATAGGGGACACTGAATTACTTGAACTTGAACAGCGGCTTGAAAACACATATTTGTATGAGGAATTTTATTGGAAAGATAAATCTAGAATTAAAAGGCTGAAGGAAGGATACCAAAATACAAACTTCTTCCATCGAAAATTTAAATCTAAAATCAGAAGAAATAAGATATGGCATCTACGGAAGGATAATGGGGATATGGCAACAATTAATGCTGATATTGCTAAGGTGGTTGAGGACTGTTTTAAGAGTATTTTCACATCTTACAATCAGGCGAATCCTGAGCCTTTTTTCACAGACTTCGAGGCTAAGGTTACAACTAACAGGAATCGTAAGCTCAGAAGACATGTTTCTATGGAGGAGGTAAAAAGAGCTACTTTTAGTATCTACCTTCAAAGTGTACCAAGAGAGGACGGTATGACGGCTAAATTCTTCTAATTTTACTGGGATGTAGTGGGAGAAGACATGTTCCAAGCTGTGAAGAGTTTCTTTGTTGGAGGTAGAATTTTAAAAAATTTTAACCACACCAATATCTATCTAGTGCCAAAGGTCCCAAATGCAAGTGATATAACTCAGATAAGGCTCATTCGTTTGTCCTCTATTGTCTACAAAATCATTTCGAAGGTGCTGGTCTACAGACTCCAAGGGTGTATGAACAAGATAATTAGCTCTACTCAAAGTGCATTTTTGAAAAGTAGACTTATTTCTGATAACATTCTTATAGGACACGAATGTATGCACTACCTTAAACAAAAAAAAAGTGAGGCTTGGAATACGAAATGGCACTCAAGCTTAGTATGCATAAAGCCTACGATAGGGTAGAGTAGCATTTTCTATAGTTTATTATGGAGAAGTTGGGCTTTGATTCGAGATTTATTGACTAAATTCGTGAATTGCTGACAACCGTTTCTTACTCTATTGTTGTGGAAGGTCAACTCTATGATTTTTTTTAAATTAAATAGAGGTATCTGTCAAAGTGACTCTCTATCCCCTTTACTTTTTCTTATTATGTGCAGAAGAATTTTCTTTCTTGCTACACAAAGCAGAGCAAAATAGTCTCCTTCAAAAAATTCAGATAAACAAAAGATGCCCAACTATAAATCACTTGCTATTTGTTGATGATTCCATTCTATTTGGTAAAGTCTTGAAAAATAGTTGTGCCTCTATTCTAAAATTATTGGAATCTTAGTAATCACACTCCAGTGCTGATTAGAACCTCCCTAGCAACCCAGCTGAATATTACTCATATAGGTGCACAAGATAAATATTTGGGTCTACCTTTCCTTGTCAACCGCTCTAAGAAAGTCACCTTCAACTCAATTATAGATAAGGTTCTCAAAAGGATACAAGGATGGAAAAGGTGCTTGTTATCTAACGGAGGAAGATAGTATTACTCCAAGCAGTTGGTGAACCCATATCAATCTACACCTTGTCATGTTTTAAACTTTCAGACAATTTGCGAAATGAAATTCATAGTATTTTAACCTAGTTCTGGTGGGGGTAGCAAGGTTCTGAAAGGCAAACAGTGTGGATTAGTTGGGATAAGATGACTATGCCTAAGAAAGAAGGCGGGCTTAGTTTCAAAAATCTCAAGGCTCAAACCTGGCTCTTTGGGGGTAAACAGTGCTAAAAAATTTTGACTCAACCAAACTCTCTTCTTTCTAGAATACTTAAAGGTAAATACTTTAAATTTAATTCTATCCTTACAGCAGAAATAAGAACCTTACCTTTTTGGGGTTGGCAAAGTATTCTTAAAGAGAAACGAGTTGTAAAGAAAGGCATTAGTTGAAAAGTAAATTCTGGTGATACCCGAATCTTCAGTGAACTATAGCTCCCTCTTCCTTACCCATTCACTGTCCCACCATCTATGGCACAAATTAATCTCAAATCTTTTTCCTCTAAAAATTGCTCAGTGAATCCTCTCCATAATCCTAGGAGAAGGTAAAGATACAATTCAATGGGTGATGAACAAAGCAAAAACATATGATGTTGCATCAGGGTACAGGATTGCTTACCAATTTTACCATACTTTCATTGAATTTTGTCCGAACTTCATGCAACTGAAGCCAGTATGGAGCCATTTTGGGAAGCTGAAAATCCTTTACAAGATTTTTCTCTTTGCATAGAAAATTCTCCATGGTAACCTTCCTGTTCTTTTTCTCATCCACCAGCGATTCTCATCCACTCTGACAACTTGTCCAATCTGTAAGTCAGCACCAGAATTACTCATGTATTGTTTATTTTTTTATGGAGATGCTAATCTAGTGTGGAAGAAGAATCCTTGGACTTATTAAATGAGTTATTACTTATTAGCATTAAGTAAACTTAATTTAACTCTAAAAACTAATTCAAAAAACAAAAATTGTTATCGATTTTATACTACTACTTCAAGCATTTTGAGACTTGGTTTTGTAAAGTTTTTTGAAGAGGTGCTTGTGTTTTTTAAAAGCATAAACTCCTCATTTTGTATTTGGTAAATAAAAAAGATCAAGTATTTGTACTTGCAATTTTTAAAAGATTGTGGTACTTTTAAAAGCAACTAAGATATAATTTTTTAAAGTTGGCTTGTGCTTTTCAAATTTTAAAAGTATAATATAACATCATATATTAACTAATTTTTAAATTTAATGCTTAAATTTATGTCTTTTATAGTATTTTTAAATTTTAAAAACTATTTTACTAAATATAATTGTTGTTGCTTGTGTTTATTAAAAATCATTTTTAATTTAATTTACTAAATATAAATGTTACACTTTTTTAAAAACTACCTTTTAAAAATTAGCTTTTATAAGTTACTTTTAAAAAGTAAAAATTTTACCAAACTAAGCCTGAGTTGGATTTATACGAAAACATATTTTTACTAATGAACTAAATATTGTGCATATACCAAGGACAGATCAGACATTTTTACAAAGCCCTTGTCCATGATCAATTTTGTAAAATTCAAAAGCAAACTCAGGTCTCCTCTTTTGACGATGAGTTTGAGGGGTGTTAGTGAGTTTATTCCAAAACGGAAAATTAGTTGAGTTAAAATCAACTTAATTAATTAGTTTGTTACTTTGTTATAACAGCTTTAGATATTTTAGCTAGTTTGTTACACATGCTAAGCATAGATGGAGGAAGAAAATCTAGGATTGGTGAAAAAGCCATTCACAAAGTATTCATCTCTCAAACTTTGTACGTCTTCATGCTACTGCTTATTACCCTTTATTGCAGGTTAGATGAGAGAGAAATGCTAAAAAGTTTTCAGAAATTATTATTTTTGGTTATTAGATAGTTATTAATGTTTAAAGTATGGGATAAAATATATTGTTATTAGACTAAAAAAATTAAATTAATAATTAAATAATAGTAAAAAATAATAAATTTTGATGGTCTCTACTTTAATATTTTTCATATTCTAATATTATATTATAAAAATTATTAGACAAAAACACATGAATGGCTATATATATATATATATATATATATATATATATATAACTAATAGGTATCTTTTAAATTTATCCTTCAAAATTTTTTATTACACTAATTAAAAAAATTAAAACAAACATATTTAAATAAATTTAATTTTTTTAATTTAAAATACAAATTCAAAAAACAGTTTAACTAAAACTAAAATTTATCAATTCAATTTTAAACCTCCTAAAACTTAACACATTCCAAAACAACCCCTAATAAATATCACAAAATATAAATTTTACTCCATTAAATATTTCACCTCCAACCCATAAAATCTAGAGCTGCAGTGTTTCATACTCCATCTTCGTCGTTGCGTCCTCTCCTGCGCCACACTCCTCCCCCTACGCTGTGCTCTTTCCTCCTCCGTCTGCCTCCTTCGATAAAAGATTCTATCTTTTTTATCTATGTTTTTGTTTATATTTAAAGGAGAAAGCTTTATTCTTATAAGAATGATTTTAAAGTTATTATAACTAAATAAACATAATAACTGCTATCTTCATGCTTGACAATATTTATTTTTTTTATAATTTTTAATAATTTTAAATGTGTTTACAAAATATTTGGTTTGTTATTTGTTATTTTAGATATGTTTATTTAATTTTACCAAAAAAATTATATCATATGTATTTTTGGATGTGTTTTAAAAATATTTTATTTATTATTTATTATTTTAGATGTGTCTTAAATATAGTTAAAAAATTATACTATAAATCAAATCACATTTTTCGAAAGATACACCACTAAAAAATTATAAATAATTATTTATTTTTAAAATCAACATCATTGAAGAATAAATGTGACGGTGATAAAATTAATTCTTTGTTTTCTCATTTTTTTATTTTTATTTTATTTTTCTATTCTTGCCTTTCAAGTTTTGTTGAATACCAGAATTAGTGTCCGTAAACATAACAATACTTAACGAAAGAAAATAAATAAATGAAAAGAGAATTCTATAAAGCCAAGTGCATAAAAAAAGATAGCGGTGTGTGTTTAATTAATTTGGAGTATTTTTTTTCTAAAAAAAAATGTGTTTTTAACGTTCTAAAATAAAATAACTACCTGAATAATTAGCAGAAGCTTAACAGTATAAAAAGTTCAAAAATAAGAGAATTAAGGGATATAAAAGTTAAACTAAATCTCAATAAATATAATTTCCTAAAAAATAAAAAAATTAATAATTAAAAAATTATTATAATTAATAAATAATTAAATTCAAATTAAAAACGGTTTAAAAGATAATATTTAAAAAAAAAAAGAATAGCGTTTCTCATATACATATATAAAATACATTTTACCAACAATTATTACCTTTATTTGGATATAGTTTCCATTATTATAATTTTTACCTTCCTTTGAGATAGGATCATCATGCAAGCCCTGTCGGCCAAACGTCCATGCAAGCCTCAGATAATATAATTTTGGCCTCGAGGCTATCATCTGAGTTAATATTTTGGGCAAGAAAAATTTTTTAAAGTCTTCAAAATTATCCTAAATCATATTTTTTGAGATTGATATGCTAAAAATAATAATTTTACTATGTATAAAATATATATTAAATATATATATATATATATATTAAAAATAAATTAAACCACTTATATTTATATATAAATATGTAATAATTAATTTTTTTGTCTGTATATAAATAAATTAAACAATAATATTAATATAACAATTTTTTTACATACACCTTTTATACTAAATATTATTTTAATATTAGTAATTTCCTAACAATCACTCACGTGTTCTCTTTCTATTTATTAATTGTCATCATCAAATACATAAAACTATATAATATAGTTCTATGAATTTCAGTATTAGAGGAGACATATCTTTTTGTTAGGCGTATTTTGTAAAGTGCTAAAAATCGTTCTTTGTTGACGTTAATAGATCTTGTCGTGTACTATATATTATTACATTATATTTTTTTTATGAACTGTGTCGTGTACTATACATAGCAAAACATTTCATCCATTCATACTTTCTTTGTTTCATTAATTGCATTGGTTGCTACATAATAATCGTGTTCTAAAATTGTTCTTTTCTTTTGAATAATAATAGAACGTGTTTTAGTTGACGCATTTCTTGAGCTTCCTTTTGTTATAAAATAAATATGCTTTTAATATATGTCTATTTTTATGCATCCCTTTCTCAACTTTAATCCCTCCCCACCCGAATTGGTTCTTATTTGTCTGGAAATAAATAATTGCCACTACATACCAATCTACCATATTAGTAACATCTCTTTTCGTTGGTCAATTGATGCATCAATCCTAACGGCTTTGACATAGACTTTTCTTGAAAATTACTTAGCTACTTTTGCTAAAGTGCTAAACTATATATAATAATTAATTTAAGTGTTACTAGCTAGTTATGAGAAAATTAATAAGTAACACTAAATATCAACAATAATAATGTATCTTCTCAACAAAGACACGCAAAAGTATCCATCGATTTAAAGTACTAATTATTTTTACTAGTCACTTTATAAGATTAATTATGATCATTGTGCCTTAATGACTATCTAAAAGATAATAAAGCACACGTGTCGTCTTCACCTCCTCCTTGATAAGTAACATCTCCAAATCATTGTCTAAATTCCATTGCTAATTATATATATAATTGCTTATATATCTTTTTTTTATATTTTAAATTATATTTTTTTTAAATAATTAATGATATAAGATGCATTAGATAATATAATCATTTATGTACTTACTTTTATCAGTCAAATAAGTTTTTGAAAAAAAAAAATATCATAACAGAAGATGAGAAAAATACCCACAGAATAAGATACCCACAAATATTATTTGGAATGGGGGGATTTAACAGAGACTTGCAAAATTTCCACAAGAACGAAGAGCTGCCCCACGAATAAACAAGGACGGAGATGAGAATAGAGGTATCTGCTTCAAAGAGACCCGCCAAATCCTAGCGACGGGTGAAATTGCTAAATACCCTTACTTAAATATAAAAGCTATGTTATAATATTTTACTGGAAATTATTTTTATTTTATTTTTTTAATGTATATGTAGATATATTAAATTTGTGTTTGAATTGTGTTTTAACATGATAAATTTGATTGAATTGTATTCGATTATATTATATATATTTGTTCGTGGTTTCTTTTATAAAGGTTATTAATAGATACATATACCATATTTGTGTCTTTGCGGAGAGAATTAAATGAGGATCGTGACGGAGTATTTTCTTAAATAGAAACGGGGTGGAGAAGGGATATCTGCTCCATGAATATCTATTGTCATCTCTAATCATGACATAGTATTAAAATTTCTATGACCTGAAAGATTTAAAATTCAATCTTTGTTAATTCTAAAAGAAGAAAATAGAATAAGACAAAAAAAAAATCATACAAAAATTTAAACAAATTTAAAAAAATTTTTGTTTAAAAAAATATATTAAAAAATATAACCATTTATATGTCTTTTTTTATGAATTTAAACAAAAAATTAGTATTATAATAACAAAATGATTTATGACAATATTGTCATATAAGAGTGAGTGAAACAACCTCCTTAAACTTGTTGCTTGCAAATGACTCCTAAGATTGAAAGTGAGCCAAATTGATTTCTGAGTTATTAATTTGATTTATTAATAAATCTGAAGATTATAACTTTATTATTGTTAAATATGTTAAATTTGAGCTTTAGTTAAACTAAAATGTAGCCTCTTCAAGCAGAAACTTGACTCGCTTCTCTCCTAAGGAAAGGAACCATAGAAACAATTCTTTAATTTTCTTACTTTTTATTTTATTTTATTTATTTATTTATTTATTTTTTTGAGAGGGGGAGGAAGAGGAGGGTTAGGTTTTGTTAAAACTAATAATTAATATTAACATGTTATTATCACACATAATAATATGCTAAACAATTTAAAATTATATTTTTCATAAAATTCATTCGTTTATTTAATTTCTTGTCAACGCGTTATCATCAAACTTTGGCTAATATAATGTAATATATTTAACTGCAATCATGTTATGTGCACATAAAATTCAGTTATTAAATTAATTATTTATATAAAATATATATTAAAAATAAATTAAATAATATATATTTATATATAATAGACAGTGATTGATTTAAAAATTAATTCTTAGTGTGTATAAAGAGTAGTGCGTCTCATCAAAGTTTTGTGATTGTTGAAAGGAGCTGAGGGAGGAATCACAAAGTTAAGTAATTACACGTACAATATTTCTCATCTAAATTAGAAAAAGGCAATTAAACAATGTAGAAGGACAATATGGTTCTCATCATGCAGATAACCTTACTTTCACCTCTCAAATATTTTGTCTTTTCCATCCATTGCCTACATAATTAACAACACAATAACTGCTGAAGAATAGACATCTCTCTTATCCAAACCTCAATAATGACTTAATGAGGGATGTTGTATATATTCTTTTTTAATTATATTTTATTAAAAATTAGAGAAAATAAAAAAAAATCATATCTTTTCTATGATAAAAATATAAAAAAGTTACGTAAAAAAGTATGTAAATATATTTTTTCTATTAATAATTTGTGGACGGCCATATGAATGTACGAATGATATCATTATTTGATAAAAGTGACACACAGCTAGCAAGCACAAGAAGAAAACGAAGGTTGTGACACTATATATATATATAACTATAGTAGTCTAATTGCATGCAATAATGTCATAATTAACTTATTATTGAATGAATTTTCTTTTAAAAAATATTATTATTCCATACATTATTATTATTAATTTGTATCAAATTTATTAATTATTCATAAATATAAATTAATAATACTGTTGAAACAGTTAATCATCCATTAAAATTGATTTGAGAGGTGTGTGAGGTAAGAATGTTGGATAATTATTAGGATGAAAATAAATATATACGTGTAGCTTTAGAATAACGCCGACAATCACTATCAAAGTGCAATTGTGGCCATAGTCCATAGAGACAACATCGACTGTGACCCCTCACATTTTCGTCTTCCACCCTACTCAATTGGGATACCCGTCCTTTTCACTCTCAATATCTTTTTTTTACACATATTCTACGAAATAGTAATTGTTTTGGATTAAAAAAAAACATTTATTTAATCGTTTAATTTTTTAGTGAAAATATTTCATAACACTGTATCATCAGCAAGTTTTATGAGTATTTATAATTGAACAAATGAATGATCACAAAATATTTTTCATGCATAAATCAGGATTTGAATCATCATCGCATGCACGATTTAATTTTTGATTAAAAAAAAAATTAGAAGATGAACCACTAAATCATACCTACATGATTAAAATTATATATTTATAAATATGATATATATAGATCAGCCTACTACTAGTATATTGTCTATACTTCAAGCCCGAAAAATAAAACTAAAAAACTTTTATATAAATAATTCGATATTTAATTTGCACATAAAGGATACTAAAGTGTAATGTATCAAAATCCGAAGATAACAAAATGCATACATTGTAGGTATATTTAGTGTGAAAAACATCTATCTTTCCTACTTCAACTATGAAATTCACTTTTTGGGGTTTCACCGAAGGAAAATTGGAAGCATGGCCACGTCCAAATGTTGGCCATAATAATATATAGTTTCTTCATGTAAGGATTGGACAAAGAAGCCTTTCCCTTTCAACTCAACTCAATTCAAATTGAATTGACCAATTTCTGTATCCTGTCTCTTTGTTGGGACTTCTTCCCAACCAGCATTTATATTTCAAGTATCCTTATTACACATCAAACATATGTATGCATCATATCAATCATCGTTATTGCTTAATTTTATATTAAAGGCAGGGTACTTATAAAAAATTGAAGTTAGTTATGATTAATACATATATGTTATATGTTATGTAAATATTATAAGAACAAAGGGGCTTGGATTATTATTCCTAGGTTTCCCTTTCGACATATAGCCACCAAAATTGACAATCATAACAATGTTACATGTATCATGTGTTCACACTAGTGACTTCAAAATATAGAAGATTTTCTTCCTGGGAAAATACCTTTAAAGTCTATATTATATTATACAAGTACTATTACTTTCTTTTGTCTTTTATCTATTAATTAAAGAATGAATCCCACTCAAATTCCATATATTAATAGATGATAAATAATAAACAGTAAATAATGGTTTTATATAAGTTAAAATAAGACCATTAAATCTTATCAAGTTTCCAAATATTTATTATAGTATTTGTATCATTATATTATTCTAGCTAAATGTATAAAGCTTTGGAGTTATATTAAGGTTATAATTATTCTGTAAATCTCTTTAATTTTATTAAAATTTTAATTAAATTTTTATATTATTATTTTTTATTGAATTCTTATATCATAATAATAAATTTTGTAATTAAATTTTTGTCGTAATAAAAATATTAAAATTAACAAAATATTTTATTAAACAAAATAAATATATCTAATTTATTAGATATATTTATTTTGTTTAATAAAATATTTTGTTAATTTTAATATTTTTATTATAATAAAAATTTAATTACAAAATTTAATATAATATAAGAATCTAATTAAAAAATTATAAAAATCTAATTAAAAATTTAATAAAATTTTAAAGATCGAAAAAATAATTAAACCTTAAATTAATTAGGAGGACATAATAGCGTATTTTGATGCTATCCATTTTCGTGTGTCTCTTTTTAATACTATTTATGTAAAATATTATAAATTATTGATAAAATTCATTAATAATTAATAATTAATTATTAATGATGACTAGATTTGTCAATAATTAAAAATCCTATATCATATTCTTTTAATAATTGTGCTTACTCTTTTTTGTATTTATATGGACATTAACATAGATAATTTCTTTTACAACTCATGAGTACATGTTCTAGAACCAATGCCTTTTGTCATATTTTTTATTTTTTTTTTCTACTTTAATTATGTTGTACGGATAATGTGTTCTTTTTTTTAATTGAAAATTGATCTTTTTAAAATAGAAAGTATAATTCCATTATTTTTTTAGTATTTTACTATACTTTTATTCCTTTAATTACATGAGTTTAATTTTAATGCATTGATAATGTAAATTATTTTATACAATCACATAATTATATTTATTTTTTTAGACGATTATTGACGTTATTAATAAAAATAATAGTTATTTTTAATAATGTGATATTACGTGATTAAATACACGTGCAAAATGATTTTACACAGACAATATACTAAAATTAAATTTTAATTATATAATGATGGTTTCTAATCAAAATAAATTTTTCATCCGGCCTCGTATTTTGTTATAGACATTGACATATTTATTTATTGTAGTAGACTTTGTACTTTTCTTTATTCCAAATATTTGCAGAAAACAAAATCTAAAACATTTTGAAGTAAAAATTGGTAACTGGAATACTAAAACTGATGAGAAATGAAACAAATTATTGAAGATAAAACATAAGCAAATAAACTGAAATAAAGAGATGACTTCTAAATACTTACGAGCTCGCACGTGCATTCCATGACTTCTTACGTTAGTGTGATTCAAAATTTTTTTAGAATGTGTTCATGGGTGTCAGATTCAGAATAAAAGCCCCTTTTTCAATCTTCAGCCCTTTGATTTATTTATAAAAAAAAAAATCTACGATGAAACCGGTCTTACTTGAAGATCAAGTAATTTTTCTCGCATTCTAAAAATAATGGTTATCCTTCCCACTATTTCACTACAAAGAATATTTAACGGCAAATTTTCTAACATTTACGAGGAAAATTCGTCTCTCGACTGGGAAGACTTCGGGAGGAATCAAACGAGAGAATATAAGATGAGAAGACACCACATCCAACTCAAAATCTTAAGGTGTCAAGTTAATGGGTCTCTTATCTTATAAACTCCTCACTCTTTCTTACTTTTTTTGATGTGGGACTAACTTCAACACTCCTCACACTTGCAACACTAACAATCTCCCCCTCAAGTGTGAGCCTCCACATCAAGCATCAACTCCCCCTCTTTCTAGCTCCTCCACCACAGGTATTTGTCCATCACACCGCCGCAAAATACCGCGGGACACGCCATCCGAACCATCTTTGTCGGGAAGACTTTCGATGCTTCACCTTGAATACCCCCTTAAAACCAGACCGATTAAACCATCGGCTCTGATACCACTTGTTGGGCCAACCATGAAGAGCTCTTGATCACCGGGAAGACTTCGGAGAGGAATCAAGCGAGAGAACATAAGATGAGAAGACACCACATCCAACTCAAAACCTTAAGGTGTCAAGTTAGTAGGTCTCTCATCTTATAAACTCCCCACTCTTCCTTGCTTTCTTTGATGTGGGACTAACTTTAACACTCCTCACACTTGCAACACTAACATCGAATAGGTTACCATGAGATTTAAAAATCCATAACTAAATCCGACAGTAAATAGAGACTCAAAAATTAATTTTACTAGCGCTGAATTTAGCATCGATTCCGACAGTAACAAGATTTAGTGAAACACGATGTTTAGACAATGACAAACACCTTACTGTCAGATATTTTTGCCAGTAGATTTGGGTAAAATTCAAACAGAAAACTCCTTTCCCTAACTTCTGCAAACTCTCCCTCTCTTCTCTTCTTTTCTTCTCTCTCTCATCTCTCTCTCCCTCTGCTCCATTGAAGAAGGTTGCGTCGCCACCACCTGGAGCTACTGTCACCGCCAATAAGCCACAATGTCATCGTAGATTAGCACGTAGTCATAACTGTTGCTGGAGTCTCCGTGGAAAGCCTCCGCCATGCCACTGCTATTGGTGTCCCTTGCCGTCGGAGGTCATTACCTTGTCGCCGTCACCACGACTGAGGTCCACCGCACCAAAGGTAAGGTTGTTGTGCATTTTTCCTTTTGGTTGTTTGTTATATTACTAAACCTAGCTCAATCACCATAAGTTTCACTGCCGCCTCCTGTCACCACCACGCTTCCACCATCCTGCAGCCACCATCAGAGATAATTTTTTATAATTTTTGTATTTTTTAGATTATTTTGTTTGTTTAGATTTTTCTTAGTTATTTTATTAAATTGTTGATTAAATTTTTTAATGAAATGTATGTGTGATTAGGGTTTGTTATATTAATTTAGTATAATTAGAAACTAAATAATGTTAGGTTAGGTAGGGTGTAATTTAGGATTTGTTCTAAGTTGATGGCATTTTGGATGACTGTTAATTTTTTGAGTTTATTGTTGTCTAAGTTAATTATTTTCTGAGTTAATTAGTGTTGATTGTTGTTAATTCTCTGATTTAATCTTAACTTATTAATTTTTTAAGTTAATTATTGACTTATTATTAACTGTTGTTAACTTTCTGAATTTATTGTTGTATGAGTTATTATTTTTTGAATTAATTTTGCTAAGTTAATTGTTGCTAATTTACTTAGTTTGTTGCGATTTACTCATTTGAATATAAAAACTTTGATTTGTTTGTTTAATTATAATTTGTGTGTTGATTATGTTTATAGTTTGTGTGTTAATTATGTTTGTAGTTTGTAATTGAAGGTGTACAGCTTGCTATTCTGGAAAATGCACTATAAACGTTAGATCTCCGATGCTGGTAGTTCTTGGTAGTTCTTTGTTCATAGAGTAATGATTTATGATGCAAAACCTCCAGCTAGGTTTGTAAGTTACTGAAATTATATAAGTTTAAATAGATATATCATTTGAGAGATATACATATGCATGTTAGTGGATTAAATCTTAATGCGTCTTTATATGTTAATTGATTCTTTGTGAATTTGTCCCATTTGCCTATAACTTTCACTCCCTTTGTATAATTAATTTGTCCCATTTGTAGATAGACATGGATTAATTATAATCTTAATTTGTCCCATTTGTATAATTAATTTTTGGGATAAGTACTATTTTGTTCCCTAAGATTTAGGCTCAAAATCAAAATTGTCCCTAATTTTTTTCATTTAAAATGGCCCCAACATTAAAATTATTTTTAAAATCATCCTTTTAACCATTTTACCCTTATCCCATTAATCCTATTCTCTCATTTGTCTGACTAAAATCCTATCTTCATTTCCTTCACGAAAACACACACAAATAAAAAAAACAAAAAAAAAAAGAAAGAAAGAAGGTGAACGAGAGTTGAAGAAGAGAGAGAGGTGGAGGGACATCATCGATGGAATTGAGTGCCGCTGCGCGGTCAAAGAGTAGCAGTTTCAGATTTTCTTTTTCTCTGTTTCAGATCTCCTTTTTCTCCTTTTTTCCGACGACCGTTTCAAAGACCAACGACGGCAGCAGTTTCGACGATTTTGAGCTCTCTCTCTCTTTCTCTCTCTCTATGCGTTCTCTTTCTTCTTTCGATAGTGGTGGCAGTAGCAGGGATGGCGCCGACAGGATTAAGTGTCGTTGTTGCTGTCGAAGAGCAGCAGCTTTAGGTCTCCCTTTCCTCGGTTTAATTTTAGATCTCCTTTTTCTCCTTTTTTTGGCGACAGTTTCAAAGACCAGTGGCGGCGACCGTATCGACGATTTCGAGTTCTCTCTCTCTCTCTCTCTCTCTCTCTCTCTCTCCTCTCTGCGTTCTCTCTTCTCTCGACAGTGGTGGCAGCGGCGGCGGATTCTTTACTATCACTGCCTAACCATCCCTTTCTCCTGAGCTCATTGTATCTCTCTTGTCTCTTTCTGTACTAACACTACAAGAAAAATGATGAATACCGTCAGATTTAGCGTCGCACATTAGTGTCAGGTTTATAGGCTGTGTAGGTGTCAAATTCATTAGGTCAAATCATTACTGGTGAATTTCCGTTTCCGACGGTAAATTCACCAGTAATAATTGGAGGGAAAATGGAAAAAATAGGCGCAAAATTTAGCGTGGGATTTATTGGCTAATTTTTCCGTCGATAAGTGGAACGTTGCATTTTGGTAATGCGTAATGTATTACCGTCGGATTTATCCACCGATAAATCCGACGGTACACCTGCCCTAAATTCAGAAGGCAAACCATCTCCCTCATTTTTGAAACACACACTCTCTCTCTAACCTTCTCCTACTCTCTTTCTCTCTTCTCTCTACCTCTGGTAGCCCCTCCAACCACCTTCTACCAGCGTCAACCACCTACATTCTTCTCGAAAGACTTCATGGCATATTCTGGTCCTGTTTTGTTGCCTAAAACAGAGCTTCTCCCTTTGTCTCCGCTGCAGTTGGTGCCGCTGCCGCTGTTGCACCTTCTGTCGCTGGAGTTGCATTTTTCCTCCCTCCTCCATGTAGGTTACCCTTATCCCTCTCCTTATTCCATCCTCATTTTTACTTTATTTTAAATAAAATAAACCATAATCCCTTTTTGAACCCTAACCCTAACCCCGTTTTTACTTTCTTCAATTGGCTCTGTTTTATTAATGCGTGTTTATATTTTTTTTATTATTATCATAATAAATTTTATTTTAGTATTCTTATTCATTGAAATAAAATTATTGTAAGCAAGCTATTTATGTGTTGTAATTTCATGGGCAGCTCATTATCCTAATATTAATGCTGCTGTTGAGTTGCTTAGACAAGGTAATTTCTTGTCATTTTGTTAACTATTTATTTATTAGATTATTCTAATTTAGTTTTTTGTTAAGTTCTTTTGATCTATTTCTAAATGTAGTCTAAGTATTGTTAAATTGAATATTGAATCATATGTCGAAGATGGGAGTACTGGCAAATTGTAATATGTTCAGGTAAACGTATGTAATAATATTGAATATGTTAGTTTTTTTAGCTCAATTGACAATTAAAGTTTTGAATATGAAAAGATATATGAATGGTTCATTGTTTCTATTGAATTATGTCATTTATGTGAAAAAAATTAAATTAATATTAGTTATTTGACGGAGTTAAATAAATTGTTGGTAATTTACTTTTATTCGTACTGTTTCAAGAAAGGTTTAGGTTACTTTAATTTGGAATTCAAGAAATGAAAATTCATCTAATTCAAACAATTAAATTGAATGAATTGACAAATGTGAGTTTACTACTTTATTTTCTTTTTCAAATGACATAAGTTACTGTTATTGCTATAGTGATTAACATTGAGCATCAATTTGTTTCACATTTACAAGTGGTCATCATTGAATCTTAAAATACTACTTGATTAGTGACTTTCTTATTTGAAAAAGAGCAATTGCCTATGAATAGTAATATAATATCACAAAGTTAGTAAATTAGATATAGGACAAAGCATTAAATAAAAAAAAATATATGCTTTATTTTAACCCTCCTACATATAGTTCATACTATTACTTAATAGAGAGTGCGCTAACAAGAGAAATGAAGCTTTGTTTAGTTAGAGAGCAATAAAATGGAAGTTCTTTTTTTTTTTATTAGAATATAAGTGTGATTTAGTGTTGTTGTTTGAGTGTTAAGATTGCAAAAGAAATGTTACCATTAAAGAAAATATTACCATTCAAATTTTTTTTAAAAGTTTAAAATTTAAATTTACCATCGAATTTACTGGGGGATTAATTTGTGATAACAATTCATCTTCAAAAACTTTCTTTTCACCTTCTAACACCATTTTCACTGTTATTGAGAATCTTAAATTTCTTATTCACTTCCTCTGCTTCACTTACTAGTACGTCCTTTTCTTTCTTCATCACTATAACCCATTTTTTATTTTATTTCTAAATCACAAGAATAAGATAATATCATCCTTGAATCACTTAGGGTTTTAAAATCGCACGATTATTTTTCATACTCCTTTAATCTGAATATTAAACTCCCTTTTTCTTAGATTCGTGTAAAAATTTAAGCTACACCTTCATCTGTTTCATCCCCAGCAAAGGCGAAAAGCAAACAAGTTGAAAATCGTGACGAACCAAAAGAAACCACTAAACCTTTCTAGCATGCAAGCCTGACAATCCTCTCCACTGATGGGGATACCGTCATTGAAGACCCAAAAGACACCTCTAATGACAAGAAAACTCTATTTCCTTTCTCAGTCAAGAATGAACTCCATTGCTTCCTTTGCCCCTTGAATTCTCCTGAACAAGCCAATAAGGTTTCCCACTACTTCCCTAGCAATGAAAACTAAGACTTGTTAATCAAACAAGATCTCTTTATTTTCCCTTTTGTTGATCACACCCGTTCGTTTCGAAATAACCCAAAAATCTCTTTTAAAAATGCAAACTTTCTGGCTTGGCTCAAGAGACAGAGCCTGATAAGAAAAAAGATTGGCAACTTCGAGGGAATTATGATCTTCTAAAGCTATTTGAATACTAATCATCAACACACCATTAGATGATTGGGGTTGCTTTGTATTTTTGGAGCAAAACCACAAACAACTTCCACTTATCATGTGGGATGGTCGGGCCAACATTATTTGAAGTGTCAACAATCACAGGCTTATCAGCAATTGGACCTTCAGCAACTTTTGACATAAAACCATACCACAAGTACCATATTGTCGAAAAGAATTCTTATGGTGAATTTATTTGACAAGAACATGGGGGAACAAGGAATGCCAATCACAGACGATGAACACGCAGCTTTTTTATACTATTGGCTAAACACCATAGTCTTTTGCTCGAAAAGTGTTTTGATGTAGAAACTATATATTCCCCTTGCCTCTTTGATTCATGAGAAGAAAAAAAATTCAACTTTTCCAGGCTCCTCTTGGAAATATGATGAGCTAGGTTAAATTGTCGACAGCCTTCGCGCTAAAACTTCTGTTAGCGCTGGAGGACACTTTGGCTCCTGCAATTTTGGCTTAATGTAGTTTTTGAAAAGCATATGAAGTACAAATGTTTAATCTCTTCTTGTGACAAACCACGTACCGAAGGCTTTCGATTAGTCATATTGCAACCACACTTTGTTCATTCTCACTCAACTACAGAACTCTTTTGGAAAGTCTTTTCAAAATTTTATTTGAGCAAACATTTTCAAAATGGAAATTTGAATTTTGCTCCATTTGTCAATCGGAAGTGTGGTCCGACCTAGTTCTGAAAACCACTTGTTCGGAAAGATAATGATGATGAGGCACAATATATCAATGATGAAATGTGGTCTCATTTTCTTTCGATTCAAGTGTTTTCGACAAGTATCCCTCAATACAAAAAAGACCAATTTCGAGTAACACTCTATGTTCCCTATTATGTAGCAAGACAAATAGGTTTTTCTCAAGCCATTCCTGCACCATTCCCAAGCAAGACTCCTTCCCTATGTCAGCTCAACTTCAAAAATTCGAAAGAGATTATTAAATGCCCCAATCACAATGAAAAACGTCAAAAGCATTATTTTCCTCTCTCGTTCGTTCGTAGCAGCTATGTGACAAAATTGTTTGTCAATTAGTGGGGAGACTACTATTCTCGCTACAATCAAACGTTGGAAAATATTTTCAAAGGGCTTATCAAATCATCAAAAAACCCTCTCGATGTTTCAACTTCCAAAGTTCCCAAAATAAAAAATGAAAACCCACAACATCAGAAAAAAAGAAAAGAAGCTATGTAAGTCTTCACTATCGATCAAACAAGCTGACAAGGTAACACTTATAATTAACACACTATCACAGATTTGATGTACTCTTCAAGCTCACCAACTCGAGAAGCTGAGGTATATTGGCAACTTTTTTTTATTCCATTGAAGTTATAACATTATAAATTTATTTTCAACATTTATCATTTACTGATACAAGTCAAAAAATCTGTCAAAGAAACAGCCTCAGATCCAAAGGTATCATCAATCAAGAATAAATCCCCAGTCGAAGAAAAAACACCTTTCTCATTGTCAAGTAGACATGTTTTATCACACTACTTTTAAGGTGAAATTGAAGTTGATCAACTCAATAAGGATGAAGATTCTAAAGTTCAAACCGTCGATGATAAGGCTTCTCCTAAAAGAATTAATGTCGACCTTATCAATCTCTCTTCTCCTTCTATCAAAGAAAATCCATTAGAAAGAACCAACGAGAATATTAAACTTTTTCTCAACCCAATCCACATGCTGGTAGTACTCCACCTCATGTCAATGAAGCCATCCCTACTGACAAGGTTACCCTCGATCCTGACACACATCAAGAATGCAATCCACTTGTGCCAGATCAAGCTCTTAGTCCTTAAGAAATCAATCTGAAAGAGCTTCTTTCAACTGTTTCTAATTTGTCCCACAAGATTAGCATAACATCCTAAGCACTAACCATAAAAAATCTTTAGAATCTCGACTACCAAAAGAGCTATCTCCTCGTGCTCTTCAAGGTCTAAAAAGGCTCATTGAATTCTCGAAACACACTGTCGACGAGTGGCTAAATCAAGATGTTCTAAACAATCAACTCTCTGACATTTTGAGTTCAACTCTTGAGTATCTTGTACCCGTCGACTTCTTCAATAAAGTACAAAAATTTGAAAAAATCATCAATAACTTGCTCATCTTCCATAGCAAACTTACAGACTTTAAAAACGGGATGTCGGAGATTAAAACAAAATCTGTGCAACCTGATGTTTCATATGCATCTTCACAAAAAACTTATCAAAAATATGAAACTAATGTTGCTCAAGCTCTCGATCAGTTAGTCAATCGGGAGGAACAACTCAAAAAAGAGCTTGCTCAAGTCCATTCGAAGATAGCTTTGCTATGAGATCCTTTTCTCAAAGCTGATAAGAGAAAGAAGGACCCTAGTTGAGAACTGTGTGAAATGGAAAGTGCTCAAGCTGAACTTAAAAGAAAATATGAGAAGTTACAACTCAATGAATCTGAGGAGATTCAAGTTTTCAACTCGATTGACAAAGAATGAGTACGTTTTAAGTTTGATTTGGAAGAACATCTGGCACCTTATCTTTAAAGGCTTGGTATACCATGTTTCCTTGTAATTAATTTTTTTTTGCTTACTTCATATAATTTCAATGTTCTTTGGTTTTATTATTATCTTTTATATTAAATGCTATTCTCTAAGCATCGATACCTTCAAATATTTTCTATTAATCGATTTAATCTCGATACCAGTATCTATATATGTTTGATTCGATATGCATTTCCTGAATACAAATTGATCACTTGAAAATGTCCCTTCCAATTAGGGGACAATTTTTCATAAACTCTCGACTTCTTATCTAATGGTAAAATAACTTTTAAGACTAACTCACCAGTGCCAAAAACTTTTCCTTTCACACGTCAATTGTAAATACGAGCTATATTCTCTTTTTGACGAATAAGATTATCAAGTGCTAAGATATGCTCATTATATAAATTATCGAACATTGCATTCAAGTAATCCTCGATTGAAAATTCATCTTGTCTTATCACTCTCATAGTATTAAGATTGATTTTTAAAGGTAAAATTACATCATGACCATAAACCAATTTATAAGGAGATATATTTGTCAAACCTCTTGGTGAATTTCGATAAGTCCACAAAACCTGACTTAATGTCTCATTCCAAGTACGAGGTTTTTGACTAATTTGTTTCTTAATCAATATTAAAATTTTATTCGCATCCTCCACTTGGCCATTTGCTTGTGCATAATATGTGGTTGAAGTTACCATAGCTATATTTCTCGATGCTGCAAAATTTATAATACGTTGGCCAGTAAACATGGTACCTTGATCAGTACTTAAAGTTTGAATAATTTCAAAATAATGGATTATATGTTTCTCGATGAAATCAATAATTTTATTTTGACCAACTTCTATTTAAGAAATAGCTTTGACCCATTTTGTAAAATAATTATTTGCTACTAAAATGAACTTATGATTTTTTGATGATGGATGATGAATCATTCCAATCAAATTTAAAACCCAACCTCCAAAAGGCCAAGGTTTTATAATAGAATGTAATTCAAAAGCAGGGATTTGTTGTATTACACCATGTTTTTGACATTCTTGGCATGATTTAGCGTACTCGATACAATCTTTAATCATTGTCGGCCAAAACACCCGATCATGTCAAAGTACCCATTTCATTCTTTCACCTGCTTGATAAGCACCACAAATGCCTTCGTGAACCTCATCAAGAGCAATTACCTATTCAGATTTACTCAAACATCTCATCAGACTCTCTTTGACACCTTTTTTATACAACTCATCACCTATTACCACAAAATTCATTGATTTTAATTTGACCTTTTGATCAACTTGAACATTAGGATTTTTTAAATACTCTACAATTGGTTTTCTCCAATCATTATCGTCCTATTCATCAATTACAAAAATTCCTCTTTCTTTAATGGGCACAAGAATTTGTTGAACCTCTACAAATTTCTCTAAAGTTTTTGGAAGAACGTTATATTTTGAAGCAACTTGAGCTAACTCATTAGCAACCTCATTTTGAATTCTTGGAATATAAACCAATGATACTTTTCAAAATGATACCAATAGCTCCCATGCTATCGACAAATACTTTTGCAGTCTTTTGTTTGTACACTTGAACTCTTTCGACAACTGTTTTAAAATCAATTAAGAATCTCCTAAGATATGGACATCCAATGCCCCCTTCTTAATAAAAATTTCCAATCCCAATATTAAAGCCTCATATTTGGCTACATTACTCGAACATGGATATTTTAATTCGAACAAAAATTTCGATAGAATAGGGGATATGATCAAAATGCCAACACAAGCACCATCTTTATGTTTTGACCCATCAAAATATGACTTCCAAGGATCAACATCGATATCGACAATATTTTTTTCCTGGCATTAAGATTATTTCGTCGATTAACCAAAAAATCTGCAATGACCTGACCTTTTACGGCCTTGGCTGGGACATACTGTAAATCGAACTTTGTCAAGGCAAGCATCCATTTTTCTAATAGACCCCTTAATATTGGATAAGAAAACATATATTTTACCAAGTTATTTTGTGCAATTACTTTTATGATTTTTGCAATCATATAACACTTTAACTTTGTACAAGAGTAATAAAGAGAAAGGCACAATTTTTCGATTGGAGAATATCTTGTTTCGATATCAGACAATACCCGACTTAGATAATAAATTGCTCTTTCATATCCTTCTTCATCATCTTGAGCCAACATACACCCAAATGTATTTATCAAGGCTGCAACGTATAATTTTAAAGGTTCAAAAGGGCGAACTGTAGCTATTACTAGAGCCTTCAACAAATATTCTTTGATGGAATTGAATGCTACTTGATGTTCACTTGTTCAATTTTTTAAGAATTGAATGCTACTTAATTGTAAACTCTGGGTTATTAGTAAATAATTAAATAATAAATTAATTATTATTTAAAGAAATTAGAAACTTAAATTTTATAGTTTAAAGAAGTAAAAGTATTTAAAATATGAAGTTTGATACTAATTTTAAAGATTTTGGCCTAAAACCGAGCCAACAAGCCAAACTGAGTCCAAGGCCCAACCCATTTGCCCTTTTATTAGAAAGCTTCAGCAATTCTTTTTCTTCAAATCAATGAAGAATGCTGAAGAACAAAAGGGGGAAGGGAACGAAGAACAAAACCCTTGGTCCAATTTCAAATCCACGTAACTCTTAATTCGGAGCTCCGATTGACGAGCCGTTAGCAGCCACACGTTCATCTCGGAATCCTCTACAAAACTCATTGAACAATTTGGTAAGAAAATCACATTTTCTCACCCATTTCTCTCTTTTTTAGTTCGTGTTTTGGGTTTTAGTAATTGAGAGACTTTGTGATTTTGATTGTTTAGGGGTACTTTAATGGTAGATAATCATTAGATTTTGTCCATTTGACTCGTGGATAATGGTAAGAAAAATCTAACCCTTGTGAATTGGTGATTTAGTGAGCTCAATGTTGATTGTTGTGATTTTGTATGAATTAGATTGTGTATCTTGTTGAATTGGAGTTAAATTGGTGGATATTGGAAGCTTGGAATTGAATCCTGGGAGCTGAAATTCAATTGGTGAGGAGTTGGAGCTTTGTAACTTGAGTAATGGTGGATAACTGAGGTGTATTAGGCTTAGGGAGGAATCGGCCAAGGTATGATTTTGGTTTCTCGTAGTTAATATTTAATGACACGTGAAAACTTAGGCTAGAAGGCCTTAAGATAGGAATGAACTGAATGAATTATTGATGGATTGTGTATATGGTATGTGACGTATGATTCAATTTCGTAAACAGTTTGCTATTAGAGTTGGTTGGTTTTTGGAAAAGATTTAATATTGAAATTGGTTTGATTTTGAAATAATTTGATACTGGAAATGATTTGAATGACCAAGAGGTGTTTGGTTTGGTGATTGGGACCTTTGAGGGGGTGACAAAAATCCAAGTTTTAGAGGAGATGCTGCCGAAATGTTTATGAAAATAGGAGGCTTCGTTTGAAGTGGTTATTTAGAACGATTGAGATTTAAGGATTATATGACTTGTTTTCTGAGTTATTAAGAAAAAGATTATGTTTTGAATTTGAATTATTAATGAACAGAATGGGAGGAATGATGATGATTGAATTTGAATGAAGGATGATGAGATTTGATTTTAAAAGTATAATTTTTGAATGAATTGAATGATATTGAGAAATGTATTTGAAAATAAAATTGAATTTGATTAAGAGTTGAGACCCCAGGTAAGAGACAGTGGCGTAGTCTACTTGCTCCGGGAAAGAGATGAGGAAGAAGAATGAAGAAAACTAAATTTGGTTATGAAATTGAATGAATATGATAAATGAGACATGGTTGAAGTTGATTGATGACAAGTATGTCTGTGTTTTCTCTCTGGTTGTAAAGGTGACAAGGCACTTATTCCCTCTAATGGTGATAGGGCACATAATCCCTTTAATGGTGATAAAGCACGTATTCCCTCTAATGGTATTAATGCGCAACAGAGAGACAGTGTCCGGATTAGCTACCGGACATGTCGGATTTGGCTATATAACCGACAAATGAGCTCATCAGCTATAGGGTAGGCATACATCATATGAATATGTGTGTTTTGTTTGATTGTGCATTAATTGGGCTTGCCTATGTGATTATTATGCTTACCTGTTATATTTGCTACCTGCTATATCTGTATCCTACTTGTGTTTGCTTTGTCTGTATTGCTTGTCTCTTCCACCGGTGATTCGGAGGATTAGAGGAAAGTGAGATTAAAGTGTTAGGATATATTTGGATTAGAACCTGAGTACCTTAGACAGTTTATCTAATTTATGGTTTAATTACTCTAAGTTTTAAATCTGAGTGTTGGAGTTCTAGGATCGCCCCTGGCTTTCCCTGGACCTTTTATTAACTATGTGGGCACCTTTACCATGATGAGAACCCCCGGTTCTCATCCCATACATATTTCTGTTATTTTTCAGATGAAGGTCGAGAGGCACCTCGTTGAGCGTCTGGAGACCCTCCTTAAAAGCGAAGAACTATCTTTTGTCTGTTATATTTTGTTTTAGGCTATGTATATTTATGAATATAGAATATCCGCATGTATGTTTTGTATTTTGTCCCTCCTAGAGGTTGACTTGGAGAAACAGGTATTTATTCTGTAGTTTAAGTTTCATTTTGGGTTGTATTTATAAATATAATTACATACTCTGGCTGGCATTAGTTTCGCAGGTCGAGTTTGGAGCTTGATATCTATATTTTGGAACTCCGATCTATACATTATGTTTTTAGCCTTCTTTTGATCTTACCTATCCATTTTACGATTATCCATGCGAGTGTGATACGATTTTCTATTTTTGCTTTTGTTTATCTTATTCTCCAAGGCTCCTAGATATGCATTCTTTTTATTATATTTACGTATATATTTTACTTTTAGAGGTCGTAATACCTCGCCACCTCTACATAAGTGTAAGGCTCTATGTGGTAGGTGTTACAGTAATTTCAGAATTGCTTTAGCTTTATTTTGATCAATAGCAATTTTTTTCTTTTGAACAACAAATCTCAAAAAGTTTCCTACAGAAACTCCAAATCCACATTTTAAAGGATTCATCTTTAAACCATTTTGATGCATTATCTTAAAAGCTTGGCATAAGTAATCAAGATGTTGATCCATCTAACTCGATTTCACCATCACATCATTAATATATACTTCCATAAATTTCTCAATTTATTCATGAAAAATAATATTCATAGCACGTTGGTATGTTCTCCTAACATTCTTTAAACCAAAAGGCATCATTACCCATTCGTAAGTTCCTAAGGCACCTAGACATCGAAAAATTGTCTTCGATACATCATCCTCAGCTATAAAAATCTTATTGTAACCAAAATAACCATCCATAAAACTTAGAATCTCATTACCAGCTATGGAATCGATCAACATGTCTGCTACAGACATGAAAGATTCATCTTTAGGAGTAGCATTATTCAAATCTCGAAAGTCAACGCAAACACACAATTTTTCATTCCTTTTCAATACTGGTACAATATTCGACACCCAATCTACATAATGGAATATTCAAATAAACTTTCCTTTGATTAATCGTTCAACCTCTTCTTTAATTTTGAGATTGATTTCAGGAGCAAAACATCGAGGTGCCTGTTTTACTGAACGAGAAAACGGTTTTAATGACAATTGATGTTCCACTAGAGAACGATCGAGACTAGGCATTTCATCATAATTCCAAGAAAAATAATCTTTGTACTTAGTCAAAAGACTAATTAGAATTGCTCGAAATTGCTCATTAATATTTTTGCAAATATAAGTAGGTTTGAAATCACCATCTAGTCATAAGTTAATTTCTTCAAGTGGATCTTGGTATTCGAATCCCATTTCGATATGATCATCATTAACTGAAGTTTTTTCAAAACCCAAAGGTTCAAGATCATAAATAAAATCAAAAGAAAGATCAACTGATTCAGATGAAGAAAAAGAAACTTTATTAATATCATCAGGCAAATTAGCAATTGAGTCACTTACAAAGCAAGAATCCTATGATACATTGATGCAAGACTGGCTAATAATGCTAGTCCTAGGAATGGAAATACATGCTGCAGAACATAAACTACTATCATATTTGACTTTGGGAATCAAAATTACACTAGGAATAAACTTGCAGAATTAAAATTCCTATTTGATTCAACTTTATCAGAGGAATCATTACTAGAAAAAGAAAAACATGCTGTAGAATCAAAACTACTTAGATATTGGTTTAAAGAAAATAAATAGTTCAACACATCTTGATCATTTTCCATGACAAAACATGATCAAACTACCTAGCATGAAAATAATTACTCCCAGCCTATAGGAGTATAATTGAGCTTTGCGTGTCGAAGCTTCACATTAAGTCTTTTTGAAGTAAAAAACAGCCTTCACAGTTGTAGTAATTGAGCATCCTATCAACATTAAAAGGTTTCAATTTATCATTATACACTTTGAAATGATATACATCTGCTCAACATAAAGTTTTGCATCTGCCTTTATCACTTCAGATTTTTCTTCATCAGTCCAAAGAAAAATATTTTAGTGCACAGTCGAAGGTACAACCCCAACACCATGGATCTAATCTTGACCAAGTAAGGCGTTGTAACTAGCCTTTGAAGAAACCACCACGAAAACAGTGGTTCAAGACGAGGAACCAACCTGAACTTGGAGAATCACCAAGCTTTTTGTAGGTGAAGATACTCCACTATAGTCTATTACCAAAATATTAGTAGGAATTAAATCATTGAAATGCTTTCCTACCTTAGTCAACATCCCTTCCGGAAATAAACTAATTGCTGTCCCTCCATCGATTAACACCTTATTAACACATATACCACTCATAAGAGCGCTAATGTGTAGTGGTCGAAGGTGTGACCTTTGCTTTTCCGTGGGCCTTTGAAAACAACCCAACTCCTCATCTTCACAAATAAAAGCAAAAGCATCCTCATCTTCTAGATCATAATCCTCACTTGGATTTCCTTCATATTCCCCCAAATACTCTGTAGGAATAATGGAGATTGTGCTTGCCATTTTCTTGTCACCCTCATCGAAATACTCTTCATCGAGATCAGCCCCCTTCTTAGTAGATTGTCGGGAGCAACCTCAACAACTTTTCCTTTACCAACCTTCATCGGAGAGGGTATTCCCTTGGGATAAGTTTCAACGTCATATGGGAAAACCACTCTAGTGTAAACAGAAGATGTTGCCCCCTTATTCAAGGAGGTCGATGGCTTCTCAGATACAACCTAGCGAAAATATCGTCGACCTTGATTTTCTCATTCTCTTCCTCAAAGACATGGGTAACGACCTCAATTAAATCCTCGATAACCCCTTTGATATTGGCGTTATCGATATTGTTGCACTTCTCGATCATGGAACTCATGGCAGTTCTTAATCCACTAGACTCCAAATGCTTGCAAATGAGCAAGGGAAGGTGGAACATTCTCTTGAGGAGTTTGAGAACTTTGCCCCTCCTAGCATCGAGATGGATGCCTCTGTTGAACCTGCTTCTCTTTTTGAGCCAATTCTTTTTTCACTCTTTCCTTCTTGAAAATAGCTGCAGCTTCAGCATCAAATACATCATTGCATCGAGGACATAAGGATACATCTCGATTTTTTAATTTCTAATGCATCAGAAATTCCAACAAACCTTCACCTACACCAGGGTACATTGATCGAACATTTCCTTCGAAATCCCCTAAGCCTGAATTAAATGCATAGGATGTAAATCCAGCCATATTTATGTCCAAAAAATAAGGTTCAGCAAAATTTGCTCCAGCATCGAAGGGACCAGTATTGGCCTTCATCTCCTTTTTGCTATTATCGAACTTTAGCCTTCCTTCCATAATGGCGTCTTGAATCAAGTCCCTGAAACAGACACAATAGTTAGTCAAATAGCTAGTTGCTTGATAAAATTTATAGTAAGGTTTTTCTTTCAAATCTTTAATCGACAACAATATCTTGCCTTCTGGTAAAATAAATTGTTTAGGTTTAAGCAACACATCAAATATCTGTTACGATTTTGAAATATCAAAACTATACTTTTTTCCACTCTTGTATTTCGAATCATTGGGTTTAACAACATTTATAATTTTCTTAAGGAAAAAACAAACATAAAGTGGTCCTTTCTTTAATTCAGCCAAATCGACTTCAAGAAATTTGAAATTGGATTCGAAGACACCATTTCTATATATGAAACCTTTTCTTTTCGAGAAAAAGGTTTATTTTTGTACTTTCTCTCACTTTTAAACACTTCTTTTTCTTTTTAAAAAATTTCTACTTGGTGAACTCTTTCAGCTAAATGAGCCAGATCAGGTATGTGTACATTTAGCAACTTTCGACGTATATAAAATTCTAAACCCATAGTTGCTATTTTTACTACCTCACTTTCAAGAAGGAAAACATAGCATCGTCTTCGAACATTCTTAAATTGAATCATGAAGTCATCACTCACCATCATCACGCTTCAAAGCCACTAGATCAGTAATTGTTACATTCAATTCACCCCTATAAAAGTGAGCATGAAAAGCACTTTCCAACTGTGCCCACGTAATAATCGAATTAAGCCTTAAGTTTGAAAACCAAGTAAAAGCATTCTTCATTAAAGAAGAAGAAAAAAAAAATTCATTTTTAAATTTTCATCATTTGCTAAATTGCGTAACTTGACCATGTATCAAGCAATATGCTCAGTGGTGGATTCTCCAACTTCTCCTGCAAATTCTGTTATTATCTTGGGGTTCTTCACACCTCTTGGCACATCTGTCATCTGCACAACAATAGAGAATGCAGAAATAAAATATGATTGATTCATAAAACCCACATTGATACCGACCCTATTAAGAACGTTTTCGACGATTCTAGTTACTTGATAACGTTCACCTCGTTGATTAACACGCATCCTAACCAACACATCATCAGCATTCTAATCGCGTCAAACTATATGAGGGATATTCCCATCAAGATTCACATTATCATATATCTCTAGGATTATTTCCTAAATCTTCATGGTTTACCTCTATATTTTGACAATTACCTTACCATAATTGACAATCCGAGAAATTCGCTTAACTTGTCTAGCCAAACACTCAAATTTTGTTTCATGATCATCCATCATAGAGTTTAAAATAGTGGTCATCTGCTGGGTCAACAAATTGACCAGATCATGATGACTTCTATCAACATGCTGTCGAAATGCAGCCATCAAACCAAAATTATTCGATGTCAATCCCAACTGATAATCTCGAGCAAATTCAGGGTGGTATAGAAGTGGTTGATTATTAACTACTCCTGGTACACTACCAAACCTAATTAGAAGCACATAACTACTCATAGGTGGGGTATAACGAGGAGGAAGGCCAAAAGGAGGCTAACCTACAGTTACTTGCGGTTGCGATTGCGTTGGAGAAATTTATGGGTGTGGGTTACGCCCATTATTCCCAACGGGAGGATTATTAACTGTCGCATTATCCCCAGACCTATTACCTGGGTTCTAAATACTACCCTCTGTATGCGACGTCAATTCTGCAGAAGTTTGTGCAACTACTATAGGGATGTTATCATTTGTAGAAGACCCAATATTGGTATTCGAAATCTCATTGGCCATATTTATAACCCTTTCACTTCGAAGTTGCATAAACTAAATCATTACAAAAAATCTTTTGACACACTTTTTTTTTAAATTGTCTCATTAGGCATGCCAAATTGTTATGCAGATTTTTAGCAAATCATGGTTGATTTGATATCTAATATCTAGAAGCAAAACTTACTCCTCTTTATGAATACTAATTTCAATTATGCACCAAAGATTATATTTTTTGGACAAATAAGGAATGAAAAACTTGAAATGAAAAGTAAAACTAAAAAGGTTTGGAATGGAAAAAATACAGAAAGCAAGGCAAATCACTTTAAATTTAAAATAAGCAATAAAACGCCTTCGACATGATCAAAGGACTTTGAATTTACATACAATGCAGAAACATTAAAAAGGAAAAGAAAGGAAACTTTGCGAAGGGAAAGTAAATTTGCAAAAAATGTAAAGAAAATGAAAAACATGGAAGGAACCCTATAGAAAAAGAAGCTCTAAACAAAACTCAGAAAGTCAATGGAAATATCAGAGTACGAGAGTGTTTTCTGAAAAAGAATTTCAACCTTTGTTCCTTCCAAGCCTTGTCTATTTATAAAACAATTCGACCAATCCTATATTATCATATGTTATCTTTAAACAAATGCAAGATAACTGTTCCCGCCAAATGCAGACTCAAGTAATTGCCACTTTCGTACAGTTTGTCTTCGATCTTTATACTTTGACTCATTAACCTCGGCCTTCAATAACGTTGAATGAATTAAAACTTTCAATGTCGACTTTCTTCTTCTCGACTTGACCACTTAACCGATCTGTTTGGTCTAGACATATTTAACCAACAAAAGGAAACTAAATTTACTTGATAAATTTAACGTAAATAACACTTCACATAATTTTAAAGTGTTTGCAAATACAAGAAAAAAACTCTAAAAAATTTCGGAGTAAAGGTTACGAATTACAAAAAGAAGATAACTTGATAAATTACAACTAAAAAAAAATGACTTTGTATAAAAAAAAAACAAAGAATGAAAACTTGACAAAAATATAAAAAAAATGAAAAAAAACTTACACAGAGAGTTAATTTAAACAAGTCACAGAAAGTCGCTGAAATATGTGAGAAGATATAGGTGAATTCTATGATGTAAAAAGAAAGATTCTTCTACATGTGCATATTTGTGTTGTCAAAAGGGTTGTGCGACAAGTGTTTAGAAAGAGAATAATTGAAGAGACAAGATTTGACATGTTGCAAGTAAAATGGAGTGTATTTTATCTTATGTAACATGTAAATAATGTATTGATTAAATATGCTAATTATATTTATGTTAATTAATTATTAAAGATAATATTAGACCTTGTATGATTTTTTTGTTTTTGGACTTTTTGAATATACGCTCTCTCTCTCCAAAAATATTAACTTTACACACAAAAATTTATTAATATTTATTTATTTTAATATATACCTTTTTTCTTTTTTGATGACTTAGATATATTTAGTTTCACAAATATAAAATTGTATTTATATATTTTAACCAACAAAAAAAATATATAACTTTACATATTTACATACATTTAAATTAACGGTAATATTTATATATATTTAATTTAAATATTATATCAATATATCTATCAATATTGCTCTGGGTACATATAGATATTTATAAAAAAATATTATTCAAATACCACATATTCTTAATATCTTATAAAAATAGTTTGTTATTAATTATTTATATATTTAATTTTTTAATTAATAAAACAAAAAAATTATATTTAATTGTTTAAAAAATATTGATGTCAAAATAGCATTTATAATACTGCCATTTTTATGGTGCAGAAAGAGAGAATATATATTTTGGGAGAGTTGATTTTTTTTAAGAATGAAAATTGTAATAAGAAATTTTGCTTTTTGTTATAAAGGGAAATTAAAAATAAATTTAATTTTAGTGTAGTGTTAGTATAAAATAATTTTATATTTAAATCTAATGACGTAACACTACATTAAAAAATAATTACTTTTTATAGACGGTGTTTATTGTCATTCAAAAGACCAAATATAATTACATGACTGTGTAAAATACATTTTACACTGTCAATACATCAAAATTAAACTCACTAAAAATATGTGCACCCAAAATTTGTATAACACCGGACATATTTTTTTTTTGGTGACTCATAACACCAGACATATAAGAAAACATGGTAGACACCAAGAAAAATATAAAAAACATAGTTATTTTTTGGTATTATGTAGACGATATCTTGTTATTTTGTTTGCATTAAAATATCTATTTACAGTTGTTTATAAAAATAATTAAAAAAAATTTCAAATGCTAAAAAAAGAAAAATCTTTTAATAATTAATATTTCAAAAAAAATTGTCTAAAAAAAAATTAAATACTTCAAGTTATTATTGGAATATTTTAGATGCAATCTATTATTTATAATTAAATTATTAATTTTTTACAATGAATAAACTATGTTATTGAGTGAATATTTAATATTTATTATTTTATTAAACGAAAAAGTATGTTTGAACAGATTTAACAAAATTATATGATTAATTTCTCTTTGAGAGCATAAAAGTGTGTTGAACAAAGATGATAATTTTTCTAATGTATATTATACATTCATTAATTTAATTTAAAATAAATATTAATAAATTTTTGTGTGTAAAAATTAATTTTTCAAATGATATTTATTATGTAAATAAAAATAATTGATTGAATTTTCTTTTTCAAGTAACATGAGTTGGAAGAAAAATAATTAATTGAATTTTTCTTTTTTATTAATTTTTCAACTAAGTTAATATTTTTTCTTCCAACTCATGTTACTTGAAAAAGAAAATTCAATTAATTATTTTTATTTACATAATAAATATTATCTGAAAAATTAATTTTTACACACAAAAATTTATTAATATTTATTTTATATTAAATTAGTGAATGTATAATATATATTAGAAAAATTATCATCTTTTTTCAACACACTTTTATGTCCTCAAAGAGAAATTAATCATATAATTTTGTTAAATCTGTTTAAATATATTTTTTTTCGTTTAATAAAATAATAAATATTAAATATTCACTCAATAACATAGTTTATTCATTGTAAAAAATTAATAATTTAGTTATAAATAATAGGTTACATCTAAAATATTCCAATAATAACTTGAAGTATTTAATTTTTTTCGACAATTTTTTTTGAAATATTAATTATTAAAAGATTTTTCTTTTTTTAGTATTTGAATTTTTTTTAATTTTTTTTATAAACAACTGTAAATAGATCTTTTAATGCAAACAAAATAATAAGATATCGTCTACATAATACGAAAAATAACTATGTTTTCTTATATTTTTTTGGTGTCTTCCATGTTTTTCTATATGTCTGGTGTTATATAAATTTTGGGTGCACATATTTTTAGTGAGTTTAATTTTGATGCATTGACAGTGTAAAATGTGTTTAACACAGTCGTGTAATTATATTTGGTCTTTTGGATGACAATTCACACCATCTACAAAAATAATTATTTTTGTTAATGTAGTATTACGTCATTAGATGTAAATATAAAATTATTTTATACTAACACTACATTAAAATTAAATTTATTTTTAATTTCTCAGTAATAACAAAAAGCAAAATTTTTTATTACAATTTTCATTCTTAAAAAAATTAACTCTCCCAAAATATATATTCTCTCTTTCTGCACCATAAAAATGGCAGTATTACAAATGCTATTTTGACATCAATATTTTTTAAACAATTAAATATAAATTTTTTTGTTTTATTAATTAAAAAAAATTAAATATATAAATAATTAATAACAAACTATTTTTATAAGATGTCAAGAATATGTGGTGTTTGAATAATATTTTTTTATAAATATCTATATGTACCTAGAGTAATATTGACAAATATATTGATATAATATTTAAATTAAATATATATATATATATATATTACTGTTAATTTAAATGTATGTAAATACGTAAAGTTATATATTTTTTTGTTGGTTAAAATATGTAAATACATTTTTATATTTGTGAAACTGAATATATCAAAGTCATCCAAAAAAAGAATATATTAAAATAAATAAATATTAATTAATTTTTGGAGAGAGAACGTATATTCAAAAAGTCCAAAAATAAAAAAATCACACAAGGTCCAATATTATTTTTAATAATTAATTAACATAAATATAATTAGCCTATTTAATCAATACATCATTTACATGTTACATAAGACAAAATACACTACATTTTATTTGCAATATATCAAATCTTATTTTTTTAATTACTCTCTTTTTAGTTTTTAAACACTTGTCACACTACCCTTTTGACAACACAAATATACACATATAGAAGAATCTTTCTTTCTACATCATAGAATTCACCGAAGATATATATATGTTTTGAGTGAGGATTTTTCAATCTTTTTTTTTAGCAGAACTTCAATTTATAAATCAATACAATGAATTATTTTGTGACACGTTATTACTTGATAGTTACCAAAATATTACTATTCGCGCCGAATCTTTCTCACACTAAACATCTTCGACTGAACACCCCTTCAAATACTATTCCGACAGTTTCGATTTTCGACCATATCTAAACCATCACTGGATCTGGCTCCTTGATATCGACGACCATGTCGACCACGTAAAAGGTTGACAGCATTTGGATGCAAACCCATGGGAGCCGTAAAAGGAATAGTTCTTAATCATGAGAGAGTATTCAAATCAATACTCTTAAAACATTACATATATATTTGTAATTTTATACTTAAATAAATAAATAAATAAATTTAAAATATATAATTTATTAATAATTTTAATTTTGATTTAAAATTATATACATAAATTGTTAGTTTTGTGTAAAACATAATATATCTAGCTTCAAAAGCATCTAATAATTTCTCCTCTCTACATCCTATATATGCTGTTGTAGTTGTTGGTCGGCCATGCATGGCAACAGCAAATAAATTAAAGTCAACTTGAATAGAGGCAGAAGAGATTATTTTGCACTGGGCAACTAGCGCTTCCTTTATATTAAATTAAAACTATTATGTAATTACCGACAAAAAAAAAACTATTATCTATTTAAAAATTAAAGCAAGCAAAAGTGGAATGGCTTTTGTCTCAAAAGAATTTTCGCTTTCAATTATTGCGACAAGAATTGCTAAAGATAAACCATGGTTGTGTTACTACCCCCCATATACATGCAAATATCTTGGATCGAATTGATCAATATAAGTGAGGAGTGTCATATATATAATAAAGTACCGAGCCAAAAGAAAAAAGAGGATAATAAAGTAATTAGGATAATCATATGTTAATTCGTATATAAATATTTGAATGCTTAGGATTTTAATTTAGTTTTATCTATTGTTTTTATCTTTTTTTTTTTGTGTGTCTAAAATGGTCAAACTAAACAAAGAGCGTTAACCATTGGAATAACATAATCTAATGCGTGCAGTACATATTTAGGAATTGATTTTTTCTAACGGTTTCACTTCATTTTGTTAATTTCGACAGAGTATTAAATTAAGTTTGTATCAAAATCTTAATTTGGAAAGTAGATACAATTCTTTTAAAAAAGAATGAACTCGACCCAAAATTTACTTAATGTTTATGTCGAGAAACATATAAAATGCTCAATAATATTAAATTGTGGCAAATAATGTAAAGAATCGTAATAAAAATATATATATAAAATAAATAAAAAGCTTTGAATATATAAGAAGGTAAAATTCAAATTAAAAGAAAGTAAAATGCTTAAACAAAAGAAATAAGAATAAAATACATAAAGCAAAAAAATAACAGAAAATTACGTAAAGAAAAGAAAACATAAATTGAAAGTAAAAGGAAAGCAAAAAAAAATAAAAAATAAAAATAAAAGTTGACTCAAGACACTCACATGCACTTGCACTTTATTGTCTTTCGTTACGTCAATGAGATTGAAAATTTTGCAGAATTTGATGTGATGGTGAAGTGTTTAGATTGAAGTCTCTTATTTCTTCCAAGCTTCTCCTATTTATAAATCACAAGGGTGGACTACAGAACGTGTCTCTCTTGCTACGATCTAACTTCTCCTTTTTTCTCAGGTTTTCACAGCCCACGATCTTTCTTTGACTGTGAAGGACCTTGATCTCTAAAGTGGACGCCCCACATCTTTGCTTTTACCTTGGTCTTCAAGTCCTCCATCCTGTATAGTGCTTCCAAATAAAACCACGTGCGATTACTAAATTTCGACCTAGGTCCTTCTCGACTTGACTCTTCTCATGGTCGACATTCTACTCTTGTCATGGTCGAATCTTCACAATCAGTTGAAATTTTGTACTAATAAGTTGCCCCTTAAAACTTGTTCTTTTCCTGAAAGTGAAATGACAAGTTTTATAAACTGTGCTTCACACGTGATGTCTTTTAAATTTTAAAATTTGAAAACATAGTTATGCAAAATTGAAATGGTGTGCGTTTTTTTAGGACTATGTTAACGTTCTCCTTGGGCTTTAATGGGCCTCTCAATTTGAAACTTTTCACATTCTTTTAAAGATATTATTACTTGGTTAATTCTATTCATTTTCATCATCTTCATCATTCCTCATTTCTTAGATCTTTCTTTCTTCTACGAGATCTCTCTTAATTATTTCTAGGTAGTCCCAATTAGCCCACCAACAATCCGCCTCACCTTTTGCTACTGCTGCTTCTTCTACTTCCGCCACTGTTGTTGTTACTGCTACTACTACTTCTTCCATTGTTCCTACAACCATGGCTTCTGCATCTTCTTTTCTTTCGGCCATTGCTACCACTGCAATGGTCTCTGCATCTTATGTAAGAACCAGCGTTTTCACGTAAAACCGTTTTTATAAAAATAATAATTTTAAATGCTCGAGATGGATTCAAAATTTAGAAGTTTTAATTTGAAAATATAAAGGTGAAATTTGGTTTCAATGAATTTTTCTGAGTCAGAAAATGTATTTTCTGCGAAAGACCGAGAACCGACAGCCAAACTGGTCAAACTGGTTTAAGCCTGTCCGGTACAGTGTTTTGAGAAAAAATAAGATTTAGAAAATTGGTTTATTATTTTAGAAGGACAAAAATAAATTTTAGAATTGAAAATCGGTCACTAATCTTAAAGGTTTTGGACCAAAGTGGACCAAACGGACCAAAAACACTTAGCGGGTTGGACCGGGCGTAAGTGGGCCCAAGTCCAACATGTATAACCCTTATTAAATGAGCATTTCAGCTCATTCACTCACTAAAGAAGGTGAGGCACGCTGAAATGAGAGAGAGGGAGGAGAGCTCCATGTCACTATTCACCTCCTCCTTCAAAGCTCCATAACTTTTGAATAATTATATGTGATTTGATATAATAGTTGGGTATATTGGATTAGTGTGGTTGATGGTGATTGTTGGGAATTATGGGTATTGATGAGTATTTATGGTGATTAGTTATATTGGTGAATAATGAGAATTATGAAAATTTGAGGTAATAAGTTAATGTAAAAATGTTGTGGTGGTTTGGAATAAAGGATATTGATGATTATGATGTGTGATGATATATGTTGATGATGATTTTTGGATATTAAATCTTGTGGTTGATGTTATGTTAAGGTTGGTGAATTATTGTTGATGTGTAATGTTGTTGAATGTTGTTGGTTAGGTTGATAATTGATGATGAGTTGTGGAAATAGTATTGATGAATGAGGAGAATTAGGATTGTTTGTGATGATTTTTGATTGTTGGAGAATAATGATTTTGATGGTGTAAGGAGAAATTATTGATGGTTGAGATTGAGGAATGAATGGTATGAGATTTTGTGATGATTTGGTATTATTTGGATTGTGAGTAGTTTGGTTTTGAAATGAGAGTTTTGGTAAAAGTAAGATTTTAAGATTTTTGGTAAAAACAGATTTTTGGTGAATTTTGACGGATCATAACTTGAGCTTCAGTTTTCAAAATTTGTTGGGATTTGCTTTAAATTAAATTTCATTGAAAACTATTCAAATTGATATAAAGTTTGCAAAATTTGGAGTTTTGTAGAGGAAGTTATGATCATTAAAAGTTTGGTGTCAAAATATGAAATTCTACAGAGTTGCAGAATTTTGTGATTTCTGGTATGTGCGTACGTACATTCTTGTGTGCACGTACACACCAAGGAAGTTTTACAACCTGTGCGGACGCACAGCCCTGTGCGCACGCACACGTTGGGAAGGTCAGTCTATTGGGGGCGCTAGCACAGGTTGTGCGAGTGAACAGACATTGTGAATTTTGGTACCTGTGCGTACGCACACTTTAAAAATCTTCCTGGGCGTGTGCACGCACACCCCTGTGGGCACGCACACCCCTGTGGGTACGCACACTTCAAAAATCTTCCTGGGCATGCGGACACACATGCCTGTGCGTACGCACACGCCCTGTTTCTCAAATTTAAAACTTGTTTTCAACTATTTCACCTTCCCAGCAAGCTTGTAAGCTTCTGTGACACCATTTTAAGACGGTTGGGCTTATTTTTGGGCATTGGAACATGGGAAAGGTCCTAGAAGATTAAATTTGGGTTTTACTTTGGAAAGTTAGCAAATGGAGGTTTAGGTTTCTGGTGTATTTTGGAAGAGTTGGTTGAGAGAGAAGGTAGAGTAGTGAACTGGGTGATTGCTGACAATGAATTGAGATACTGATAAACTGATGAGTTTGGGAATGGAAAGTATGAATTGATGATGGATGTTGAGAGTGTGCCAGGCACTATACCCTTGGAATGTTGAGAGTTGATAATTGGAAGTGATTTGAGATGAGAAATGATGATGATTTGAGATTGATGGACTTGTGGATGTGGATGGTGAGCCGGGCACTATATCCTTGGAATGATTTGTGATGAATTATATGTTGTTGTTGTTTTCCTTTTCTGCCGCAAGAGTGGACCAGACACTATATCCTCAGAATAATAGTGTGCCAGGCACTATATCCTCGGAACAAGAGTGGGCCAGGCGCTATATCCTCGGAAGTGGCAGAAAAGGCGACATCCGAAAGGATGTGTGGGGTTGGCATTTATGGACCAACAAGTGACATCACGAGCCAATAGGACAGGCATTCATCATATGCATCTTCTATATGCTTGTTTGCTTTGATTACTTGAGTTTGCCTAATTGTATAATATGCCTACTTGTTTCTTGACTTACTTGTTACATGTATGAATACTATCTGTGCTTTCCTTGCTTGCATTATCTGTGTTTATTTGGTGCTGAGGAGGTTAGGTAGGCGGTGGCGATGGGATCGAACGGAGGTTCGGTTGGCGAAGGCTGTGGGATACAGTGGTGTGACTAGTTCTAGTTAGAAATCCCCTAAGTCAGATAATCCTGCTTATGGTTTATGGTTTAAGTTATTTATTTATTTATTTATTTTGTTCTAAGCTTGAATATCCGTATGTGATATGAAGTTCTAGGATTGCTTTCGGCATCCCGGAGCCTTACATCTTACATCATTGGGTACTGTTACCATATTGAAAACCTCCGGTTCTCATTCCATACTTTGTTGTTGTTTTTTCAGATGCAGGTCGTAATCTACTTCAGTGAGATTGCGGATATGGTGACAGAGCGGAGTATGGTTCGTTCCTTGTTCATTTCTATTTTACTTTCGCCATAGTATTCTCTCACCTGTTGTATATTTAACTTTATGGCCTTAGAGGCTTATTTGAGAGATAAGTTGTGTAAGCTGTTCTAACTTCAAAACTTTGTATTTTTCTATTTGTAACTAGTCGGCTTAAACTCCGCAAGTTGCGGCTAGTTCCCTATGATTATAATACTTTATATCTATATACATACATATGTTTTATTCTCTTGCATCTATACCTTATGTCTTGTGCGTTAGCTTCGTGTGAACGTTTCGGGCTTTTGTAACTCTGTTTTTGAGCTTAATTTTTCATCAGGTTTCTTGAATATATTATTTCCTTCTATATATAAATATGTATAAGCCTTAGGACTGTCGTAACCTCTGATTAACCTTTGCTTTACTGTTAGAGGTAAGGCTTAGGGTAATTGGGGTATTACATCTTGGAGATAGGCCATTTAGATAGACCGATTCTAATAGTGTTCCACAAACTACCGGGAAGCCGACTACATGGGTAGTGGTATGGTGACTAGCTACTACTCCAAATTATTCCTCCTTCTCCTTTGATGGCTGATGTGGCACAATTTTATAACGAAGATGGAAGCTTAAGAGCCACTAATCCGGATGTTAAAACCATGGAACTCTGGAGAAGCCAAGTATTCCTTCCCTTTAAGGTCATTAGTGTCCTATATTCATTTTTAGGATCTCTTTTTACTTAAGAATAGATTGATTCCATTTCTTTTTTATTTCTTACTCTACTTGAACATCTCCCTCTGATTTTCTGTGAAAATGTTAAGGCAACCTATTTTGCTCCCCCTAAAAAGTCATGCTCCCTTTTTTCGACTTGGATGTCGAGACTAGCTCCTTCTTATAAATCTGTTTGGAGGATAATAGGAATTACTTCTGCTCTTAAACTAGCAATCTTCGACCTGTCATATACTGCACCTCTCTTAGGAGCTAGTTTGTACTTTTAGTATTCAGCTACCAACAATTTTCATTTCCCTATAGGATGATGGGTCCTACCCTGATGGAAGTGTTCACCCTGATTGGCATGCCTCCTGATGGGGAGTGTATGTCATGGACCACCGAATATCCTGATAATGTCTTCGACATCAATTTTGACTCGACTTTTTTGTTGGGTTTTATCCGAAACAACATGGGATTTGAAGGAGACCCTATCACCAATAGTGAGCATGTAGCCTTTTTACTTTTGTGGCTTAATGCTTTTGTCTTTTGTCCTAAATCCATCCAGATCCAAAAGAGAAATTACCTTCCTTTAGCCATCATGCTTCACCACAAAAAATATATTGACCTTTCTTTTTTATCTTAGGTCAATTGTATGAAACTCTGTCTTTAGTGGTTAGCAAAATTCGTCAAAATTTTGGCCCACTCTGGGTTGTGAATTTGTGGTTAAAAGCCATTCTTGAGCCTCGACTCATAGGTTCATCTTCAGATATCCTAAAAACTCCCATTGATGGTATTCAACTATCTCTTTTGTCTTGATCTAAGCCAAAAAATATGTTTGCTATTGATGCATTTTATTACTTCATCACCTTACTTCTCGACATTAAAACTAATGATAACACTTCTTACTATCCTAATCCTTTTACTTATTGATGTAGTTTAGTCGAATTCCTCAATTCTTTCACTAGCTCAAAGCCAGAAAACCAATTCATTGTCGACGACCTATGGTCCCTGACGTCGAGATTTTTACCAGTAAAGAGATTCATAGAAACAGTTGCGTTGTAGATATAGTCTCTAAACCGACAAAAATCTCTTCGTACAAACGTGTTGGGTGTCACAAGTAACAAACCCCTTTAGAAATTGTTAACCGAGTATTCAAACCTCGGGTCGTCTTCTCAAGAAACTGCGAGGAAGTATGTTCTTATTATTGGCTATAAAGGTTGTAATCGGGGTTTAGAAGATGAGAAGCAAGTAATTTGAATGACAAGTAAAGTAAATGGCAATTAGAATAAATAAATACTGTAAAGCAGACTTTTGGCAAGGTAAGAGAAGTTGGAGGTCCAACGTAGTTATCTCTCTCAACTATAATGAAAGTTGAATCTAAACTCCACTTGATCAACCTGTACTAGCGCAAAGGAAAGTCAAGGTATTAATTAAATTGACCTTTGAATCCTATTTATTTCCTAAGAAAAGGTTGGGATTACTTAAGTTCAGCTCAATTAGCAAGATAACGATTATTAATTATGTTGAGTTAAATAACTGTTGAGTTACTGAATTCTTAACTAGGACTAAAAGGAAAAAAAGTAAAATTACTGGAATAATAGAAATATCCTTAGATGGGAAGCAATGGTAACTTAAATCAAAGAGAACAATCATAAACTGAAAATACCTCAATTATCATTAATTCAAATAACAATCTGTAACATGGAAGAATTCATAGATCCAATTATAAGGGTAAATAGCCAACTCAGATACTGAAATAAATAAATAAAGGGAAAAGGGAAGTTTAAAACAAAGAAATATAAAACTTGGATTGAGAGTCACTCTTAAAACAAGAAGAAATCCTAAATCTGAAGAGAGAGAGAGAGAGAGAGAGAAGATCTCCCTCTCAACTAAATCTAAATCATTGAAAAGTAAAATATGCGAGCTCTCTTTGAATGGGTGCATTCCCACACTTTATAACCTCTGGTCTATGCTGTCTGTACTTGGATCTGGGCCAAAAAGGGCTTCAGAATTCGCTGGGGGCGTATTCTGTGAATTCTGATATGTGGCCTCTGTCACGCGTCCGCGTGGGTCACGCGGTCGCGTCATTTGGAGCTTTTCCTTGCCACGCGGTTGCGTCAGACATGCGACCGCGTCATGTGCGTTCTGCTTAAGGCGCGCGGTCGCGTCAGTCATGCGGTCGCGTCGCTGCTGATTCGTGCTTGGCACGCGATCGCGTCATCCATGCGATCGCGTGGATACCAGTTTCCTTAAAGCTCCGTTTTGCTTTCTCCTTCCATTTTAGTAGGTTTCTTTTTCCATCCTTTAAGTCATTCTGCCTTAGAAAATCTGAAACTACTCAACACACTAATCACGGCATCGAATGGAAATAAAGGTAATTAAAATAATTAATTTTTAAAGCTTAGGAAACATGTTTTTCACAATATGACATAATAAGGAAGGGAAAGTAAAACCATGCAATTAATGTGAATAAGTAGGTGAGGGATTGTATAAATCACTCAAATTAAGCACAAAAGAACTCATGAAATATGGGTTTATCAACCTCCCCACACTTAAACACTAGCATGTCCTCATGCTAAATCCAAGGTAAATAATTAAGGTTAAAGTGATGGAATGTCATGCAATGCAACCTAATTTAAATGCAACTATCTAAATGAATGATGCATCATGCAACTCTAAATTATTCACTTATATATAAAGCTTACATGTAGTCAAGTTAATTCACATTCTCAAGGAGTCATGTATATATATATATATATATATATATATATATATATATATATATATATATATATATATATATATATATAGCCAACCCTTAAATAATAAAGCATTTTAGCAAATGAGATGGGAAAGAAAACATTGTTCAAACTTGCAAAACAATTAGTAAATATAAGCACAGATATATGTTGATGAGTTATAGAACCCTCACTGAATTTTGTGTTTACTCTCTAGTCATTTAGTGTTTATTGGGTTTATTCACTCTATTTTTCTTTTTATTCTTACTTTCTATAGCTTTGTTCTTCATCTAACCAATCAACAATTATAGAATATAGTCATACCAAAAAGCCATGAGGTCTTTAGTTGAGGTTGTAATGGGGCCAAGGTAAAGGTAAGGATTTATGTATAGGGTTAAGTGAGCTAATAGGTGAATCCTTAATTAGACTAAGATCTCACCTAACATACATTTTTAGCAAGATAAAACTTCTTTACCTATTCTCCCATATTATCCCACTTATTGTTACATGCTCATGTTTCACTTTTTATTTTTATCCCATGCTCATTGTTTTTATTTCTTTTACTTTCTCTACCTTTTGTTTCTATCATCCGTGTTCCCAAAAAGTTTCCCACATTTAACTCTATTCATAATTTTCTATCTTAAGCTAAGCAAGGATTCACTTGTGATTTTTTTTTTGTTTTTCTGCTTAAGGCTAGTAATTTGGCTAAATAGAATAAATGGGTTTTAAAAGGCACAAGGGGGCTAACAAGGGTGATGTAAAAGGTAGGCTAATTTGGGGTAAGTGAGCTGAAATCAAATGATGGCCTCAATCATTCTCCTGGTATGTACCTATTCTATATTTTATAATTGGACATATAGATTAAAGCAAAGTAAAGAACATCAGAATAAAAAGAAATTAAACACACAGAAATGAAATTATGGTTTGAATGCAACCATACAATTAAGCTCAAGACGCACAGGCTGTGTGTTCTTTAACTCAAGCATCATATATCATTTATATATTGTATGCAGGTTTAGTTAAAAATTCTCATTATTCTCATAAAAAAATTATTTAGGGTAGCTTTTAAAGTTTTAATGTTCCTCCTTGATGAAATGTTGTCAGCTTAACTACATCATGTAATGCTATATATAAGGTTTGTGGATTTAAATCTGTTATGTTCAATTTCCTAGCTTACTTCCTTTTTATATTTTTCAATTTAAACTATACTATCTTATGCTAAAAAAAAGGGTAAACTATACTAATTAATCCACTAATAAATCAGAATTGCAAACTAAACTTAAATAACTAAAATAAACTAAATGGCTAAAATATGAACTAAAGATGCAAAATGCAGAAAATAGAGTAAAAATACATAAAAGCAATGTATAAGTACTCAGAAAATAACAATAAAAAGAACAGAAAAATATCCAAAATAAAAGAAAAAGTATGTAGTGGTTCACCAAAATAAACGCCAGAGATGGTGACCTCCCCACACTTAAAAGGAAGCATCGTCCCCGATGCTCAATCAGGCCGGGTGTGAAGGGGTGTCATCACTGGTAGGGATGGTAGCGGGAGTCTCAGTGGTGGTGGTGGGCTGAGGGTCTGGCTGCTGTAGAGGCGGGGCTGACTGGATCGGGATCTCAAGATCCGCAGCCTCAATCTGATGTGGGACCGCTGCCTGTGGTGCGGCTGGTGCTGCCTCCTGGGGATGGGTCTCTGCCTCGGGCGCATCTGCCTCCTCCTCAGATGCCTCGGACGGTGTGTCGGACTCGGAGGAGATGTCACCGGATCGTATCATCAGCTTTAGGTGCTCATAGCGCCGCTTGTTGCGACGCTCCATCTGGTCAAGTCGTCGAAACAAGCGGTGCACCAGATGATAGACGGGCTCTGTGGCAGGTGGAGGTGCAGTGGTAAGTGGTGTAGCAGTGGAGGAAGAGGGTCCAACAGAGGTGGGGCTGACTCATTAGTAGCAGTGAATGGTGATGGTTTGTGGCCCAGGGCTAAGAAGTTCCGGCTGTGCGGAATGATCTTCCTGCAATCCGCCGCTGGTGGTCTCTCATCGGCATCCTCCCATGGCACGTCAGCTCGACGGCCAAGCTGTGTAACCAGATATGGAAAAGGGAGGGTACCTCGGACGTGGACCCTGGCCATATAGTACCGAATGAAACGTGGCAGATAAAGGTCCTTACCCTCCAGCACACAACAAAGGAGGGTGATCATAGCAGCCGGGATCTCCGTCTCGTGAGTACTCGGCATCACATAATTACTCAAGATCTGGTGCCATAACCGAGCCTCATCATTTAAGTATGCTCTCTTGATCCCTCTAGGCATGGTAGTATCCTGACCCATCTCCCAAGGGACTGTCGGGTCGAGAGCTATCCGTGCCTTTACAGCATCCCAATCAAACTGCATCTGACGCATGTCCTCCTCAGCCTTTGAATAACCATCAGGCTGATCGGACTTGGCTGGGAGCCGGAGAATGTCCTCTAAGGCCTCTTCAGTGACCATAATTTATTTTTCTCTCAGGTTCACTGCATCTAGGGTGGGGAGGTAGTAGTTGCAGTAGAATTCCCAGACCCAAGATGCGTTGACCTCTGTCAGTGTTCTCTCTAGAAAGAACCAGCCCCTTTGCTTGATTTGCTCAGTGGTGTACTGCTGAAGGGCTTTTGGAATCTTCAGAGTTCGTTCCAGGTATAGATTTCTGGAGTTTGCAAAAGCCGGGTACTTCAGCTCACAGTACCGGTTTGCAAATTTTATGGGATCATTCACAGGGAGCAGCTGGTCAGCTTTTTCCTGCTGTGTGAAGTTCTTCTCCCGCCAAGAAGAATCATGCATTAGAGCAATGATGGACTGGGAGGAATCTCTTCGCTTGCGCTTGCCAGTAGCCTTGCCTTTGCCTTTCCTCTGTAAGGCAGACATCTTGAAAAACAGAAAACCAGGATATGGATAAAAATAGTAAAGAAAATAGGCAATTAAACAAAGAAAACTCAAAGCGACAAAGGAGAAGTAAAATAAGGAAAATGAGTATATGAAATATGATTAAATTTATGTTAAATAGAAAAATAATCAATATGCCATGGTGAGAAAGTTAGAGGAAAGTGAAAATAATCAGAAAAGAGATTAAAAGGGTTAGTATGGTTAGAATTTGAAAAAGAAATTAGTAAATTAAAGTTAGTGAGTTAGTAAAGTGCGGGTTAAAGTAAGTGGCATAGAAAAATTCCATATAACAAGGATTCACAGGTAAGAATAGAAGTACTCATAATCGAACAAGGAAAACAGGGTGATGCTGATTCGAATAGAAATAAAGAAAGCAAAAATTGGAATCAGTGAATCACAAATGCAGTTTATGAACCAGGAAAAAAAAGAGGATAAGAAAGTCTGCCATAGCATTCATGAAATGGTTTGTGTAAAGCAGAGCAAAACAGAGTTCAGAAATGGCAAACCAAAACATGAATGAAAACAATTTTAAAAAAATTTGGGCAGCATTCCGGCTAAAATTGGATTGTCCCGGAAAATAAACAGCAATCATAGCAGTTCATATGAATTAAAAACTTGCTGCAGTTACCTATAATTAATAGAAACAGGAAAATTCAGAGTAACAAGTAGCAAAAGCAAGAAATCATAGCATATGAACGAGGTCACAGGAACAGCAGAATTGCAGTTAGGATAAAACAGAAACAGGAACAGTGCAAGTAAACAGACCTAGATCCACTAACCACAGCCTAAGCTACCTAACAACCTAAAAATCCACTACAGCATGCATATCTATCTATCCTAATTATGAACAGAAACGAAAAACAAATTAGAGAAAAACGACGAACGGATAAAAAGGGTTGCGTTTTGCGGAACCTGGTAGGCGGGAGGGGTGGAACGGGGAAGAAGGTAGTGGAGAGGGGAGGAGAGAGGAAGAAGGGAGAAGAAGGGAGGGGAGGGGGTTGCGGCGGCAGTGTCTGGACGGCGGCGGCGTCTGGGTGGTGGCGGCTGGGTGGTGGTGTGTGGTGGTTGGAGGGAGAAGAAGCAGAGAGGGAGAAGATGGTTGGGGGTGGGGGGGCTGCGCGATTGATAGGGTTCGCGGGCTGGGGGGTTATATGTTCGAATCCACGCGGCCGCGTGGGACACGCAGTCGCATGGTTGAGGTGAAAATGGGAGTGACGCGATCGCGTGGGTCGTGCGATCGCATGAGAGGGGGGAAAGAGGGGTGACGCGATCGCGTGGGTTGCGCGATCGCGTCACTGGAATTCGTGCTAAACGCACGACTCCAGCGCCATTTTAGCGCAACTCTCTGTCTCCTTTTGGGGTGATGTGCAATCCATGCGACGCGATCGCGTCGCTCACGCGGTCGCGTGGGATTGGTATTGTGCAAGTGACGCGATCGCATTGGGCATGCGATCGCGTGGGCAAATTTGTGCAAAACGCACAAGGCCGCACGATTCCAGCCTAACTTTCTGTTCATTGGATCCTTACGCCGATATATATATCACGCGGCCGCGTGGGTCACGCGGTAGCGCGGGTGGTGTTTTTCGCAGTATGACGCGATCGCATGGGGCATGCGGTCGCGTCGTGCACCCCCTTTTTTTTTTATATATATATATATGCATGAAAAATGCAGAATGCAATGATTAACATGAATGCTATGCATGATTCCAGGTTTAATAAATTAAAATGAAAAAGGAAAAATGAAAGCAATTAATAAGAAATAAATTGAAAAAGAAGCGACCATACCATGGTGGGTTGTCTCCCACCTAGCACTCTTAGTTAAAGTCCTTAAGTTGGACATTGGAGGAGTATCCTGTTATGGTTGCTTATGTTTAAATTCGTCTAAAAATCTCCACCAGTGCTTGGAATGCCAATAGCTTCCGGGGTCCCAAACTAGGCATGTGAAGCTCGAACAACTTCAAATATATTGTCAGGCTCCCGGGATGACAAATGTCATAATAAACTCCAGGATTCCAAGCCTTGCTTTTAAATCCGCCTCCGTCTTGATCTACATGCCTCCATCCGGGTGGTTTAAAAAGTAGAATCTCACCGTGGTGACCAAACGTTCTCCGTGATCCATGCAATTGAGCATGATACTAATTCGTGTACTTCGAGGTGAAGCGTGGAACCTTATTGAACCTTGTGCACCAGCTCTGAGTACGAGCCATTTCCCTCTTACTCTTAAAGCTGCAGAGAGCTCTAAGCTGGCCATCTGTTTCAAGCAAACCATATTCAAGTGAATAAGTAAAGTTATAAGTTAAGGATTGTACCTACTTGAAGCTTGTATTAGGTGGTAATGGCCTTGGGATAGGTGTTTTTGGTGGTTCTGCAAGTTCCGTTTCTTTGTGCTCTTCCGTGAATTCCTCCACTTCTTTGCAAAGATCTTCAATTGTATCTGTGTCCTGGTCAAAGTCTTCGGTGTCTTCCTCATCACTTGAGTCATAGATTGGAGGTTGAGAGAAATCTACCTCTGCATCATCTTCATATTCACTTGGGGAAGATTCTTCGATCTCAGAGAATTCACTTACGGATGCAAGTTCATCACCAAAAGAGCTAGACTTGTGACGATCATCATCAAGGGAATTTGCTCCTTGGATTATTCCGTCTGATTCCTCATAAACGACTTGCCTTGGAGATTGTACAGCATCCTCCTTAGCATCAACTGTAGCATCCTGGACGGAGTTTTCCTCAATTCTGGATTCCCATGGAAGTTCAGCATCTCCTAGGTCTTCAACCAACTCTTCTTCTTGAACAAAGACAGCTTCTTCTAATTGTTCTAGTATAAATTCATTCTCTGTCTTGTCCACTGGAGTTTCTGGTATCTCGTTCATGCTACGCTCTTCATTGGGCTGTTCACATGGAGCTGTGGCTGATCCTTGTGTATTTAAGCGCCTAGAAGCCCATTGAATTATCACTTGCTCCAGTTGTTGAATGGTTGTTTGAAATTTTCTTACTGTTTCCTTTAGGCGATCCTCTGCTTCTCGGGTTGCTGGACTTGGACATGATACAAAGGAAAGTGGTGGTGATTGGGAGTGATTGGATTGGTATTGGGGTAAGGAAGGATCATATGGTGGCGAATGGTAAAGAGAAGCTTGTGAGTGTGGTGGTTCGGGATTATGTTGAAAGGACGGTTTATATGCACGGGGTGGGGCTTGTTGGTAGTTACAAGGCTGTCCACCATGTCTTTCAGCTGGGTATGCACTGTAGAATGGTCTTTGTCCAGGATATCTCGGAGGGTGTTGCTACCAAAAGGGTTGATTAGATCCTCTTGGTTCCATCCATCCTTGATTGGTCTGACCTTGATGCACATTCCTGCTGTAACCTCTATTTCCTTTAACAATATTGGAACCAAACTCAAAGCGAGAGGGGTGAGAATTCATAGTAGCAAATAAATATAAAAAGGAAAAACAAAAATAAATAAACAAGCAAAAGAAAAAAAATATTTACAATAACCAATAATAAGGCACACGTTAGCAGTTCCCCGGCAACGGCGCCATTTTGATGTCGAGATTTTCACCAGTAAAGAGATTCATAGAAACAGTTGCGTTGTAGATATAGTCTCTAAACCGACAAAAATCCCTTCGTACAAATGTGTTGGGTGTCACAAGTAACAAACCCCTTTAGAAATTGTTAACCGAGTATTCAAACCTCGGGTCGTCTTCTCAAGGAACTGCGAGGAAGTATGTTCTTATTATTGGCTATAAAGGTTGTAATCGGGGTTTAGAAGATGAGAAGCAAGTAATTTGAATGACAAGTAAAGTAAATGGCAATTAGAATAAATAAATACTATAGAGCAGACTTTTGGCAAGGTAAGAGAAGTTGGAGGTCCAACGTAGTTATCTCTCTCAACTATAATGAAAGTTGAATCTAAACTCCACTTGATCAACCTGTACTAAGGCAAAGGAAAGTCAAGGGATTAATTAAATTGACCTTTGAATCCTATTTATTTCCTAAGAAAAGGTTGGGATTACTTAAGTTCAGCTTAATTAGCAAGATAACGATTATTAATTATGTTGAGTTAAATAACTGTTGAGTTACTGAATTCTTAACCAGGACCAAAAGGGGAAAAAGTAAAATTACTGGAATAATAGAAATATCCTTAGATGGGAAGCAATGGTAACTTAAATCAAAGAGAACAATCATAAACTGAAAATACCTCAATTATCATTAATTCAAATAACAATCTGTAACATGGAAGAATTCATAGATCCAATTATAAGGGTAAATAGCCAACTCAGATACTGAAATAAATAAATAAAGGGAAAAGGGAAGTTTAAAACAAAGAAATATAAAACTTGGATTGAGAGTCACTCTTAAAACAAGAAGAAATCCTAAATCCGAAGAGAGAGAGAGAAGATCTCCCTCTCAACTAAATCTAAATCATTGAAAAGTAAAATACGCGAGCTCTCTTTGAATGGGTGCATTCCCACACTTTATAACCTCTGGTTTATGCTGTCTGTACTTGGATCTGGGCCAAAAAGGCTTCAGAATTCGCTGGGGGCGTATTCTGTGAATTCTGATACGTGGCCTTTGTCACGCGGTCGCGTCATTCGGAGCTTTTCCTTGCCACGCGGTCGCGTCAGACATGCGACCGCGTCATGTGCGTTCTGCTTAAGGCGCGCAGTCGCGTCAGTCATGCGGCCGCGTCGCTACTGATTCGTGCTTGGCACGCGATCGCGTCATCCATGCGATCGCGTGGATACCAGTTTCCTTAAAGCTCCGTTTTGCTTTCTCCTTCCATTTTAGTAGGTTTCCTTTTCCATCCTTTAAGTCATTCTGCCTTAGAAAATCTGAAACTACTCAACACACTAATCACGGCATCGAATGGAAATAAAGGTAATTAAAATAATTAATTTTTAAAGCTTAGAAAACATGTTTTTCACAATATGACATAATAAGGAAGGGAAAGTAAAACCATGCAATTAATGTGAATAAGTAGGTGAGGGATTGTATAAATCACTCAAATTAAGCATAAAAGAACTCATGAAATATGGGTTTATCAGTCCCGTACCTTAACTCCTCAGATCCTCCCAGTTTGACTTTCACACGAGTCGACCATGGCTTTAAAGAAAATGTTAATCACTTATTCTCTTCAATATGTTTCTTATCAGTTTGGATTAGCACAAGTATTGCCTTCTCCACTATCTGTTGACTTTAAAGCATAAATGATTCATTACGAAGTGTCAAGATTGGAGGAGTTTAACCAAATTCTTGACTTGAATCATCAAAGAATGAGTGAAAAATATCATAGGCTCGACCTCACTCAATGCTTTCTTTCAACACCTTCCTTTCAAAAGTGGTGGTCAGCTTATTATTCATCTTATTACAATTCGACTGCTCAAGCTCTCTCTAAATTGATCTTTCTTGCTGCTTAGACTACAGCATCCAAGAAAACTAAAGGTGAGCCTGTCGAAGAGATTGTTAAGTTCTAGAAATACTACAAAGTTAAATGGCATTTCAGGAAGGTAAGGTATATTTTCAACGAGGCCTTAGAGGTATGGGAAAAGAAAAAAAAAACACATTTATATAAATGTCTCAAGCATTATTTATAAGCTTTCACTCGAGATCGTTTAGTACTAAAGAAATCCTTTATGCGTCCTTTGAAATTTTCTTTTTTTCCTAATACTCCTTTTGGCCTTACTGATGGACTACCCGACCTCCTAAAGGAGCCTTAGGAGTGAATTACTGACTTCAAAAGAATGACCTACGAATACTAGGTGTAAACACAACTGGTGCAATTCATTATCGAGGAACAAATGATAAAATCCATGGTCAAACAAGGATTGCTGGCTATCTTCCAAGTATCTTGTGTTCCCTTGGGTCTTAACCAATTTCTTCTTTCACTCAACTTATATATTTTATGCCTTTTTCAGCCGCTTGGCCAAACAAATTACTGGATTTGCATATGACCCTCAACCAGTCAAAGAGAATTGGGATTAAGATGAGGATGCTACTCCCAAAAAAACAAATTCGAAGTGTGGTGGTGGTCGAGGACGGGGCAAATCAAGTGATGCTACCCTTTCCTTTAAAAAGCGTGGTCTTGTTGACATCCTTATAGGGTCTGGTCCCAAGAAAATTCAAAAGACAGAACATGCTGCTTCCTCCACGGTATACATTTGCATAATCTAATTATTAGCACTTGACATCCTTATGTATACTTAGCCATTCCTTACTACTTGTTTTAGTCCAAACAATCCACGCTAGGCTCAAAGGCTAGAGTCGAAGCAGATAGCCATTCCGACTGAGAAGTCGACCAATCAATCGATGTCGAGGTTAAAGTAACTCAACCTATCCCTCCTGCTACTTCACAGATAGTTATTCCACCTATCCCTGTTTTGACTTCTATCCAGAATGTGTCATCGACTGTTGCCTTCCAAGCTTTGACTGACTCACTAATGGTACAGTACTGAGCATCTTTAGTTTTTTCTTTATTATTTTTTTTTGAATAAAGTTAGTGATTTATTTGTTATAAATGAGATTTTTGGGCTTTAATCATTGTTTCTTGGAGTTGCTTTAAACTTTGATATGATTAGGAGATTGTTGAAAGAGTAGGCCAAAGAAAGGGAGGAACAAGCAAAGAAGCCCCTGTGAGAACTAAGGAAGGAAGCATGCAATCATCTAAAGACCAAGCAACCTCCTAGGGAACCAAGAGAAGATGGCGTGCCATGCTAGGCCAAGTCCCAGGAGCGGCAAGGAAGACCAAGGAGAGGGCATGCCATGACCTCCCAATGGAGTGCCATGCCAAGGAAAAACCAACCCCCAGGGACAGCTCCTCCATCGAAGGCGTGCACACCACCTACACACCAAGTTTGTGACAATTTTACTCCTCACCTACCATCGAAGGCGTGCCACACCACCCACACACCAGCCACATGCCTTCGTCCTCCTCTATGAAAGGGCGTGCCATGCCATAACCTCAAGTGGCATGCCTTCGTGCCTTACCTCCCAGGGAGCAAGGGCATGCCATGCCCATCCTTACCTTCCACATGCTTGTGATCATAGACCAAGAGAGGGCGTGCCATGCCACTCCTTGGCGTGGCACGCTAGGTCAAAGTCGATGGACCTCTATCCTTCTGAGTGAAGCTCAAGTGCGACGCTACCTACACGCCCATTCAACCATTCTTGGGCCAACTTCCAATGACCACTAAGTACCTTAGCGTGCCACTCCAAGCCTCCAAAGTGTCATGCCAACTTCACTCAAGTCCAAGATTAATTGCAAGGCCCATGAATTCAAATATCAAACACTCGCCAAGCTTTGAATCCTAATTACAAAGAGAAGATCACTTTTAATTTAGGAAAAGATTTGAAAGATTTGGTTTGATTTTGTTTTGAATTTGAAAGTTAGGTTTAGATTAGAACATAAATAAGTCCAAAGAATTATTCAGAGGACACCTTATGTTACCTTTGCTTATTTCCATCTCTGTTTTTGTTCTCTTTATACCATGAGTAACCAAACCTAATCTGTTAAAGTTAGGAGCTATGTTCATCTTTTTATGGATTATTAATCTAAGTGTTTTTATTTAGTTTGAGGTTTTTACATTGATCTATTTCATGATTGAGTTTTTCTTCTTCATCCCAAAATATTAGAACTGTTGAAAAAATTCTAATTCCATTTTGGATTCTAGTATTACTTTGGAAAATTTAATATTAGAATTAGCTTGAAAACTCTTTCTCAAAATTTTTTAATCTAACTAGGAATAGTGCATTAAAAAGTGTGCGACTTTGTAACTCTCATAATTTTCAATTGGTTTATAACTAGTTTGAATAAGTAACATATAGTTCAACCTAGGATCACTCTTGAAGTTTATGTGAACATAAACCAGAATTGTGCTTAACCTCTTTTCTTAAATAATTGACTAAGAAAATAGCGGTTAATTAGGTTAAAGAGAAATTGAATTGCCAAGGAATTAGAATTTGGTTACTTATGAGTTGTCGTTAGGGGTAGCAAAACGGGTCGAGCCCGTCGGGTCAGTCCGCTAAACCCGCTAAAAAAGGCGGGTCGGGCTAGGATTTGGAGCCCGCCAAACCTGCACCGCCAAATTGGCGAGTTTTGGCGGGGCGGGGCAGGCTGGTCCGCCGGGCCGAAAATTTTTATTTTTCTTTTTTTTATTAAATAAAAGAGTGATTACTATTATAAAATTAATAATTATAGAATTTTTAAACACTTTTTTTTTCATTTTTCATTTTTATTCTTCTTTTAGTTATTAACTTTATTTATTTTATTTTACAATTTCGTATATATGCTCAAATTATGTGACTTATTTTTTAAAATAAAGATGATTCTATTAACAAATATTATTTTGAACAATTTTATTGAAGTTAAAAATTAAAAAAAAAGTAAAAAAAATATATTATAATTTGACTATTTTTTATTTGTATTTAATTTTTAATTATTATTTTTTGGTTAATTTTAATGAATTTTATTTATAAAAAAAAAAGAAGCGGACAAGCCCGCCAACCCGCCAATCCGCCATAAAGCGGGACGGGCTAGCATTTTGAACCCATTTTAGTTGGCGGGGCGGGGCGGGTTGGGGCGGGCCGGCCCGCTTTGCCACCCCTAGTTGTCGTGAAGGATCTATATAAGCCTCAACTAAATAAACATAAGGATTAATTTTTTTTGAAGAGTGGACATATTCGAAGCCTTAGGACTCTCATTCATATTTGCTTTCTTTTAATTCTGTATTTTTGACACTTAATACCTCTCAACCCAAGTTTCAATGTGTCTAAGTAGAACAATCAATTAATTATTGCTTGCTCAATCTATTAATCCTCGTGGGAATGATATCCACTCACCGTGGTATTACTTGATACAATTTGGTGCACTTGCCGAGTTAGTTTTACGACCATCAAGTACTTATAGCCTTTATTATTCCTTGTTGCAATACTTTAGACATTAAAACTTATCACTTTCTTCCTGTAGATAAGTTACATGCCCCTTCCCAGTGGTGCTAAGACACACCAAGAGTCAGGTCCTACGTCGACTACTACAGCTATTTCGACTGTCATGCTAGAGACAAATCAAGCTGCTATTGAACAAGACCTTGAACCTCCCTTTAATGTTCTTACTCCTGAAGTTGGAAATCTAGATTTTGAAGATCTCAACTTTAATCTTGCTAATATCATGTCAGAAGTCCAACAAGTTTATTCTTCAGAAGGGACTAGAGTTTTATCTTCTTTAGGTTTAGAACCGAATATTGTTCCTTCGATCCAAGAGTCAGCAACAGATGTTTCGACCCGTGAAGAGGAAGTTACTTCTCCTCAGCCTCAAATGCTGACAGGTCCTGACCCTTTTGTTTTTGAGAAGGTTAATATAGTTCTCGATTGCCTGAACCAACCCTTAGAGAAAATTAACAACAATGCTGACCTAAAGACTCGACTCATCAATGTTCTAAGCTTTTTGGACCAGAAGATTTCGACTAAGGTTCACACAGCTCTAAGTGTTTTTATTGAAGAGATATATAATTATATCTCAAAATTCTAAGCTGCTGATAAAGACTTGGGCAAAGCTTAAACCATGACATCTAGCTGAAGAAATATGAGACAGCAAAGTCCCAAATCGAAAAAGTCTTGTTGGAAGGTCAAGCTAAGGAGCAGACCATGGCATCGAGGATTGAGGTTCTTGAGAAAGAGTTGGCTGAGTTAAAGTATGGTAAAGAAAAAGTCGTGTCAGCCAATGCAACTCTAACTCTACGACTTCAAAAGATAAACAAAGTACATGCCTTAAGAGTATCAAATCGTTCTGCTTTGTTCGAAGCAGTCACTGAAGCCAACAAAGTCAGAGATGAGGTATCCCAAAGTTCCACCATTTTAGGTCGACAATAGGAGGATTTGAAACTCAAGTTTTGGAATTTATTTTAGTTGATGTCACGTATGCTTTGTTTGATCTTTGATCTTTTTGTTCTTTAATGACAATGGTATGGTTTAAGATATTTTCCATTTTTGTGCCCAATCTATCGATTATTTCTTATATCTCTTAACTCATATGCATTATCATCAAATACCTTTTCGACCTTAAAAGGTCCTTCCCATAATGATGACATTTTTCTTTAACTTGCTCAGTGAAAAAGATTAATTTTAAGACTAAGTCACCAACTGCAAACTTTTTATTCCTTACTTTCTTATTGTATGACTTAGTTATAGATTCTTTCTATCAAATTATTTCATCTTAAGCCATTAGTCGAGTTTGGTCTAACTCATCTATCATACTCGATCGGTATTGAACAACAATTTTGCTTGGCCACTCTTATAGTTTACAAATTTATCTCAAGTGGCAACACAACTTTATGACCATATACAAGTTTATAAGTTGTTGATCCTGTAGCCTTTTTAGGTGAACACCGATATGTCTATAAACCTGGCTCAGGGTATTATGTCAGTTTCGAGGCCGTCTCCCTATATGCTTTTTAATCAAGCTTATAAGAATTATTAATGGCCTCAACTTGGCCATTAGCCTGTACATAGTAGGAATCAAGTGTATTATCTTAATACCTCATGATTCAATAAACCCCTTTATTTGTCAACCAGTAAACATAGTTCCTTGATCTGTGGTCAAAGTGTGGAGAATACCAAATCTATGAATGATTGATTCCTCAATAAAATCAATTATTTTGGTATGTGTAACTTTTTTCATGGGCACAGATTTTACCCATTGTATGAAATAATCCACGGCTACCAAAATAAATTTATGCCCTTTAGTCAAAGAAGGATGAATCATTCCTATTAAGTCGAGAATCCACTCTTTAAATGGCCAAGGCTTGACTATAGCATGTAAATCAGAGGCATGCCTCTTTCACTGCATGCATTTGGCATTAATTACAGTATTGAGTAAATTCAATACAATCCTTTATTATTGAAGACCAATACAATCCTTGTTGACGTAAGATCTAATGCATCTTTCGACCCGATTGGTGAGCCCCACAAATACCTTTATGTACCTCAGCCATAGCCAGATGAGCCTCTTGAGTACCAATGCATTGAAGTAAGGAGTCATCGACACTTTTCTTGAACAAATACCCACCAACTAACACAAAGATCAATGCCAAGTATTTAACTTTTTGATCTATCCTTTGATTAGGATTTTTGAGATAGTCGATGATCTTGATCCTCCAATCATTTGGATCGATTGGATCGTTATAACAAACCCCTCTAAATTCAAAAAAAGTTAAGTTAGTTTCAATTTCACTAAACTCTTTTATCAACTTGGGAGATATTTTATAACCAGAAGCCATTTGAGCCAAATCATTGGCTTCTTGATTCGACACTCTAAATATATGCTTTATTGAAACAGAGTCAAATTCAGCTAGCAGTCGAATTGCTATCATAAAATATTTAGCTAGATTTTGACTTATAAACTTATAATTTCTAGCTAACTGTTGAATCACTAGTTGTAAATCTCCCATAATTTTGACTGTTCAAGCCCTCTTTTCGATTAATAATTCTAGACCAATACTTAAGGCCTCATATTCTGCTTTATTATTTGATAATCTTGGCTCTAGTCGAAACATAAACTTAGTGGGCATGTCATCAGGAGTGATTGTTACTATTCTGACTCCTTCAAAAAATAACTTCTAAGGCTTAAGTTCTAAGTATCCAGTTATATTTTCGATGACCTTTTCATCAATGTTAGCACAAGGGTGATTTGCTAGGAAGACAGTAATCACTTGTCCTTTGATAGTCTTAATGGGGACATAAAATAAAGAATATTTGATTAATCCTAACATCCATTTGCCAATTTGACCTCTTAAAATTGGATAACAAAACATATATTTAATAACATCAAATTTTTAATCGACATAAATATTCTTTCCAATTAAATAACTTTTAAGTTTAGTACAAGAGAAGTAAAGGACTAAGCAAAGCTTTTCGACTGCACTATATCTAGTTTCTATATCAGTCAACATTCGACTTAGATAGTAAACTACTCTCTCATTACCATCTTCATCTTCTTAGGATAGCATGCATGTTCCCTAAAGTTATTTCTGATGTAGCTATGTATAATTTCAATGGTCCGATTTTGCTTAACAGGTGCTAGGATCGGCGGTGGAGTCAAATATTGCCTTATCTGGTCGAATGCTTATTGGTGCTCATCCTCTCATTTGAATTCTTCTCCCTGTTTCAATTTCAATAAATGAGTAAATATCCTTGTTTTACCTAAAAGGTTTGAAATGAAACGTCGAAGAAATTTATTTTACCTAAGAAAAATTGAAGTTCTTTCTTATTCTTGGGAGGTGCTGAATCGAAAATAACCTTGCACTTGTTAGTGTCGACGGCTACTCCTTTCTTCCACACAATGAATCCCAGAAAGTTTTCTGTAGATACACCAAAAGCACATTTTAATGGCTTCATCTTAAGTCGATGATATCTCATTCGTTTAAAAGAAGTTTCTAAATGATGTAAATGAGAATTTTTCGACTCCGATTTCACACCACATCATCAATATAAATTTTTATAAATTTACCAATGAAATCATGAAAAATAGAGTTCATTGCTCTTTGGTAAGTTTCCCTTGCATTCCTTAATCCAAATGGCATGACTAGCCATTCATAGGTGCTGATAGCTCCTGGGCATCAAGAGGTTGTCTTCGACACATCTTCTTGGGATATGAATATCTGATTGTATCTTGAGTATCCATGCATGAAGCTCAGAAGTTCGCTTCTTACTACAGAATCAATTAGCATTTCTACAATTGGCATCTGATACGCATCCTTTGATGTTGCATTATTCAAATCCCTAAAATCAATACAAACTCTTAGCTTTCTATTTTTCTTAATTATAGGTACAATACTAGAAATTCATTTGACATACCTAACGGTTCGAATAAATCCTACTTTCAACAGGAACTTAACCTCTTCTTTAATCTTGACCATGATTTCAGGTGCAAAGCTGGTGCGGAATTTATAACCCACAAACTAACCGGCAAGTGCACTGGGTCGTACCAAGTAATACCTCAGGTGAGTGAGGATCGATCCCACGAGGATTGATGGACTAAGAAACAATGGTTATGTGATTTACTTAGTTAGACAAATAGAAAATGGTGTTTAGAGAGTTCAAAAGCATTAACAGTAAATTCAGAATATCAAAAAGCAAGCAGTAAATTGGTGTGAATAATATATGAGTAAAACAGTTAAGGTTTTAGAGATATCTACCTTCCAGATTGACTTTTGTTACTAACTATTTTAATCATGCAAGATTCAATTTATGGCAAATTATATGTGACTAAACCCTAATTCCTTAGACCTTTTTAGTCTCCTCTAACCTTCATCAATCGCCAATTCCTTGGTCACTTAATTCCAATTAGAGGGTGAAGTTCAATTCTAGTTATATGCCACAAAAATCCTAATTACCCAAATATAAGAGAATTATATGTCACGTATCCCATTAAGTCCAGATAATTAGAAATTTAGGAGAAATTGTTTTCAAGCTGTTGTTCTAGTAAAGAGCTTTTCCAAGTTATACAAGAACTCAATTAGAACAAGGGACATACTTCCATTCCACCCAAATTCATAAGATAAAGAACAAAAAAATTCTTGAATTATAAATCAATACATGAATTAAAATAGAAAAATAATAGTATCAATCCATACAATAAACAGAGCTCCTAACCTTAACAGTGGAGGTTTAATTGCTCATGGTTCAAAGAGAAAAACTAGGATTCTGAAAAACTGTAAATTGCGGAATGAGGTAGAAGAGAAGAGATTAACCTGAAGGGTTGATTCTTTTCCCTTTTATATCTAATCCTAATTAATGTAAAATATATTTCCTAAAACTAGATAATATCTTTTCCTAATTATAAAAGAAATAAAGTTTTAATCAAATAGCAAAATTGATTCGCAGGCCCTTGGAGACGAATTGGGGAAACACTTGGTTCATTAGGGTTGGCGCCGAACTTGGAATAATCCAAGTTCAGCGTGGACTAGGCAGCACATACTCCCTTGGCATTCTTCACTTGTGGCACCAAACTTGACAATGGTCAAGTTTGGCGTGGAGTTGTTCGCACACGCTTCTCTTGGAGATTTCATGCTGGCGCCGAACTTGAAGAATTTCAAGTTCGGCGTGGAGGAGGCAGCATTGCCTTCTTTGGAGGCTTTGAGCTGGCGCCGAACTTGAAGAACTTCAAGTTTGGCGTGGAGGTGGCAACAATGTATTCTTCTTGAAAACTTGAGTGTACCTCAAGTTTGGCATCATGAAGGCCGAGTGTGCTGGAAAAGAAGTGTGCAGTATTATATGTCGTTGGAAAGATCTGAAAGTTAGCTTTCCAATATCGCTAGAATCACGTCAATTGGACTTTTGTAGCTCAAGTTATTTCTGTTTGAGCGCAAGGAGGTTGGGGTTGGCAGCATCATTTGCTTTCTTCCTTTTCTACTACAAAACTCCGTCAAATCCATCTGAATGCTACATGAAATAAACCAAATTGCACACAACTTAAAGTAGAATCCAGAGTGGCTAAAAGATATTTAAATCTTGATTAAACTCAACAATTTGAATGCAAATTCACTAGGAAAAGATAGGAAAGATGCTCACGCATCAAAAGCGTCTGTGAGCTTGCTTGATGGGTCGAGCGTTAGGCATGATAGGGAGCTTGTGTTCGACTAAAGATCTATCCAACCCAGGCATCTCTTCATATTGCTAGGAAAAACAATCTTGATATTTTTTTCCTCTTTGAAAACAATGTCTAAACATTTGCTTACATAAGTAACTCGACCCTCTCCACTAATCTCGACTTCCTCGAGTAGATTCTGAATATAAATCAGAATTTTCAAACCCTAAGAGGTCCAGATCATATATACATTCCAGTGCACTTTTTCCTATACACTCCTTCTTCTCATCCATATAGGCTGAGAGTCGAGCCCAATGGCTCGATATATCCATCAAGTGGATTCTGTGGCCAAGTTTTCCTTGGCCTTTGGGACCAACTTCATACCATGATCCCCGACATAGCAACCTTTGATAAAATTTGGGTCAAAGGTGCTCATATCAATGTCTAGTGGTCTGACACTAGCATGATATTCCTTAAAGCTGACATTCATCTATTCAATATAGCAAGGGCTATCGTCAGCTTCAATCTCCTCGATTCTTCCTTCCTCGACCCAAAGCACTAACTTTTGATGCAAGGTCGAGGGAATTGCCCCTACTCCATGGATCCAATCTCTTCCTAACAGCATATTAAAGGTTTTCTTCGTAAAAACTACTATAAACACCATTGGTTTTTTGACACTTCCCACCTTCATCTTGAGTGGGAACATACCTAAGGTGGTCGTCAACTTACCATTGAATCCGATAACAGCTAAGTTAGTTTTGATCAAATCTTCGATTGTCTATTAGAACAATGGCGGCACACTTTCGGGAAGCAAATTAATTATAACTCTACCATCCACTAAGTTGACCCTTGGTTATATCATCAGGCCTCTCAAATGACCCTTCTTTGATCAACCCGTTTTCGACAAACCTACATTTATCTCCTGGGATGACATTATCGCAATCCCCTTCGAGACAACTCCAAGGGCTGTCAAGGTTACCCTAGAAATCAAAAGAAAGTACCGACGTGGTGGCCACGTATCCAAACCTAGTTTCACCAGACATCACATGCAAGTCATCCTCAAATCTAGATTCGAAAGTCTCTGTCAATGCCTCCTCTTGCTCTTTAACCTTGGTTGGATGTTTGACAATCGATGTCTCCTCCTGCTTATTAGGTGACTTTCTCTCTTTACTCAATTCTGGATATGAACCTTTTATGCCGACATAAGCCCCTTGTACATGAGCCACAACTCTTGGAATGAAGGGAGCTCTGTCTTGAAAGTTGCATTGAGATCTAGCTCGACCGCCACCCCTTCTGCTTGCCCCTCGTCGAGAAGCACCTCTTTTTTGGTTTCCAGCCCAATTTCCAAAGCCACTTTTTGGAATATTAAAGTTATAAATCCTTGAGTAGTTTGGAGCATTGTTCTGTAGCCATTTATTATTCGACACATTAGAAAGAGGAACTCTAGTTCGACTTGACACCCCTTGGGGTTTCTGATCGACAGTAACCACCGTTCGCATTTGCTACTTAATAGGGACGCTTGCAGAGTCTTGACTTTTATTACCCTACTTTAGTCGAGCTTGTCTTAATTCTTTCTGATACACATGTTCTCGACTCTTTTTGTATGAGTCAAAAGCCTTAGCAGCTGAAGTGTTAAACAAAGCACTACATCGAGGACAGATAGCAATATTTCCTTCCTCTTCTCTTTTTCTTAGCAAAAAATCCAACAAATTCTCCCGTGCTTTTGGGTAAACAGACCTTTTTGCTTCGAACATGTCTAGCTCAAATTGGTCATCTTTTTCCATAGGCTCGGCTGAAGCCATCTTGATTGAGAAAACCATTTCTTCAGTTTCAGCAAAGTTTGACGTGACCTGGAAAGGATCAGAATCCATTTTAATCTCAGGTTTCTCTACCAACTTTTGTCAACCATCTTTGATCGCCTTCTGTATCAAGTTTTTAAAATGCACACAATTATTAGTATAGTGGCCATGAGCTTGATGAAATTTACAAAATTCTTGTTTCCAATTTCAAAAATAGATAGCATTCTTTTTCCTTCAGGAAGTACAAGTTGTTTGTATTTTAAGGGAATGTCGAACATTTGTTCTGCTTTTATCAAGTTGAAGGAATAACTTCTTTCCCTTGACAAAGGAGTTTTGTCTTTTGCTGGATTAAGAGATCGACACATATAAGGAGGTCCATCTTTTAGTTTTGTAGCAAAGGCAGACTCTTTATTCGACTCTTCTTCACTCATACAATCATTATAATTCACTTTCTTATTAAAGAAAGTTTTTCTTTTGCTCGACTCATGTTCTTCTTTTTCTTTATTTAACTTTTAAATTTGTTGAACCTTATCGGCTAACTAAGCCAAGTCTAAGAATTGCTGAGTTACTAATTTCTTTCGAATATCGAAGTCAAGACAATTGATAGCCATTTTGAATATTCAGATTCAGGAATAGGAGTAAAATATTTGTTTCTCTTATTCTTGAATCGTTTCAAATAGTCATCGATCAACTCAGATTTCTCCTTTTTCACTATGAAAAAATCAAACAAAGTTACTTTCATTTCACCTCTAAAGAATTAATTATGAAAACTTCTTTCGAACCGAATCCAGCTATGGATTGAGTTAAGTTGCAAAATTTAAAACCATATGAATGCATTCTTTATTAGAGAATAGGAAAAATATCTCATTTTCAAGTATTCATTACTAGCCAGTTCACCAATTTTGATTGTATAGCGAGCCACATGCTCGACTGTCGATTCTCCACTTTTACCTACAAATTTAGTGAGGGATTTTGGGGTTTTGACTCTCCTGGGGAGTTCAGCTTGCAAAACATAATCTGGAAAAGAAGAGATAAAATAGGGTTGATTGTCACCCCTATGTTAAATCCTGCCCAATTCAAAATTTGTTCGATAGCTTGGGTTATATTTTGTCCATAAATTTGAGAAGCATTATTTGCTCTAGCCTCATTTAAAACTCTATTTGGATCATCTCCTCTATTTAAATTACTTGGGGATTGTTTGCATGCATTCCATCTACTGGTGGTACAAACGGTCGATTAATTGCTCCTATAATATCATCGACATGTCGAGCTACTTGCTCTATTCTAGAATTATTATTTTCTATCATAGGATTTAAAATTGTAGCCATCCGCTGAGTAAGCATATTGACTAAATCGTGATGGTTATCTTCAATTTGTTTTCTAAACACAACCAATCACATCCATATCTCTTCCCCATAAACCCTCAACCAATCACATCCATATCTCTTTCCAAAACCATCATAACTCCTACCATCCCCCACCCACTTCAAATTCAAAATGTTCCACCCAATTCCCACCCATTCATTCGAACCCTACCCTATCCCACCCTTATAAATACCCCTTCTTCTAACCCTTCAACACTTACTTCATACCCACAAGACCACTTGGCCGAATCCTCCTCTCCCCCTTTCTCTACCAAATCTCCTCTTCTTCTACTCTTTTCTTCATATTTTGCTCGAGGACTAGCAAAGCTTTTAAGTTTGGTGTTGAAAAAGCCTTACTTTTTGCTTCCAGTCACACTTATGACACCCAAAGTCAGAGACTCCTCTAGAAAGAGGAAAGAAAAAGCTGTTTCTTCCACCTTTGAACCTTGGGAGATGGAGAGATTCATCACTAAAGCTCATCAAGACCACTTCTATGAAGTAGTGGCAAAGAAAAGGGTGATTCCTGAAGTCCTTTTTAGGCTAAAAAAGAATGAGTACCCGGAGATTCAACGAGAGATCCAGAGAAGAGGTTGGGAAGTTCTAATCAATCCTATCCCAGAAGTTGGAATCTTGATGGTGCAAGAGTTCTATGCTAATACATGGGTCACTAAAAACCATGATATTAGTGTGAACCTACATCCCAAAAATTAGAGCACCATGGTCCGTGGGCGACCCTTGGATTTCAGCCTAGAAAGTGTAAGGTTGGCGCTCCATTTGTCAATGATGCAAGGAGACCCACATCCTTACACTAGGAGAGTCAATTTTGACCAAAAGTTGGACCAAGTCCTTTCAGACATTTGTAGGGAAGGAGTTCAGTGGAAGAGGGATGCTCAAGGCAAGCCTATCTAACTGAGAAGGCTTGACCTCAAGCTCGTAGCTAGAGGATGGTTGGAATTCATCCAATGCTCTATCACCCCTACTAGCAACTAGTCAGAAGTGACCATTGATAGAGCCATCATGATTGAAAGTGAGGTGGAGGTACATGAGGTAATACCTCAAGAATTGTACAAGAAAGCTAAAAAGCCTTCCACCTTAGCAAGGTTGGCATTCCCCCACCTTATCTGTCATCTATGCAATTCAGCAGGAATTGTGATAGAAGGAGACATTCCCATTGAGGAAGACAAGCCCATCACTAAAAGAAGGATGGAGCAAACAAGAGAGCCTACACATGCACCTCAACAAGAGCGTGTGGAGCTGCCTTAACAAGAAATCCCTGAGATGCCTCACGGGATGCATTTTCCTCCCCAAGGCTATTGTGACCAATTGCATACTTCTCTAGGAGAATTAAGCTCCAACATGGATCAGTTGAGGATGGGACATCAAGAGCATTCCACCATCCTTTATGAAATAAGAGAAGATCAAAGAGCCATGAGAGAAGATCAAAAAGCCATGAGGGAATAACAACAAAGGCAGGGGCGTGACATAGAAGAGATCAAGCGGTCCATTGGCTTCTCTAGAAGGAGTAGTAGCCGCCGTCACTAAGGTGGATCCGTTCCTTTTATCTCCTGTTTGCCTATGTTATTTTTTTTTGTTTTCCATGTATTTTACCTTATTATCTGTTTCTAGTGCATGATCATCTTTTTTCATGTCTTAAAGCTATGAAATATTCCATATATCTCTCACCTTGCTTAAAAGAAAAATTTTATTTGAAAAAGAAGATGCATGATTTCGAGTTATATATTAAGAATAGCTCAATTATTTGATGTGGTGGCATTGCTTTTATTTTCTTAATTCATGAATGAACAGTGAATATTTGATGTTGGAGTTAAGAATGTTGGCTCTTGAGAAAATAATGATAGAAGTGAAGTATTATTGGTGATCTGAAAAATCCAAAAATTGATTCTTGAAGTAAGAAAAAGCAGCAAAAAGCAATAAAAGAAAAAAATATATGTATGTGCAAAAAAAATATAGAAAAAAAAGGAAGAAAAAAGAAAAAGCCAAAAGCTCTTTAAACCAAAAGGCAAGAGCAAAAAGCCAATAGCTCTTTAAACCAAAAGGCAAGACCAAGTATCCAAGGCTTTGAGCATCAATGGTTAGGGGGCCTAAAAGAAACAAAATCTTAGCCTAAACAGTTCAAATGAGCTGCTTCCTTAACTATATGCTTGTGGTGTGGAGGTGTCAAGTGAAAAACTTGAGACTGAGCAGTTAAATTCATGATCTAATGCAAAAGAGTGTGCTTAAGAACTCTGAACACCACTGGCTGGGGATTCTAGCAAAGCTAAATCACAATTCAAAAGGGTTCACCCAGTTAAGTGTCTGTGGCGTTTATGTATCCAGTGGGAATATTGGAAAACAAAGCGCTTAGGGTCACGACCAAGACTCAAAAGAAGTTGTGTTCAAGAATAAAAAAGAGCTAAACTAGGAGAATCAATAATATCATATGGATTCGAAGTTCCTAAAGATGCCAACTATTCTGAGCTTCAATGAAAAGTCAGATGCCAAAACTATTCAGAAGCAAAAAAGCTACTGGTCCTGCTCATCTAATTAAAATTGAGCTTCATTGAGAACTCTGAGATTTATTGTATCCTTCTATTTCTTTATAATCCTACTTGTTTTTGGTTTCTTGGGGACAAGCAACAGTTTAAGTTTGGTGTTCTGATGAGCGGATACTTTTTGTCATCATTTTCATATAGTTTTCATTATGTTTTGTTTAAGTTTTATTATATTTTCATAGGTTTTAGTGTAAAATTCATATTTTTCTATTCTAATTTGAGTTTGTGTGTTTTATGATAATTTTTGGTATTTTCTGGCTGAAATTGAGGGTTTTGGCAAAGTCTGATTCAGAGACAGAGAAAGGATTGCAGATGCTATCAGATTCTGACCTCCATGCACTCGAAGGAGCATTTCTAGAGCTACAGAAGTCCAAATGGTGCGCTCTCAATGGGTATGAAAAGCTAACATCCAGGGCTTCTAGAAATATATAATAGTCTATACTTTGCTTTGGAAATGAAGGCCCAAAACTGGCGTTCAACGCCAACCACCAGCCCCATTCCTGACACCCAGAAGGGAGTAGCTGGCGTCCAACGCCTATTCAGGAGTCCAAAGCTGGCGTTGGATTCCCAAAAGGGAGCATTAGCTCATGGCTTCACTCAAGCTTAGCACAAACACTCACCAAGTGGCCCCAAAAAGTGGATTTTCACACTACAAGACTAGTTTATCTTAATTCTGTAATTCTTAGTTAGCAGATTAGTATATATAGAAGGAGATCACCCTTGTTTAGGATCTTCTTCCTCTCCCCCACTTTATTTTTGAACATTATGTACAGTATGAGTCATCAACCTCCTAGGTTAAGGGTAAGAGCTCTGCTGATTCTTATGGATTAATAATATCACTATTCTATTTCAATCTATGCTTGATTCTATTCTAAGATGTATCTTCGTTCTTCATCCTAATGGATTAGGAGTGTAACTTGACTGTCATCCCTATTCACATGGGTTTGTGCGAGTCCTTGACGGGATAGTATTGAACCAGAAGCTTGATTGTACATCTCTTAGATGGCTATTCCACAGCTTCGTTGGGGACTTCTCGAGACATCATTTTAGCCGAAGTGCGGGGCGATTAGGGCCTTTGTGGTATAGGCTAGAACCGAAGTAGCAGCGTTCTATGATCCGGAAGATGGGACCTTATCTTTGGCGTTTTGAGTAGGATCACCAAGGGAATGGACTGCTAGAGCTTCACCCCCGTTCAGATTGGATGACCGCTGACACGGCGTTTGATCTGAAGCAGAGGAGATTAATGACCGCTGACCCGACGTTAATCATTTACAGCCTACCATGGAATGAATCAATCAGAAGTTGGAGTAGATGGTGAGAAAAGTTGATCCAGAAGGAAGAAGCATCTCCGAAGCCTCAACCGTTTTCATACCAATGATTTCACACATATCTAGTAACGTTTTATTTATTTATCTGTTTTATGCATTTTCTCGTGACAACTATATTTTCTATTCGCCTGACTAAGATCTGCAAGATAACTATTGCTTGCTCAAACTAACAATCTCCGTGGGATCGACTCTCACTCACCTGAGGTATTACTTGTGCGACTCGGTGCACTTGCCGGTCTATTTGTACGAAACTTATGGAGTCAGTTTCGTGCACCACTGCTATATCAAAATATCACATTAGTTTGTATTATAGCGATTATGGTTATGGTTCATAACCACCACAATATGCAAAATCTAGAATTCGTTGCTACTTTTTGGTAGTTTTAAATAATGAAATTTTCAATTTTTGTTGCAGTTTAGAATATCGCTATTTGAAAATATTTAATTTTTGAGTTTTGCGGTAGTGTAGAATCACCGCTAGATCCCCATTTAAAATTGCCAAAAAAAATTGTATTTTGCAGCATGGGTGTCTAATCACCTTTATTTTTGTACTCTTAAGGTATATGATGGTAGCAGAAATTGGTGAATTAAAAATTGTTAATTTATATACGTTGCAAGTATAGTTCTTAACTCGCCATAAATTTGCCTATCAATTTAGAAAGGTGTCACAGAAATTTGAAATTAAAATACTGGGAGTATGAGTCCCAGGTCGTCTCCCAACGAGTTGCAGAAAAGTGTGCTATTTTATTAATCAGATATTTTCAAAAAGGTTTGAGTTGAGTAAACAGGAAATTAAATTGGTGAATTTGAATAATGAAAATAAAAGCCTTGACTGGGAGTGGATTAGTTGGAATCCCTATTATTGTTGGAATACTCTCAAGATTAATTGACAATTAAAGGTTATCCTGTTTAGTTATCCTTTACTAGGTAAGGGAAAGTCAAACAAGTTGGAATGCTACGTCTATTCACAAGTTGCAATCCACTTATTTAAAAGAGATTGGTGTTAGTGATTAGAAGGCAATCCAACCATAAACCCAATTACAATTTTTCTTTTAAGCTTTCCAACTCAAGGGTTCCTTTCAATCAACTCCCCATCAAGTTAGGGAACTACTCGCTCATTGTGAATGTAAAATTCATAGCATATGAAAAGGAATTAAAGAAAGACAATGTAAATAAAAATCAAAATAGTTAATTAAAAATAAAAGTGATCCTTGTATTAAATAATCCTAAAAATATTCCAATGGTAAAATTAAACAAAGCAAAGAACATGGAAGAGTAAACCAAGTAAAGAAAACGAACTAGAATGACGAAGTCTTGATGAGGTAATAACTCTTCTCAATATCCCAATGCAAAAGCAAGAGAAAATTAAAATCCTAAAAACTATGAATGTGTAGAGAGAAAACCTAGAGGAGGAGTAAACTAGATCTAAAACTAAAACTGTGTAGAATGAATGTTCTCCCTGGTTTCTGCATGTTCTCTGGCTCTAGTCTGCTGTTCTGGGCCAAAAACTGGGTCAAAATAGGGCTCAAAATCACCCCAGCGAATTCTGCAGATTATGCAGATCGCGCATGTCACGCGATAGCGTCATCCATGCGGACGCGTCATTCGTGTTTTTTCCCTGCCACGCGTTCGCGTCGTCCACGCCTCCGCGTCGCTTGTGCTTTTCCATTCCGCACGGTCGCGTGAGCCATGCGGCCGCGTCACTGCGATTTCTCCTCTTCTGCGCGGTCGCGTGAGCCATGCGGCTGCGTCACTTCTCGCTGGTTATCTCCTCAAATTCTTGTGTTCCTTCCATTTTTTGCTAGCTTCCTTTCCAATCTCCAACTCATTCATGCCCTATAAAGCCTGAAACGCTTAACACACAGATCACGGCATCGAATGGAATAAAGGAGAATTAAAATGCATAATTAAAAGTCTCTAGGAAGCAGTTTTCAATCATGTAATAATTTCAGGAAGGAAATATAAATGCATGCTAAATTAATGAATAAGTGGGTAAGGATCATGATAAAACCACACAATTAAACACAATATAAACCATAAAATAGTGGTTTATCAGTTTATTTTTTAATTTTAAATATCTTATTATTTATTCTTCTAATAATATAAATTGATAGCGAAACTCATGAAAATATAAATTCAAACTAAATATTATATATATTTAAATACTGATAAAGTACATGTCTAATGAAGAGTTATATAGTCAAGTAACTAAAAAAAAGTATACTTCAAACGAAATAACATTCAATTCTAATATGTATTTTTTGCTTTGTCCCTTCAGAGAATTTATCCGAGTAGCGATTTCTAGTTCTTTTCTGTTGAGTTAGATATCTCAAAGAACTCTCCATTGTATGTCATTGCTTATTTTTTTGTTACTACTTCATCCTCCGCTGCCTTTCTTTCAATTTTTCGGCTACTAGCTCTACCTGTAACTCAAGCATCAGTCTTTGGGTTTCTTCTGTTTGAGCTCCATTACTTGGTTGTTGTGAATTATAACCAAATGGTTGACTAGTATTTGGTCTGAATCCAATGCAACGCATTATACCCGAGTGTTCTTTTCTGAAAACTTGAGCAAGTGAATTATTTTGAGACAACACTTTAAAAGATTCATCACGTTGCTCAATCTTGACAATTGTTTTCTATAAAGATATATAAGCAAATATCCCTAGAGGATAATCAAATAGACTTTCAACACAAGTGAAAAATATGTAAACAAAGAGATTGCTAATAACGTGGCTTTGAACTAATTACCTCCTCTTCTCTTTGCCTCGCTAAGCTTTTTGAACCGCATATGTATAGCTTTTTCTTAGTACTTCTCTTATTATGTCATCAAAAGTAAGAGTGATCAGACACCAGTATTCTCCAACTCAATGTAACATAAGTAAATTGATTTTTCTACGAATTCAAATTAGATAACATGTGTGTCAGCTCTATGGCGATATATAAGGAACCATTTCTAATGCTCTTCTTCAATTCCTGGCGGTTGTCCAACAATATTTTGTTTCATCATCTTCGTAGAGTTGTAATACTCATGATACAATCTATTTCTTATATCTTTCTAGGACTTGCCTATACCTTTTAGTATTATTTTTTATAATTTCCTCACTATCTTCATCAAAATAAAAAATTTTATACAAAGATAAGTTTATATTATTTGTAATTATTAAATGAAATTGACTTAATTTAACAACACAATAATTTTTTACCTTTATAATGTCATTATAAACTTGATCTTTGGTGCTAATCTTTCTCCAATTTTTTTCATAAATAAAAAATTTACCATAAAAGGCCACTCAATAGACTAGCTGCATCTTCAATTGATTGCATTTTCTTGTTGAACTTGAGTATGACCTTTCTACCATTAAGTGACTACATGGTATCGAGATTGGAGGCAAGTTTGGTCCTCATTCGTAATCAACATAATTAATGTTATAAGGTATCACAGAATATATGCATATATTACTGAAGATAAATAATATTTGTATTATTTTTCATATAAGTTTTTTTTATCTTCTCCTATTTATCATGAATTACTTTTAATAATAAAAATAAAAAATGCAAAAATTTGTTATAATATAATATCAGAACTTCTATAATTTAAAAGTTTAAAATTCTATTTTTATTTACCCAAAAAAAAAAATTTATCAGCATATACAGTAACATGAAAGAGAAAAAAAATATATACAAAATAATTCATCCAAATGTAAATAAAAACTCATACTTAAAAAAATATATTATATATAATTATATTACTGTAGCATTACCTAATAATTTAAAATTTTGAGAGATTGTTTTTGCAGCAATGAAATCTTAGGATAATTTTTTATATAAATAAATTAAATATTTTATTTATTAATATATGTAATTTGGGAGGTATTTACTAATTTACATATTATTATTTATTTCGTTTACTATGTAAATATAATAATTATGAACGTATCTCGTTTACACTATAAACGAGATAAATTACGAAATTTTTTTGCTTTATCTCGGTTGCAAAAAAGATATATAAAGACAGAAAAAAAAAATCATATGTTGTTCACCGTTTAAACAAGATATATGTATTATTATAAAAAAAATAGCTAGAATGTAAATCCCATAAAATTAGCGAATAATTAACCAATAAATTAAATTTTAATAAAGGAAATTAAAAATGTAAAATTTATATTAAAATAGGATAGAGCAAATTAAAACGAGAATTTTGACATTAATTTCAAAGAATTTGGCCCAAAATTGGGCCGAATGGGTCGGACTGGACGAACCAGACCTGAAATGGGCCCAAGGTCCAATCCAACCCATCACACTTAAACAAAACTCAGTTTCCCCTTCATCCATTCTCTTCACTCACGCTGGGAACATCCTTGGAGAAGGGAAGAAGAACTTAAAACCCTAGGCTTGATTTCACACCTATCTAGTAACGTTTTATTTATTTATCTGTTTTATGCATTTTCTCGTGGCAACTATATTTTCTATTCGCCTGACTAAGATCTGCAAGATAACTATTGCTTGCTCAAACTAACAATCTCCGTGGGATCTACTCTCACTCACCTGAGGTATTACTTCTACGACTCGGTGCACTTGCCGGTCTATCTGTGCGAAACTTATGGAGTCAGTTTCGTGCACCACTGCTATATCAAAATATTGCATTAGTTTGTATTACAGCGATTATGGTTATGGTTCATAACCACCACAATATGCAAAATCGAAAATTCGTTGCTATTTTGTGGTAGTTTTAAATAATGAAATTTTCAATTTTTGTTGCAGTTTAGAATATCGCTATTTGAAAACATTTAATTTTTTAGTTTTGCGGCAGTGTAGAACCGCCGCTAGATCCCCATTTAAAATTGCCAAAAAAATTGTATTTTGCAGCATGGGTGTCTAATCACCTTTTTTTTTTTTTTACTTTTAAGGGTATATTTTTTAATTTTAAATATCTTATTATTTATTCTTCTAATAATATAAATTGATAGCGAAACTCATGAAAATATAAATTCAAAACTAAATATTATATATATTTAAATACTGATAAAGTACATGTCTAATGAAGAGTTATATAGTCAAGTAACTTAAAAAAAAGTATACTTCAAACGAAATAACATTCAATTCTAATATGTATTTTTTGCTTTGTCCCTTCAGAGAATTTATCTGAGTAGCGATTTCTGGTTCTTTTCTGTTGAGTTAGATATCTCAAAGAACTCTCCATTGTATGTCATTGCTTATTTTTTTGTTACTACTTCATCTTCTGCTGCCTTTCTTTCAATTTTTCAGCTACTAGCTCTACCCGTAATTCAAGCATCAGTCTTTGGGTCTCTTCTGTTTGAGCTCCATTACTTGGTTGTTGTGAATTATAACCAAATGGTTGACTAGTATTTGGTCTAAATCCAATGCAACGCACTATATCCGAGTGTTCTTTTCTAAAAACTTGAGCAAGTGAATTATTTTGAGACAACACTCTAAAAGATTCATCACGTTGCTCAATCTTGACAATTGTTTTCTATAAAGATATATAAGCAAATATCCCCAGAGGATAATCAAATAGACTTTCAACACAAGTGAAAAATATGTAAACGAAGAGATTGTTAATAACGTAGCTTTGAACTAATTACCTCCTCTTCTCTTTGCCTCGCTAAGCTTTTTGAACCGCATATGTATAGCTTTTTCTTAGTACTTCTCTTATTATGTCATCAAAAGTAAGAGTGATCAGACACCAGAATTCTCCAACTCAATGTAACATAAGTAAATTGATTTTGCTACGAATTCAAATTAGATTACATGTGTGTCAACTCTACGGCGATATATAAGGAACCGTTTCTAATGCTCTTCTTCAATTCCTGGCGGTTGTCCAACAATATTTTGTTTCATCATCTTCGTAGAGTTGTAATACTCATGATACAATCTATTTCTTTTATCTTTCTAGGACTTGCCTATACTTTTTAGTATTATTTTTTATAATTTTCTCACTATCTTCATCAAAATAAAAAATTTTATACAAAGATAAGTTTATATTGTTTGTAATTATTAAATGAAATTGACTTAATTTAACAACACAATAATTTTTTACCTTTATAATGTCGTTATAAACTTGATCTTTGGTGCTAATCTTTCTCCAATTTTTCTCATAAATAAAAAATTTACCATTGAATGCCACTCAATAGACTAGCTGCATCTTCAATTGATTGCATTTTCTTGTTGAACTTGACTATGACCTTTCTACCATTAAGTGACTACATGGTATCGAGATTGGAGGCAAGTTTGGTCCTTATTCCTAATCAACATAATTAATGTTATAAGGTATCACATAATATATGCATATATTACTGAAGATAAATAATATTTATATTATTTTTCATATAAGTTTTTTTATCTTCTCCTATTTATCATGAATTACTTTTAATAATAAAATAAAAAATACAAAAATTTGTTATAATATAATATCAGAACTTCTATAATTTAAAAGTTAAAAATTCTATTTTTATTTACCCAAAAAAAGAAATTCATCAGCATATACAGTAACATGAAAGAGAAAAAAAAATATATACAAAATAATTCATCCAAATGTAAATAAAAACTCATACTTAAAAAAATATATTAGATATAATTATATTACTGTAGCATTACCTAATAATTTAAATTTTTGAGAGATTGTTTTTGCCGAAATGAAATCTTAGGATAATTTTTTATATAAATAAATTAAATATTTTATTTATTAATATATGTAATTTGGGAGGTATTTACTAATTTACATATTATTATTTATCTCGTTTACTATGTAAATATAATAATTATGAACATATCTCGTTTACACAATAAACGAGATAAATTACGATATTTTTTTGCTTTATCTCGGTTGCAAAAAAGATATAAAAAGATTGAAAAAAATCATATGTCGTTCACCGTTTAAACAAGATATATGTATTATTATAAAAAAAAATAGCTAGAATGTAAACCCCGTAAAATTAGCGAATAATTAATCTATAAATTAAATTTTAATAAAGGAAATTAAAAATGTAAAATTTATAGTAAAATAGGATAGAACAAATTAAAACAAGAATTTTGACACTAATTTCAAAGAATTTGGCCCAAAATTGGGCCGAACGGGTCGGACCGGACGAACCGGACCCAAAATGGGCCCAAGGTCCAATCCAACCCATCACACTTAAACAAAACTCAGTTTCTCCTTCATCCATTCTCTTCACTCACGCTGGGAACATCCTTGGAGAAGGGAAGAAGAACTTAAAACCCTAGGCTTGATTCCAACCACCACAAGTTCTCACTCTGAGCTACGATTGCCGCACCGTTTGCGGCCATGCGACCACTGCGTCGAGCTCTTCGAATCTATCGGAACAATTTCATAGGTGTTCCGAGGGTTACCTGAAACTGTAGGTCGATCTTGGACGAGTTCTTCTGTGCTGGTCGGCGATGATATGTCTGACTTGTGTGTGGTGGCTGGAGCCGCCGTGTCCAACTTGTTGGACTTATTGATGATGCTGATCCTTCATCACCGGAGGGTGGTGGTACCTGCAAGGGACTCCGATGCTTAAGTTAGCAAGGGTATTAAGCAGGTTTTTTGTAGAATCAAAGTATGAGTTATACCTGGGTGCTCCATTGTATTTATAATAGTGTGGAGTGACCTCTCTGGAGATAAGATAATTATCTTATCTTATCTTATCCTTGAGTGAAGTCATCTTATCTTCTGAGGAGCCGCCCTTATCTTTCTAGGCTTTAGTTGCCTTTAGATTTGGGCCGTGTTCCTTTGTCTGGGCCTTCTTGGGCCTCTTGTAGTTATTTGGCCGACCTCTTTTGAAAAGAGGTTGGGTAGTTCTGACCTAAAGAGGTCGGTCGACTCAGCCCGGGTCGGACAGTTCGACCCAGAGTATGAACAATGTCCCTGCTCGAGTATGGTCTTCCTTTTGAGGTCGAGCCCTTAGTTTTAGGACTTCAATTCTTCTCTGGAGAAGCCGAGCTCGAGCATTTGTTGATCTCTTTTGTAGAGCTTCCTCCTGAATGCGGAACGTTTTTTCTTTACTCCTTTAATTTTTGAAAAAACGTGCGTTCCTTGCCTTGGGAACGTGCGAGGGTTTTTAATGACTCATTAACCCCCTAATGTTCTGTTTTCCCTCTTTTCATTATGAATTGCCAAAAAGACTTTTGCTTTCTGTTTTCTCTCTCTGCTTCTTTGAAACTCTATTCTTTACCCTTCTGTTTTTCTGGCTCACCTGGGACTCTTTGCTTTCATGTTTTTCGTGCTTCTCCCTGTGGCGTCATTAATGATTGTTGGTGCTTTGTTCTTTTGAGAGGTGATTTTCGGCCTTGTTGTTGCTTCAACTTCTCAGTTCTCATCGTCTCCTTCCCTTTGCAGGTTGGCTTTCTTTCTGTCTCTTTCTTTTTCTTCTTTCACTATTCTTCTTCGTGCTTACATTGTTCTATTTTTTGGGAAAGTTTTGATTTTGCTTGAGCTTGAACCTTTTCGTATCGTTTTGCTTGATTGTTGCTGTGATGCATGTTTTTTGGAGTTCCTTCGACTTATATATGCTCTTTGATAATTTAATGCTTTTAGGGTTTTGCATTTTGTCACTGCTTCTGATTCTACTTTTGTGGCTTATGAATTGCTTGATTCTGAAAAAAGATTGTGCTTTTGGTGATTTTGATCTATTTGACGTTCTTTTGCTAGTAGTTTTGTTGAAAGATGGCTACTTTTGATGACTTTTGATTTTGTGACTTTTTTCTCGGAGTGTCGTTGTCAAGGGGGGGTTGTTTTCTTGTTTGAGGGATGTTGGGATGTAGGTCGCCCTCTTTTTTCCTGAAACCTTACTCTGTTGTTGCCCCCAAAGGTGCCCCTGGATCTTGGTGTGAGTCTTGGGGTCTCCTTTTGCTGTTTGTATGCTTTTAGCCCGAGTTGTATTCATATTTGTCTGAGCTTCTTTGGTTAGTAACCCATTTTCTTTTTCTTATTGTAGGACTAGTTGACCCATGTCGTCTCGAAAAAATATTATCGAGACCTCCTCCAAAGTCCCCGAGGGCATGTCGGACTGGCTGGACTCCCTCGTGTTGATGTGTGTCTCTGTGGTAAATGCTGAGTATTGTGTAGAGCTGAGGAAGCATCACAGGTTTTGTAGTAGTCATGAATAAGAGAATGATTACGAGCTAGTAGTGCCTGATCCTGATGGGAGGGTTTATTTCCCGACCTCAGTCCAGGGGGAGCGTCCCTTCTTCTATGCCTATGACTATTTTTTTCAGCCAGCTAAACATTACCTTTCCTTTTACTCCTTTTGAGACCAATTTGTTGTGGTCGTGCAATGTATCTCCATCCCAGCTTCACCCGAATTCGTGGGGTTTCCTTAAGATTTTTCAATTACTGTGTCAAGAGTTGGGTGTTAAACCATCTCAAACCCTTTTTCTTTACCTCTTTGTTTTGACTAAACCCGGAGCGGCTAAGAAGAAGGCTGCTTGGGTATCTTTTCGAACTGCCCAGGGAAAGAAAGTTTTTTCAATGTATGATGAATCTTTTCGCGATTTCAAGAACTATTTTTTCAAGGTCCGATCTGTTAAGGAGCCCGGCCTTTCTTTTTGGATGAGAATGGCGAGCCCAGCTTTCCTTTAGAATAGCAAAAGAATATAGTGGTATCTAGATATACTTGGGAGATGTTGGATGAAGTCGAGCAGGCCTTTGTAATTGTGTTGGAAGAGAACTGGGGGCAGCCTCCCCATCTTGATACAAAGAGATTTCTAGGAAATCCCTCACTTCTCCGAGCTGAGCTGGGTAGTGGTCCACTTCTTTTGCATCTTGTTGTGCTTGTTTATTTTGTCGAGTTTATTCCTTTTCCTTCCACCTTATAACTTGGTTTTTTGCTGTGTATTTTCAGAGATGATTAGAAACAATGACTCCATGATGGCCTTTAAGAAGGCAAGAAAGGCTACAGCAACCCAGAACATCTCGACAAAGGGGGCTGGGGAGGGATCTTCCCAGGTTCCTCCTCAAAAGCCGATATTGAGCACTTCTGGGCCGAGGAAGATGATTCCTACTCCTCAGGTCCACTTGGTTGATCCTCCCCAGGCTTCTGCTGCTGCCGTCCCTCCTCCAAAGAGACAGAGGACTGTTGAGCCTTTCAATCTGGATGCCGCCGACTTTGATGCTGTCAGGTTTGTAGATCAACAAATTGCTCCTCATGGTGTTGTTCCTACTGATGATGTATCCATCCTTCGTCATTTGGACTTCATTACTCGGAGCGGTATAAAAATGGCACACATGGGGGCAGCGTTACTTCGGACTGCCCAGGATGTTCCTGTTCACGCTACGAAGGCTTTTATGGAGGAGGCCAAGTCGGAATATGACAGGATCAAGGGGTTAAAGGAGGAGCTCGAGGTGAAAGTGGCTAAGCTAGAAAAGGAGTTGGAAGGTGAGAAGGCTCGAGCTACTGCTGCGGTGGCTTCTGCGAATCTGGCTGAGGATATGGCGCTGAAGCATAAGAAAACCTATGTCTTGACTTATGGTGAGATGATGGAGCTTAGGGAGAGGTTGGAATCTGCTCGAGCTGACTATGACGAGCTTCAGGGCCATCTCGTGGGCAGTGTGACTGCTGCTTATGAGAATTTGAAGAATCAGGTCTGAGTTCTTGCTCTCGAGCTCGACCTGTCTCTCTTCAGCTTAGATAATATTGTGGAAAATGGGTAGATCGTCCCTGCCCCGGATGACGATGACGATGATTCAGATCCACCTCCTGCGCCATCCACCAAGGCTTCTGTTGCCCCGACTTCTTCAACTCCTGCAGCCGAGGTCGACCACCCTGACTCGGATCCTGATGTTTAGATCCTGAATCGGGCGGATGAAACTGTTGATACTGTCCCCCTTCAGACTCGTCCTCCTTCGCCTCAAGACGCCGCCGATGGAGAGTCCTTAAACCCTTTGTAGTTTTCCTCTATGTATCCTGTACAGCCCGGTCTGTGGGCTTTTGAACTCTTATTTGTGTTTGGCATGGATATTTTAGTTGCTTTTCTTGGCAACTTTGTTTTAGAAAAACAAATGCCTTTTCAACTCTTGGGGTTACCTTTTCAGGTGGCCTTTTGATTTATGGTAGCTTTGTTTCTTCATGATATGGTTATCTGTATCTTTTTGACACTTTCAGGGATCTTTGGGGTGTTGGAGTCTTGTTGTCCAACCTCTTTAGATAGCCTTTTATTTGCTTTCTGCATTGGTCGAAATGGCTTTTGAGACTAGCTCTGTTCGTCTTATTCTTTTTAGTACTCCCATAGAGTACTTGTAGGCTGACTTTGAGGAGGTCATGGTTTTTTTTTAGTCGATTTGTTCCTTCTAGCGCATGCCTTAGATCGTTTTGAGTTGTTTTTAGTACTCCCTTGGATTTACTTTTACAACTTTGTCGCTTTAATTGACTTGGGCCGGCTTCTTCGTCCTGGTCCCTTCTAAGTTATTTCTAGTAATCCATTTCATTTGGACTTCGCAGGTCTCTTTTTATGGATTACTTTTTTATAACTTTTGTAGCTTTTTGCTGGCTTGGGCCGACTTCTTCATGTGTCGGCCTTTTCTACGTTATTTCTAGTAATCCATTTTATTTGGACCTTGTCAGGTCTCTTTTTATGGATTACCTTTTTACAGCTTTAGTTGGTTTGAGCCGACTTCTTCATGTCGTTCTCTTCTAAGTTATTTCTTGTAATCCATTTTATTTGGACCTTGCCAGGTCTCTTTTTATGAATTACTTTTTATAACTTTTTGTAGTTTTGTTGGGCCGACTTCATTATGTCGGTCCCTTTTAAGTTATTTCTAGTACTCCATTTTCAGGGCTGGCCAGGCCTCTTTTGTATGGGTTACTTTTTATAACTTTTTGCTTTGATCTGGTCCGACTTCTTTTATGTCGGTCCATTCTAAGTTATTTCTAGCAGTCCATTTTTTTAAGACCTCGTCAGGTCTCTATTTTTATAACTTCTTGCATTATTCTGTTTTTGTCACTTTTCATCTTGCCGATTTTAATCCTCGCTTGGCCTGACCTTTGATGAATTCGATTTTCATCTTCGTCGGCTTTATCATGATCGAGTAGTGAGTTTTGGTTTTCACTTTTGCCGATCTGTAGCTTTATAACCAGGTGATGAATTCTTGCGTTTCAGATTAATGCATCTTGATAAAGAGGATTTGTAGAAAATCTGAAAAAACTTTATTCAAAATAGAAAAATATGCAAATATATACATGTGGGTGCTTTATCTTTCTAAGTCAGGTAGTTCATAGATCTTGGCTCGGCGCCTCGTTAAAAAACCCTTTCAGGAAAAAGAGTGCACCTTATCCTAAGATCTTTATTACCTCCCAACTATAATACCTTCTAGGTTGCAGGCGTGCCATGACCTTGGCAGCTCTCGCCCCTCGAGTTCGGACAGCCTGTAGTAGCCCTTTCCGAGTACTTCTATGACTCGGTAGGGCCCCTTCCAATTTGCCGCGAGTTTTCCCTCTCCAGGTCGACTTGTTCCGATATCATTTCGGATTAGGATGATATCGTTGTTGGCAAAACATCGCTGTACTACCTTTTGATTGTATTGTGAGGCCATTCGATATTTTACCGCCTCCTCCCTGATCTGAGCTTTTTCCCGTATTTCTGGGAGTAAGTCGAGCTCTTCTTTTTGAAGTTGGGAGTTGGCCTCTTCACTGTAGAAGATCGTTCTGGGGGACCCTTCTTCAACTTCTACTGGGATCATTGCTTCCATTCCATAAGCTAGTCGGAAGGGTGACTCCCCTGTCGTGGAGTGTGGAGTTGTCCGATATACCCATAGGACTTGTGGGAGCTCTTCAGCCCAGGCTCCCTTTGCATCCTGTAATCTCCGTTTTAGCCTGGCTAATATAACTTTATTGGTGGCTTCTGCCTGTCCATTGGCCTGGGGGTGTTCTACGGACGTGAATTGGTGCTTTATTTTCAAGTCGGCCACCAATTTTCTGAAGCCTGCGTTTGTAAATTGAGTGCCATTTTCTATAGTAATGGAGTATGGAACCCTAAACCTTGTGACAATGTTTCTATATAGGAATTTTTGACTTCTTTGAGCAGTGGCATTAGGTAGGGGCTCTGCCTCAATCCACTTTGTGAAATAGTCTACCCCTACGACGAGGAACTTGACCTGTCTTGATCCTTGAGGGAAGGGCCCAAGGAGGTCGAGTCCCTATTTTGCAAATGGCCAGGGTGAGGTTACGCTGATGAGTTCCTCTGGTGGGGCGATGTGGACATTAGCATGTTTTTGACATGGTGGACATGTCTTTACAAACTCTGTTGCTTTCTTTTGTAAAGTCGGCCAATAGAATCCGGCTCGGAGATTTTTTTGGTGAGAGCTTGTGCTCCGAGATTGTTGCCACAGATGCCACTGTGTATTTCTTCTAAAACTTCCTTTGTGTTGGAGGTCGGCACACATTTTAATAGTGGTGTTGAAATCCCTCTCTTGTATAGAGTATTATTTATGATGGTGTAGTATTGCGCCTCCCGTTTAATCCTCTTCGCCTCCTTCTTATCTGTAGGGAGTGTTTCTGTTGTGAGGTAGTTAATTATGGGAGTCATCCATCCTTGATCCAGACCTGTTATGGCTAGGACCTTTTCTTCTTCCGAAATTGACGGGTTCTGCAGTATTTCTTGGACGAGGCTTTTGTTGTTGCCCCCTGGTTTGGTGCTGGCTAGTTTTGAGAGTACATCAGCTCGAACATTCTGTTCCCGAGGTATGTGACGGACCTTATATTCCCCGAGTTGTCCGAGTTGTTCCCTAGTTTTGTCCAAGTACTTTTTCATGGTGTGATCCTTGGCTTGGTAGCTCCCTACTATTTGTGAGGTGAGTACTTGTGAGTCGCTGAAGATGATAAGTTTTTGAGCTCCAACCTCCTTAGCCAGCTTCAAACCAGCTAGTAATGCCTCATATTCGGCCTGATTGTTTGAAGCAGGGAACTCGAACTTTAGGGAGAGTTCGATTTGGATTCCTTGATTGCTTTCTATTATCACGCCTGCTCCGCTCCTGGTTTTGTTCGAGGAGCCATCTACTAGAAATTCCATTCTATAGAGATTTCTGGGGTGTCAGTAAACTCTGCAATGAAGTCGGCCAGGTACTGTGACTTGATGGCTATCCGAGCTTCATATTGAATATCGAATTCGGACAACTCAACTGCCTACTGTAAGATTCTTCCTGCCAGATCTGTTTTCTGCAAAATGCCTTTTATGGGCTGGTTCATCCGAACCTTGATGATGTGGGCTTGAAAGTATGGGCAAAGTCGTCGAGACGTTAGTATGAGAGCATAGGCGAATTTTTCTATTTTTTGGTTGTTCAGTTCGGACCCTTGTAGTACTTTGCTGATGAAGTATATAGGTTGTTGTCCACTTTCGTCCTCTCTAACCAGTGCTGAGGCTACTGCTCGATTTCCTACTGCGAGGTACAATACAAGTGGTTCTCCTTCCCGTGGTCGAGTTAGAATAGGTGGCTGTCCCAGGAACCTTTTAAAATCCTGGAAAGCCTGTTCGCACTCTATTGTCCATTCAAACCTCTTTCCCTTCCTTAAAGTGGCGTAGAAGGAGAGAGATCTTATGGCTGATCCGGCTAGAAATCTAGACAAAGCTGCCAGTCTTCCATTGAGTTGTTGTACCTCTTTGACACATGTTGGACTCTTCATGTCGAGTATAGCCCATCATTTATCCAGGTTTGCCTCGATTCCACTTTGTGTGAGCATAAAACCTAAGAATTTGCCGGCTTCTACTGCGAAGGTGCATTTTTCAGGGTTAAGTCGCATGCCATGCCTTCTTATGGTATCGAATACTTGGGCGAGGTCAGACAGTAATGGCTCCTCGTTTTGTGTTTTTACTAACATGTCATCCGCATATACCTCCATGAATTTCCCGACATGGTCTGCGAAGACTTTATTCATTAATCTTTGATAGGTGCCTCCTGCGTTTTTGAGTCCGAATGGCATGATGACGTAACAGTAGTTTGCTTTTGGAGTTAAGAATGAGGTTTTTTCTTGATCAGGTGGGTACATCGGGATTTGATTGTATCCCGAATAGGCATCCATGAACGAGAGGTATTTGTATCCAGAGGAGGCATCCATCAGAGCGTCGATACTTGGGAGTGGATAAGGATCTTTTGGGCAAGCTTTGTTGAGATCGGTGTAATCAGTGCACATCCGCCACTTCCCATTTGATTTTTTCACCAAGACAACGTTGGCTAGCCATAGTGGGTACTTGACTTCTCTTATGAATCCTGCCTCTAGTAGAGCTTGTACCTGTTCTTCCATAGCTTGGGATCGTTCTGGTCCGAGCTTTCTACGTCTCTGCTGTACTGGCTAAGATCCTGGGTATACTGCCAGCTTTTGGCATATTAGCTTGGGGTCTATGCCCGGCATGTCTACGGCGTTCCATGCGAAGAGGTTGACATTATCTCTTAAGAATTGTATGAGGGACTCCTTTACGTCTCCTTTTAGGATTGTACCAATGTTGGTTGTTTTATCTGGGACATCTCCAATCTGGACTTTCTCTATCTCGCCTTCCGGTTGTGGATGAAGTTCTTCCCGCCCTCGAACTCCCCCGAGTTCAATGGTGTGGATTTCTTCTCCGTTGCCTCTGAGGTTTAGACTTTCGTTGTAACAGCGGTGCACTATTTTCTGGTCTCCTTTTATTGTAGCCATCCCTTCTGTAGTTGGAAACTTCATGCACAAATGTGGAGTCGAGACTACTGCACCGAGCTGATTTAGCGTTGTCCGACCTATCAGAGCGTTGTAGGCTGAACTCACGTCGACCACGATATAGTCTATGTTGAGCGTCCTTGACCGGTTTCCTTTTTCAAAGGTTGTGTGCAGTGAGATGTATCCAAGTGGTTGGATTGGAGTGTCTCCTAGTCCGAATAAGCTGTTTGGATATGTTCTGAGCTCTTTTTCCTCTAGGCCGAGTTTGTTGAAGGCGGTTTTGAACAAGATGTCAGCCGAGCTTCCCTGGTCCACCAGTGTGCGGTGGAGATTAGCGTTGGCCAATATGATAGTGATGACCATGGGATCGTCATGTCCCGGGATGATGCCAGCTGCGTCCTCTTTAGTGAAGGTAATAGTAAGGAGGTCGGTGCTCCTTCTCCTCCCTCGACAAGATATACTTCTTTAAGATGTCTTTTGCGAGACAATTTGGAGATTCCTCCTCCCACAAATCCTCCGTGTATCATGTGGATATGTCTCTCCAGGGTACGAGGTGGTCGTTCGGTTCGTCCGACCTCTTCATCCCTTCTTCTTTTTCTGGGCTCATCTGTTTTGCTGGCTAAGTACCGATCTAGTCTCCACTCTCTTACCAATTTTTCTATGATATTCTTCAAATCGAAGCACTTTTTTGTGGGATGTCCATAGATTCGATAATATTCACAGTATTCTGTCCAATTTCCTCCTCCTTTCTTACTTTTGAGTGGGCGAGGTGGGGGTATCTTTTCAGTATGGCATACTTCTCGATAAACATCCACAAGTGACACCCGAAGAGGGGTGTAATTGTGGTATTTTTTGATCTTTTCTCCATGCTGATCTTCTTTCTTCTTGGACTCTTTATCCTTATCTCGGGAGGAGTAGGATAATTCGGATTTTGAGGTTTTTCCTAGTCGAGAGTTTTCCTCCATGTTAATGTATTTCTTTGCTCATTCTTGCACTTCATTCAGATATGTGGGATGTTTTTTCAATATGGAGTGACTGAAAGGTCCCTCTCATAAGCCATTGATGAGGCCCATAATGGCTGCTTCTGTTGGCAGACTTTGTATGTCCAGACATACTTTGTTGAATCTTTCCATGTAGCTGTGAAGACTTTCTCGATCTCCTTGCTTGATCCCTAATAGGCTTGGGGTGTGCTTAGTTTTGTCCTTTTGGATAGAGAATCTGGCTAGAAACCTTTTGGCCAAGTCGTCAAAACTTGAGATGGACCTAGGAGGCAGATTGTTGAACCATTTAATTGCTGTCTTTGTCAAGGTTGTCGGGAAGGCTTTGCATCGAATTGCATCTGAGGTGTCAGTGAGATACATTCTACTTCTAAAGTTACTGAGATGATGACTGGAATATGATGTGTTGTCGTACGGAGTCATGTCAGGGGGTTTGAAGTCTTTTGGTATTTTGGCCTTCATGATCTCTTTGGTGAATGGGTCTTGGTCTTTGCGGGGGCTGTCTTCGTGACTGGACCAAGTTGTTTTAGTTTTGAGATTGGCTTCAAGCTGTAGGAGCTTATCTTCTAGATCTCAGCGTCGCCTAGTGCCAAACTGATTTTCTATCGGTAAAGAATTTTTATAAAATTAATCGCGTTGTAAGTATAGTTTCTAAACCAACAGAAAATCCTTTCGTGCAAAAGTTTTGGTTGTCACAAGTAACAAAACCCAATAAAATTTATAACTGAAGTATTGAAACCTCGGGTCGTCTTCTCAAGGAATTGCAGGGAGGTATGATTTATTATTGGTTATGAAATTGTATATTTTTGGGTTTTTAAAATAGGGAACAAGGAGAATAAATTAGCAATAAAGTAAATTAATTACTAGAAAAACTCTTGGCAAGGTATGAGAACTGGAAATCCTATCCTAGTTATCCTTATCAGGTGTGATGAGAATTAGATTTTGCTCCCACTTAGTTAACCCTTACTAAATAAAGGAAAGTCAAGTGGACTAATTAATTTGATTCTCAAGTCCTAGTCAACTCCTGTGGAAAGACTAGCTTTAGAGCGATTCGAATCAATTAGCAACTCCAATTTCAATCCACAGCTGAGTTTAATAACTCAAGTGTTACCAATTAATCAACCAAAGCCAAAAAGGAAGAAAATCTACTTGAATGAAAATAATTTGGATACATAAATTAAAGAAAGCAATCATAAGTCTGAAATACCTCAAATTATATTAAATAAAGATATCAATTCTAACATAGGGAAGTTCATAAGTCAATTTGGCAAGATAAATAACAATTAAAATAATAGAATAAATAAAAGTAGAAAATAAATTAAAGGAACATTGAACCTGACATTGAAGTAGTAATCATAAAATAAAAGAGATCTTAATCCTAAAACCTAAGAGAGAGGAGAGAAACTCTCTCTCTAAAAACTACATCTAATCCTAAAATTATGAATATGAATGTTGTGATCTGATTGTTTCCGTTGTTCACTAATGAATGGATGCATTTCCCCATTTTATAGCCTCTAATCTGTGTTTTCTGGGCCGAGAACTGGGCCAGAAACAGCCCAGATTTCGCTGGTTGCGAATTCAAACACGCTGATTTTCGTCACTGCGATGCGTCCGCGTGGAGCACGCGTTCGCGTCACCTATATGTACGGCTACTATAGCGAATTATATATCATTTCGAAGCCCCGGATGTTAGCTTTCCAACACAACTAGAACCGCCTCATTTGGACCTCTGTAGCTCAAGTTATGACCGTTTGAGTGCAAAGAGGTCAGGCTGGACAGCTTAGCAATTTCTTCAACTTCTTGTATTCCTTCCATTTTTGCATGCTTCCTTTCCATCCTCTAAGCCAATCCTACCCTGTAATCTCTGAAATCACTTAACACACATATCACGGCATTGAATGGTAATAAGAGATGATTAAACATAGGAAATTTAAGGCCAAAGAAGCATGTTTTCAATCATAGCACAAAATCAGGAAGGAAAAATGTAAACTCATGCAATTACATGAATAGGTAAGTAAAGAATTGATATAAACCACTCAATTGAGCATAAGATAAACCATAAAATAGTGGTTTATCAATCTCCCCACACTTAAACATTAGCATTTCCTCATGCTAAGCTCAAGAGAAGCTATAAGAGGGTAAATAGGAATGGTAAAACTTATGAAATGCAACCTATCTATATGAATGCAACTACATGCAAAATGTTTCTTCCTACTTGGTTAAAAGTAAACAAATATTTCAAGAATAAATATGAACTGGGTTTCACTAATTCAAATCATAAAATAAGGTACAAGTGAACTTGCAAAAGAAAATAGCTCGTGAAAGCTGGGAACAAAGAATCGAGCATCGAACCCTCACCAGAAGTGTATACACTCTAATCGCTCAGGTGTTTAAGGTTCGATCTCTCAATTCTCTACTAATCTTGCTTTCTAAGACTTGCTTTTCTTCTACCAATCAACACTAATTTGATGCACAAATACACATATCAAGAGGTCTTTTAAGGGTTGTAATGGGATTAGGGTCAAGGTAGGATTGTATTTGGTCAAGTGGACTAAAATCTGAATCCTTAATTAACTTAAACTTTTCACCTAACTTTAGACAATCCATGTAATCATAATACCACATCTAGCTATCCATTAACCATGTTTTCCACATATTCATGCATCCGAATTTGAGTACAACTCATATGCATTGCTTTCACCATTTACTTTGGGGCATTTTGTCCCCTTTTATTATCTGCTCTTTTTCTTTTCTTTTTTCTCTCTCTTTTTTTTTATTTTTCTTTTCTTAATTAAAAGAATTTTTTTTCAATGCATATGATTAAGGTATTGAATGCATGAACATATTCTCAACATTCTTTCACATTTTCAAAAAATTCTAACATACTCAATTCTCAAACCAAATGTTTCCAAACCCAATTTTCCCATACTTAAATCATAAGCATTCTCACTAGTCTAAGCTAACCAAGGATTCAAATTAAGGACATTATTGTTTTTCACTTAGAGTTAATGATGTGCTATAGTAAAGAATAAAAGGGGTAAAATAGGCTCAAATTTGTTTGCAAAGGATAATGAAAGGTTAAGGCCATATGGGTATGTAAGCTCAGTAAAATAAGGCCTCAATCATATAAGTTCATCCATACATCAAATAATGGAAATATAGAATGAAGCAAGACAAAGATCACAATTTTAGAGAGAAAAATACACACTAAAAATAAAATATTGGTTGATAAAATGCAACCAATCAAGTAGGCTCAAAATCTCACAGGTTTTGTGTGTTCGAGCTCTAAACCATGTTCCAGTATAATATTTCTTCAAACAAGTTTAACAAAAAATTTTAATCAAATTAGTGAAATACTCTAAAAAGTTTCTTGAAAAAGAAAATATTACTTTAACCAAGTGGTGGTAAAATATGCACAAAATCAAACAAATATGCAATCAAACATGCAAATGCAACAATGAACTAACAAAGAAAATAAAACATTGGTGTTGAGAAGAAGGTAACTACCCCATGGAAGTCGGTTTCGACCTCCCCATACTTAAGGATTGCACCGTCCTCGGTGCATGCTAAGATGTGCAAGTGGACGGGTGGCTCCAACTGACGCTTGTAGATAGAGGCGCCTTAGCTGGAGGTCTCTTGGTTCCTCTCCGTGCCGGTGTCTTGTCAGTGGCCTTCTCTTTTCCTTTCTTAGTACCCATGCCTAAGGAAGAAGAAAAAGGAAGAGTGTGAAATATAGAAAACTAAGGCCAGAAGGGAGGAAATTCCAAGTGATAAGGAATGCCAAAGGAAAGATGATAGCCCAACTATATGGTAGCTACAACATGTACGGAAGACAACAATAAAGATCAAAAAGGGCAATTCAAAATAATTGGATGCAAGAGGGTAAAAACATGCAAATAATAGGCATGAGAAGCATAGCTCAAGCATCAAGTAATAAATGTGCCAAATTAAAGAGCATGTGTAATGATGACAATTGTGAATGATAATCCCAAATACATGTGGAGCACAAGTGTTGTGAAAAAGAGGTATGCAAGTGAAAGAGTAAAATAAAATAAGATTCAAAATTCCATAAAAGCTTTTTCACAAACACTGGGTGTGCAAGTTAAAATAGGGATGAAAATAATGTAATCCAAATGTATATGAGAGTCATAAGTAAATGTCAATTGTCAAATCTCTCCTCAGAATAGCCACAGGCTCAAGTAAAATAAGGTTCTATCCAAATAAAACTCCAACACCAACATAAAACTGCATGAAAAAGAAACCAAAAGGAATTAAGCTAAGCTGAAATTGAGAAGAAAAAAGAACAAGTAAATGCATTAAATTAAAGGGATAGAAGAGTAGATGGGGAGAAGAAAAGAAAGAAAGAAGAAAGAAGAAGAAAGAAATTAGGATTTGGGGAAGAAAAGATAAGATATCTTGGCTGATCTTGATAAGTTCTGCGTCGCATATGACGCGGACGCGTGGGTCACGCGATCGCGTGGTGTGTGATATTTTCCAGGTGACGCGGATGCGTGGGTCATGCAATCGCGTGGCCTGATTTGTGCTTTTGGCGCGAGTGCAGCCGTGCATTCGCGCAACTCTCTGTTTTAAATACATTGTGCCAAAAATCTGGGTGACGCGTTCGCGTGGTTGACGCGATCGCGTGAATGGCCATTTTTTTGAAAACGATGCAGCCGCGTGGGGCACGCAGTCGCGTGGTAGGGCTAGTGCTTCCAGCACCATTCCAGCTCAACTCTACCATAACTCTCTACCATATACCCATTTACGTCGATTTTACAAGGCCACGCGTTCGCGTGGGTGACGCGGACGCGTGGGGAGGCTATTTCGCAAACGACGCAAACGCGTCAGCGACGCGGTCGCATGGTCATTTTTGTGCCTAAGGCACGCCTTCAGCCACGCTTTCGCGTGACTTTCTGTTCAATTCTCTTTTCTTCAAAACGCACTTATGACGCTGACGCGTCAGCGACGCTTACACGTTGCGTGCGTTTTATTTAATGCAGAATGCAAAAAATGCAGAATGCAGATGCTGGTGTAGATATGATGAATGAACACTAAGAAAAATAAAATAAAATAGAACTAAGAATAAAACAAAACAAAATAAAACTAAGACTGAAAAAGAACGATCATACCATGGTGGGTTGTCTCCCACCTAGCACTTTTACTTAAAGTCCTTAAGTTGAACATTTGGTGAGCTCCTTGTCATGGTGGCTTGTGCTTGTACTGATCCTTGAATCCCCACCAATGTTTGTAATTCCAATGGCCTCCGGGATCCCAAACTAGACGCAAAAAGCCTTCAAGCAGGTTAAAACAAGTCACAATGCCCCAAGAGCGTTGATTTCTAGACTGAATTCCGGGGTCCCAAACCTTGCTTTTGTACCCGTCTTCTTGTTGACCATCTTTGTTCCAACCGGGTGGTAAGAAATCCGAATTCTCACTGAGGCATCCAAACAGATTCCGAGACCCATTCAATTGAGATTTGTACCAACCTTTGTACTTCAATTTGGAGCATGCAACCATATTGAACCTTGCATGACAATTCCTACAACTAACCATCTCCCGCTTGCTCTTATAGCCACAAAGAGCTCTAAGTTGCCCATCCGTCTCATGCAAAGCATATTCAAGTGAGCTAATTAAGCTTAGAGATGAAAGATTTACGCACTTGAATGAAGGGATGGACAGTGATAGCTTTGGGGGAGAGGTCTCCAATAACTTTGGCAAGGTGATTTCCAGCTCCATTCCCTTGAGCTCTTCCTTGACAACTTCCACCTCCTTGCAAGCTTCTTCAATTTCAACCTCTTCCTCTTGGTAGCTTTCTTCCAATTCGATCTCTTCTTCATTGTTCACCAAGGGCATGGGAGGTTGTGCTTCTTCTTCTTTAATCTCCATGTCAAGTCCAATGGGAGAGGATTCAAATGTAGATAAGAATTCATCAATGATTGAATCCATCTCTTGATCATCCCCTTCAAAGTCTTCAACCATGATATGCCTTGGAGGTTGTACACCCTCTTCAACATCAAATTCAAACTCCTTAGAAGGGGGTTCTATGACTGGGCTTTCCCATGGACATTCCGCATCTCTTAAGTCTTCGACCACTTCTTCCTCTTCAATAATTCTGGCTTCCTCCAATTGTTCCAATACAAAGTCATGCTCCTTACTGTCCACCGAAGTTTCTAGTGTCTCCTTTATGCTACGTTCTTCATTAAATTCTCCACATGAAGCCATGGGAGTTCCTTGAGTGTTTGAACGTCGGGAAGGTAATCGATTGATTGCTTGCTCCAGTTGGTGAAGGGTTGCATGAAATTTTTCCACTGTTTCCTTGAGACGATCCTTTGATTCTTGTTGCGCTTGGCTATCATAAGTAGGATCATAGTGCTCTTGGATTGATAGATATGGACATGGTGTATATGGAAGTGGTGGTCGTTGGGGGTAATTGGGTTGGAATTGGGGTGGATAGGGGTTGGGGTCATATGGAGGTGAATGGTGTAAAGGGGCTTGTGAGTATGGTGGTTCAAAGCTATGTTGAGGAGGTGGTTCATTGGCATATGATGGAGCTTGTTGGTAACTACAAGGGGGTCCACCATATCTATCATTTTGGTACGCACCTCGGAATGGTTCTTGACCATAGTAATTTGGTGGAGGTGGTTTGTCACGAAGGGGTCCACCATAATTATTGTCTTGCCATGCATTGTAGAATGGTTGTTGGTTATAGCGCATTGGAGGGGGTTGTTGCCAAGAGGGTTGATCAAATCCTTGTGCCTCCTCCCATCTTTGATTCTTCCAACCTTGATGCCTATTTTCATTATAGTTTCCATTCCTTACAACAACATTAGAACCAAACTCAAAGCGATAAGGGTGAGAACTCATAGTAATTAATAAAAATTAAAAACAAAAACAAATAAACAAGTAAAGGAAAATAAAATAAAATAAAATAAATAAGATAAAAGATTTGATTTTAAGATTAGAAAAGATAAGATAAGTTAGGTAAGAGAAGATAAGTTTTTAAATTAAAAGGTTTTGAAATTTAAATTTTGAATTTGAAAATTAAATTTTGGAATTTTAAATTTTGAAATTTGAATTTTGAAAAAGTCAACAATATAAGATAAAGATTTGAAAAAGATTTATATTTTGAAAATGTTTGATTTTTAAAATTTTAAATTTAAATTTTGAATTTTGAATTTTGAATTTTGGAATTTAATTGAAATTTAAAATTTGAATTTGAAATAAGATAAGATAAGATTTTGAAAAAGATATGATTCTTGAAAAAAGATTTGAATTTTTAAATTTAAAACTAAGATAAGATAAGATAAAAAATTTTAAAATAAAAATCTGAATTTTTTTTTCGAAAAAATCAATTTAAAAGTAAATATTTACAATAACCAATAATAAGGCACACGTTTGCAATTCCCCGGTAACGGCGCCATTTTTTACGAACTGATTTTCTATCGGTAAAGAATTTTTATAAAATTAATCGCGTTGTAAGTATAGTTTCTAAACCAACAGAAAATCCTTTCGTACAAAAGTTTTGGTTGTCACAAGTAACAAAACCCAATAAAATTTATAACCGAAGTATTGAAACCTCGGGTCGTCTTCTCAAGGAATTGCAGTGAGGTATGATTTATTATTGGTTATGAAATTGTATATTTTTGGGTTTTTGAAATAGGGAACAAGGAGAATAAATTAGCAATAAAGTAAATTAATTACTAGAAAAACTCTTGGCAAGGTATGAGGACTGGAAATCCTATCCTAGTTATCCTTATCAGGTGTGATGAGAATTGGATTTTTCTCCCACTTAGTTAACCCTTACTAAATAAAGGAAAGTCAAGTGGACTAATTAATTTGATCCTCAAGTCATAGTCAACTCATGTGGAAAGACTAGCTTTAGAGCGATTCGAATCAATTAGCAACTCCAATTTCAATCCACAGCTGAGTTTGATAACTTAAGTGTTACCAATTAATCAACCAAAGCCAAAAAGGAAGAAAATCTACTTGAATGAAAATAATTTGGATACATAAATTAAAGAAAGCAATCATAAGTTTGAAATACCTCAAATTATATTAAATAAAGATATCAATTCTAACATAGGGAAGTTCATAAGTCAATTTGGCAAGATAAATAACAATTAAAATAATAGAATAAATAAAAGTAAAAAATAAATTAAAGGAAAATTGAACCTGGCATTCAAGTAGTAACCATAAAATAAAAAAGATCCTAATCCTAAAACCTAAGAGAGAGGAGAGAACCTCTCTCTCTAAAAACTACATCTAATCCTAAAATTGTGAATATGAATGTTGTGATCTAATTATTTCCATTGTTCACTGATGAATGGATGCATTTCTCAACTTTATAGCCTCTAATCTGTGTTTTCTAGGTCGAGAACTGGGCCAGAAACAGCCCAGAATTCACTGGTTGTGAATTCAAACACGCCGATTTTTGTCACTGCGACGTATCCGCGTGGAGCACGTGTTCGCGTTGCCTATCTGTATGGACACTATAGAAAATTATATATCATTTTGAAGCCCTGGATGTTAGCTTTCCAACGCAACTAAAACCGCCTCATTTGGACCTCTGTAGCTCAAGTTATGACCGTTTGAGTGCGAAGAGGTCAGGCTGGACAGCTTAGCAATTTCTTCAACTTCTTGTATTCCTTCCACTTTTGCATGCTTCCTGTTTCGAGGGTTACCTGAAACTGTAGGCCGATCTCGGATGAGATCTTTTGTACTGGTCGGAGATGACGTGTCCAGCTGGCTGGTGGCTGCCGGAGCTGTTGTGTCCGACTTGTTGGACTGACTTCACTTCTGATCCTTGGTCACCGGAGGGTGGGGGGTACCTGCAAGGGACTCCGATGCTTAAGTTAGCATGGGTATTAAGCAGGTTTATTGTAGAATCAGAGTATGAGTGATACCTGGGTGCTCCAGTGTATTTATAGTGGTTGTAGAGTGACCTTTTCTAGATAAGATAAGTTAGTTATCTTATCTTATCTTTATCTTTGAGTTGAGGTTAGCTTATCTTCAAGGGAACCGCCCTTATCTCTATAGGCTTGGAGAGCCTGTGGATTTGGGTCGTGTTCCTCTATTTGGGCCTTTTATTGGGCTTTCCTGTCGATTTGGCCGACTTCTTTGAGAAGAAGTCGGATAGCCTGACCTGAAGAGGTCAGTCGTTTCATCGCCAATCATCCCAAGTCGGATAGCTCGACCCAGGGTATGAACAGTGCCCCTGCTTGAGCTCGGTCTTCTTTTTTTGAGGTCGAGTCCTTGACTTCGGTCCTTCTCTAGTGAAGCCAAACTCAAGCATTTAGTCGATTCCTTCCTTTGTAGAACCTTTTTGAATGTGGAACGTTTTTCTTCTAAAAGCGCGCGCTTTTATATCAGCGCTTTGTTCTTGGGAACGTGCAAGGGTTTAATACCTTCATTAATTGGTATTAATTGCCCCGTTTCCTTTGGCTTTATTTTGAATGTCTGCACTCAGAAAACGGTTTCTCTCCTTCCTCTTTCTTTGTAACTTCTCCCTTCGTTCTCTCACTTTCTGCTTTTCGCCTAAATTTTGCCTTTTGCGGCGTCATTCAGCGATCCGACGATTCCGTCTTTCCATCTTCAACCCTTCTGAGGCTCTGCTTTTTTCCAGGTTGGTTCCATTTGTAATTTCTTCTCGTCTTTGTTGTTTTGTCTTTAGTTTTATGGTGAAGTTTTGATTTTACTTAGAGAAAGTTTGGATCTTTCTTTTTTTGTCGCGCCTGCTTACTGTTGTAATGTGTGTTCTGAGAGTTTCTTCGTCCTTTGCATGAACCTTTTAGCCTTTCCTGTTGTTTGATGCTTCTAGGGCTTTGCATGTTCTATTGTCGCTTCTGTCCGATACCCAGAAAAACTGCATCTTTACTCACTTAATCGAAGATTGCTCCTTGGTTTTTTGCCCTGTTGATAGCTTTCCCTGTTTGCTGCGATATTTGTTTTGGTTTTTGTTTGATTTTGAGAAAAGGTTGCGCCTTTGACGATTTTCGCTTGGCATGTTTGATGTTTGGCGATGCTTTTTGCTGATAGACTGTAAAAAGATAGTGACTTTTTGTGTTCTGACTTTCATTTCCGAAATGTCCGTTATTTGAAATCTTTTCTTGTTTGAGAGATGCCGGGACGTAAGCTGTGGATTTTTCCTGAAACCTTGCTTTGTTACTGCCTCCAAAGGATGCCCCAGGACTTTGGTTTGAGTCTTGGGGTTTTCCTTTTCTGTTTGTTCTTCTGTATATTAGTCGAGTTATTTTACCCCTCATCTGAGATGTTTTTTAGTAATCCCATCTTCTTTTCTTATTGTATGATTAGTTGGCCTCATGTCTTCTCGCAATAACATTGTAGAGATGTCTTCTAAAGTTCCCGAGGGGATGTCTGATTGGCTGGACTCCCTTGTCTTGATGTGTGTCTCTGTGGTGGACGCTGATTTTTGTGTAGAGCTGAGGAAACGTCATAGAATTTGTGGTAGCAGCGCCCGGGAGAGGGATTATGAGCTTGTAGCACCCGACTCTGATGAGAGGGTTTTTTTCCTACTTCGGTCGAGGGGGAACGTCCCTTTTTCTACGCCTATGAATATTTCTTCAGCCAGTTGGACATTACCTTTCCTTTTACTGCTTTCGAGACCGATTTGTTGTGGTCTTGTAATATTACCTCATCCCAGCTTCATCCGAATTTCTGGGGTTTTATCAAGATTTTTCAGCTGCTTTGCCAAGAGTTAGGCATAACACCTTCTCAGACTCTTTTCCTCTATCTTTTTGTTTCTGCCAAGCCCGGAGGGTCTTCCAAAAAGAAAGCTTCCTGGGTTTCTTTCAGGTCGGCCCAGGGGCATAAAGTTTTTGCCATGTATGATGAGTCTTTTAAAGATTTTAAGAATTATTTCTTCCGAGTCCGTGCTGTTGAGGGGGCCCGCCCCTTTTTTCTTGATGAAAATGATGAGCCTGCCTTTCCTCTAGAATGGCAAAAGAATGTGAGAGTGTCTCGCTATACATGGGAGATGCTTGACGAGGTTGAACGAGCTTTTGTAGTTGTTCTTAAAGATTTATGGGGGAAACCACCCCATCTTGATACAAAAAAGTTTTTGAGTGACCCGGCTTTGGTTCGACCTGCTTTGAGTACTCTCCAACTTGTTTCTATACTTGTTTCTTAGTTTTGCTTCTTCTGGATTGTAACTCATCACTATGGTTGATTCTGTATTTTTAGAGATGTCGAAAAATAATGATTCCATGAAGGCCTACAAAAAGGCAAAGAAGGCTGCTGCTGCTCAAAATATCTCGGCCAAGGTGGCGGGAGAGGGATCTTCTCAAGTTCCAATGAAGCCGTCCGTGCCGAGTTCTCCTGGGCTGAAGAAGGTGATCCCCACTCCTCGAGTTCGTCTAGCTGACCCTCCACAGGCTTCTGTCGCTACTTCTGGTGCTCCTCCCAACAAAAACAAAAAACAATTGAGCCTTTCAACCTTGACGCTCCTTATTTTGATGCGGTGGAGTTTGTTGACCAACAGATCAGTCCTTATGGTGTCGTCCCTACTGACGACGCTTCTCTTCTTTGCCATTTGGACTTCATAACTTGGAGTAGCATCAAGATGGCCTATATGGGGGCTGCCCTGTATCGGACTGCTCAAAATCTTCCTCTTCATGCCACCAAAGCCTTCATGGAGGAGGCCAAACAAGAGTTTGATCGGATGAAGGACTTGAAGGAGGAGCTTGAGGTGAAAGTAGCCAAACTGGAGAAGGATCTGGAGAACGAGAAGGCTAGCTCTCTTGCCCTGGCGGCCTCTGTGAGGTTGGCCGAGGACACTGCTTTGAGGCATAAGGACAGTTACGTCACATCTTATCGGGAGGTAATGCGTCTGAGGGACGAGTTGGAGTCTGCCCGAGTTGACTACTCCGAGCTCCAAGGTCATCTTGTCGGCAGTGTAAATGCTGCTTATGATAATTTAAAAGAGCAGGTTCAAGTTCTTGCTCCTGAGGTTGACCTTACTCTCTTCAGCTTGGACAACGTTGTAAGGGATGGTAAGATTGTCCCGGACGACCAGGATGATGATGACGTCGGGCCTCCCCCTGTGCCTGCTGCTAAAGTGTCGACTTCTATAGCTCCTCCCGCTGGGATCGTTCGTCTGGAGTTAGATCCCGATTGTCAAATTCTGAATAGGGATGACGGTACGGTGGATGCAGTGCCTCTTCAGGCTCGCCCTCCTTCACCTCAGACTGATGCTGCCGAGAAGTCTTCTAGTCTTAGCTAAATTTTCTTGGATATTTGTGTAGATAGCCCAACTTGTGGGCTTTTAAACTGTTTATTTTGTAGTCTTGAATATTATGCTGACTGTTGATACTCCTTTTGGTTGCTTGTTTAGCAACTTTTGATTTTGAAAAAATAACAAGTAGCTTTCAAGCTTTTTGGTCCTGACCCTGAAGCTTGTTATAATATTTTATATTATGCTTGTTTGCACTTGTCTTGACACCTTTCTGGGTTTTGAGAGTGTTAGAGCCTTGCTGCTCGGCCTCTTTGGATTGCCTTGTACTTATTACTTGTAGCTTGGATCCTTTGAGGTTGTGGATATGTGGGTCCAACTTGTATTTCGGTTTTCTTGATTTTCCTTGTATTTATTTCTAGCACTCCATAACTGATTACTTCACGTTGGTCGGCTTTCCAGTTATTTTATTAATCCTCTTTCTTGGACCCTTGTCAGGTCTCTTTCAGGGACTACTTTTATAACTTATTTGTGGGAGACCGACTTCTTTGCGTCGTTCTTTTCCGAGTTATTTTGTAATCCTCTTTCTTGGACCTTTGTCAGGTCTCTTTCAAGGATTACTTTTATAACTTGTTGTTTGCAGGAGGTCGACTTCTTTACGTCGTCCTCTTCTAAGTTATTTTTTGTAATCCTCTTTCTTGGACCTTTGTCAGGTCTCTTTTAGGGATTACTTTTATAACTTGTTGTTTGTAGGAGGTCGACTTCTTTACGTCGTCCTCTTCTAAGTTATTTTTTGTAATCCTCTTTCTTGGACCTTTGTCAGGTCTCTTTCAGGGATTACTTTTATAACTTATTTTTTTGTAGGAGACCGACTTCGTCACGTCGATCTCTTCTAAGTTATAGCAATTCCTCTTTTATAGGGTTGGCCAGACCTCTTTCCAGGGATTTGCTGATAACTTCGGTGACTTGGTCCGACTTCTCAACGTTGGCCAGTCTTTAAGTTATTATTTACCAATCCATAAGACCTCGTCAGGTTCTTTTTTCGGATCACTTTCGATAACTTCTTGCATTATTCAATTCAGTATATATCTCTTATTTTTCATATACAGGTCCAGGTGCTCAGAAGTGAGCTGTGGTTCATCTGAGAGATGGTGAAGATCCTTATATTCTCCAATTTATATTTTACTTAGAATCTCTCCACCTTTATTTTGGGAAAGCTTTATTATGTATTGAACTCTTTTGAATTTGCCTATAGAGGCTCTTATGTTTCTTTTGGGAGAGATTAGGAGATGCTGTTGTCAATTACTTTCATACTGTACCCTAGCCGGCTTAAACTTCGCGGGTTGCGACTAGTGGCTATTTACTTATGTTATATATGTATCTATATGTTGTCTATCTCTTAATCTCCTTTATATCTTTATCTGGATATCGTTTTTGACTTCACGCTTTATCTTTTAGTTGTCGATATGTGAGTGATACAACTTCGTGATTTTATTTTTACTCTTTTCAGGCTTCTCGATTAATATTCCTTTCAATTATATTTATATTTATGTATTAAAAATCTACCTTGAGAGTCGTACCACCTTATTATCATTGACTTATGACTCGAGCATAAGGATTTGAATATTAGAGTTTTGCATTATGGTATCAGAGCAGTTCATCCTCGTGAGCCTAAGGAATGGAACTGCTTATGCTTCAATGCATACTCTGATTCTGTGCCTGTGCTAGTTAGGGTATCGAACTGATACATCTAGCATGAAGTTCATGAGTGCACCTTTGGTAATTTGAAGCACTTGACTTCAGATATTGATACTAATCACCTTGATATCACTTGTTTGGTGTGAAGAGGAACCAAATAGTGCCTCGTGGGCGCGGTCGAGGTTGTGAGGGAGGTCGTACTAGTGCTCAGGGATCGCGAATCAACCCAAATGACTCGGTAAACTTTATAGCGGCATTGGAGAACATGGCTGCTACTATGCAGGCCATTACGGAGGCTCTTGGGCAACAGATAAACGATAATAGCAATGGCGGACGTGGAGCTCAGGGCCCGATGACACTGGCAACCTTCTTAAAGGTTAATCGACCAAAGTTCAAGGGAACCACTAACCCGATTGAAGCCGATACTTGGTTTCATGCTATGGAGCGAGAACTGCAAGCACAATTAGTACCTGAAGAGCAGTGTGTTGAATTTGCTACCTATCTGCTCACTGGGGAAGCATTGCATTGGTGGCAAGGAGCCCGACATCTCCTGCAGTAGGGTGATGACCCTATCACTTGGGATGCCTTCTAGGTGGAATTCTATAAGAAGTACTTTTCGAATTCTTCCAGGACGGCCAAGGAATTGGAGTTACTACAACTGAAGCAGGGTGCTATGTCCGTATCGGAGTATACAGACAAATTTGAGGAGCTATTCAGGTTTTCCCGAATGTGTCAGGGAGCTCCAGGAGACTTCGAGGAATGGAAGTGCATTAAGTATGAAGGAGGGCTCCAGAGCGATATCTTAAGTTCAATGGGACCAATGGAGATCCGAACTTTCTCAAAGTTGGTGAATAAGAGTAGAATTGCTGAAGAGTGTGTGAAAAAGATGGCTGCAGAGAAAGGAAGTCATAGAGAGCACAACCAAGGATACGCACCAAGGGGCCGAGAGTTTAAGGAGAGAGGATACACACAACACTTTCAAGGACGAAATAACTTTGCGACGAATGAGGAGTCCCGAGGGAACGGTAAGGGAAAACAAACAGCGGCTGCTTTAGATATTTCGAGCTGTCAGAGATGTGAAAGTCATCATCCAAATAGGCCGTGTCGTTATGGTTCAGGTTTGTGTTACAATTGCGGGAAGCCAGGACATTTGGCCAGAGATTGTCCACACAGGAGGCACCGGGGTATTGCCGGATCCGATCCTCATATCTGAGGTAATAAGGAAACTGATAACTTAATTCGTTACCACTTTAGACAATACTGGAGACTGGTATTCACTCATAATACATGGTCGAATGAAAAATCATAATTTGTTCTAGACGACCCTAAGTTATCTTGATAGAAGGTTTGGCTAGCATAAACGATCAGGTAGGTCTTTAACAAAAAGCAATCAGAGTGACGCAGCGGAAGCAGTAACACAGGATAGTTACGTATAGGAGGTGTAAAGTTGACTAAAATGTCTTAAGCTTGAAATACTCGAAGGGTCTAGTAGGTTAATGCGAGGAATGATTCTCAGGTACTTAAATTGATTGTGGTTGTGAACTTTGACTGATTCCAGGTTGGATACGAAAATGATTGTTGGTGTGTAATTACATTTAGGTGATAAGTGAGTACCAATCGTCGTGTTTGAGAGATAAGTATTAATATTTGATCATGATGACCTTGGATTTAGATTGAGATTTATAATGATTAGTTTTGAAAGACAAATTTGAAAACCATTAAATTGAAATGCTGATGTTGTACTGAGATTGGTTTGAGGAAACCTGTGTCGGGTGGTAAACTCCAATTTTTAGGGGAGGTATTGTCGAAATTTTCCCAAGAATTTGAAAGAGTGTTGGTTATGATTTTGAAAATGCTTTTTGATTTGAGTAACTTTAACAAAAGAGATGTGTTTCGAATGCTTTTGTAGATTATTAAAGAAAATCAGATTCTTATGATTTTGTTAACTTGTCATTTCAAACTCATTTGATTTTTAAAAATGAAGAGAGTTTTGATTAATTAGTCAAAGACTTTAAAATAGTAAAATATATAGAAATTCAAGAGTTTGGGAATAAGAAAGTAAGTCTAGAGGTTATGCTTGGAGTTGAGCTGTGATTAGTGGTAATTAGGTTGACAGAGAGAGAGGATAGTGATGGAGTATGATTAAGGTACGGTGATGATTTTTGGTTGATTATAGTGATGTGGGATGATGACTATGATTAATGATGATGGTGATATTATTGATGACATGATTTGAGATATAATAAGATGTGAGTTGATGAGATGATGAAAGTAATGAACGAAGCTGTTGGTCGGCGTTGGACGAATGAACGAGATCCTCGGAGATAAAGGAATCAGAGCGCGGCAACGGAAGCGCGCTGAGTAAAAAGACCTTGGAACTACTATGCGTTGGATATAAAAGCAGACTACGCTCACGTACTCGTGGTGGAGATGGAATTTTTGAGGGCGAAAATTTCTGTTAGGGGGCTAGAATGTAAAACCCGGTCAAACTGTAATTAATTAAATAATAAATTAAATAAGAAAAAATATGGTTAGAAAATCTAGCAATCGGAATTTGATAATTTAAATATGATATTTGGACTCAGTGGATTTTTCTGAGTCGAAAAACATAGTTTTCTGCGTAAAAATGCACACTGGAATTTTGACCGGCAATACCGACTGAGATCTATCTGGTACTGCAGCTGAGAAAATTAATTATAAGTGAATAAGGCTAAGAAAATATGATTTATAATTAGGAAAGGTAGAAATATTTAAAATGCGATTTAAAAATCTAATCTTAAAGGTTTTGGCCCAAAATTGGGCCAACGGACAAAAATAAGTGAACCGAGCCCAAGTGGGCCCAAGACCCAACATATATAAACATTAGTTATGAGCATTTCAGCTCATTTACCCTAAAAGAAGGGGTATGGGGCGGATAGAGAGAAGAGAGGAAGGAAACCTAGCATTCCAAACTTCAAATCACCATAACTTGAGCTACGGAGCTCTGATTGACGAGCCGTTTACGGCCACGCGTTGCTCTTCTCATCCTCTAAAATTCTATCTAAGTTTTATGGTGAGTATCCCACTGTCCTTTGCCCAGATTTCGTTTTCCTCTTTAAATTCGAATTTGGTTTGGGTTTTATGGAAATCTTGTGATTTTGGTTGTTTAGGAGTGCTCTAGTATGAGCCATGGGTGATATTCATCACAAACTTCAGTGGGTTAAGGTAAAAAACCCTCCAACCCTTGTGATTTATCATTTTCATGAACCCTAGGTTGATGTATATATGTGAAATTGGTTATGTTAGTGTATTTGGTGATTTTGATGCACAATTGGGAGGTTGGTGTTGCTTGTAGAGCTTTGGTGAGGCTTGGAGCTAAGGGTTAGTGGAGACTTCCAAGAAGAAGCTCAATAATTTGGCTACAAGAGGTACGGTTTAAGTTTCATTTAAGTACCGTGTGGTGTGATGAGAATTCCTACGCTAGATGCCCCTAGGATTAAGTTTAGATTGTGCAAATGGTTGGTACTAATATGTATAGTTGTTATGTAATGAGAATTGATGATTGAGTTGGGAATTGTGTGAATTGGTATGTTTGGTGTGTTGAGAATTTGATGAATTGAATAATGAATATTGGTTTGTGGAATATGCATTTAAATTGTGAATTTGGGCCGGAGGCCGTGAATTTTGGGTTGGAGGCCGGAAAGAGGTAAGGAAGGTAAGTTGATATGTGTGTTGTGTGATGATATAAGAGATTGGATGGATTTTAGTTATTGAATGTGTGAATAATTGGTTTGGTTATTGAATAATAAGGTTTGAGGAATTGAGGTGTGAAATTTGATAGTTTTGGATGAAATTGTGTTGAGGAGGTATGTTTGATTTGGTTGAGTGTAGTTATGTGAATGTGGTTGGGTTGTGTTCATTTGGATGAGTGGAAATGAATTTGGCTTGTGAACATTAGAAAAATTGGTGATTTCTAGTTTTGGGGTAAAAACTGATTTTTAACCAACTTTGGCGGTCCGTAACTCAACCCACGTAGTTCAGAATTCTTCAAAAATGGATTTTTTATAAAAGTTTATTCAAAGATCTTTCCAATGGTTCAGAAATGGTTGAAAAAGGAATTTTGTAGAAGAAGTTATACGTGGTGGGAGTTTGAGGTTTAAAAATGAAATTCTGCAGCTTTTTAACTTAGTGAAATTTTTGGCAGAACGCACACCCACGCGTATGCGTGGCCGACGCACACGCGTCGTTTTCAAATACTCGCCATCCACGCATGCGCTGGCCGACGCATACGCGTCGATGGGCTAAATCAGTTGCCCAGCCAAAATTCTCGAGAGTTGTGCCGGAGTTGTGCTGGTTTTGTGCCTGGGGCACAAAATGCACCCATGCGTACGCGTGGCTGATGCGCAGGCATCACTTGGCGTTTCTTCCATCCACGCTTGTGCGTGGGGGACGCGTACGCGTCACTGTAACTTTCCTATGCGTGGGTGACGTGCACACGTGACCCTGTTTTCACCCCAAAGCTGATTTTGAGTTTTAAAGCCAAATTTCAGACTCTAAGTCTCTATTCTCACCCTTTTTGTCTTAAATACTTATAGTATGCCTAGCGATGGGAAAAGGCTAGGAGATGTGGTAACTTGTGGACGAAGTAAGGGGAGAATTAATGATGAATTACGATTAATAATGACTGTATGAGTTACTGAGGGTGATGATGGAAGTGCGGTGTATGCCGTGAGCCAAAGGGCTGTATTTGATAATGATTATTGGCTGGTTATAGGTTATGCCATGAGTCAGATGGCTATGATAAATATTGATTTATGGCTGAAAATGAAAATATGGCTTTGAATGATTGTTTTATTTTGAACTCTCTTTCTCGAAAGTGCGACCCCAGAGAGATGAAGGAAGGTGAGGATCCCGTTCCTTGTTCCTCCTGGTATTGTAAAATCACCCCCAGCGATATGGTGGGAGGTTAGGATCCCCTCCTTGGTTCCTCTTGGGCATACGAGAACGTACCTCTTGGGTAGATGCAAGGGTTGTGGTTGCGCCCCACTTGCTCCAGGTTGGTTAGTATAGAGGCTCCCCGGGTGGGCGCAAGGGTTGTGGTTCGTCCCACTTGCTTCGAGTCATTGTTTGAGAATTGGCAATAATGGAGTGTGATTATGAAGGAATGTGTATTTGTGATACTTGGGTAGTAGCAAGGGTTATGGTTCATTCCGCTTGCTCCAAATTAAAGATTGAGATTTGGTAACAATGATGATTGATTGAGGAAGCTTTAACATGTGGCGAGTATGCTGGAGATGCATATATGATTAATGAACGAATGTGGCAAATGAATAATGTTGGAAAATGTTGAATGTGAGTATGCTTGTGTTTTCTCTCTAGTTGTAAGGGCGACAGGGCGTATATACCCTCTAATGGCGAAAGGGCGCATATACCCTCTAATGGCGACAGGATGCAGATACCCTCTAATGGTGACAGGGCACGTACTCCATCTAATGATATTAATGTGCAACAGAGAGACCGTGCCCGGATTAGCTACCAGACATGTCGGGTTGGCTTGATAACCGACAGATGATATCATCATCCATAGGGCAGTCATTCATCATTTGCATATGTTTGAATTGTTTGGGTTTGCCTATTTGTTTTGGATTGCTATATCATATATGCTATGTTACCTGATTATATGCTACTTGTTCTACTTGTACTTTATTGTGTATTACTTGCCTGTATTGCTTGTGTTTGTACAACTGAGAGGTCCCTCATGCTGGTGTCGGTGGACGCTGAGGGCTGTTCTTGATGAGATGAATTGATGATGATGATTGGATAATGATGATGATGATTATTGAATGAGATAATTTGACCTCCCTGGGTAGACGCAGTGAAGTGATTTCACTTGCTCCAGATGAGGATATGAGATAACGATATAGAATTGCTGAGACAGAATAACTGGTGATGGTTTTGTTTTATGATTCTGATTCTGATTCATTGGAGAGTTAGAGAGAGTTGAGAAGCATGAAAGATATGATTTAGATTTAGCATTCCTTATGACAGTTGCCTGTTTATGAATGATGCCAGGGCATTTTGGCCAGTTTCACTGACCTTTTCTTTACTGTTTTTAGGATAGTTTCATGCATTTCCTTAGGAAATAAGCTAGTTTTGGGTAGATATTCACTTACATCTTGATTCAAGCATACATTGTGCACTTTACATGATTTCATGAGGATTTTGCATGAATTTAAGGACAAATTGGATGTTGCATTTCCCATGACTTGGACTAGAACTTTGATGCACTTTATTGCTTGATTTCAGGACAAAGGAAGCAAAGAAGAACCACATTAGTGGCTACGTTAGTTACACTAACGTTAACACTAACGTGGAATGGGAGCAACTTGCAAAGTTAATGAGAAAAGTGATTGCCAATAACGCTCTCGAAGCCATCATTGCCCACGTTAAGAGTCACGTTAACTAAGTTAACGTGAACTCTAACGTGGAAGAAAGGAAATGGAGCCAACGTTAGTGACACTTAACATTATCACTAACGTTGGACCAAGCTCATGAGTGGCCACATTAGTCACCACGTTAACTTAGTTAACGTGGCCTCTAACGTTAAGAAGAAAAGGGGGAAGCCAACGTTAGTGATATTCAACATTATCACTAACGTTGGCCAAGTCATACTAGGCTACGTTAACTCCCACGTTAACCTAGTTAACGTGGAAGCCAACGTGAGTAAAGGAGGTGACGCCAACGTTAGTGACACCCAACATTGTCACTAACGTTGGAAGGAGCCCACACATGCCACCATGAGCCACGTTAACTTAGTTAACGTGGAAGCTAACGTGGATAAGGGAATGTTGAGCCAACGTTAGTGACACTCAACTTTGTCACTAACGTTGGAGATGGCTAAGCATGGCCACGTTAGAAGCCACGTTAACCTAGTTAACGTGGACTCTAATGTGGGAGCTAAGGGGAACATTGGAACGTTAGTGACAATGTTAAGTGTCACTAACGTTCTCAAAGGTTGGCAAGCCTACGTTAAAAGAGCCACGTTAACTAAGTTAACGTGGACTCTAACGTAGGGAAGGGGGAGGCTTCTCAACGTTATTGGGAAAGTTGAGTCCCAATAACATGCGCGAAGGACAAAGAGGCAACGTTAGTGGCAACGTTTGTGCCACTAACGTTGAGGTTAATGTGGCTCTTACTTGGGTAAGGAACGTTAGTGAAAAAGTTGAATGTCACTAACGTTCTCAAACCCATATTTTCACTAAACGTTAACACCACTAACGTCCTGAGCTAAAGTCTCTACCCACTTCACACTTTCTCTCTGCAAGTAAAGCCAAGCCCAATGAAGAAGATAACTACTTCAAACTCAAGATCCAAAGGCCCAGACCCAAGACTTGAAGAACCAACTAGAAGAGTAGAAGAGTAGTATATATAGGAGTAGCTTTGAATTATTTAGGGAGTTGGAAAATATAGGGAGCCTCTGGGCATAGAATTACTCTCTGTATTTACTTTCTCTGCAATTCTAGTTTCATCATGTATTCTCCATCTTTGTTTTCATTTTCCAGAGCTATGAACAACTAAACCCCTTTCATTGGGTTAGGGAGCTCTGTTGTAATTTGATGGATCAATACTAGTTTTCATTATTCTTCTTCTATCTTTTCTCTTGATTTTACTTGAAAGCTTTCGACCTTCATCCAATTGGGTAGTTATCTTGGAAAAGAAGCTATTCATACTTGGATCTCTTCTGAACCTTGAAAGAGGAATGAAGAGATCAAGCTAGAAATGCTTTCTCATGCTGGACCAAATTGGGTTTGGATGGATATGTGACTATAATCCTCTCAACACTTGATTTGGGAAATGCATGTGGTATAATCAGTGACCATACTTCATCTCTTCTCATGAGCAATTGACCAAGGAATTGGCTATTGATCAAGATTTGAGAGATTGAATTACAAGAAATTGTAATTCAATCACTTAAGATTGCCAAGGAGATCAATGAGTGCATTGATTGAGGAAGAGATGAAAATGAAATTGATCCGGAGAATGCAACATCTCCTAAGCCCAATGAACTCCCCATTTCTGATCTTACCCATTCTCTTTAATTTCTGTTATTTACTCTTATGAGTAATTCCCCCATTCCCATTTACAATTCTGCAATTTACTTTCAGTCATTTACTTTCAGTTCTTTAATTCTAGCATTTACTTTTTCTGCCATTTACCTTTCCGCCATTTCATTTTCTGCAATTCTCAACTCAACTTCTGGATTCGCTCAACTAGAACATTCCTCTAATTAAAGTTGCTTGATCAATCAATCCTTGTGGGATTCGACCTCACTCTATTGTGAGTTTTTACTTGACGACAAATTCGGTACACTTGCCGAAGGAAATTTGTTATGAGACAAGTTTTTCGTGCATCAATGAATTAGCAAGAACTTAGGGTGAATGTTTGGTGAAAGGAAGTTTAGGATGCTTAGTGAGTTTTTATTACAATGCATTGTATTTATTTGGCACTTTTACCGTACTGGAAACCCATGGGTCGAAGGTTCTCATTCCGTATATATCTCTTGTTTTTCAGATACAGGTCCAGGTGCTCAGAAGTGAGCTGTGGTTCATCTGAGAGATTGCGAAGATCCTTATATTCTCCAATTTATATTTTGCTTAGAATCTCTCCACCTTTATTTTGGGAAAGCTTTATTATGTATTGAACTCTTTTGAATTTGCCTATAGAGGCTCTTATGTTTCTTTTGGGAGAGATTAGGAGATGATGTTGTCAATTACTTTCATATTGTACCCTAACCGGCTTAAACTTCGCGGGTTGTGACTAGTGGCTATTTACTTATGTTATATATGTATCTATATGTTGTCTATCTCTTAATCTCCTTTATACCTTTATCTGGATATCGTTTTCGACTTCACGCTTTATCTTTTAGTTGTAGATGCGTGAGTGATACGACTTTGCGATTTTATTTTTACTCTTTTTAGGCTTCTCGATTAATACTCCTTTCAATTATACTTATATTTATGTATTAAAAGTCCACCTTGAGAGTCATACCACCTTATTATCATTGACTTATGACTCGAGCATAAGGATTTGAATATTAGGGTGTTACAAAGAAGGCCTAATCCCTTTGTTATCCATAATCTTAAGTAAACCCTGGCTTGAAATGTGAATTAAATTGGTGTAACTATATCAAATGAATATGATGGCTTTCTTGGGTTGAGATGTGTTGCAGTTTTGTGGCTTGATTTGGTTGCAGAGCATTTGTGGAGGCTTGATTGACGTTGGGTGAAGCTTAGCATTGTTGGGAAGGGAAATGATTCAAGGGTGTGAACTGCCGTCAAAGAGGTATGGGTTTTAGTTTTGAGTAGACATTTTTTAAGATTATGTGAATTCTTAAGTTAATTGCCCCTACGACAAGATTGAATGCAATTTGGTTGATGTTGTGTTAATTGGTGGTGAATTCTGAATTGAGTGGTTATTGAATTGAATTGAATATGATTTGTGATATTCTTGATTATTATGTCAATTGATTTGGAAACATTGGGCCGGAGGCCGAGTTAGAGTGAGGTGTCCCTTATATGGTAAGTCAAGGTAAGTGATGAATTTGCAATGAGTTAACTGTTGTTGGATTGATGAGGATTTGATTAGATGAATGGCTTGTTAGTTTTATTCTAATGGCAAAACTATGAAATTGGAATGATTATGTTGGAGCTTGTTTGGTTAGGTGTGGAATGGGTAGCACTTGTTAAGATGAGTATAAAGATGCATGGAAATGGCCTTACAATGGTTTGGAAATGAATGGAATTGAATTTTGGTGAAAGTGGACAATTTGATGAAATTCGTAAAAACCGAATTTTGACCAACTTTGGCACGCCATAACTTGGTGCTTGAAGCTTGGATTTGCATAAAATCTATCTTAAATTGAAGCTAATTAAAAGATCTTTAAAATGGTTTAATAATTGAAGGAATGGAAATTTTATAGAGAAAGATATAGAAAAAAAAAGAAAACTGGTATAAAAAAGTGAATTTTGAGATTATGCAGCAAACCAGAATTCCTAGTATGCGTGCCCATACAAACTATGGTGCGTGCGCACAGAACAGAATGGGTAATAATGCTCGTGCATATGCACGAGAGGTATGCATATGCATGCCCAGGAATTTTACAAGTTCAGGGTATGCACAAGGGTCACGCGTACGCACAAGCTGGAAAACCTTTCTGAGTCGTGCGTACGCACAAGGGTGATGCATTCGCACAAGTTCTATTTTCACACATAAACTCTACTTTTAATTGTTTGGCTTTCTCGGTAAGCTTGTAACCTTCCGTAACCCCCAATTTAAGGTCCAATACCTAGTTTTTGGGCTCTAGAATGAGTGTGAGGACATGGAATGAATTAAATTGAGCTATTCCCGGATAAACACTTGGTTGAACCAGATGACATGGTTATGGGGGCGGTGGTTTGTCTCGCCCGCAGTGAGGACAGTGATTTCATCCCACTCACGAGTTAATAGAATTAGCAGATTGATAAAAGATTGGGGTTGATGAACCTAAGCTTAGGAAATTAATGATGAATGGAGGTTAAACTATCAAATAATTTGTGAAAATGATTAAAGTTAATGATTAATGATTAATTGCACGGGTAAGATGTAAGGATTGTGGTTTGTCCCACTTGCTCCAGGTTGAGAGTTGAAACACCTGGATAAGATGCAAAGATTGTGGTTTGTGCCACTTACTCCGGGTTAAGTGGGGATGGTGGCCTCTTCCCGCCAACAGTGAGGACGGTGGTGTTATGCTGCTCACGAGAAAACAGAATTGATTATTTGATAAAGAATTGATATTAATGAATCGATTGTTTGATAAATTGATAAAGAGATGGGGGCTAATGAGTTTAATAACTTATGAAATTACTAAAAGACACGGATAACGATTGAGTATGGCCTGATTGGCTGGATTGACAAGGTCTGGGTGATATTCCACTTGTGTATTAATTGCATATCTGTTTTATGGTGAGGTCTGAGTGTTATCCCGCTTGCGAGTTAATAGAATTGAACTAATTGATAAACAGTTGAGGTTAATAAATCTAATAACTAATGAATTTCATTAAAGACTATGAATATGGTTGTTTACCTGGGTAAGACACAAGGGTTGTGACTTTATCCCACTTGCTCCGGGTTAATAATTGAGGCACCTGGGTAAGATGCAAGGGTGGTGGCTTTGTCCCACTTGCTCTGGGTTAAGCGATTAAACATCTGCCTGGGTAAGACGCAAGAATGATGGTTTGTCCCACTTGCTCTGGATTAAGGTTTGTTAACACCGGAAGGGCTTTTTACTACAATGAAAAATAATGATATTGAGAGGATTAATAGCTTAGTGTTAGAAAGAATTGAGATTAGAGATAGTTGACAAGGGCTGAGACTTAGTAACTTTACCCTGTTTGGACTAGAAAGGACCCTAGGCTTGAACCTTAAATGATTGGAGTTTAGGATTGCCTAGTGGGTTCATATCTTTTTATATTATCTCTATTTGAAATTATTACCCTCCTGAGAACCTAAAAGAATGATGTTCTCACCCGTTGTGAAAATTCTTAATTTTACAGATACAGGACGCGATGCACCTTATTAAACGTGTTGGTTTTTCTCGGAAGCAAAGATTGTCTTTTGAATTTTCATTATGTATTTAGATGTTGTTCTCCACTTTTGGATATTGTAACTGTATATCGCTCTTAGAAGTTGATTTTGGGAGAAACAGGTTGTATTTTGTTCACTTTTGGTTTGTATTATACTTACTAGTCGGCTTGTCTTCGCAGGTCGGGACTAGTATTATTATGAATCTCCTTTTGAACCATATATATATTTCAGTCGTCTCTGTATATCTTTAACATTTTCGAGTGTGATGTAATTATTTATTCTGTCATCTTTCTTCACAGACTCCTAGTTATATTATTACCTTTCAAATATACGTATGTACTTTGTTTTTAAAGGTCGTAATGCCTCGCCACCTCTGACTTACGACTACAATGTAAGATTTTGTGTGGTAGGGTGTTACAAGTCAAATGTACTATTTTAATGCCTCGTGACTCAGCAAACCCCTTTATTTATTGACCAGTAAACATGGTCCCTTGATCTGTAGTCAGCGTTTAGGGAATGCCAAATCTATGAATGTTTAATTCCTCAATAAAGTTGATTATCTTGGCTTGGGTAACTTCTTTCATGGGCACAGCTTTAATCCACTTTGTAAAATAGTCGACTGCCACCAAGATAAACTTATGCCCCTTAGTCGAAGGAGGATGGATCATTCCTATTAGATCGAGAGCCCAACCTCTAAATGGCCAATGTAACACCCTACCATACAGAGCTTTACATCTAGGATGTAAAACAGAGGTGGCGAGGCACTACAACCTCTAAAGTAAAATATATACGTGTAATAATTGGAAGAACATAATATACTAGGAGCCCTGAAGAAAACATCTAAAGCAAAATCGCAAAATTAAAAGCGCAACACTCAGGATATAAGGTTATTTGTGAACGAAGAAACTAAAGTTCATAACATGTGTATACAAAATAATAAGAGTAGAGGGTCAAAGGTACAAAATAACAAGCTCCTAACTCAACCTGTGAAGCCAAGGCTAGCCGAAGAATATTTACATACATATATACTTAACCCAAAACCCAACGAAAATAATTATATAAATAAATCCTGGTTCTCCATACACCTCTAAAAGGAACAAAAGTAAAACAACTAGTTTGGAGAGTCATATACATATAGTCATATATAAAAGTACACAAAACAAAGCCCCCAAAATGATCCACTTCGCTTCAGAAAAATAACAATATCGTATGGGATGAGAACCGGGGGTTCTCAGCATGGTTAAGGTGTCCACATACATAAGATATAAGGTCCTGGGAAGGCCAGAGGCAATCCTAGAATGCCGACACTCAGATTATAAAGCTTAAAGAACTAAAATAGAAACCATGAATGGGTGGTCCTTTAGGGATTCCTAAACCTAACTAAAACTTAACTAGAACCCTAAATCTCTTCACCTTTCCTCCGTTCCTCTATCTTCGGTTAAATTACAAAGACAAACAAGCAAACAATGGCAAACATAGGTAAAATACAAGTAATACAGATAGCAAATATAACAAATAGCATATTATAATCACTTAGGCAATCCCAAATAATGCACAAGCAAGCAATTCAAATAATATGTATATGATGCATGCCTGTTCTATGGCTGATAAGTCTCATCTGTCGGTTATCAAGCCAACCCGACAAGTCTGACTACTAAACCCTGGACTGTCCCCCGACGTGCATCCCCAAGAGTTTATGTATAACTTTTTCTCATATATATAAAATTGCTCAATCAGGGTTAACCTTCCTGGGAATTTATAAGTGCCCGGTCACCTCTTACGTCGTAGGGTCAACAAAGTATCGAGTCTTAACCTGGAACACATAGTGGCAAGCCACGGTACTTTACCCAGGGACACTCGTATCTCATATAACATAAGCGCATAAGCCTCATTTCATTCATATTCATTCATAATCATTTCATAATCATTCATTATGGCCATAACATTACTTATATATCATATATTTGTACTTTTATACATAGTTCATCATAACCCGGAGCAAGTGGGGCGGAACACATCCTTGCTTCTACTCGGGGAGCCTCTATACTAACCAACCTGGAGCAAGTGGGGCGAAACCACAACCCTTGCGTCTACTTAGGAGGTACGTTCTCATATGCCCAGGAGGAACAAAGGAGGAAATCCTAACCTTCCACAATCTCGCTGGGGGCGATTTTACAATACCAGGAGGAACAAAGAAGGGGATCCTCACCTTCCACCTTCTCCTAGGGTCGCACTTTCAAGAATGAGTGCTCAAATGAAATATTTATTCCTTTTTTTAATCAGTTTTATAATTTAAGAAGTATATATATACATATATTTATGCCACCTATCTTCTCATACCAAATTCATCACTTTTCCAACCTTACCTCATCCCCAAGATAACTCCTTTCCCCTAGCTTCATCTCATTGCTAAGCCTATTACTAAGATCTGGGGATAAAAGAGTGAAAATAGAGGTTTAGAGATTTAAAATCATGATTAAGACACTAAAATTTCATTTACTGAAAACAAGGATCACGCGTATAGGTGGGCCATGCGTACGCGTGGGCGTGCATTTTTTTCTAAAAACAGGGGTCACGCGTACTCGTAGGAGTGCAATTTTCCCATCACGCATACGCATTACCTCATCTGCGTATGCATCCATGCCAAACAGAAATGCCCATCCGCGTATGGAGGGGTCCGCGTACGCATACATTGCAGATTAGTCAAAAATGACTAAGTCTGCAGATTTCAATTTTACATGCCAAACTTCCAATGCGCATAACTTTCTTGTTTTAAAACATTTTTCATTCGTTCTTCAAATGGCGTAAACTTTACGGACCCAATTTTCATATAAAAATTTTTTGAAACAATTTGGAAGTCCAGAAGCCAAGTTATGACTCGCCGAATTTTGGCCAAAAATTTGTTTTTAACAAAATCTTCTAAACCTCTATTTTCACAAAACACAACTCATTGTTCCCATGAATACAACTAAACCCTGCACCAAAACATACCAAGCACAGCCACTACAACCAACCTCATTTCAATGTAAATTACTTCAATATAAGTTTCTCAATTATACCAATACAATTACCAATCATTCAACACGCATATATATCCTTAATCATCATTACCATTTATCATCAACAAAAACATCATTCATCAATCATTTTTCATCAACAAAATCCACATCCACAATCATGAATCATTAATCCCTTCAAGCATCATCAAATATCCACTTAATGTCCACTAAAAATACTAAACATATTCCAAAGTCATGATTCAACTTATCCTAGGTCATCTAGCCTAAGTTTTCACAAAATATTATATATTAAATATGAGAAACCAAAATCATACCTTGACCAATTTTCTCGTATAACCCAAGACAACCACTAGGCAAGATTGTAAGTCCTCAACACCAAAATCCAGCAACCAATTTTTAAGCCTCCAATTTCCACAAATATGCTCCAATTCGTATACATATATCACCTAATTCACATTATCATATTTATATACCAAATTTCAATATCCAAACACACATAAACAAGGAATTGACTAGGGCTGATGATCCTTACCTTGTATGTGCCTCAATTAAGCCAAGACTCAGTAATTCCTCAAGTCAATTTGGTCCTAAAACATCAATTAACCATAAATCTCAACACCCAAGACCATACTATTTTTAGATTTTAGAAGAGGAAATTGAAACTGAGAAAGCAGTTTTCTTACCTTACAATATACTGAGCTTTGTAGAGCTCGTCACTACGGATGTGTTGCCACAAACGGTGCGGCAATTGGAGCTCGGAGTGAAAAGTTGTGTGGATTTGAATGAAATCCAAGGGTTTGGTGCTTTGGATTGTTCTTCCCCCCTCTCTTGCTGAACTTCAGCGTTCTTGGCATGAAGAAGAGAGAGGATAAGCTGAAGCTTGCTTAAGTTAGTGAATTGGTTGGGCCCACGGGCCCGGTTTGGGTCCAGTTCGACCGGTTTGGTCCTTTGACCCAATCTTGGGCCAAATTATTTTAAATTAGTGTCAAAATTCTTGTTTTAATTAGCTTTATCCTATTAAACCATAAAATTCACATTTCTAATTTCTTTTATTAAAAATTAATTTATTGATTAATTATTCACTAATTTCACGGGGTTTACAGCCAAGGCATGATTATAACATGTAAATCGGAGGCAGGAACTCTCTGAATTGGTGCATGCCTTTGGCATTGATCACAATGCCAAAAAAATTGATACAATCGTTCATCATTGAAGCCCAATACAATCCTTGTCGACGTAAAGTCCAATGCATTTTTCGACCCACTTGATAAGCTCCACAAATACCTTCATGCACCTCTACCATAGCTAAATACACATCTTGCATACTTAAGCATTGGAGCAAAGAACCATCGACACTTTTCTTGAATAGATCCCCTCCAATCAATACAAAGTTCAATGCTAAATATTTCGTTTTTTTTATCTGTTCGTTGATTTGGATTTTAAATGAAGTTGATGATCTTATATCTCCAATCACTTGGATCGAGAGCGTTTACGTAGCAAACCCCTCTTACTTCTAAAGGAGGTAAGTTAGTTTCAATTTCACTAAACTCCTTTATCAAATTAGGAGATATTTTATAGCCAGAAGCCATTTGAGCTAGCTTATTAGCTTCCTGATTCAACTCTCTGAGTATGTGCTTTATTGAAACTGAGTCGAACTCAGATAAGAGTCGAACGGCTACCACTAAATATTTGGATAATTTTTTACTAATAACTCGATATTTTCTAACTAAATGTTGAACTACTAATTCTGAATCTCCCAGGATTTCAACTATTCAAGCTCCTTTTTCAATTAAGCATTCTAGGCCAATGATTAAAGCCTCATACTCTGTTTCATTATTTGACAGTCCTGACTCTAGTCGAAACATGAACTTGGTCAAAATGTCATCAGAGATGATTATCAAGATATCCACTCTACTCATTTTTTAGGTTTCAACCCATCAAAAAATAACCTCCAGGGTTTGAGCTCTAGATATCCTAGTACGGGTTGTGCATCAACATCGACGCAAGGGTGGTTTGCTAGAAAGTCAGCAATCACTTGCCCTTTGATAGCCTTGGCAGGGACATAAAATAAAGAATATTCGATTAAGGCTAACATCCACTTGCCAATTCGACCACTCAAGATTGGATAAGAAAGCATGTATTTAATAACATCGAATTTTGAAACAACATGAACATTCTTTCCAATTAAATATCTTTTCAGCTTAGTACAAGAGAAATATAAGGCTAAGCAAATTATCTCGACTGCACTATATCGAGTCTCTACATCAGTGAACATTTGACTTAGATAGTAAACCACTCTTTTACTACTATCTTTGTCCTCTTAGGTTAGCATGCCCCCCTAGAGTTGTTTCTAACGCAGCTATATATAATCTTAGTGGTTGACCTTGCTTAACAGTTGCTAAGATCAGTGGTGAAGTCAAATGCTTCTTGATCTGGTCAAATTCTTATTGGTATTCCTCTTCCCATTTGTATTTTTTTCCTGTTTCAATTTCAACAAAAGAGTAAATATCCTTATTTTTCCTGATAGGTTCAAAATAAAGCGTCAAAGAAAATTCACTTTACCTAAGAAATATTGAAGTTCTTTCTTATTTTTGGGAGGTAATGAGTCAAAAATAGCTTTGCACCTGTTAGTGTTGATAGCTATTCCTTTTTGTCTGCACAATGAATCCTAAAAACTTTCCTGCAGATACACCAAAAGCATATTTCAATGGGTTCATTTTGAGTCATTGATATCTCATTCATTTAAAAGCAGTTTCTAAGTCATCCATATGAGATTATTTCGACTCTGACTTCACCACTACATCAACAACATAAATTTCTATAAATTTACCAATAAAATCATTAAAAATAGAATTCATTGCTCTTTGGTAAGTTGCCCCAACATTCTTTAGTTCAAATGGCATGAGTAACCATTCATAGGTACAAATGGCTCCAGGGCATAGGAAAGCTGTTTTTGACACATCTTCCTGGGATATGAATATTTGATTATATCTTGAGCATCCATCCATGAAGCTCAGAATTTTGCTTTCGGTTGCAGAGTCGATCAGCATCTCTGCAATTGGCATGTGATACTCATCCTTTGGTGTTGCTTTATTCAAATCCCTTAAATGAATACACACCCTCAGCTTTCCATTTTTCTTAATGACAGGCACAATATTAAAAATCTATTCCACATACCTGGCTGTTTGACTGAAACCAACTCTCAACAAACGTTCGACTTCCTCTTTGATTTTAACCATGATTTCAGGTGCAAAACGTCTAGGAGCTTGCTTTATAGGTCGAGCATTATCAATAAGGGAAAGCTTATGTTCGACCAAAAATTGGTCTAACCCAGGCATTTCCTCATTGCCAAACAAAACAATCCTGATATCTTTTCAACACTTCGATTAGCTTCTCCTTAAAAACAGAATCCAAGCATTTGCTGACATATGTAATTCGACCTTCTCCACCAATATCGACTTCCTCAAGATGGTCTTGTACATTTTTATTGTGCAAGTCTTCTAAAAATAAATCAGACTTTGTAAACCCTGAGAGGTCAAGATTATATATATAATCTAGTGTATGTTTCCCTGTGCACTCCTTCTTCTCAGCCATATAGGTTGAGAGTCGAGTCAAATGGCTCGATATATCCATCAAGTGGATTTTGTGGCCAAGCTTTCCTTGGCCTTAGGGACCAACTTCATACCATTGGCCCCGACATCGCAGCCTTTGATAAGAGCTGGGTCAAAGGTGCTTATATCAATATCTAGTGGCCAAATACTAGTATGACATTCCTTAAAGTTGACATTCATCTGTTCGACATAGCAAAGGCTATCGTTAGCTTCAATTTCTTCGATCCTTCCATCTTCATCCCAGTGCACCAACTTTTGATGTAGGGTTGAGGGAATTTCCCTGCTCCATGGATCCAATCTCTTCCCAATAGCATATTGAAGGTTGTCTTGGTAGGAAACACTATAAATACCATCGGTCGTTTGACACTTTCTACTTTCACCCTGAGTGGGATCATTCCCAGGATAGTTGTCAACTTACTATTGAATCCAATAACAACCAAATTTGTCTTAATCAAATCTTTGACTATTTTCTGGAATACTGGGAGCATGCTTTCAGGCAACAAATTAATTGTTTCTCCTCCATCTACCAAGATGCAATTGATCACCAATCCTTCCACCTTGGCTTTGATATGTAAAGGTCAAAGATGACACTTGATTTTCTTATTAGGCCTTTCAAATAATCCTTCTTTGATCAACCCATTTTCGACAAACCTATGCTCATTTTCTGGGATGGCATCATCACAATCCCCTTCGAGATAACCCCAAGGGCTTTCAGAATGACCTTGAAAATCGAAAAGGAATATCGACACTGTGGCTACATAACCAAAAATAGTCTCACCAAACATGACATCCAAGTCATCTTCAAATCCAGAGTCGAAAGACTCTGTTAACGCTTCCTCATCTTCTTTTGACTTGGAAATTGGCTTGGTCATGGATATTTCTTTCGACACACCCTTTGATTCCTAGATCTGGGTCGAGGATGTTTTATCCTCCTTTTGTTCTACCTTATTGGGTGACTTACTGTCTTTACCCAACTTGGGATATAGACCTTCTACGTCGACATATGCCCTTTGTGCCTAAGTCACAACTCTTGGAATAAAGGGAGTTCTATCTGAAAAGTTGCATCGAGATCTAGCTCGACCACTACCTCTTCTGCTTGCCCCTTGTCAAGTGGTGCCTCTTTTCTAGTATCTAGGCCAATTTTTCAAGCCTCCTCTAGGAACGTTAAAGTTGTAGTTTCTTGATTAGTTTGGAGCATTGTTTTGCACCCATTTATTGTTTAACACATTGGCAGGTGAAACTGATTTTTTATAATAGGCTCGACAGAGGCCATGTTAATTGAGAAAGTTAATTCCTCTGTTTCTACAAAGTTCGACGTGACTTGAAAAGGATCAGAATCCACTTTCACCTCAAGTTTCTCTGCGAACTTTAGTCGACCATCATCAATTGCCTTCTGTATTAGGGCCCTAAAACAGACACAATTATTAGTATAATACTCAGCAGCTTGATGAAATTTAAAAAATTTTTTATTTCTAATTTCAGAAACAGATGGCATTCTTTTCCCTTCATGGAGTACATGCTGTTTGTCTTTTAATAGCATGTCAAAATTTTGTTTAGCTTTTGTCAAGACAAAAGAATAACTTCTTCCTCCTGTCAAAGGAGTTTTATCTTTTGTTGGATTAAGAGATCACCACACATATAAGGGGTCCATCTTTTAATTCTGCAGCAAAGGCAGACTCATTGTTCGACTCTTCTTCACTCATACAGTTGACATAATTTACTTTCTTATTAAAGAAAGGTGTTGTTTTGCTTGACTCAAGTTCTTCTTTTTCTTTTTTCAACTTTTCAATTTGTTGAACTTTATCAGCAAACTAATCCAAGTCGAGGAAGTGTCGGTTCACTAATTTCTTTCAAATATCAAAGTTGAGACCATTGATGGCCATTTTGAATACTTCAGGTTCAAGAATAGGAGTAAAACATTTGTTTCTTATATTGTTGAATTGAATCAGATAGTCGTCGATCGACTCAAATTTTTTCCTACTCACTGTGAATAAATCAGACAAAGTTACTTTCATCTCACCTCTAAAGAATTGATCATAAAAACTTCTTTCTAACTGAACCCAGCTCTGGATTGAGTTAGGTTGAAAATTTGAAAATCATGTGAATGCATTCTTTGTCAAAGAAGAGGAAAAATATCTCATTTTCAAATATTCATTATCAGCTAATTCATCGATTTCAACTGTATAACGAGCTATATGCTTGACCGACGACTCTCCACTTTCACCTGCAAACTTAGTGAAGGATTTTGGAGTTTTAACTCCCCTGGAGAGTTTGTCTTGCAAGACATAATCTGAAAAGGGAGATATGAAATAAGGTTGATTTGTCACCCCAATATTTAACCCTGCTCGATTCAAAATCTGTTCGACAGCTTGGGTTTTATTATGACTGTAAGCTTGAGCAGCATTATTTGCTCTAGCCTCATTCAAAATTCTATTTAGATCATATCTTATATTTAACATTAGGGAAGGATTATTACCCTGCATTCCATCTATTGGTGGTATAAATGGTAAATTGACTGCTCCTGCAATATCATCGACATGTCAAGCTATCTACTCTATTCTTGCATTATTATTTTCTATTATAGGATTTAAAACTGTAACCATCTGCTGTGGAAGCATATTAACCAAATCATGATAGCTATTCTCGATTTGTTGTCTAAACATAGCCAAAGATTCGACTGTGTTAGGAGACATTGTTCCGACAAGAAATTGTCTCGACATCTCTAGAAATATGGAGGCACGTCCTCCATCAACTGGCAACCTTACTGGGGGTCTTCCCTGTACCTTGAGTCAAAACGACATTTGACACTACTATATTAGGTTGCAAGGACATAGGTATCAACCCTAAATATGGGGGATTATTTATCAAATATTGATAAGCATTATAGTTTTCCATATTAGGGTTATGATTGGCTGGCATACCCACTGGAGGATGTCCTATAAGAGGTGTAGGCTTATATAAGGGAGTTGTTCCTTGTCGTGGTGGAGAGTAATTTTAAGGCAATCCGCATGGAGGCCATACTCCATATAGAGGCCACGTATTGGGTACAGTCGAAGGAATTCTTTCTATAATAACAAGGTTCGTCTTTCGATTTGATGGGTCAACCTCTGTCTCTGGACCTCTTGTATTTTCACTAGTGTCATTATTAGACGTATCCGTCGAAATAGAGGCTCTATCAGTCATTATTAACTTGCCACTATGTAATTGCATGAAAATTTTGACACGTTACTTAACCCAATGTCCCATTGGTCGTGCCAATTTGTTTCACTTTATTTTTGGTAACCTCGACAGGATTTTTCGACAAGGTGTCGAATCAAGATTGTATCAAGATATCAAGTATCGGGGAGCAGATACGACTCCTCTGAAAAAGAGTGGGATCGATTTGAAAATTACTTAGCGTTCGTGTCGAAATGTATGAGATGCTTAAATTGTGACAAATAATAAAGAATTACAATAAAACAAATGAAACTTTCAAATTGCAATTGAAAGAAAGCAAAAATGCATGAAAAACAGAAGTAAAAATAAAATGCGTATAATGAAAAGAAAACAAATAAATGAAAAAAAAAACGAAAAAAGAAAATAAAAGAAAAGCAAATAAAAGTGGACTTCCAACACTCACATGCACTTATGTTCACGGTCTTCCGTTGCGTCGCTGAGATTGGAAATTTTGGCAGAGGCTTATCTGTGATGATCTAGTGTTTTTGAAGTCCCAAAACTCTTCTGAGTTTTTACTATTTATAGGCCATGAGATAGTTTTGTCATGGAGTATGTTGTCCACTATCTTGCTTCCTCATTTTCTCAACTATGACCTTGCCTTGACCATGAAAAATATTGACTCCCAAGTTTTGACACCCATGTCTTCCTTGGTCTTCAAATCCCACGTTTTCTTCAACTTGCTCCTCAAATCTCGCACTCATGTTCTCCACTCAACTTGAAGGTCGAGTAGCAAGCCTTGATGCTCAAGAAAGAACAATAATTACCTTTCAACTTCGACTTTCTTTATACCATTTTTCTTCGATTTCAGCTTGTCTATTATCACTTCTGTAGTCAAAACTATTGGGAATCGAAACGCTCTCTTATCAAAAAAATCATTTTTTTGTACCAACAATATCTTAATCATCAAAATCTCAAATAAGAAAAAAAAAAGTATATATACCATGCTATTATCTTATCTTATTATGTATATTAATTATCAAGTTTAATGACTAATAATACATTGCCACATCAAAAGTTAAAGTGGATCACTAAATCGTTCTACAGAATGGAGTATTAGATTTAACCGGTAACCAGATCTGACGAAAAGAAATCTACCATTAAAAGTTCTAACACCTGACATTATTTTTCCCACAATTCTTGTGTTCACGCACGCTGTTAGCTAGGAGTCTGCATTATTGCGTTTCACAAGTTTATGTAAAACTAATTAACATTACTAGTGTAAGAGATCAGAAAAACTATATATTTAGACCTTTAGTATTTATGTTTCTCCTTTTTCTTTGTGCTTTTTTTTTTTGGTCGGGATTCTTTGTGCTTTTGTTTTAGACTTTGTCTTTTAATTTCTTTGGATAACCCTCTGCATTTTTAGCCCTCTGCTTTTTGTTATTTAATTTACTTATAAAACAAAATTGCGAGGTCCATTTTTTCCGGATGTGGCATCTTATTTGACCCTGATCTCTCTAGTTTAAAACTTAATATAAAAAGCGTTCGTACGATTTATTCCTTATGTATTAAGGATAGAAGACAATAATGAGTAGTTGGCTATCTTATTATTAATTAACTATTAAGATAAAAAAATATATGTATAAATAAGGAGAAAGTATTGGGAATCAATATTAATTGTATATAATGTGTACAATAAATTAAAAAAAAAAGTAAAATTACAATTAAAAATTAGATTATTAATTAATTATTTAATTTTAAATTTTAAAATTTTAAAAATTAGTATTAACATTTAAAGTCATTCACACTACATACGGTTATTTCTAATCTTACCGTAACCTCCAATACACGTCCGAAACTCACCATCAATTTCTCCGGTCCTCACCTCATATCACTAAATTCCTCGCCGGCCATACCAATGCCGCCGCATCCTCCCATCGACACCGTTCTCATCTCCGCCGGTTAGTCCGAGGCGCCTTGCCCTCCGACACTCAACCTAACATTGTTGCCGCTATTTTCGTGCCTCTCTTCCGAACCGCCTTCGCTTTCTCCCATTCCTTCAAGCCTCTTCTCACCGATGATACCACCATACTCTTCTTCTTCTTCGAATCCAAGCATGGTTAGCTTCTTTCATGATTTGAACCCTATGCTTCACAACAGGGTCGCTTTTGTCATGCCTAGTCCTTTAAAACCATGTTTCACCACAATAGTTGTTTCTTCTGTTTATTCATCTTCTTCTTCTATTTTAATGGTCAATTTAGGATGGTCATTTTAGTAGGCATGCAGATGGTTATTTTAATTTTTATGTAGATGATTATTTTGATTGGATTGGGTTTAGTTATATATAATTAAAATATGTTAGATGTTCAATTCATTAGGTATGCGGATGATTATTTTTATCCTTAAGTTGATGGTTATTTTTACTAAGGGTGAGTAGCATGTGGCAAGTTAAGTAGCGACGGTGAAATAGGATGATTATTGATGAAAGTGGGGTGCAGTGGTTGCCGGTTGAAAAATAAGAGAATATTAGAGTGAAATGCCAGATGGTTATTTTTTTAAAATAACTAACTAAATTTTTTAATAATTTAAAATTTAAAATTAAAAAATTTAAAATTTAAAATTTGATGTGAAATATTTAAATGAGAGTTTTTAAATTTATTATTTATTTCTATTGAGTTAAATAACTAATCCATTATACACATTATTAAAATTTTTGATTGGCTCGGCAGCGGGATTCATAAACAAATGAACGTATTGCCCAAATAGGTATATCGATCTTACTTTTTGGATTAAATGACGAAACGGAATCATCAAAGTAGCTAGGACTGGGTATCACATGCAGATGAACCCTACCACATGATATACAATAAATTATCATTATTTTATTGATTAATTCTTTATTAGTATATAACGGCAGAATAACTGTCCTGGCGGCTTACATTATTATTCATTAAAGTAATAATTTACTCCAATTGTTCTTATTTATTTCGTTTTGGTAGATCTCAAATTGATTTATTTATAACTATAAAGCACAGATATTTTGTTAAATAATTGTATTTGCATATTGATTCGAAAATTATTGTGGGTCTAGAATTTCTCTTATAGAAATAAGAACTTCATTGTAAGTATAGTTTCAAACCAACAAATAATTTTTACATCAAATTTAATTTGGTTTTGTCACAAGTACAAACTCCAATAAAAATTAATTGAAGTATTTAAATCTCGGGTTGTCTCACAAGGAATTGCAATAAAGTGGTCAATTATTGGCTATGAAGGAATACAGTGGGGTTTGATTTGGTAAAAAGGCAAGAAGATAAATGGCAAGAAAATAAAGCTAGTAACTAAAGAAAGCAAATAATAAAGAGAGACATTCATGGCTGGGATTGAGAATGTAGGCTTTCTATCTTAGTCACTAATCATAACAATCATTAACAAGAATTTATCTTATTTTGTTATCTCCAACAATGGAAGAAGGTATGATGTTATCTTCTCATTGAGAGAAAGTCAAATAAGACTAGCTAATCTCAATCCAAAAGTCCTAATCAACTCACTAATTGAATTAGCAAGAGATTAGAGTCGATGGAAGCAATACTAACTAACAACCCTAGATCGCCAATCTAAGTTAGGAATTAATGACTCAAGATTGCCTAATTTCTCTTTCCAAGCCAAGAATGCTCAAAAAGCTACTCTAACATCCAACCAAGTATTTTGTCAAACACATGGAAGGCACAAAGGGAAAGCATAATAAATGTGCAAGAATAATAAAATCTAACAACTACCAATTGCAAAGAAACAATAATAACAACTCAACTAAACAAGGAAGAAACATAAAACCTCAATTGCATTAAAAGGAAACTAAATCCAACAATAGTTCATCAACATAAAAGAAGCATAAGAGGGAAATAAACAATGCAAACTAAGAGAATTAAGATGTAGGAACAAGAAATTACAAAGAAAACTAAAGGAAAACAAGAATTGAACCCTAGATCTAAGATGTAAAGTACCCTAAGAACCTTAATTCTAGAGAGAAGAGGGAGCTTCTCTCTCTAGAAACTAACCTACATGATGCTATCCTACAACTAAGTGCTCCCCCTTTGCCCAAACTTGAATTCTGCATGAAATACCCTCAGAAACGAGTTGTATTTGGGCCTGGAAAGCTCAGAAATTGCCCCAAACGAATTCACTTTAAGTGAGTCACGTGCCGAGAGTCACGCGTGCGCGTGGGTGACGCGTGCGCATTGCTGGCCAAAATTCCTCCTCACGCGTACGCGTGGGTGACGCGTGCGCGTGGCTTGCAAATCTTTAACGCACGTGTACGCGTGGATGACGCGTGCGCGTGGCCCTCAATTCTCCAAATGCTCATTTCTTCATGAATTCTCCACTTTGCATGCTTTTCTCTTCACTTCTTCCATCCGATACTTGCCTTATGAACCTGAAATCACTCAACGAACACATCAATGCATTGAATGGAATTAAGGTGAATAAAATCACCAATTTTAAGGCCTAAAAAGCATGTTTTTACACTTAAGCACGAATTAAGGGAAAATTACAAAACCATGCTATTTCATTGAATAAATGTGAGAAAAGGTGATAAAATCCCCTAAATTAAGCACAAGATAAACCACAAAATTGGGATTTATCAAACCTCCCCACACTTAAACCAAGCATGTCCTCATGCTAAAATCAAGAAAGAAACAAAGAGTATCAACATTTATTTAATGCAAACTACCTAGATGCAATTACCTACATGCAATCTACCTAAATGAATGCAGTTACTTGGTCAAAATGAATCAATTTCCAAGAATACATATACAAGTACAAGGACTAAAGCAATAGCAATCAAAGCAAACCCACAATTGAATTGAGTTATTAAAGATTTTACAAACTTGCACGAAAAGTTGATCATAGGTGAAAACATGTAATTGAGCGATCGAACCCTCATCGGATGTGTATCCGCTCTAGTCACTCAAGTATATGGGGTTGATTCACTCAATTCTCTCCTAATCGTGCTTTTCAAGATTTGTTTTTTATCTAAAAATCAACAATTATTTCATGCATGCATACAAATATCATGAGGTCTTTTCCATAGGTTGTAATGGGGCTAGAGTCAAGGTAAGGATGCATATGGTCAAGTGAGCTTGAGATTTGAATATTTGATTAACTTAAACTTCTCACCTAACATATATAGCAACCTATACAATTCTAAACAACCTAACTACCCATTCTTCACTTTTTTCACACACTCATGCATTCTCTTTTTGATCACCACATATGTGCATTGATTTTTATTGAACTTTACTTTAGGGCATTTTGTCTCCTTTTTATTACCTTTCTTTTTCTTTCTTTTTCTATTTTTATTTTTTTATTTTTTTCTTTTTCTTTTTCTTTTTGTTTTTCTCATTTTTTCTTTTCAAACTAAAATATATATATATACAAGAGCATCAATGCATATGGTTTAAACATGATTAATACATGAGTATGTACCCAATTCCCATGATTTCCAACAAAACCACAAAATACACTTTTATCTCTATCCAATGTTCCAAACTCTCCCAAAATCAAATGATAAATACTCTCACTAGCCTAAGCTAATCAAAGATCCAAATTAAGAACATTTATTATTTTTCGCTTAAAGGATTGTAATGTGCAATTAAGAACAAATGGGTTAGCATAGGCTCAAAGTTGGCTAACAATGGAAGATAAAAGGTAGGTTATTTGGGTAAGTGAGATATTTAAAACAATGGCCTCAATCATATAAGTGCATTCATACACAAAATAATGGACATAAAGAATCAAACAAATCAAATATTACAATCATAGAAAGAGCATAATGCACACAAGAATGAAAGTAAGTGGTTATATGATGTAACCACACAATTAGGCTCAAATCTCACATGCTTGTGTTCTTAGCTCAAAAATCATGTTCCACAATGTGTATAATTCAAGCACGTTCTAAAATTTTTTTTTCAATCAATTGGGGTGCCCTATAGATAAAATCTTTGAAAAATTTCATTATTTTAACTAAGCTTATTATATATAGATGCAAAATAAGAAAATGCAACTAAAAATCCTAAAAGACCTAAAAATGAGATGAAAAAGTATTGGGATTAGAAACTTGTTACCCAAAAATACCGAATGATCGGACGACCTCCCCACACTTAAAAGTTTGCACCGTTCTCGGTGCACTCAAAGAAGAGCAAGGGGGTACGGCAACTTTTTGGGTTGCCACCTTCAGCTGGCAGATCAACTAGTTGCTTCCTGTTCTTTCTTCCTCTTCTGTTTTTGCTTATGGTGCATTAGTCATGAAAAATAGAAAATAACACCGTAAGATGAGAAAATGCAAAAGCGAGGAAGCGTAAATTGTTGGAATGAGGTGAATCACTAGAATGGAGTGAGTGAGTTAGTGTGACATTAATGAAAAATAGGTGTGTGAATTCTAAATTAGGCGCCCTTTAGAACACGCACACTATCATAGAGAGCTATGTCACAATTACACAAAGAAAGTATGCACTTCACTCATTCTAGTGTACTTGAAATACTTTAAAAGACTTGTAAGTTAAGATACAAACAAGTAGTGAAGAAGCATAAAAGCATTCAAGCAAAGTCAAGCAATTGTGAATTGGATAATGGGTGGACATTGATTGATGTGTAAGTGAACTTAGTGAACAAAATGGTGTATGAAACTTACACAACAATCAATGACACATATTGAAATTTGTTTGCAACACCTATGTGACATAAAGGTGGAACACATGGATGCTACGGAACTTAGGAAGAGAGATATAAGAGTTAAAATCAATCACACAGCAAGCATGGTCCACAAAGCTCAAAAATATGTCACTAGGTAAGCTTTCGATCCAATTTCACAATTCCAAAATCTCAATGCATGAAATAGGTGATGTGAATAAAGATCAATCATAACAAGCATCTGCTAAAAAATGCATTGATAATATACAATTGCCTAACAATGGATGATGAATGCATGGTGGCCAAAACATGTACTTGGTATTCACAAACAATAAGCATTAAGAACTCAAAACCAAGTGACAAATTATAACCTCAATAAAGAATCCAACAATGAAAATTAACAATAATGATGTTAAACTAACATCCCATTAGTAATCGGCAGCAATAAATAGTAAACAAGATTAATAATTCCAATACACATAAGGAAAAATAAAAGTTGAATGAAAATCAAACGAACTAAACAACTAACTAAAATAAATGGTGATAGATGGTGATTGGTAGTGTTGGATGATGATTTAAGGGTGGAAAGAAGAGAAGAGAAGAGAGAAAAAGGAAAGAAATGGAAAGAAGAGAAGAAAAAAGATGGGTGATGCGCGTGGAGTAACGAGTAAGCGTGGATTGGTGAAATGGGTTCGACCCGTACGCGTGGATCACGCGTACGCGTGATGGGTTATTCAGAGGGGCGACGAATACGCGTGGTGTGACGCGTACGTGTAGGTTGGCTTGTGCTAAAGGCACACTCCCAGCCCAAAACTCGCACAACTCTCTGGAATTTGTAGGGAGGTGAAAATTTTAGATCCACGCATACGCGTGAGCGAGGCGTACGCGTGGATGGTGGAAAACTTGGGGTCACGCGTACGCGTGGCATGGTGCTCTGTTTTTCAAAATTTTTCAAGCTCTTGCACCAAACCAAGCATTCCAAACCTCCAAACAGTTACCAAAACACCACAAAACCTTATTTAACCTACTAGACTCCCAAATAAACTCAACAAGCTAGCTAAACAAAGCATGAAAGTAAACAAACTCTACCAACATTTACAAAAAGAAAAGGCAAAGATGTTACTATGGTGGGGTATCTCCCACCTAGCACTTTTGTTTATTGTCCTTAAGTTGGACTTATGGGGAGCTCTTCATCAAGGTGGCTTGTGCTTGAAGCTATCCTTGAACATCCACCAATGCTTGGACTTCCAATAAGCTCCATCATTCAATGATACCTCCAAGCTTTGATGGAGTTTTTCACAAATCATGAGCTCCCAAAGTTGATCCACACCTTGTAATCCAGGATCCCATACTTTGTTTTTACACCTGTCTTCAAGTTGGTCATATTGAGTCCCTCTGGGTGGTAGAAAAGTCGAATTCTCATTAGAGCACCAAACTATCCTCCTAGACCCATCTATTTGAGCACTACACCAATCCATGCTCCTCAATTTTGAGCTCCCAACCATAATGAGCCTAGACTTACAATTCCAACCACTAAACATCCTCCTCTTACACTTAATTCCACAAAGCGCCCTAAGTTGGCCATCCGTTTCAAGAAAACCATATTCAAGTGGGATAATAATGCTAAGAGTTAGAATTTTTACCCACTCAAATGAAGGATTAGATGACATCTTAGGTAGAGGAGTTCCCAATGGTCTTGATAAAGCACGCTCCACTCCTGTCCATCCTCTTCTAGAGGCTTCCACCACTTGGCAAGGTTCTTCAAGCTCTACCTCTTGCTAAGCTTCCTCAAGTTCACATTCTTCTTCACCAATGTCCTCTAGCTCTTCCCCATCACTCAAATCATAAATAGGAGGTTGAGTGAAGTCTACCTCATCATCAATTCCAAGCATAGTGGGGAAGGATTTATCAAGCTCAAAAGGATCATATGTTGACGCGGAATCATCATAGATAGGGGAACTTGGTACTTGCCCCACTTCTTCTAATTCTTCAATCACATCGTGCCTTGGAGGTTGTGCACTATCCTCCGTGACACCAATTTCAAATTCCATGGAAGAGGTCTCTTCAACTTGAGATTCCTCCTTGTATCCAACATCTCCTAAATCTTCAACCACTTCCTCTTGTTCAATAATCTCTACCTCCTTCTCTTGTTGCACTTCTTATTTTAACTCCTCTTCTTCACCTTGAAGCTCCAAATTCACTCCCTCACTAAGCTCCTTGATTGCTTTTTCATATTCAACAATGGGAGTGCCTTGATCGCGCAAATTTAAGTGGGAGGAGACCATGTTACTAACGGCTTCTACCACGATAACCATCTTGGCTTCTATCTCCTTAAATTCTTTTTCCATCTCCTCTTATTGCCTTAGGATATGAGATCTAAAATCTCTTTGTTCTAGCATAAGGGCATGGAAACCTTCATCCATTGGGGGTGGTGGTGGAAGAGAGGGTTCATCACTTGAGGGAAAGGTATTGTAGTTGGAAGGTGGTTCATATTGGTGAAAGCCTTGAGGTGGTGTGTATGGAATTTGTGGTTCTTGGGAGTATTGGTGTTGGAATGGTGGTGGCTCTAGGTATGGTTCATATGGTGGTTGATATGGTGGATATAGGTTAGGATCATATGGAGGTGTTTGGTGGTATGGGGCTTGTGAGTATGGTTGTTGAGGACTATGTTGAGGGAATGGGTCATATATATGGGGTGGTTGTAGTTGACAATCACAATAAGGATCACCACACACATTAGATTGGTATGCATCTTGGAGTGGCTCTTGCTCATAATACATTGGTGGGAGTTGTTCCCATGAAGATTGATCAAATGCTTGAGGCTCCTCCCACCTTTGATTATCCCATCCTTGATGCATATTATCATTGTAGCTTTCATTCTCTACAACATAATTGTAACCAAACTCATAGCCAAAATGAGAATGAGAATTCATAGTGAAAGAGAAGACAAAAAAACTAACAAGAAACAAAGAAAGCAAAGTCCCACAACTAGCAAAAACTAACAAAGAAGCAAAAGGCAAACATATTCACAATATATACAATAGCCAATAACATAGCACCATTGCAATTTCCCGGCAACGGTGCCATAAATTTGATACAAAAAGTTATTGTCGGTCTAGAATTTCACTTATAGAAATAAGAACTTCGTTGTAAGCATAGATCCAAACCAACAAATAATTCCCACATCAAATTTAATTTGGTTTTGTCACAAGTACAAACTCCAATAAAAATTAACTGAAGTATTTAAACCTCGGGTCGTCTCACAAGGAATTGCAATAAAGTGGTCAATTATTGGCTATGAAGGAATACAGGGGGGTTTGATTTGGTAAAAAGGCAAGAAGATAAATGGCAAGAAAATAAAGCTAGTAACTAAAGAAAGCAAATAATAAAGAGAGACATTCATGGCTGGGATTGAGAATGTAGGCTTTCTATCCTAGTCACTAATCATAACAATGATTAACAAGAATTTATCTTATTTTGTTTTCTCCAACAGTGGAAGAAGGTATGATGTTATCTTCTCATTGAGAGAAAGTCAAATAAGACTAGCTAATCTCAATCCAAAAGTCCTAATCAACTCACTAATTGAATTAGCAAGAGATTAGAGTCGATGGAAGCAATACTAACTAACAACCCTAGATCGCCAATCTAAGTTAGAAATTAATGACTCAAGATTGCCTAATTTCTCTTTCCAAGCCAAGAATGCTCAAAAAGCTACTCTAACATCCAACCAAGTATTTTGTCAAACACTTGGAAGGCACAAAGGGAAAGCATAATAAATGTGCAAGAATAATAAAATCTAACAACTACCAATTGCAAAGAAACAATAATAACAACTCAACTAAACAAGGAAGAAACATAAAACCTCAATTGCATTAAAAGGAAACTAAATCCAACAATAGTTCATCAACATAAAAGAAGCATAAGAGGGAAATAAACAATGCAAACTAAGAGAATTAAGATGTAGGAACAAGAAATTACAAAGAAAACTAAAGGAAAACAAGAATTGAACCCTAGATCTAAGATGTAAAGTACCCTAAGAACCTTAATTCTAGAGAGAAGAGGGAGCTTCTCTCTCTAGAAACTAACCTACATGATGCTATCCTACAACTAAGTGCTCTCCCTTTGACCAAGCTTGAATTCTGCATGAAATACCCACAGAAACGAGTTGGATTTGGGCCTGGAAAGTTCAGAAATCGCCCCCAGCGAATTCACTTTAAGTGAGTCACGTGCCGAGCGTCACGCGTGCACATGGGTGACGCGTGCGCGTCGCTGGCCAAAATTTCTCCTCACGCGTAGGTGTGGATGACGCGTGCGCGTGGCCCTCAATTCTCCAAATGCTCATTTCTTCATGAATTCTCCACTTTGCATGCTTTTCTCTTCACTTCTTCCATCTGATACTTGCCTTATGAACCTGAAATCACTCCACAAACACATCAAGGCATCGAATGGAATTAAGGTGAATAAAATCACCAATTTTAAGGCCTAAAAAGCATGTTTTTATACTTAAGCACGAATTAAGGGAGAATTACAAAACCATGCTATTTCATTGAATAAATGTGAGAAAATGTGATAAAATCCCCTAAATTAAGTACAAGATAAACCACAAAATTGGAGTTTATCACATATCGGGCATATTTTAGGCAGACACATATTGACTTTCGTCTGACACGCATGTCATCTGTGTTCAATTGTGTCTTAATAAAAAATAAAAAATTCTTCTCCAGACGCGCTTGAACACACCTAACTATCATCACATATTAGCGTATCCAACCTTATTGTTAACATGTATTATAAAAATAATTTAAAAATAGTATTTATTTATTAAAATAAAAAATATTTTAAATACTTTATATAATTATAAAAAGAGATTAAAAATAGTTAAAAAGATTAATTTATATTTTAATATCAATAAAGTATCAAAATATCATTATAATTTATTTAAAAATACTCTATATTTTATATATATATATATATATATATATATATATATATATATATATATATTGTGTCCTCGTTTTTTATAAAAATTTAAATTCATATTCACATGAGTATACATGCATCATAATATTAATAATAGTAATTCAAGAATATTTTTTTAATATTCGTAAGTATTTCTAAAACAGAAAAAATTAAAACAAGTGAAATTGAATGGTCTAGCTACTAGTAATATATTTGGATAATATGCAAAAGTCTTAGATTCAAATCTTATCAATAATGTCATGCAACATAACAAAATCATTTCAATACAACATTTAAAAAAGATATTTTATATAATATTTATAAGTTATAGGAACCTAATTAAAAAGTTATTTTTAAAAAGATATTTTCAATTGAACCAACAGAATAATTAAACCAATAATTAAATACTATTTTTTCAATAAAAATTTAGAAAATTTTAATTAATTTCTTAGTTTGCAAGCTAACTATCTATTTGATGTTTATCACAATAAAAGTATGCTTATGAAATTCTTGAGAAAGCTTCAATGTTGGAAGCAAATCCAATGCCCACTCCTATGCTTTTTAATCAGAAATTATCTCTCAATGACTCATAACCGTTTGAAATTTCTAAGTTGTATCATTCTATCATTGGAGCTTTAATTTACAATATTTGACAACAAAAACAACATAACCTTAGTTGTCTTTCTCAGTTAATAAATTGTCACAATTCATGCCTGTCCCAACTTTTTAGCATCAGTAAGCAACAAAAAGGGTCCTTAGATATCTAAAGAGGTACAATACATCATGGATTAATATTTACCAAATGTATAGACTTTAGACTATTGGCCATTGCAGATGCAGATTGGGGTGGTTACATGGATGATCGAAAATCAATCACCAGCAACTCTAACCACCTAGGAAGCAACTTAGTTTCATGAAAATGTCAAAAATAAAAAAAGTTGAGTCGCAGCAACACTAAGGCTGAATATAGAACTTTTGCATATACTCTATCTGAGTTTATTTCCATCACATAGCTGTTGCAAGAACTTCAAATTCCTCAACTTCTTCCTCTAACAATCTATTATGACAACTTGAGTGCTTGTCAATTAGTTGCTAATCCTAACTTGCGTAGTCGCTGCAAATATTTAGAACTTAATTTATATTTTGTTAGAAATGTGGTAAATTATAAACTTTTGTATGTGGTTCATATACCTGCACCAAGACCAAATTACTAATATATTAACTTAACCCCTCTGCATCAAATTATGTGAGAAGTTTTGATCTAAATTTAGAGTTAGTGATGCATCCACTTAATGTAAAATCTGCAAAATTAGTGAATAATTAGTCAATAAATTAATTTTTAATAAAAGAAATTAAGATTGTGAATTTTATGGTTTAATAAGATAGAGCTAATTGAAACAAAAATTTTGACACTAATTTCAAAGAATTTGGCCCAACATTGGGCCGAACCAGGCCCAACCAATCCATCACACTTAATGAGCTTCAGCTCTCCTCCCCATTTCACATGCAACACGCTGCTGAGGAGGAACAAAAGGGAAGAGAAGGGAAAAGTTCCAAAACCCTTGGTTCCAATTTAATCCTCCATAACTTCTCGCTGCAAGCTCCGATTGCCGCACCGTTTCCAGCCATGCGTCCGCAGTGATGAGCTCTACAAAGCCTGGTAAGTTATAAGGTGAGAGAATCATATTTCCAGTTTCTAATCTCTCTTCTTCATTTCGAAAATGTCAAGATTTTGGGATATTGAGATTTTAGTTAATTTGATGTTCTAGGATCAAATTGACTTGAGAGATTAGTGGGCTTTTGCTAAATTGAGGCACATCCAAGGTAAGGATCATCAACTCTAGTCAATCTCTTGTTTAATTGTGTTGGATATTGAATTTTGGTAATATATTTGTGATGAATATGTTAGGTGTATGTATATGTGATATGAGGAAATTGGGTATGTTGGAAGCTTAATTGGAAGCTTGAAGTGAGATCTAGTTGCTAAATTTTGGTGATTGAGGCTTGTAATTTTGCCTAGTGGTTTGTCTCGGGTTATATGAAAAAATCGGCCAAGGTATGGTTTTGGTTTCTCGTATTTAATATATAATGTCTAGTGAAAACTTAGGCTAGATGACCATAGGATAGCAATGAATGCATGAGTATGTTAATTGTTTAGTACCTTTGATGATTGATAAACCATTATTTTATGGTTTATATTGTGTTTAGTTGTGTGGTTTTATCATGATCCTTACCCACTTATTCATTAAATTAGCATGAAATTATAATCCCTTCCTGAATTTATAACATGTTTGAAAACTGCTTCCTAGAGACTTTAATTATGTATTTTTAATTCTCCTTTATTTCATTCGATGCCGTGATCTGTGTGTTGAGTGTTTCAGACTTCATAGGGCATGAACGAGTTGGAGATTGGAAAGGAAGCTAGCAAAAATGGAAGGAACACAAGAATTTGAGGAGATAACCAGCGAGAAGTGATGCGGTCGCATGGCTCACGCGACCACGCGAAGGAGAGCGAATCGCAGTGACGCGGCCGCATGGCTCACGCGGCCGCGCGGATTGGAAAAGCTCAGGCGACGCGGTAGCGTCGACGACGCAAACGCGTGGTAAGGAAAAGCGCGAATGACGCGTCCGCATGGATGACGCGATCGCGTGACATGTGCGATCTGCATAATCTGCAGACTTCGCTGGGGGCGATTTTGGACCTTATTTCGACCCAGTTTTTGGCCCGGAACAGCAGACTAGAGCCAGAGAATATGCAGAAACAAAACACAATATTCATTCTAGACAGTTTACAGTTTTAGATCTAGTTTTTCCTCCTCTAGGTTTTAGAATTTGAATTTTGAATTGATCTTAGATTGGAACATTGAGAAGAGTTATTTCCTCAAAAGCCATTGCAGAAGTATCCTCTAACAGAGAGACTGCTGCTCTAACTCAAAGTATATGTGAGATGACCAACTTGCTGAAGCAGATGCAATTGAATCAACAACAAGCTCAGCAAGCTCAACCTCCTCCGCCACAGCAAAACCAACAACTAGTCCCACAAAGAATTTGCGGAATCTGTGTTGATTATAGCTATTACACTGATGAATGTCCGCAGCTCCAACAAGAAGACAACATGGTGGCATCCACTCATAACTTCTATGACCGCCCCAACCAAGGGTACAATCAAAGTGGAAATAATAACCATGGATGGCAGGACAATTTTAACCAGAATTGGAGGAACAACAATAACAGAGGAGGCCGAGATAATCAGGGAAATCAGAGGTGGAATAACAACAATAACAGGCAGCAGAATTAACCTTACAGAGCACCTCACCTGAGGCAAAACCAAGGACCACAGAATAATCAACAGCAGACATCTCAATTTACTCATTCTTCTTTATCTCCTAATGAAGAGCTACTACAATCTTTTGAGCGAAGACAACAGACCATGAAAAATAACATGAATAGTATTAACGCCAGTCTGAATGGTCTCACCTCTACTTTGCAAGCTCTTATGTCACAGATTGGATCCACGCAAAATTCCAGTAACCAACCTTCAAGCTCCACTGGAATCCCCTCTCAACCATTACCCAATCCAAAGGGAGGCATTAATGCCATCACCCTAAGGTCTGGAACCACACTGCAGGAGAGGAATCAGGAGGAACCAAGCCCATCAGAACACACCTCAGCTGAAGAGGTAGTAGAAATAGAAGATGTTGAAGAGGAAGAGGACATACAAGACATAGCTGAAGAAGAAATAGCTCAACCACAGGAGGAAGCACCAAAAGGCGCAGACACCACAGAAAACACTACTCCTATTCCATTTCCACAACTTGCAAGGAAGCCCAGGAAGCAGCTAGAACCCGACCCCAAAATGGTAGAAATATTCAAAAAGGTCAAGGTAACTGTTCCTCTTTTTGATGTTATTCAGCAGGTACCTAAATATGCAAAGTTTCTAAAAGACTTATGTATCCATAAAGACAAAATTAATGAATTAGAAACTATTCCTTTAGGTAGTTCTATATCTGCTTTAATGGGAGGATTACCTGAAAAATGTAGTGATCCAGGTCCTTGTATAGTTAGCTGTACTATTGGTGGTGTAGTAATTTATGATTGCATGTGTGATTTAGGAGCATGTGTCAGTATAATGCCTTTGTCTATATATGATATTTTGAGGCTCCCTCCCTTAAAAAGGTCGGCAACTCGTTTTGTGTTAGCAGATAAAAGCATTATTACAGTGGCTGGAGTTGCTGAAGATGTTTTGGTGAACATTAAAGGACTTACATTTCCCACTGATTTTTATATCTTGGAGATGCCCCATAATGATTCAGATAAGCCATCATCAATCCTACTTGGAAGACCATTCCTGAAGACATCAAAATTCAAATTGGATGTCTTTTCAGGAACATACTCCTTTGAAATAAATGGCCACATAGTAATCTTCAATCTGAATGGAGTCATTGACAAACCCCCAGAAGATCGTTCCATCTTCCAGTGTGATGTCATAGATGAAAGTGTAGCTGAAGTTCACAAGGAAGAGTTTGAAGAGAGGCACACTGGACAAGGTCCAAGTGTGGGAACCCTCTTAACTGACAATGAGGACACTTCGTCATTTTCACAAGCTCCAGATAATTCAGAGCCTGCCCATGATCAAAAGTTAGAATTGAAACCCCTCCCCCCACATCTCAAATATGCTTATCTTGAAGATGAGCAGAGGTTTCCAGTTATCATTGCAAGGGAACTTACTTCTCAACAAGAAGAGCAGTTACTTGATGTTCTGAGAAAGCATAAGAAGGCAATTGGGTGGAGCTTGGCAGACATAGTAGGCATCAACCCTCAAGTATGTGAGCACAGAATATTTTTAGAAGAGGGAGCAAGACCTGTCCGTCAACCCCAAAGAAGATTGAATCCCACCATCTTGGAAGTTGTCAAAAAGGAAGTGACCAGACTATTGAAAGCCGGTATCATATATCCCATTTCAGACAGTGAATGGGTAAGCCCAATACAAGTGGTGCCCAAGAAGTCTGGAGTCACTACGGTGAAGAATGAGCATGGAGAGCTCATAGCAACTAGAGTTCAGAATGCTTGGAGAGTCTGCATTGATTACAGGCGTCTCAACCAAGCTACCCGTAAGAATCACTACCCACTTCCATTCATTGATCAAATGCTGGATCGCCTGTCAGGTAAATCACATTATTGCTTTTTAGATGGTTACACAGGTTATTTCCAGATTCATATAGCTCCTGAGGATCAGGAAAAGACTACTTTTACATGTCCTTTTGGGACTTATGCTTATAAGAGAATGCCCTTTGGCTTGTGCAATGCACCAGCTACTTTTCAAAGGTGCATGATGAGTCTTTTCTCTGATCTTATTGAGGACTGTATGGAAGTTTTTATGGATGATTTTAGCGTTTATGTTGATTCTTTTAGCCTTTGCTTAGATGGATTATCTAGAGTATTAGATAGATGTGTTAATACAAACCTTGTATTAAATTTCGAAAAATGTCACTTTATAGTAAAACAAGGGATTGTATTAGGACATGTGGTATCTAATAATGATATTTCTGTAGACCCAGCAAAGGTGAATGTTATTTCTAGTCTACCTTACCCCTCTTCTGTGAGGGAAGTCCGTTCGTTCCTTGGCCATGCAGGTTTTTACAGGAGATTTATTAAGGAATTTAGTAAGGTCGCACTTCCCTTATCCAGATTACTGCAGAAGGATATTGAGTTCGAGTTCAGTGGGGATTGCAAACAAGCGTTTGATAAGCTGAAGACTGCTCTGACTCAAGCCCCAATTGTGAGAGGACCAGACTGGAGCCAACCATTTGAAATCATGTGCGATGCTTCCAACCATGCAGTAGGAGCAGCGTTAGCTCAGCGTGAAGGTAAGGATCCTTTCGTTATTGCTTATGCGTCCAAGACTTTAGACACTGCCCAATCCAATTATACTACTACTGAGAAAGAGCTTCTTGCTATTGTTTTTGCTCTGGATAAATTCCGAGCTTATTTACTTGGTACTAGAGTAGTAGTGTATTCGGACCACGCAGCTTTAAAGTATCTATTAGCTAAAAAGGAGTCCAAACCAAGACTTATACGTTGGATACTGCTGTTACAAGAATTTGATTTAGAAATAAAGGATAGGAGTGGTAATCAGAATTTAGTGGCAGACCACTTGAGTCGCCTTGAGCATATTAAGGATGATTCTACTCCTATAGATGATAATTTTCCTTTTGATAACCTGCAAGCAGTATCTGAGGTAGTCCCTTGGTATGCACCTGTTGCTAATTATTTAGTTAGCCACACATTTCCTCCAAATTTTTCTAAGCATCAAAGAGACAAGCTGAAAAGTGAGTCTAAATATTATATATGGGATGACCCATATTTATGGAGATGTGGCGCTGATCAGGTAATTAGACGTTGTGTGCCTCAATCAGAATTCCAGTCCATTTTGGAGGCCTGTCACTCATCTGAGAGTGGAGGACATTTTGGTCCTCAGAGAACAGCCAGAAAAATCTTAGATTGTGGATTCTGGTGGCCTACTCTTTTTAGAGACGCTGCTGAGTTTTGTAAATCTTGTCTCCCATACCAGAAATTTGGTAATATATCCAGGAGGGATGAGATGCCTCAACAAATTATGCTATTCTATGAAATTTTTGATGTTTGGGGCATTGACTTCATGGGGTCCATTTCCAAACTCTAATGGATATTTTTATATATTGTTAGTTGTGGATTATGTTTTCAAATGGGTGGAAGCAATTCCTACCTGTACTGATGATGCTAACACTGTTGTTTCCTTTATGAGAAACCATATTATATGTCGCTTCGGATCACCACGAGCAATCGTGAGCGATCAAGGCACCCATTTTTGTAACAGGAGACTAACAGGATTAATGAAGAAGCATGAGATAATTCATAAAGTTGCAACAGCTTACCATCCCCAAACTAATGGGCAAGCCGAGGTGTCAAACAGAGAAATTAAGCGTATCTTGCAAAAGATAGTAAAGCCTCATAGAAAAGACTGGAGCACCAGGCTACAAGATGCACTCTGGGCATACAGAACAGCATACAAGACACCCATTGGGATGAGTCCTTTCCGCTTGGTTTATGGAAAAGCTTGTCATCTCCCAGTTGAAGTAGAACACAAAGCCTTTTGGGCAGTTAAAGAGTGCAACATGGGAATTGAGAAAGCCGAAGCTGAAAGGAAGTTGCAACTGCAGGAACTGGAGAGCCTTCGCCTAGAAGCTTATGAAAACTCCAGAATATACAAGGAAAAGATGAAGGCTGTACATGACCAAAATATCAAGAAGAAAGAGTTCCAACCTAGGGATTTAGTCCTCCTTTACAAATCTCGACTAAGGCTCATGCCAGGCAAGTTGAGATCAAGATGGGAAGGTCCATACAGAGTAGAGAAGGCCGAACCGTACGGAGTTTATCACCTAAGCCATCCTTCAAGCTCTGAACTTATTAAGGTTAATGGACAACGCCTGAAGCTATACCATGGCGAGAAGGTACAGAGAAACAAGGAGCTTGAAATCTTCCTCTTGGAAGATCCTCACATAGCAGAGGATTGAGCTAGTGGAGCGTCCAACTTACGGACGTTAAAGCAAAGTGCTAGGTGGGAGACAACCCACCATGGTATGATCGTTCTTTTCTTTATTTTTAGTTTTTCCTATTCAACAACTCTTCTATTTTTTAGTACTTTCATGCATCTGCATTTACATGTTTTTATTTAAAAAAAAAATTTTGCTACGCGACGCCTTCGCGTCACATTGAGAGTAAAGAAAAATAAAAAATGAACAGAGAGTCACGCTGGAGTGTGGTTGGAGGCGTGCCAATGGCACAAATCAACCCACGCGACCGCGTGCCCCACGTGGCCGCGTGCCCTGAGTTTTCGACGTAAAGGGGTGCACAATGAAATATTGTGCGAGAGTGATGCTGGATTGGTGCTAGAAGAACAATCCTTATCACGCGACCGCGTCGCCGACGCGGCCGCATCATCCGTTTTCTGGCGCACACTTAAGGGATTGCTTGCATGTTCACCTTCATACTTTCTATATCTTATTCATCATGCATGCTATGTGTTTGTGAAAAAGCTTAAATGGCATTATGCACTTCCCTATGTTGTTATACTATTCAATGCTTGCTTTTCACAACTTTCCTTTACTATTGTATTAATTGAATTTAATTGTCAATACAAACGTGATGGTTTGTTACAAAGTCTTGCTTGGTCTATGCTACTCATGCCCTTTGCCGGCATGCCAATAAACACCTTGCATTCACTTGTCTTTACATGCGCTAGCTATTTCACATTGTTGACTTTTCACATGTACTCGAGAGCATGTGTTAATGTCATCTACATCCTCATGCGCATCCATCACCACTCTTCCGTTCTCTTCCTTGTTATATATCTATTTGAATTTAATTTACTTTCTCCTATCTTTTTAGGATGGCCACCAAGAAAGGAATGGAGAAAGCGACTCCTAAACCCCCTGCAAGAAGAGGCACTAAAAGAGCATTAGTGGCAGAGCCCTCTTCAACCACAGTCAAGCCCTCAACAAAAAGAGTTAAGAGGATAATAAAGGTTGATGAAAAGGAGAAAGCCTTTCCAGCAAAGGACACTGCGCGATTTCCCAATCGCTACTGTGAGCAGATGTTCCCTATCCTGGCAGAAAGAAACTATAACAATGAATACCTTCTTATCCTCCCGTCCAACATTGCTACCTTTGTTGAGCCGCAAATTGAGCGAAGAGACAATGGGGTTTCCTACGGAGACAGCCAAAGCAGGTCAATCTTTCTTGGGTAGTTGAGTTCTACTCTAACTTCTACATGCCATCCCTGCCGTCTGTTTATGTCCGGCAGAAGCAAGTCCCCATCACAGAAGAGGCCATTCAGCAAGCTCTGAGTCTTTCCCCTATTCCAAAAGGAATGGACGCCTTCCAAGAAGCCGCACTTAAGCGCCAGAGGTACCAATTTAACTGGGACTTCGTTCTCGGAGTTATCGCATTACCTGGCAGCCGTTGGATCTACGGATACCACCGTACCCGCCCTAAAAGAATCTTGGCTTCAGCACTTACTTTGGAGGCTTGCGTATGGGCACAGATCATGTCCCATTATGTCTTTCCGAGCACTCATGAGTCCTCCTTCACTGCGGACATGGCCGTTCTACTATGGTGCATCCTTACAGACCAACCTCTGAATCTCTCAAGACATATCCGAAATGCTATAGGATACGTACAAATTGCGGGCAACTTACCTTTCCCCGCCTTGGTCTCAGATCTTGTCTCAGCAGCCGGAGTCTCCTACAGAGCTGGGGACACCAAAGCCGTGCTTCCACGGGATGATCAGTATGTCCCTAACGGGAAATACCTCAGACTTCCAGCAGCCACTACAAGTCTTCCTACTGCTCCAGTTGAAGATAATCCTTCTTCAACATCACAAGCACCTACAACTGATGAATTGCTCCAGCAGATAATCGAAAGGTTGGATCGGCAAGAACACAAAGCTAAGTTGAGAGAGCGCCGTAACGAGCGCCGATTCAAACACCTCAAGGAGCTACTCAAGGGATACCTCAGGGACTCGGATACCCCGGACTCCACTTCTTTTACCAGCACAGGGAGCCATGATGGTCCCGATTGTGGAGATACTGCTACCAGCCTACCCCTGTTCCTGACAGACGGCACCGAGGACGGTGCAAAGCCTTAAGTGTGGGGAGGTCGGTCAGTACCTGACTTCCGGAGGTAATTTCTTTTCCCTAGCACCAATAATTAGGATACTTTAGTTAGATTTTCTTTCTTTTATAGAATAGAATAAATTGCATAGGTTAGGGTAGTTGCATGCATGTTCTACTTGATTGAAAAGACAATAAGTTTCTTTTAAGACTCTATCTTTAGAACAAAATTTCACTAATTTTTCAAAATTTTTATGATAAATTTGCTTGAGTTGTATTTGGAACATGATATTTGAGCTAAAGAACACACAACCTGTGAAAGATTTGAGCCTTTATGTATGGTTACACTATTTAACCATAATTATTTCATTCTTGTGTGTTTACTTCTCTATGATTGTAATCTATATTTTGTTCTATCTTATATGTCCAATATTTATTATATTTACATGCTTGCACATGATTGAGGCCATTATTTGTTTAAACTCACTTATCCAAATTAAGCCTACCCTTTTCAATTACCTTTGTTAACCACTTTGAGCCTTTAAATCCCAATTGTTCTATATTTCACCACATTACTAACCTTAAGCTGAAAAACAATTGTATATCCCAAATTGAATCTTTGGTTAACTTAAGATAGAATTGTGTGTGCTAGTTAAGTATGGAAAATTGTGGGAACAAAAGTTGTTAAGGGAATATGTCATGAGAATTTAATGGGAATTTGGATACTACTCATGTGAAACTATAAGAATTAAAAATCTATGTGCATTGATAAGCTATATTTATTTTAATGTCAAAAAAAATATTTCATTTATATAAATAAATAAGGGGACAAAATTACCCCAATGTTAAATTCAGAATTCAAAGATCAATGCACATATGGTAAAATCAAATATAAAGTTGATACATGAGTATGAATAGAAAAAGGGAATTCTGGGTAGCTAGGTATGAACTTTAAATTTACATTAAAAATATATAGGTTGGGTTGAAACTCGGGTTAATTAAAGATTCAATTTATTAGCTCACTTGACCATATGTATACCCCTACCTGTACCTTAGCCCCATTACAACCTTGAAAAGACCTCATGATGTTTGCATTGGTATATTAACTGTTGTTGATTGGTTAGGAGAAAAACAAAAGTTAGAAAGCATGATTAGAGAAGGATAGAGTGATTACCCTATACACTAGAGATTAGAGCGTACATACATTATCAGTGAGGGTTCAATGCTTGAATTTTCATGTTCCCTGCTTTCATGAGCTATCTTCTTGCACTTTTATCTGTTTTATTGTATAATGATAGAATTAGTGGAATTTGATTTGTAATTGTTTTGAAGAGCTTATTTACTTTTGATCAAGTGGGCAAGAATCATATAGTTGCATTTATTTATATATAGGCTTGCATTGCATTTCATGAGTTTCTACATGTTCATACTTATTTCCTTATCTCCTTCAATTAAGCATGAGGACATGCTAATGTTTAAGTGTGGGGAGGTTGATAAACCACTATTTTATGGTTTATATTGTGTTTAGTTGTGTGGTTTTATCATGATCCTTACCCACTTATTCATTAAATTAGCATGAAATTATAATCCCTTCCTGAATTTATAACATGTTTGAAAACTGCTTCCTAGAGACTTTAATTATGTATTTTTAATTCTCCTTTATTCCATTCGATGCCGTGATCTGTGTGTTGAGTGTTTCAGACTTCATAGGGCATGAATGAGTTGGAGATTGGAAAGGAAGCTAGCAAAAATGGAAGGAACACAAGAATTTGAGGAGATAACCAGCGAGAAGTGACGCGGTCGCATGGCTCACGCGACCGCGTGAAGGAGAGCGAATCGCAGTGACGCGGCCGCATGGCTCACGCGGCCGCGCGGATTGGAAAAGCTCAGGCGACGCGGTAGCGTGGACGACGCAAACGTGTGGCATGGAAAAGCGCGAATGACACGTCCGCATGGATGACGCGATCGCGTGACATGTGCGATCTGCATAATCTGCAGACTTCGCTGGGGGCGATTTTAGACCTTATTTTGACCCAGTTTTCGGCCCGGAACAGCAGACTAGAGCCAGAGAATATGCAGAAATAAAACACAACATTCATTCTAGACAGTTTATAGTTTTAGATCTAGTTTTTCCTCCTTTAGGTTTTAGAATTTGAATTTTGAATTGATCTTAGATTGGAACATTGAGAAGAGTTATTTTCTCATCAAGACCTCGTCATTCTAGTTCGTTCTCTTAACTTGGTTTTATTCTTCCATGTTCTTTGCTTTGTTCAATTTTGTCATTTGAATACTTTTATGATTATTTGATACAAGGATTATTTCTTCTATTTTAATTTATTTCTCCATTCCAATAATCATGTCTTCTTTTAATTCCCTTTCATGTGTTATGGATTTATTATTTGCAATGAGTGAGTAGTTCCCTCACTTGATGGGGAGTTGATTGAAAGGAACTCTTGAGTTGGAAGGATTGAAAGAAAAATTGTAATTGGATTAACTGTTGAATTGTTATCTAATCACTAATACCAATCCCTTTGAACTAAGTGGGTTGCAACTCGTGAATAGATCTAGCATTCCAACTTGTTTGACTTTCCCTTACCTAGTAAAGGATAACTAAACAGAACAACCATTAATTACAAATTAACCTTGAGATCATTCCATCAATAATAGAAATTCCAACTAATCAACTCCCAGTCAAGGTTTTTATTCATATTATTTAAATTTCCCCTTTTTAATTTTCCCTCTACTTAACTCAACTTCTTGGAACATCTGATTAATAAAATAACACACTTTTCTGCAACTCGTTGGGAGACGACCTGGGACTTAAACTCCCAGTAATTTTTAATTTAAACTCTCTGTGACATATTTATAAATTGATAGGCAGATTTTCGGTGAGTTAAGAACTATACTTGCAACGTAACTATTTTAATAATTTTTAATTCACCAACTTCTGCCCCTCATCAATGATATTTGTGATGTAGGCTGAGCATTTGTTGATGTTTGTTGATTATGATGGAAATAGAATGATAAATTATGGTTTGATGATTATTGATAAATTGGTAATAACGAGTATATATGTATGTATGTATGATTGTATATTAAAGGTTGTTAGTATAATTGTGAAGTTATATATGGTAGTTTTGTGAAAGTGAAGTATAGTGGTTGATGAAAGGGGGTGGTATTGTGTTGATGGTGTGTTGTAATGCTAATTATATGTGTAGGATGTCGAGGTTTGAGTTTGATTTTTAATGAAAATAGAGGTTGAGGATTTTTGTTAAAAACTGATTTTTGGTCGAATTTCGATGAGTCATAACTTAGCGTCCGGATCCCAAATTATTTCAAACTTGTTTCATATAAAAATTGGGTTCGTGAAGTTTATGCCATTTGAAGAACAGATGAAAATTGTTTTGAAATAAAAAAGTTTTGTGCATCGGAAGTTCGGAGTGCAAAATTGAAAATTCTGCAGCATTCAGCATTTTTGCTATTCTGCATAGCTTGCATACGCAACCACTACACACGACGCGACCAACCTTTTCGGGTTGGGATCTCGCATACGCGAGCAAGGAAAAATGTACGCCTACGCGTACGCGTGGCCCACGCGTATGCGTGACCCTGTTTCAGCAAACACAATTTTTGTGTTTTAAAGTGTAATTTTGAATCCCTAAAACCTCTATTTTTACTCTTTTAGCCCCTAAATTTTAGTTGGATACTTAGTGATGAGATGAAGTTAGGAAGGGGTAGAAACTTGGGAGTGAAGCAAGTTGTGGAGTAATGAATTGTGATTTGTGAAGTGGTGATTTTGAGCTTGAGAAGTGATAACTAAACTAATATAATTATGAGGATGATAATAATGAATTCCAATTGAGTGAGAGATGAATTGATGATAATAATGACCTCAAGGTGTAATGGTGATTGAATTTGAATGAATAATAATGATGATGAGATTGAAATTGGTTGTAATATGCCTCCGGGTAAAACGCAGTGGTGTTATCCACGTGCTCCGGGTATGAATTGAGAATGAATGGATGAATGAATGAATGGTAATGATAATAAAAGTGTGTTTCTGTATGTGACTCCGGGTAAGATGCAGTGGTGTTATCCACTTGCTCCGGGTAAGATGCAGTGGTGTTATCCATTTGCTCTGGGAAAGTTCAAGGCTTCGGGTAAGACGCAAGGGCTGTGTTCTATTACCGCTTGCTCTGGTTCAAGAATGTAACACTGCCTGGGTAAGAGGCAGGGTAAAGTTGTCCCCTGCTCTGGGTACGCGGGTAAGATGCAAGGGTTGTGGCATTATCCCACTTGCTCCGTGTTTGGTGTTCTGTCCAGGGTTAGCTACCGGACATGTCGGATTTGGCTTTATAATTGACAAATGAGGCTCATCTGCCATAGGACAGGCATACATGATATGCATATTGTTTGAATTTCTATATGTATTACTTGTATCCTACCTGTATTTGCCATTGTCTGTTTGTTTGTCTTTGTAATTTTACCAGAGAGAGAGGAACGGAGGAAAGGCGGAGAGATTTAGGTTATCTCAGTCAAGTTTTAATTGGATTTAAGAAATTGGTTAAGTTTAGAAAGCCTTAGAGAACCACCCTGATTCTTGGTTTCTGTTTTAGTTCTTTAAGTTTTATAATCTGAGTGTCGGCATTCTAGGATGGCCTCTGGTATTCTTAGGACCTTATATCTTATGTACGTGGCACCTTCCCCATGCTGAGAACCCCCGGTTCCCATTCCATATGGATATTTGTGGTTTTCAGATACAGGACAGGCGGCACCTCGCTGAAGCATACTAGAAGCTTCTGATAGTGAAGATCATTGTCTTTGGATTTTATTTTGGATATATGTATATATGTAGACTCTTTTATCTCCACCGCTTATGTATTTGATGCATTAACTTCTTCTTAGAGACTATTTTGGAGAAATAGGTTCTGTATCTTTGTATTTTGGGCCTATTTTGGGTTCTCCTATATTTATGTATATATACTTATGTGCTCAGGCCGGCTTATCTTCACGAGCCGAGTCTTGAGCCTTGATATTTTGTATCTTGATCCTCTGCTCTTACTTTCCATATATATATATATATAAGAATCGTAGTTTCTTCGTACGCAAGTTACGCTATTTCTGAGCGTTGCACTTTTAATTTTTGCGATTTTATTTTTCCCTTTTTTCAAGGCTCCTAGTATACTGCACTCTTTCAATTATTATACGTATATATATATATTATTTTAGAGGTCATAATACCACACCACCTCTGTTTTACATCCTAGGTATAAAGCTCTATGTGGTAGGTTGTTACATTATAGTATCAGAGTAGTTCGTTCCTGTAGAGCCTGAGAGACGGACTGACTATGCTTCTGTGCATACTCTAGGTGTCTGTACATGCTAAATTAGGATATCTAACTGATATATGTGTCATGAACGTTCATGAACTTAGATTTGGGACTTTTAAGCACTAGACTTGCGATATTGAGGCTGATCACCTTGATATCAGTTGTTTGGTGTGCATAGGAACTAGATGGTGACTCGTGGATGCGGTCACGGCCGAGGGAGAGATAGGGCTAGTGACACGAAACCTGAGACGACTGAGAATAATCCTGCAAAATTTATGACTACCCTGGAGAACATGGCTGCTGCCATGCAGGCTACAGCTGTGGCATTGGATAATCAAGCCGGTAATGGGAATGGTGATGACAGAGGAAACGGGCCAATAACCTTAGCAACCTTTCTGAAGGTAAACCCTCCCATCTTTGGAGGGACGACAAACCCCACAGAGGCAGATAACTAGTTTCAGGTGATGGAACGGGTGTTACAAGTACAACAAGTCCCTAAAAATCAATGTGTTAAGTTTGCAACTTATCAGTTAATGGGTGAAGCCCAGTATTGGTGGCAGGGTACGCGATGTCTGATGCAGCAAGACAACGTTGCAATACCTTGAAATGCCTTTTAGTTGAAATTCTACAAAAAGTACTTCCTCAATTCAGTCAGGATAGCTAAGGAGCTTGAATTGTTACAACTGAAGCAGGGTCAAATGTCTATAGCTGAATATACAAACAAGTTTGAGGAATTATGTCGATTTTCCAAGATTTGTCAAGGTACTCCTGGAGACTTTGAGGAATGGACGTGCATCAAATATGAAGGATGACTCTAGAGTGATATTCTAAGTTTAATAGGCCTGATAAAGATCAGAATTTTCTCAGACTTGTGAACAAGAGTAGGGTTACGGAAGAATGTTTAAAGAAGGCTGCTATGGAAAGGAATGATAGCCCAGAGTTTCACCGAAGGGAACCCAATCAGAACTTCATACCAAGGGGCCAAGAATTCAAGAGAAGATGGAACGCACAACAACTTCCCCAAGGTCGGAATAATTCCAGAACAAATGATGATCGCTATGGAAATGTTAGAGGAAAACAGTCAGGGGCTGCTTCAGATGATTCAAGTTGTTAGAGGTGCGGAAGCTATCACCCGAATAGGTCGTGTCGTTTTGGTTCGGGCTTATGTTACAAGTGCGATCTTCCGGGGCATATGTCCCGGAACTGTCCACATAAGGAGACTTAGGATGCCAGACAGTCCTAACAAGGTGGAGGTAACTGTGAAATTGATAGTTAAATACTAATTCTCTTATGTAATATTGAAATGTTGCATTTATTCATACTTAAAACGTAAATGATGAAAAGGTGCTAATGTGTCAAAACTTAAGACTGAACCTATATTGCGCCGTATGGGGTAATACCGTTAGAGCTTGCAAAGTTTAAGGAAGTTAGTGGGTGATGTAGAGAAAATGATTGAACTCTTAGGGACAAATGAAATCTGAATGATGCAACAGAAGTAGGTTGAGAGTTGTGCGAGACTATTGTTCATGACTCAGTGATGGGGAACTACGAGGATGAGGTATGACGCAAATTTAACCTTTAACTGCTAATTGGTTAGAATTAGTGTCGAAGACCAAATCATTTTCTATTACTTTATGTGCAAAGACAATGTTAGGATCGGTAGAACTTAAGAGCTAGATGAAGTGAGTAATAGAAATAAAATGCGTTCAATCAAGTGTTCGCAGTAAGAAACACCGGTTAAGTTGGGAGAAAAGTAAGATAACAACAGGAGGATTTATATGAACGGGAGAGCAATGACGAACCCTTGCGACTCGAACTAGCTTTTCTTTTGTGACTCATATTTGGATTTCCACTTTGAATTTTCTCTTGATGAATGAGTTGATCATCTTGGTAATTTTATTCCTTCCCATGCTGAGAACTCCCAATTCTCATTCCATACGGATATTTGTGGTTTTCAGATGCAGGACAGGTGGCACCTCGCTGAGGCATACTGGAAGCTTCTGATAGTGGAGATCATTGTCTTTGGGTTTTATTTTGGATATATGTATATATGTAGACTCTTTTATCTCCACCGCTTATGTATTTGATGCATTAACTTCCTCTTATAGACTATTTTGGAGAAATAGTTTTGTATCTTTGTATTTTGGGCTTATTTTGGGTTCTCCTATATTTATGTATATATACTTATGTGCTCAGGCCGGTTTATCTTCGCAAGCAGAGTCTTGAGCCTTGATATTTTGTAACTTGATCATCTACTCTTACTTTTCATATATATAAGAATTGTAGTTTCTTCTCATGCAAGTTACATTGTTTCTGAGCGTTGCGCTTTTAATTTTGCGATTTTATTTTTCCCTTTTTTCAAGACTCCTAGTATACTGCACTCTTTCAATTATTATACGTATATATATATATATATTATTTTAGAGATCGTAATACCACACCACCTCTGTTTTACATCCTAGGTGTAAAGCTCTGTGTGGTAGGGTGTTACACTTAAGTTTGAGGAGAATATTAAGGGTAATCACATAAATATACTTGGTAGTTATCATTACAAGAAAAATGTTGAGTACCGTCGGATTTAGCGTCGCAGAGTAGCGGCAAATTTACTAATAAATCCACATTTTATGGTATTTATCTGCTTTAAATGAATGGAATTTGTTGACTTCTCTCACATTTATTCATTGAAATTGCTTGTTTTTATGATTTCCTCCTAATTTTACTTAAGTGACTAAAGCATGTTTTTTGAGGCCTTTAATTGATTAATTTATTTTACTTTTGACTCCATTCGATGCCTTGATATGGGCAAGGATGGCTTGGAAAAGTGAAGAAGAGGGCATGCAAAAGCAAGGAATCATGAAGATTTAAAGTTTTGAAGTTTTAGTACGTGGAACACCAAAAGCGTGCCTCATTAAAGGAGCATGTGAGTGGCAATTTTTGGAGCTCTCTGGGCCCATTTTCAAGTCCAAGCTAATGCTAATTGACTGGAGAATGGAAGGAGATGGTCACACACACACTCATACTTAGAAAATCTTTTAATTTTTGTTCTAAATTTTTACTTTTTTTAGAGAGAGAAATTTTTCCTTCTCTCTAGATTTTCTTAGAATTATCAACACTTTGCTACTGAATTATGGTTTGAATCTTGTTTAATTTTAGTTCTCTTTTTAATTTTGTAGTCATTGCACTCTCAATTACTTAGTTGTTAGTTACTCATTTTTGTTACCTATGACCATAGTTTGATACTATTGTGAATACTAAATTTTCTTTAATTGAATTTGAGTTTTATGTTTCTTTCATATCTATTATAGCTTTTGATAGTGATTATATGTAGTTGGTATTTTTAATTTCTATTTATTTTGCAACTTATCCATGTCTTTATTTAGTGCACACCAAGTGTTTGATGAAATATTTCTTTGATTATGGAGTAGTTTTTCACACTCTTAGCCTAGGTTAAAGGAATTAGATAATCTTGAGTCATTGTGTCTAATTGGATTGATAATGTGGGGTCTCTGTTAGTTAAATTGATACCCATTGATACTAGTCTTCTACTAAGTCAATTAGTAGTTAGTTTAGGACTTATGGATTGATGTTGACTATGTCTATTTGACTTGCCTCAAGCATAGAGGTAGACTTAATGGGATTGATTCCTCATAATTGTCATTACATAATTGTTAGACAACGATGGTGACCCTTTTTTCTCTTATCTTAGCCAAGAGCCTTTTCCACTTATAATAAAATCCAAAAACCTTCTTTGATCATTTTTTTTGTTTTAGCTATTTCTAGTTAGTTTAATTAGCTTCTTTAGAATAGACTTTAATTCATGTCATGCCTATTTAACTCTACAATTTCTTAGTTGATAATTCTATCATCCTTGCTTTAGCTTTTTAGAGTTTAAGTTTCTCGAATATTTAGCTTTGTAGTTTAATTTCTTGTTTATGCTTATCAATCCCAATTATCCCAACCAACTCTAATTCACACAATTGCATATCCTAGGGAGGACGACCTAGGAGTAATTCTCTCGGCTATTTTGATTTGAATTGGGTTGAACTTGTGACAATCAAACTAAACTTTGATAGTGCTAGTTACCAGTTTAGAACTATACTTGCGACGAACTTGAGTTTTGATTTGTTGGATATAAAATCCAATAAATTAATTATGAGCCAAGGAAATTAAAAAATTAAATTTTATAATTTAGAAAAGTAAAAATATTTAAAATACGAGTTTAAACACTAATTTTAAAGATTTTGGCAGAAAATTAGGCCAAAGGGCTAAATCGGCTGAACCGAGTCCATATTGGGTCTAAAGCCCAACCCATATCAGCCCCATTCATGAGCCTTCAGCTCATTAATCACACTAAAGGGGGGAGCAACGTTGGAAGAGAAGAGGTGACTGGTGAGTGAGGGTTTACTATTCACTTCGATGTTCAATCGCCCATAACTTTCAATCCAAACCTCCGATCGCCACATTGTTTGTGGCCACGCGTTCATCTCGGAGTCTTCTTCAATTATTTTCAAACAAAGTGGTAAAAAAACTTTGCTTTTTGTGCCCAGTTTCCTCTTCCATTCTAATTTTGTGTTTTGGTTAAGGGTATTGAGTGATTTTGATGATTTTGGTAGTTTAGGTGCAATCTGGCCCTGGATAATTGATTGGGTTTTTCCCAATCATCGACGGATACAGTAAGATATTACTAAACCCTTGTAAATTGATGAATTATCCAAACCCTAGCATTGATATGATAGAATTGTTTGAAATTAGGTTGAATTTTATGTTGATTGAAGTCAAAATTAGTGAATTAGAGCACTTGTAACAAAGCTTTGGTGGATGAAACTTATTGGAGTTGTTTGGGAGTCTTAGAAGCATGAAGTTCGGTATTTTTGAGCTTCAGAAAAAATCGGCCAAGGTATGGTTTCGGCTTCCTTTAGTTAATATGTAATGCTATGTAAAACTTAGGCTAGTTGCCCTTAAGATAGGTTTGGATTGTATGCATTGGCTGATTAGATATGATATGTATACGAAAGGTGATGGATAATAATTGTGATGTTGTGGAGTGAATGATAATTACTGATGTTAGTAATGTTTGATGGTAATTATTGAGATTAGTAGAGTTATGAGTGTAATGTTTAAAGGAATTCAAGAATTTAGGTGTTGGAATGATTGTGAATTGATGTAAGAGCATGTGATTATGTGAAGGAGTGTTGGTATTGATTTTGGTATTTTAGTATTGAGTTGGGTGTGATTGGTTTGGTTTTGGATTGTGAGTTTTGAAGATTTGAGGATTTGGCAAAATTGGTAAAAACAGAATTTTAACCAACTTTGGCGGGTTATAACTTGGCCTTCGGAGCTTGGATTTGAGTGAAACTTATTTTAAATTGAAGATGAATGTGAAGCTTTAAAATGGTATAAAGATGAGAGAAATTAGAATTTTGTAGAGAAAGTTATAAACGTCAGAAATTAGGTATAAAAGATTGAACTTTGTGATGTTGCAGAAAACCAGAAACTCTTGTTTGTGTGCCCACGCACACTATCGTGCGCACGCACGTTCTAGAGCATATGTCAAGACTCTTGCGTACACACACCTTGAAATTTTACAAGTTGTACGTACGCACTGCAATGATGCGTACGCACGAGCCCTGTTTTTTACATAAAATTCTGTTTTTAACTGTTTGACCTTCTCGATGAGCTTGTAAACTTCCGTAACCCTTGTTTAAGGTCCAATAGCTAGTGTTGGACTTTGGGACGAGTGAGAGTGTACTGGGTAAAATAAAAGGGGGTATTTTCAGTTTTAAATTTAGAGCCGGTGACTTAGGATTGTTGAAGGATTAACTAGAGTGCTTTGTGGAGTGTATTGAGTAGATCAAAGAAAACGTATATAGTGGACCTAAGCTTGAGAAGTATATTTTGATTTATGAAATTGATTTTGGGCATGATTGTTTCATCTGAGCACTCTTTCTCAAAAGTGCGATCCTAGAGAGATGGTGGAAGGTGAGGATCCCCTTCCTTGTTCCTCCTGGTATTGTGAAATTGCCTTCAACAAGATTGTGAGAAGTTTGGATCCCCTCCTTTGTACCTCCTGGACATATAAGAACGTACCTCCTGGGTAGATGCAAAGATAGTGGTTTCATCCTATTTGCTCCAAGTTGGTTGGTTAAGGCTCCCGGGTAGATGCAAGGGTGTGGTTCACCCCACTTGCTCCGGGTTATGATGGTTTGAGCTTCCTGCGTAGTAGCAATGGTTGTGATTCACCCCACTTGCTGCAGGATGGTAATTAAAACTTATCTGGATCATGAGTTTCCCTGGGTCAACGCAGTGGCTCGCCCCACTTGCTACAGGTTGAGATTTGAGATTCTGTTGACCCTGCGTAGCAAGTATGGCCGGACACTTATGTGTGTGTGTGCATAGACTCTTGGGGATGCACGCACACAGTAACTGTCCAGGGTTTGCTACCGGACATCTTGGGTTTGGCTGGATAACTGACACATGAGACTCATCGGCCATAGGACAAACATGCATCATGTTCATTTGTATGATTTATTTGAGTATGCATACCTGTTTTAGCTTGCCTATTTTATTATCTGCTTTTATATGCTACATGACTTAAATACTGTACCTGTTTCCTTAATTGTGTATTACTTGTATTCTTTGTATGTGTTTGACCTTGAGAAATCCCCCAGGTGGTGAAGGAGAGCTAAGGGTTGTTCCACCTGGCAATTAAGAGGTTTGTAGAGAACTGGAATAGAGGAGATAGATTAGAATTCCTAGGTAGAATTACCATATTTCTAGTTAGTGAGAACTCTAGTGTTTGATCTGGGTTGTAGAAGTCTAGGATTGCCTTTGGCTTCACGGAGCCTTATATCTTATCTTTTGGATACTGTTACCATACTGAGAACCTCTGTTTCACATTCCATACGTATTTTGTTGCTTTTCAGATGCAGGACGTGAGGCACCTCACTAAGCGTGCTGGAGACTCTTTCAAAAGCGAAGATCTACTTTTGGGTGTTTTATATTATGTACTTAGCTTATATTTTGTGTGTGTCTTTCTTAGAGGTTGACTTCGGAGAATCAGTAATTTTACCTTTCCTTTTTTGGTTTATCTTATATATATATATATATATTCTGGTCGGCCTTTGCTTCGCAAGTCAAGTCTAAAGCTTGATTATGTATCTCTGTTTTAGAATTTTTTATATATATACTTGTTTCTTTTGTTTTAAGCCTTCCATCTTAACGCTTTTCAAGTGTGACGCGTTGTCGGTGTTACTTTCTTCATCTTTTCTTTCAAGGCTCCTAGTTAAATTATTCTTCAAATATAGCTACGTATGTATTTTTGTTTTTAGAGGTCGTGGCACCTCACCACCTTTGATTTACAACCTAGGAATAGAGTTCTGTGTGGTAGGGTGTTACATTAGAAACTCTAATCGGTCATTAAAGTCGCATTATTTACCATCGGTAACAATGTCGAATTCGCAAGGTTAAGTAATTACCGGCGAATTTTCTGAAGGTAAATCCGCTGGTAATATTTGGAGGAAAAAAATTATATTAGTGTGTCCTTTACCGTCGGATATACCGTCTAATATTTTTTACAGTAACCCCAACTAGTGAAACACTGCATTTTGATAATCCGCGACGGTTTACCATCGGATTTTTCCGACGGTGACAGGGTGTAAATTCAAATCACGAACCCTCTTTTCTCTCATTTCAGATTCATCCCCTCTCTCACTTCCTTCACACTCTCACTCACTACCGTTTGCCACTGCCACTGCCGAGACCACCACCATCACAGCTTCCTCTCTGTCGCCGTCAACCCACCACTGATACCTCCCTTCTTCTCCTTCTTCCCCTCTTATCCTTTCTCCTCGCGCCATTAAACCACCGTCACCCCTACCATCATTGCGCCGCCACTGCCCACCAGCCTTCGGCGACTTCCCTAGCCTTCGGCGACCATCCTTCCATTTTCTCTAGCTCCGGCAACGTCATAGTGTCACTGCATCTTCACCTCTTCTCAGTTCTCTCCTAGTTCTGCATTCTAGGTTTCTTTAAATTCTTTTTCTTTCTTTTTAAAATTATATTTTGGTTAGGTTATTTCATTATTCTAATTTTATTTAGTTAATTTAGTTAGAGTTAATTTTTTTTATTTTAGTGAATTTTAGGTGGTTAAGATAGGTTAGTTTTAAGATTATTAGTTTGTGTCGTTATATTGTTGAAAGTGTTGGAAATTGACTAAATTGATGGATAATGTTGCTGATTTTGTGTTGACTATGCTGAATTTGTGTAAATTGATGTTAAAAGACTATTTATTTTGTTGAACAATTGCTAAAATTTGGTTGAATTTATTGTTGTGTTGCTTAAAAAATCACTTAGCTAAAGCTTTTGTTGCTGTAAATCTTTTGTTCTTTTGCCAAGTATATTGAATTTATCAATGAATTGAAAATTTAGGATGGGTGTATAATTTCTATAATAATAATATTGATGCTTTAAGAAGCATGTGCTTATGGCTTTGGCTAGTCATGCAATAGGGTTTTAGTAGTTTGTCTTTCGCATCTGTTTGTTAGTTGTTTGCTAATATTTTTTGTAATTTATACACGCAAAATTTTTGCCAAGTATATTGATTTTAGGTGGTTAAGATAGGTTATCTTTAGGATCATTAGTTTGTGTTATATTGCTAAAGGCGCTGGAAAATTGATTGAATTGATGGATAATGCTGCTAATTTTGTGTTGAATATGCTGAATTTGTGTTGAACTTGCTAAAATTTGTTTGAATAGCATTGATTTAATGTTGAACTTACTGTTGAATAGCATTGATGTGTTATTCTGAATTTCTCTTAATTTGTATGTTATTTTCATACATGACGATGGGTAGAGGTCTGTCGAATCAAGCTCCTGGTCGTGGTTTTAGTTGTGGTCGGGGTAAAGGGAGACTTATAGATCCTCTCCCTCTACTCCGACCTCCCCGGTGATGTCACAGGTTGCAATTTTAGTGGATCAGTCGTTCATCATGGTCCCTAACCTCAACTACATGCCTCCATCTACGGCGACGACGCCGCCACCTACCGTTCAGCAGCCCGCTGCCATGATGACGCTGCCTCCAGCAATGGAAGCTGTGGCTCCGGAGTCCTCTCACGGAAGTAAGGCAGCTGATGCCCCTCCACCACCTTCAATCGTACGGTTGACCATTTGGCCTGATGGCAGCACGGTGTAAGTATCACTTTTAGTCTCATATATTTTCTGATTATTGTTATTGCTAAAAGTTCAGTTCTTGGTTATTGATTCTTATTTAGTAGATTTAGGTTTTATTACCTAAATGTATTTCCTATTTCATTGATTGTGGATTTGCTGAAATTTTAGTTCCTAGTTATTGATTCTTGTTTAGTGGATATAGGTTTTATTGTCTGAATGTGTTTCCTATTTCATGGATTGTGACATTGCTGAAAGTTTTGTTCCTAGTTATTGATTATTGTTTAGTGAATTTAGGTTTCATTGCCTGAATGTGTTTCCTATTTCATTAATTGTGGCGTAGTCTATTTATAGATGAAACTCAGCCGAAATTTCTATAAAAATCTCTATATATTATGGTTTGTCTGTGGATTATTGATAGGTTCATGCTGAACAACAACGTATGTACTCAAGAGATGACCAACGTCATCAAGCTAATGTACGACCACCCCTGACCCAGCTACAAAAAGATCCCCGCTGAAACCATACAGCGATGGTTTGGAAATGGGCAGTAATTAATTTTTTTTAAGTTTCAAACCTTTTTAGCTAATTTAATTATATTCTCCATTTTCAGTAACTAATTTTGTTGTATCTTTGTGTAGTAGCACTTTATATGAGACACTGAGCACAATCTTACCATCAGGAAGATATTCGACCATAGAATGGGTCGGTGGCTCCAACAGATGCTGGATGATGTTCGTCAGAGGCGGGACCACCTGACAACTGGCTCAATAAAGAAGGCTCTATTAGTTCATTGGAAAATCGATGAGGGATTCAGACATCGACGTCTCACCAACAGAGCTAATAGGACATTGGCTAGGTCGTCCAAGTATACCGACAGCTCAACAACCTTTATGAAGACCAAGGTCAGGTTGCTATGTAGTGTCTTTAATTTTGTAAATAACTTAGTTATATTCTTTTACATATCATTACTAGGCTTCCTAATCATATTTGTTTCAATGCAACATCTGCAGTCGAGGTCATTAAATCGCAAGGCAACATTGGCAGAGACGTTCAAGTTACCCACAAGCAAGAGAACAAAGAGAGATTTGCTGATCAGCGGTCTCAGGACTATTATGTGAGTAGACATATATCTTATTATCTTCTGGTATAAAATTATTAGAAATTAACTGTATAGTTATCTTACTAATCATAATAACATATGTTACACAAGAGTCCTACACGCAGAGACTAGATGCCGCGACTCAGCAATCTCAGCAAAGTGGGGAGGATACCGCCAATGGCTCTACTTTAGTCATCAATCCCGATGCTGTTTGGCGTGAGACCGCCTCAGCGTGGTACAAGAACTGCGTATACGGGCTAGGGTCATTCTTCACCAGTAGCCTCTACACCTCCACATTGAGGCCATCGTCAGGCTCTGCCACCATTCGAGCCGTCAAGCCTGAGAAAGGCGTGGATTTGCGGCTGCAGGTGCAGGAGCTCCAACGTAACCTTCACCAGCAGGCGCAGGAGCTAAACGAATATCGGGAGAGGTATCAAGAGATCCTCACACACACACCACTGGCATCATCCCTACTGGTGGCAGCGGTCCTACACAGACATCACCGCCTTTTGCGCTGTCTACTCAAGGCCACGGGACTGACAACGACGACGAGGATTACCTGAATCTGTAGTTATTAGTGTTTCATTTTATTATTTCATTATATTTATCTGATGCACTTGACTTTTAATTTATTTGAACATTGTATTATGTATTTTAAATATTAGGTTTCTTTTATGAATTGATTATTAATTGTACCGAAAATAAATTTAAATAAAAAATTAAAACTGACAATTTGTTTCATTTTTTAATTTACGTTTACCGTCGGATTTACCGAGGGAATAATCTAACGGTAATAGTGCAGACAACAATCTATTTTGGCGCCAACAATACTGTCGAAAAAATCCGTCGATAACCAAATGATTTTCTGAACAGGTAATCTGCCACTAAATACGACGGAAATTACCGTCCAACGAAAAAATTCTGACAGTAAATATTTACTAGCGAGGTTTATATCATTGGATCTTTTCCATTTTATCGACGATAAATCTGACGGTGCTCAGCGTTTTTCTGGTAGTATATTTAGAGTTAGTTATTCTGCTCTTAGCAATCTGTTACAGCACATTACTATATATATATATAAGAACAAGAGCACTATTAATAATATAATAACATCTAATAAACTAATGATGAATTAAATATTAGTACTCACAATATGATTGAGTAATATGAACTTGTATTGTAATTCAGAAGCTTGAAAAAAATACAAAGGATGATTATTTGGAAACAAAGATTGCAACGAAAGCTTTAAAAGTGTTTCAGAGTATGAGAGATTGTCTATAAATGCGGATGCTTTACCAATCCCTCCCCCTTTCCTTTTATAGTAGACTATCCCTTTTATTCTTTTACAATTTAATCCCTGTTTTTGTAAATCTGTTTGCTCTTTCTGTGGACTGATTTAGGGATTCTATCTTAGAGTTTGTGTTCTTATTCAATTTATATCTTTTTAATTTAAATATTTATATTATTAATAAGATATTAACACTAGTTAGTATCAGAGCCAAGTGAAAGCTTGATTCTGGTATCTTCTCATAAGGCCACCATTTAAACATATTGCCAAGAGAAAAAAAATAGGCTGCCTACTGAGCAGCTGATCCTAATAATAGAGGATGGAGTTTAAAACAAAAACTCTATTTCTATCGATATATCTCACGAAAATATAAAATTCAGAATATAAATGGAACAAACTACATACCTCAAACTGGAAAACTTTCTTATAACAAATACTTGCGATTAATCTTATATTTTACACTCTCTATATCCTTACTCCTATGCTATTATTCTAAACTTTATATTATTTTTAAACTTTGTCATATCCTTACTCTTATGATATCACAGTATCTCTATACCCTTATTCTTATGCTATTATTCTAAACTTTGTTAAGCAACTAAGGATATTTTAAAACTCCATCTCATAATCTGTTAAAGATAAGTGTAGCAGTGAAAGCTATTCATACGTTGGTTAGTATAGTGAGCACATCCGGTGGTAAGTCCTTCCTGAAGGCAGTAAACCCATTGGTAAGCTAGGGTGGTCCCGTAGCATAAGTCTTTAAAAAGATAATGACTCGAATTTTAAAATTTTTAGATGAATTAAACAAAGGAAAGAATAGTTCAATAATAGTAAGGAGTAATGATAATGAAGCCTCAAAATCATCATCAGAACTACAAGTAGTGAAATTAGAAGAAAAATTTTATAATTGGTCTGTACTCCTTATAAGTAAAAATGAAGTCTATAAAAGACAAGCATTTTGGGAACAAAAAGATAATGAAATACATATGTTAGAATATAGCTACCCAAGAACTAGCAATAACCATATTATAAACATCCTAGAAGAGGAGAAACTAAAAGAACACCAACAAAAACGTTATAATTTTATTCATATAGGACTTATTCAAGTAATCGTTAAGCCTAACTTTAGGCTAGGAGTCAACATATCTATTTTAATAATTCTACGAGATACAAAATTCAAAAAATTTAGAGATTCATTGATTGTTATACTAGAAAGTAATTGTCATGGTGGTCCAGTATTTTTTAATTGTTATCCAAACTTTTTCATGAGTCTTAAAAATGAATATACTTCTGAAGTTCTTAAATTATATATTAAAACATCCAAAAAATTATTGATGAAAAATATGATCCTTTTGAAGTAATGTATAAAATATATTACAAAATTACAAGAGTAAACTACAATTTTAGGGCTAGAAGAGAATCGTCAAAAGATTAAACTATTATCATTCATGCTAATTTACGAAGATCTTTTGTTCAAACACCTCCAACATGAAGAATTAATGAAGAATATCTCTGAAAAATGGATTTTAGAAGATGTAGTAGAAGAAGAAAAATAGAAAACACAAAAATTAGAGAAATTATTAGAGAAAGTCTAAACATTAGATTAAGAATGAATAGGTCACAATTAGTCAGAATATCGGACCACCAGAATAAAAAAATTACTCCTAGGCACTCTATAGATAATTCGTTATAAACGAAGAAGTTATAGAAATAAATAACAATAGACCAAATATAGCAACTCTTTTATATGGGACAGAAAATAATTACTCACAAACTGCCTCTCAAATCCTAGGAATTATAATAAAAGAGGAACCTTTTGACATTGATAAAAATTAGATTAGTAAAGATTTTAATGCAGAGTATAATATGGGATTAAGAAAATGGTATTTTACTAGATATTTTGAAAAAGAAATCATAGAAATAATAAAAAAATTTCATGATTACTTAATAAAAATAAAATCAATTTATACTCCTTTGACTGGTTCAAAAATTACTTTCAAGATTTTAAAAAAGAATTTTGTCATTTAAGTAAGACAACCATCATTTGAAAAACTAGCATAGGATAAATGGTAGAATCTCAATATCCACCGAAAGAAATTATAAAACTACAGGTAGCACACAATTTAGAACTAGAAGCCACTCCATATAAAGACAGTGGAATAGAAGGAAGCATAGATAAAAGAGACATTAAAAAGGTACATCAATAGCTTAACTACACTAATACAGTCCTAGATATTATAAAAAACCAGTTAGAAAGAATTGAACATAAACATGAACAAATTAAGCCCATAAAAAAGCCTATATATAAGTTTCAAAGTCCTGATATAATTAAACTAAGAACAAACGTGGAAGCTGACATTGATGAGCTAAAGAAAAAACTTAAGTCTATAAGTTAAGGAAAAATAGCTATTAATACAATAGAAATCAACATGACATATAAGAATCAATATTATCTAAAACTAAGGAATTACTATCCAAGACCAACCCCAACTGACGTAAGTCTTGAAGAACACAGTTAGTATAAAATAGTTTTATTGAATCTGATTTAGTAGAATGAAATTTAGATGAATTAAATGAACAAGCTATTTTAGATCTAATATGTAGTATGACTATGACAGCAACTACTTATAAGGCAAAACGAGCTAGTGATAGAGAAGTAGCAGTCATGATCATCCAAGGGTTCACGAGACAATTAAAAGGATAGTGGGATAACTTTCTAATCTTATCGAAAAAAGATTTAATTTTAAATAGTGTAAAACCAGAAAACCAAATACAAGACACCACAGCAACATTAATCTTTACAATTATAAAAATTTTTTAGGAAACTTGATGAGCGGATAATTTATACGCTTTTTGGCATTGTTTTTAGTATGTTTTTAGTAGAATCTAGTTACTTTTAGGGATGTTTTCATTTGTTTTTATGTTAAATTCACATTTCTGGATTTTACTATGAGTTTGTGTGTTTTTCTGTGATTTCAGGTATTTTCTGGCTGAAATTGAGGGACTTGAGCAAAAATCAGATTCAGAGGTTGAAGAAGGACTGCTGATGATGTTGGATTCTGACCTCTCTGCACTCAAAATGGATTTTCTAGAGCTACAGAACTCGAAATGAAGCACTCCTAATTGCGTTGGAAAGTAGACATCCAGGGCTTTCCATCAATATATAATAGTCCATACTTTGCCCAAGTTTAGACAACGCAAACTGGCGTTCAATGCCAGCTCTCTGCCCAATTCTGGCGTCCAGCGCCAGAAACAAGTTGCAAAGTGGAGTTCAACGCCCAAACTGGCACAAAAGCTGGCGTTCAACTCCAAGAATGACCTCTCCACGTGTAGAATTCAATTTCAGCCCAAGAACACACCAAGTGGGCCCCGGAAGTGGATTTATGCATCAATTACTTACTTCTGTAAACCCTAGTAACTAGTTTATTATAAATAGGACTTTTTACTATTGTATTAGACATCTTTGGAACATCTTTGAATCCGGGATTGTATCTTTGAATATCTTTGGACGCCTGGTTCTTAGATTAGAGGGGCTGGCCATTCGGCCATGCTTGGACCTTTCACTTATGTATTTTTAACGGTAGAGTTTCTACACTCCATAGATTAAGGTGTGGAGCTCTGCTGTTCCTTAAAGATTAATGCAAAGTACTACTGTTTTTCTATTCAATTCAACTTATTCCGCTTCTAAGATATTCATTCGCACTTCAACCTGAATGTGATGAACGTGACAATCATCATCATTCCTTATGAACGCGTGCCTGACAACTACTTCCGTTCTACCTTAGATTGAATGAGTATCTCTTGGATCTCTTAATCAGAATCTTCGGGGTATAAGCTAGATTGATGGCAGCATTCATGAGGGTCCGGAAAGTCTAAACCTTGTCTGTGGTATTCTAAGTAGGACTCTGGGATTGAATGACTGTGACGAGCTTCAAACTCACGAGTGCTGGGTGTAGTGACAGACGCAAAAGGATAGTAAATCCTATTCCAGTATGATCGAGAACCTCCAGATGATTAGCCATGCAGCGACAACGCATTGGACCATTTTCACAGAGAGGAATAGGGCGCAGCCATCGACAAGGGTGATGCCTCCAGACGATTAGCCGTGCTGTGACAGAGCATTTGGACCATTTTTCAGAGAGGATTAAAAGTAGCCATTGACAACGGTGAAGTCCTTACAAAAAGCCAGCCATAGAAAGGAGTAAGACTAATTGGATGAAGGCAGCAGGAAAGCAGAGGTTCAGAGGAACGAAAGCATCTCTGTGCGCTTATCTGAAATTCTCACCAATGAATTACATAAGTATTTCTATCCCTATTTTATTATCTATTTTCGAAAACTCCATAACTGTTTTATATCCGCCTGACTGAGATTTACAAGGTGACCATAGCTTGCTTCAAGCCGACAATCTCCGTGGGATAGACCCTTACTCACGTAAGGTTTATTACTTGGACGACGCAGTGCACTTGCTGGTTAGTTGTATCGAAGTTGTGACAAATTATGAATTGAGATTAGAGCACCAAGTTTTTGGAGCCATTACCAGAGATCACAATTTCGTGCACCAAGTTTTTGGCGCCGTTGCCGGGGATTGTTCGAGTTTGGACAACTGACGGTTTATCTTGTTGCTCAGATTAGGTAATTTTCTTTTTGTTTTCTTTTCAAAAATTTTCAAAAAAATCTTTCAAAAATTTTCTCCTTTGTTTTCGAAAAATTTTAAAATAAAAATGTTTTCAAAAATATATTTTTCTTCAGAATTTTTAAGAATGAATTCTAGTGTTTCATGAAGCATGTTGAAGCCTGGCTGGCTGTAAAACCATGTCTAATTCTTTTGGATAGGGCATGTTAGGCGTGTCATGTCTGAGTTACATACTAAAGCTTGGCTGGCTATTAAGCCATGCCTGACCCTTTGATTGGAGCTTTAGACTAAAGAGCATAAGATTCCTGGAATTCATATTAAAAATTTTGAAATCCTTATTTTTCTTTTTCAAAATGATTTTTGAAAAAAATTAAAAAGAAAATACAAAAAAATCATAAAATCATAAAAATAAAAAAAATATATTTTTTTGTGTTTCTTGTTTAAGTCATGTGTCATGTTATAAATTTGGTGTCAATTGCATATTCATCTTGCATTTTTCGAAAATTCATGCATTCATAGTGTTCTTCATGATCTTCAAGTTGTTCTTGGTAAGTCTTCTTGTTTGATCTTGATGTTTTCTTGTTTTGTGTATTTTCTTGTTTTTCATATGCATTCTTGCATCCATAGAGTCTAAACATGAAAGATTTCTAAGTTTGGTGTCTTGCATGTTTCCTTTGCATATAAAAATTTTCAAAAATATGTTCTTGATGTTCATCATGACATTCAAAGTGTTCTTGGTGTTCATCTTGACATTCATAGCATTCTTGCATGTATTCATTGTTTTGATCTAAAAATTTCATGCATTGCATCATTTTCATGTTTTTCTCTCTCATCATAAAAATTCAAAAATAAAAAAAAATATCTTCTCCTTTTTCTTCTCATAAATTCGAAAATTAGATTTGACTTTTTCAAAATTTTTAAAATCTAGTTGTTTTTATGAGTTAAATCAAATTTTCAATTTTAAAAAAATCTTATCTTTCTCAAAATCTTTTTCAAAAATCAAATCTTTTTCTTCTTTCTTAGTTATTTTCGAAAATTCTAAAAATATTTTTCAAAAATCTTTTTCTTATTTTTATATCAAATTTTCGAAAATAACAATAACAATTAATGTTTTGATTCAAAAATTTTAAGTTTGTTACTTGCTTGTTAAGAAAGATTCAAACTTTAAGTTTCAGAATCATATCTTGTGATTTCTTGTGAATCAAGTCATTAATTGTGATTTTAAAAATCAAATCTTTTTCAAAAACTAATTTCAATCATATCTTTTCAAAAATATCTTCTTATCTTATCTTTTTCAAAAATTTGATTTTAAAATATCTTTTCTAACTTCCTAACTTCTTATCTTTTCAAAATTTGTTTCAACTAACTAACTAACTTTTTGTTTGTTTCTTATCTTTTTCAAAACCACCTAACTAACACTCTCTCTCTAATTTTCGAAAATATCTCCCCCCTTTTTCAAAATTTCTTTTTAATTAACTAATTATTTTAATTTTTGATTTTAATTTTCGAAAATTACTAACCTTTTTCAAAAACTATTTTCGAAAATCACTAACCCTTTTTCAAAAATAATTTTCGAAAATTCTTCTACCTCATCTCCTTCCAATTATTTATTCATCTACTAACACTTCTCTTCATCTCACATCACTGCTCCTATCCTTACCCTTGTGTTTGGATTCTTCATTCTTCTTCACCCCTATTCCTTTTCTTCTTCTACTAACAATAAAGAACTTCTTTACTGTGACATAGAGGATTCCTCTTCTTTTCTTGTTCTCTTCTCTTTCTTATGAGCAGGAACAAGGAAAAAGGCATTCTTGTTGAAGCTGATCCAGAACCTGAAAGGACTCTGAAGAGAAAACTAAGAGAAGTCAAATTACAACAATCCAGAGACAACCTTATTGAAAATTTCGAACAAGTAAAGGAGATGGCAGCCGAACCCAACAACAATAATGCAAGGAGAATGCTTGGTGACTTTATTGCACCTAATTCCAATTTACATGGAAGAAGCATCTCCATTCCTGCCATTGGAGCAAACAACTTTGAGCTGAAACCTCAGCTAGTTTCTCTGATGCAGCAGAACTGCAAGTTTCATGGACTTCCATCTGAAGATCCTTTTCAGTTCTTAACTGAATTCTTGCAGATTTGTGATACTGTTAAGACTAATGGAGTAGATCCTGAAGTCTACAGGCTCATGCTTTTCCCTTTTGCTGTAAGAGACAGAGCTAGAGTGTGGTTGGACTCTCAACCCAAAGACAGCATGAACTCTTGGGATAAGCTGGTCACGGATTTCTTAGCCAAGTTCTTTCCTCCTCAAAAGCTGAGCAAGCTTAGAGTAGATGTTCAAACCTTCAGACAGAAAGAAGGTGAATCCCTCTATGAAGCTTGGGAGAGATACAAGCAACTGACCAAAAAGTGTCCTTCTGACATGCTTTCAGAATGGACCATCCTGGATATATTCTATGATGGTTTATCTGAGCTATCAAAGATGTCATTGGACACTTCTGCAGGTGGATCCATTCACCTAAAGAAAACGCCTGCAGAAGCTCAAGAACTCATTGACATGGTTGCTAATAACCAGTTCATGTACACTTCTGAGAGGAATCCTGTGAGTAATGCGACGCCTATGAAGAAGGGAGTTCTTGAAATTGATAATCTGAATGCCATACTGGCTCATAACAAAATATTGACTCAGCAAGTCAATATGATTTCGCAGAGTCTGCATGGAATGCAAGCTGCATCCAACAGTACTCAAGAGGCATCTTCTGAAGAAGAAGCTTATGATCCTGAGAACCCTACTATAGCAGAGGTGAATTACATGGGTGAACCATATGGAAACACCTATAATCCATCATGGAGAAATCATCCAAATTTCTCATGGAAGGATCAAAAGCCTCAACAAGGCTTTAATAATGGTGGAAGAAATAGGTTTAGCAATAGCAAACCTTTTCCATCATCCACTCAGCAACAGACAAAGAACTCTGAACAAAATACCTCTAATTTAGCAAACTTAGTCTCTGATCTATCTAAGGCCACTGTAAGTTTCATGAATGAAACAAGGTCTTCCATTAGAAATTTGGAAGCACAAGTGGGCCAGCTAAGTAAAAGGATCACTGAAATCCCTCCTAGTACTCTCCCAAGCAATACAGAAGAAAATCCAAGAGGAGAGTGCAAGGCCATTGAATTGATCACCATGGCCGAACCTGTAAAGGAAGGAGAGGACGTGAATCCCAGTGAGGAAGACCTCCTGGGACGTCCAGTGATCAATAAGGAGCTTCCCTCTGAAGAACCAAAGAAATCTGAGGCTCACCTAGAGACCATAGAGATTCCATTAAACCTCCTTATGCCATTCATGAGCTCTGATGAGTATTCCTCTTCTGAAGAGAATGAGGATGTTACTGAGGAGCAAGTCACCAAGTACCTTGGTGCAATCATGAAGCTGAATGCCAAATTATTTGGTATTGAGACGTGGGAAGATGAACCTCCCTTGTTCACCAATGAACTAAGTGATCTGGATCAACTGACATTGCCTCAGAAGAAACAGGATCCTGGAAAGTTCATAATACCTTGTACCATAGGCACCATGATCTTTGAAAAGGCTCTGTGTGACCTTGGTTCAGGAATAAACCTCATGCCCCTCTCTGTAATAGAGAAACTGGGAATCTATGGGGTGCAAGCTGCCAAAATCTCATTAGAGATGGCAGACAATTCAAGAAAACAGGCCTATGGACAAGTAGAGGACGTGCTAGTAAAGGTTGAAGGCCTTTACATCCCTGCTGATTTCATAGTCCTGGATACTGGAAAGGATGAGGATGAATTCATCATCCTTGGAAGACCCTTCCTAGCCACAGCAAGAGCTGTGATTGATGTGGACAGAGGAGAATTGATCCTTCAATTAAATGAGGACAACCTTGTGTTTAAAACTCAAGGATCTCTCTCTTTACCCATGGAGAGGAAGCACAGTAAGCTTCTCTCATTGCAGATTCAACCAGAGCCCCCACAGTCAAACTCTAAGTTTGGTGTTGGGGAGTCTCAACAATGCTCTGAACATCTGTGAGGCTTCATGAGAGCCCACTATCAAGCTATTGACATTAAAGAAGCGCTTGTTGGGAGGCAACCCAATTTTTATTTATCTAATTTCTATTTTCATTGTTTTTCATGTTTTATTAGGTTCATGATCATGTGGAGTCACAAAATAAATAAAAAAATTGAAAACGGAATAAAAAAAAAGCAAAAGAAAAATCACACCCTGGAGGAAGACCTTACTGGCGTTTAAACGCCAGTAAGAAGCATGTTTTGGGCGTTCAACGCCAGAACAGAGCATGGTTCTGGCGCTGAACGCCAGAAATGGGCAGCATTTGGGCGTTTGAATGCCAGAATTGTACCCTGGAGAAGAGCTGGCGCTGAACGCCCAGAACAAGCATGGTTCTGGCGTTCAACGCCAGATATGGGCAACAAATGGGCGTTCAACGCCCAGAACAAGCACCAATCTGGCGCTGAACGCCCAGAGTTGTGTGCAAGGGCATTTTGCATGCCCAATTTGGTGCAAGGTTGTAAATCCTTGAACACCTCAGGATCTGTGGACCCCACAGGATCCCCACCTACCTCCACTCACTTCTTCTCACCACTCTTTCACACAATCCCATAAACACTCTTTCCCAAAACTCCTCACCAATCACCTCAATCTCTCTTCCCTATCACCACTTCACCACTCACATCCATCCACTCTTCCCCATAAACCTACCTCATAAACTCCACCTACCTTCAAAATTCAAAACCAATTTCCCACCCACCCCACCCTAAATGGCTGAACCTTACCACCCCCTCCCTTCCCTATATATAACCCTCCATTCTTCATCATTTTCACACAACACAACCCTCTTTGCTCTTCTTGGCCGAAACACACATTCCCCCTCCTCTCCATATTTTCTTCTTCTTCTTCTATTATTCTTTCTTCTCTTGCTCGAGGGCGAGCAACATTCTAAGTTTGGTGTGGTAAAAGCATAAGCTTTTTGTTTTTCCATTACCATTGATGGCACCTAAGACCGGAGAATCCTCTAGAAAAGGGAAAGGGAAGACAAAAGCTTCCACCTCTGAGTCATGGGAGATGGAAAGGTTCATCTCCAAAGCCCATCAAGACCACTTCTATGATGGTGTGGCCAAGAAGAAGGTGATCCCCGAGGTCCCTTTCAAACTCAAGAGAAATGAGTATCCGGAGATCCGACATGAAATCCAAAGAAGAGGTTGGGAAGTTCTAACAAAACCCATCCAACAAGTCGGCATCCTAATGGTTCAAGAGTTCTATGCCAATGCATGGATCACTAGGAACCATGATCAAAGTAAGAACCCGGACCCAAAGAATTATATCACCATGGTTCGGGGAAAATACTTAGATTCTAGCCCGGAAAATGTGAGGTTGGCATTTAACTTGCCTATGATGCAAGGAGATGCACGTCCCTACACTAGAAGGGTCAACTTTAATCAAAGGTTGGACCAAGTCCTCATGGACATATGTGTGGAAGGAGCTCAATGGAAGATGGACTCCAAAGGCAAGCCGATTCAACTAAGAAGACTGGACCTCAAGCCTGTAGCTAGAGGATGGTTAGAGTTCATACAACGCTCCATCATCCCCACTAGCAACCGATCCGAAGTTACTGTGGATCGGGCCATCATGATTCATAGCATCATGATTGGAGAGGAAGTAGAAGTTCATGAAGTCATCTCCCTTGAATTCTACAAAATAGCCGAAAAGCCCTCTCCTGGGGCAAGGCTAGCTTTTCCTCATCTTATTTGCCATCTATGTTACTCAGCTGGAGCTTTCATAGAAGGAGACATTCCCATTGAGGAAGAGAAGCCCATCACTAAGAAAAGGATGGAGCAAGCAAGAGAGCCCATTCATGGATCTCAAGAGACGCATGAAGCTCATCACCATGAGATCCCAGAGATGCCTCAAATGCATTTCCCTCCACAAAACTATTGGGAGCAAATCAAAACCTCCCTAGGAGAATTAAGTTCCAACATGGGACAACTAAGGGTGGAACATCAAGAGCACTCCATCATCCTTCATGAAATAAGAGAAGATCAAAAAGCAATGAGGGAGGAGCAACAAAGACAAGGAAGAGACATAGAAGAGCTCAAGGACATCATTGGTTCCTCAAGAAGGAAACGCCACCATCACTAAGGTGGACTCATTCCTTGTTCTTACATTCTCTGTTTTTCGTTTTCTATGTTAAGTGCTTATCCATGTTTGTGTCTTCATTACATGATCATTAGTAGTTAGTAACTTTGTCTTAAAGTTATGAATGTTCTATGAATCCATCACCTCTCTTAAATGAAAAAAATGTTTTAATTCAAAAGAACAAGAAGTACATGAGTTTCGAATTTATCCTTGAACTTAGTTTAATTATATTGATGTGGTGACAATGCTTCTTGTTTTCTGAATGAATGCTTGAACAGTGCATATATATTTTGAAGTTGTTGTTTAAGAATGTTAAATATGTTGGCTCTTGAAAGAATGATGACAATGAGACATGTTATCTGATAATCTGAAAAATCATAAAAATGATTCTTGAAGCAAGAAAAAGCAGCAAAGAACAAAGCTTGCAGAAAAAAAAATAGCAAAAAAAATAGAAAAAAAAAAGAAAAAGCAAGCAGAAAAAGCCAAAGCTCTTAAAACTGAAAGGCAAGAGCAAAAAGCCAGTAATCCTTAAAACCAAAAGGCAAGGGTAATAAAAAGGATCCCAAGGCTTTGAGCATCAGTGGATAGGAGGGCCTAAAGGAATAAAATCCTGGCCTAAGCAACTAAATCAAGCTGTCCCTAACCATGTGCTTGTGGCGTGAAGGTGTCAAGTGAAAACTTGAGACTGAGCGGTTAAAGTCAAGGTCCAAAGCGAAAAAAAAAGTGTGCTTAAGAACCCTGGAAACCTCTAATTGGGGACTTTAGCAAAGCTGAGTCACAATCTGAAAAGGTTCACCCAGTTATGTGTATGTGGCATTTATGTATCCGGTGGTAATACTGGAAAACAAAGTGCTTAGGGTCACGGCCAAGACTCATAAAACAGCTGTGTTCAAGAATCATCATACTGAACTAGGAGAATCAATAACACTATCTGAACTCTGAGTTCCTATAGATGCCAATCATTCTGAACCTCAATGGATAAAGTGAGATGCCAAAACTATTCAAGAGGCAAAAAGCTACAAGTCCCGCTCATCTGATTGAAGCTATATTTCATTGATAGTTTGGAATTTATAGTATATTCTCTTCTTTTTATCCTATTTGATTTTCAGTTGCTTGGGGACAAGCAACAATTTAAGTTTGGTGTTGTGATGAACGGATAATTTATACGCTTTTTGGCATTGTTTTTAGTATGTTTTTAGTAGAATCTAGTTACTTTTAGGGATGTTTTCATTTGTTTTTATGTTAAATTCACATTTCTGGACTTTACTATGAGTTTGTGTGTTTTTCTGTGATTTCAGGTATTTTCTGGCTGAAATTGAGGGACTTGAGCAAAAATCAGATTCAGAGGTTGAAGAAGGACTGCTGATGTTGTTGGATTCTGACCTCCCTGCACTCAAAATGGATTTTCTGGAGCTACAGAACTCGAAATGGTGCGCTTCCAATTGCGTTAGAAAGTAGACATCCAGGGCTTTCCAGCAATATATAATAGTCCATACTTTGCCCAAGTTTAGATGATGCAAACTGGCGTTCAACACCAGCTCTCTGCCCAATTCTAGCGTCCAGCGCCAGAAACAAGTTGCAAAGTGGAGTTCAACGCCCAAACTGGCACAAAAGCTAGTGTTCAACTCCAAGAAAGACCTCTCCACGTGTAGACTTCAAGCTCAGCCTAAGCACACACCAAGTGGGCCCCGGAATTGGATTTATGCATCAATTACTTACTTCTGTAAACCCTAGTAACTAGTTTATTATAAATAGGACGTTTTACTATTGTATTAGACATCTTTGGAACATCTTTGAATCCGGGATTGTATCTTTGAATATCTTTGGATGCCTGGCTCTTAGATCAGAGGGGCTGGCCATTCGGCCATGCCTGGACCTTTCACTTATGTATTTTTAACGGTAGAGTTTCTACACTCCATAGATTAAGGTGTGGAGCTCTGCTGTTCCTTAAAGATTAATGCAAAGTACTACTATTTTTCTATTCAATTCAACTTATTTCGCTTCTAAGATATTCATTCGCACTTCAATCTGAATGTGATGAACGTGACAATCATCATCATTCCTTATGAACGCGTGCCTGACAACCACTTCCGTTCTACCTTAGATTGAATGAGTATCTCTTGGATCTCTTAATCAGAATCTTCGTGGTATAAGCTAGATTGATGGCGGCATTCATGAGGGTCCGGAAAGTCTAAACCTTGTCTGTGGTATTCCAAGTAGGACTCTGGGATTGAATGACTGTGACAAGCTTCAAACTCGCGAGTGCTAGGCGTAGTGACAGACGCAAAAGGATAGTAAATCCTATTCCAGTATGATCGAGAACCTCCAGATGATTAGCCATGCAGTGACAGCGCATTGGACCATTTTCACAGAGAGGAATAGGGCGCAGCCATCGACAAGGGTGATGCCTCCAGACGATTAGCCGTGCTGTGACAGAGCATTTGGACCATTTTCTAGAGAGGATTAAAAGTAGCCATTGACAATGGTGAAGTCCTTACAAAAAGCCAGCTATGGAAAGGTGTAAGACTGATTGGATGAAGGCAGCAGAAAAGCAGAGGTTCAGAGGAACGAAAGCATCTCTGTGCGCTTATCTGAAATTCTCACCAATGAATTACATAAGTATTTCTATCCCTATTTTATTATCTATTTTCGAAAACTCCATAACTGTTTTATATCCGCCTGACTGAGATTTATAAGGTGACCATAGCTTGCTTCAAGCCGACAATCTCCGTGGGATCAACCCTTACTCACGTAAGGTTTATTACTTGGACGACCCAGTGCACTTGCTGGTTAGTTGTATCGAAGTTGTGACAAATTATGAATTGAGATTAGAGCACCAAGTTTTTGGAGCCATTACCAGAGATCACAATTTCGTGCACCAAAACTCAAATATTTTTAAACACAAAATAGGAACCCAACTAATCAACAGTATGGCATTACAACTGAAAAGGCACCAAGCAACTAAAATAGAATCATTAAAAAAATATAATGAATTATGGAAACAAGTATAGGTATCAATCTAGAAAACCTTATACAACAAAAAATAAGGCAAAAGAAAACTACAAAAAAAAAACAAAAATGAAATAGTAAAAAGAAAAGTGACAAGAAATACATAGTCTGTTGAAAATGTAAAAAATCAGGTCATCATGTAACACCCTCACTACCAGAAAGTCACGCTTCCGGCTGCGCCACTCTGATAGTAAGAAGTATTATGACTACTTTATATACTTAATATTAAAATAGGAGCCTGTGATTCAACACCGTATCGCTGATTTTCTTGAAAACCGGAAATAAATACTTTATAATTAAAAAAAAACAAGCAGGTATAGATTCATATACAAGACTTCTTACATAATATCTTATAATATAATATAATATATATATATATATATATATATATATATATATATATATATATATATATATATATATATATATATAACATACACCTCCTATCCCTCTTACAAACTCGTAATAACAAAGACGAGGGAAGAAAATAATCTAATTAATACAACAACATATAAACCAAACGCAGTATAACTCTTCATAATGCTGGATCCGGTTCCTGAAAAGGTAAAGCTGTAGGGGGTGAGAACCTAACCACATGGTCTCACCATGGAGTTTCAAAGTTGTCATAAGAAGATATTTATAAGAAAACTGTTTTCAAGCTCAGTGATTATCATTGCCTTATGAATCTTTTAAAAAAAATCTAATAGGTAATCTTTCAAAAACCTTTTCAAAGAAACAATGTTTAATCTTTCAGAAATCTGAAACCTTTCCTTTCTTATAGGAAAATCTCAATCAGAAACCAACCACGCAATCAAACAACACAGTCATTAATTCAGCACCAAAGTTCATTCTCAAGTGTAGCACGCCAGGACAAACACAGGCAACACAGACAAGGAAAGCACAAGTAGGTAGCAGTTATAGCAAATAGTTCAAGTAGCAGTTAAGAACAGTTTAGCAATTAGGCAAACCAAAACAAGTTCAAACCCAAGCAAAGCATACAAATGCATATGATGCATGCATGTCCTATGGCTGATGAGTCTCATCTGTCGATTATCCAGCCAACCCGACAAGTCTGAATTGTCCTTAGACTGTCCCCTGACGTGCATCCCCAAGAGTCTATGCATAGCTTTTTCTCAAATAATCAATATTTCTCAATGGGGGTAACATTCCCGGGAATTTATATAGTGCCCGGTCATACTTACGTCGAAGGGTCAACAGAGTATCGAGTTTTCAACCTGGTACACGTGGTGGCAAGCCATGGTACTTTATCCAGGGAATCTCGTATCTCAGATAATTCAAATTCATAAGCCACATGAGTAATTCAAAGATCATATTTCAACATTCTCAACATCATCATCATTCATCAACTCAAATCTCATTTCCAATTTCATTCAAAACCCATGTTTCAAAGAAAATCCTCATCATCTTTCTTTCCATTCCGTTCATTAACAATTCCAATTCAAGACATAATTCCTTCTTTTAAATAAATCAATCTTAAAACATATAACATTTAAAACCAAATCTTTTTAGACAATTACTTCAAACGAAACTTTCAATTTTATAAAATTTTGGCAGTATCTCCTCTAAAACTCGGACTTTGCCACCCTTTTCGGGTTCCAACCAAACCAAACCAAACACCTGCTAATCACTCAAATCACTTCCAATAACAATTTTCACAACAACCACACTCAACACAAGGAAATTGCAAAATCCAAAATTCAATCAACCAATCCTATAAATCGTAATCTAAATCAACCTCATTCAACAGCATTAATCAATAATTAAGAACTCTCGGTTTTCTTAAACAGTTTCAAACCAAACCGTTCCTCAAACCCTGTTCGAACCATTTCCAAAATAGTAAATTATTCTCAATAAACAAACCGTTTTCAAATATCAAGTCCTTTCCAAATTTGTTTTTTAAAATCAAATTCCGATATCAAATCGGGTTCAATATCAAATCAAAATTTCAATACTAAACCTTTCCTAAAAATCGAATCGTTTCCAAAATTAAACTAAATGCCATTATTAAATCTCTTCCAACAACTCTAGAAAAACTACTTTAACAACATCATTCAACTAATCATAATATTCAACTTTCTCAATCAATCCATCAATCAATATAACTAATAACCTCATTCATCCAAAACAACTCAATTCAATTCATAAGACTTACGAAATCACCAAAAATGTATTTTACGTATTAATATCGATTTATAACAACTCTGGAAAGTAAAGAAGTTTAAGAAAAGCGCCCCTACCTCAATGTCTCAATTGCAGAATTTAACTCAATAATCCCCTTTATCCCCAATTCATGGCAGCAGCAGCGATCTTAGTAATTCCATTATCAATTATGACTTTGTAATAGATAAATCCACAGTGGCTAGAATGAAAACATATTTCTGTAATTAGAGTAAGGGTAGTACAGGAAAACCAAATAGCAGTAGAACAAAGGCAGAAACATTATAAATTTCAGAATTAAAGGAGTTGAAATCAAAATAGGAAGAATAGTGCTACCCGAGACAACAACAGCGGCGACTCCTTCTAGGCTTGACGGTGAGGTTTACGACAAAATCTTCAAAACAACCGGTAGTAGCTTCAAAGGGGACGGAACCGCAAACCCTAATAATTAGAATAAAAGCTAGAAGCAAGAACAGGACAAAAACCAAAAATAAAAATAGAACGGAAACCAAAAGCAAGAATGCTTGCCTCGGTTCATTTTCATAGTGGTGGCGAGCTCCCACAGCGACGACGGCTAGGGCTCTGGTGGCGATGGTTCCTTCAACGGCGGCGGTGGAGCATCCTTCGACAGCGATGGCTAAGAGAACACCCACCACCACGCGTTCTTCTCTCCTCGCGGTTCTGGCGGTGGCTCGTGGATGGACCCGCGGTGACGGCTTGGTGACAATGAAAGCTACTTCTTCCTCGCGCTCAGCCATCTCAACGGTGACTGGGCAAGGCACGCCGGCCTTCACGCCTGCGACCGTGACAACGATGGTGACGTTCCTCTCTCTCCTGAGCTCTCTCTCTCTTCGCGGCTCTGATCTCTTTGGCGGCGCGACGGCAGCGATCGTGAGCTCCTCGCCGGCGCTGTTCCTCCTCTCTTCTCCCTCGATACCCCTTTCTCCCTTCCTTGTCTTTCTTTCTTCAAGCTTCCCCTGTTTTCCCCCTTTTCTATTCTTCCCTTTCTTTCTTTTTTTTCTTTTTTTAAGGATGAGGCATAAGGGGTGAGGAGGTGGCGGTGGTAAATTAGGATTAGGATAGGGTGTTTTAGATAGTTTTAATAAAATTAGGGGTATAGAGTATTAATTAAAAACCTAACTTTAATCTATTAAAATTACTTTGAAAATGTTATTTGATTATTAGTTTACTAATTGACTTTTAATAGAATATTTTACATTAAAATTAAAGATAATATAATTAATTTTCTTTGTTTATAAAATTAAAATATTAAATTTTAGAATCTCTATTATTTAACTAAATTGTATAAAATTCTTATTCTTTTGCTACTATTAAGCTGTATAATTTAAATATAGAAAATTATTCAATAATTATAAAATTTAGTAAAATTTCTAATTTAATTGTCAAAATTTGATTTAATTACTTTTAATAAAATAATTTCTAAAAATAGAGTCTTTAATGAATAAATAAATTGAAATCAACTCATAATAATATTTTTCAAAAATTATGGGTCTTACATCCTACCCACTTTATAAAAATTTTCGTCCTCGAAAATTAAAGTAATATATAAGGTAATACATAGTTTTTGCACTCTACTTTTTAAACACTTTATAGAAAAGTACAAAAATCTTAGTATGCATATATAAATGTTCAAAACTTTACAAAAGCTTGGGGGAACAAAATAGGGTGCAAATCAAGATAGGCGTTCACAAAATAAAACAGTAGCTAGTGTGGCAAAAAGGGCTACAAAACAGGCTGGTATAAAACAACAAATATAACGCTTGCTCACAGATTTCTTGCCCATTCAGAACTTTTACTCCCCAATTCCATCAATCATCTCATAACTCCATAACCCGTCACAACCCTAACATCCGCAAACTTTTACGAGGAACAAACTGCTATACTCCTCATAACGTTGCATACTTACTAATACTAATCCATCTTTCACGTTTATGAATAGCATCTTAAAGTTTTTTTTGCTACCCCTAAAAGTCGTACGTGATTCTAAGGCAATTCTCGAATTTATTTCAAAGAACACAAGACCTTGGAAAAAGATAAGCGACAAAATCCGCCAGGGCTTGAAAGGATTCTTGAAACCACAAGTAATCAGGAATGCATAAGGAATGAAGAGTGTCAGACAGAAAATTAGTTTGGGCAATTCTCAAGAATGATTCCTGAATCAACAAAATCCGATAGGAATAACAAAAGAAAAGTAGCGCAATAGTTTGAAACAAAATTAAATCGAATCAAGGAATACGAGGTTTACAAAAAAAGAATGTTTAAGACCAAAGACAAAGCTCATAAGTCTCGAGTAGAATTAAGAACACTCTCAACTAAATTGCTCATGAAGAATGAAAAACATTTAAAAAACTATTTCACGTTTTCAAAAAAAGTGGGCATCAAACATTTTGTAAAAGAAATAACAAAAGTATATTTATGGTATTATGTTAATACAATTTCATGTTGAAATAGGTTATGTAGAGTTTTAAAATAAAATGAATACCGATTTGGCTAAGAACAAAAATATTCCCTCAAATATTTGAGAAAAATAATTAGGTGCACCACTTAACCAAAAGTAGGTATAAAGCTCGGAAGGAAATCAAATTGCCTTTTGTTAAAATAATTTACACAAAATAAGTGAGGTTTGAAAAGGAAAAGTCAATTGAGTTAAGGCCAAAATAATTTTCCGAAAGTCTTAATAGATATTTAGGTATTTAGTCAAATAAAGGTATATAGTGAAATCGTGGCAGGGTTATAAGAAAATCAAACGTTTGTTTAAAAATTCTCAAGGTTTATATTCAATCAAGCGTGTATAAAAATTATAGCAAATATAGAAGAGGAAGAAGTTAAACTTTATTTAGAAAAGAATTCCGAAGTACAAATTTGCTTAAAAGTCGGTTTCAAAACTTGCTTTAAAAGTTAATATCAAAATGAAATTGCCATCACATAAGAGCATTCAAGAATATTAAGACGTACTTAAAAAGAAATCAGGCCATATGAAAAAGAATTTTAAATCAAGGGAGTTCAAACAAGATCAACTAGGCATAAGACATCGAACAAGCTTTCAAAACTTAAACTTTCTCTTTTATCAGTCATTCCCTGAAAAGCTAACACATTGGTTTCCTCCTCTAAGGACCACGTGTAACACTGAAATAAGTACAAGTACATTCAAAGAGATACAATTCACAGGAAGAGAAGAATAAGCGACAAAATTATGTTTCTCATAAATTTGGAAGGAGGTGTAAGATTGCAACTAAGCAATGATGTACAGGCACGAGAAAACGTTTTGGAAAGAGTCATTTCGCATCATAACAAGAAATATTTAATTTAGGAATGCTAAAGGAAACAAGAAAAAGGTAGTGATAAATTAGATCAAAATAAACTAAAACCAAATCAGAGGAGTACAAGGTTCACAAGAATATGAAGGAATGGTTCAAATCACCAACAAATAAGAATGGTCAAAATCATGTAGCATGCCGGAAGAAAGAATCAAAATGTAAATAGGAAAGAATTTTGATTTCAAAGAACTCCAATAGAAACTATAGAGGAGAACAGGGCAATTGCTTTACAAAATTCCAGAAAATCATCAAAAACATAAATATTGTGTCATGTTAAAACAAATTCAGGTCGAACTAAATTATGCAAAATTTGTGAAATGAAAATAAGCTAAGCTAAGGATGAAATGTTTTCTCAACAATCTTGAAAAGTACCTTACATAATCAATTAAGAATTTACATAAAAACAAAGTGAGGTTGGTAGGACATCAAGTTGTTTTTCGTCAAAACTCTTTCTAAGGTAAAGACAAAATATATGAAATTTTAAAAGATGGAGTTTAATTGAACTAATGATCAAAAGTAATTCCTCAGAAATCTCAAAAGATATTCAAGCATTTAGTCAATTAGGAGTATATATTGAAATCACAGTAAAATTGAAAGGAATTTCAAATTTTGTTTAAAAAGAAAAATCTGAGATATGATTTCAAAAATACATATGAACAAAAACATGCCAAATTCAAAATATTTTTATCAAATTTGAAAAATGATTATAGGTACAATCAAGTAAGAAATGATTAAGTTGAAATTTAAACAATTTCAGATTTACATAAAAGACTACATGAATCAAAAAGAGTTTGGAAAGACAAACAAATCCTCCAAAGAATTTAAGTAAACATAAGCAGTTAGGATTAAACGAGAATGCATTTCAACAAGAGGTAAAATTGAGAAATAATCAAACTGCTTTTTAGAAAGAAATCTCAAATAAGGATTTCAAGGCACACTATGAAAGAACAAGTTACAAGTCATCAATAAAATTTTCGAGACATATAAAAGAATATCCTCGAGAATTAATTCCTAACGTCCGCAAGCAGCGCGATAAGCGTTACCTATTACTTATCAATTCCAATTCACCTATAATAATCTATTAACTTCCCGTTCGCATAAGCCATCAACATTAAGTTGGTCAGACTTAACATCAACAGATATGCAACGGTAAGCTAACAGTATTAATTAATAGGCAGTCACGTGCATAAAATTCTAATTCTTGTTACTTGGACAAGACCTACAACATGACAGACACTCAGAGAATGCAATGAAGCATGGTCAGTCCATCCCCAAGGCTCTAATTAGGATGAACTGCTCTGATACCATAATGTAACACCCTCATTACCAGAAAGTCACGCTTCCGGCTGCGCCACTCTGATAGTAAGAAGTATTATGACTACTTTATATACTTAATATTAAAATAGGAGCCTGACTCAACACCGTATCGCTGATTTTCTTAAAAACTGGAAATAAATACTTTATAATTAAAAAAAACAAGCAGGCATAGATTCATATACAAGACTTCTTACATAATATCTTATAATATAATATAATATAATATATATATATATATATATATATATATAACATACACCTCCTACCCCTCTTACAAACTCGTAATAACAAAGACGAGGGAAGAAAATAATCTAATTAATACAACAACATATAAACCAAACGCAGTATAACTCTTCATAATGCTACATCCGGTTCCTGAAAAGGTAAAGCTGTAGGGGGTGAGAACCTAACCACATGGTCTCACCACGGAGTTTCAAAGTTGTCATAAGATATTTAATAAGAAAACTGTTTTCAAGCTCAGTGATTATCATTGCCTTATGAATCTTTTAAAAAAAATCCAATAGGTAATCTTTCAAAAACCTTTTCAAAGAAACAATGTTTAATCTTTCAGAAATCCGAAACCTTTCCTTTCTTATAAGAAAATCTCAATCAGAAACCAACCACGCAATCAAACAACACAATCATTAATTCAGCACCAAAGTTCATTCTCAAGTGTAGCACGCCAGGACAAACACAGGCAACACAGACAAGGAAAGCACAAGTAGGTAGCAGTTACAGCAAATAGTTCAAGTAGCAGTTAAGAACAGTTTAGCAATTAGGCAAACCAAAACAAGTTCAAACCCAAGCAAAGCATACAAATGCATATGATGCATGCATGTCCTATGGCTGATGAGTCTCATCTGTCGGTTATCCAGCCAACCCGACAAGTCTGAATTGTCCTTAGACTGTCCCCCGACGTGCATCGCCAAGAGTCTATGCATAGCTTTTTCTCAAATAATCAATATTGCTCAATGGGGGTAACATTCCCGGGAATTTATATAGTGCCCGGTCACACTTACGTCGTAGGGTCAACAGAGTATCGAGTTTTCAACCTGGTACACGTGGTGGCAAGTCATGGTACTTTATCCAGGGAACCTCGTATCTCAAATAATTCAAATTCATAAGCCACATGAGTAATTCAAAGATCATATTTCTCAACATCATCATCATTCATCAACTCAAATCTCATTTCCAATTTCATTCAAAACCCTTGTTTCAAAGAAAATCCTCATCATCTTTCTTTCCATTCCGTTCATTAACAATTCCAATTCAAGACATAATTCCTTCTTTTAAATAAATCAATCTTAAAACATATAAAGTTTAAAACCAAATCTTTTTAGACAATTACTTCAAACGAAACTTTCAATTTTATAAAATTTCGGCAGTATCTCCTCTAAAACTCGGACTTTGCCACCCTTTTCGGGTTCCAACCAAACCAAACCAAACACCTGCTAATCACTCAAATCACTTCCAATAACAATTTTCACAACAACCACACTCAACACAAGGAAATTGCAAAATCCAGAATTCAATCAACCAATCCTATAAATCGTAATCTAAATCAACCTCATTCAACAGCATTAATCAATAATTAAGAACTCTCGGTTTTCTTAAACAGTTTCAAACCAAACAGTTCCTCAAACCCTGTTCGAACCATTTCCAAAATAGTAAATTATTCTCAATAAACAAATCGTTTTCAAATATCAAGTCCTTTCCAAATTTGGTTTTTAAAATCAAATTTCGATAACAAATCAGGTTCAATATCAAATCAAAATTCCAATACTAAACCTTTCCTAAAAATCGAATCGTTTCCAAAATTAAACTAAATGCCATTATTAAATCTCTTCCAACAACTCTAGAAAAACTACTTTAACAACATCATTCAACTAATCATAATATTCAACTTTCTCAATCAATCCATCAATCAATATAACTAATAACCTCATTCATCCAAAACAACTCAATTCAATTCATAAGACTTACGAAATCACCAAAAATGTATTTACGCATTAATATCGATTTATAACAACTCTGAAAAGTAAAAAAGTTTAAGAAAAGCGCCCCTACCTCAATGTCTCAATCGCAGAATTTAACTCAATAATCCCCTTTATCCCCAATTCATGGCAGCAGCAGCGATCTTACCAATTCCATTATCAATTATGACTTTGCAATAGATAAATCGACAGTGGCTAGAATGAAAACATATTTCTGTAATTAGAGTAAGGGTAGCACAGGGAAACCAAATAGCAGTAGAACAAAGGCAGAAACATTATAAATTTCAGAATTAAAGGAGTTGAAATCAAAATAGGAAGAATAGTGCTACCCGAGACAACAACAGCGGCGACTCCTTCTAGGCTTGACGGTGAGGTTTACGACAAAATCTTCAAAACAACCGGTAGTAGCTTCAAAGGGGATGGAACTGCAAACCCTAATAATTAGAATAAAAGCTAGAAGCAAGAACAGAACAAAAACCAAAAATAAAAACAGAACGGAAACCAAAAGCAAGAATGCTTGCCTCGGTTCATTTTCATAGTGGTGGCGAGCTCCCACAGCGACGACGGCTAGGGCTCTGGTGGCAATGGTTCCTTCAACGGCGGCGGTGAAGCATCCTTCGACAGCGATGGCTAAGAGAACACCCACCACCACGCGTTCTTCTCTCCTCACGGTTCTGGCGGTGGCTCGTGGATGGACCCACGGTGACGGCTTGGTGACGACGAAAGCTACTTCTTCCTCGCGCTCAGCCATCTCAACAGCGACTGGGCAAGGCGCGGCGGCCTTTACGCCTGCGACCGTGACAACGATGGTGACGCTCCTCTCTCTCCTGAGCTCTCTTTCTTTGCAGCTCTGATCTCTTTGGCGGCGCGACGGCGGCGACCGTGGGCTCCTCGCCGGCGCTGTTCCTTCTTTCTTCTCCCTCGATACCCCTTTCTCCCTTCCTTGTCTTTCTTTCTTCAAGCTTCCCCTGTTTTCCCCCTTTTCTATTCTTTTCCTTTCTTTCCTTTTTTTTTTCTTTTTTTAAGGTTGAGGCATAAGGGGTGAGGAGGTGGCGGTGGTAAATTAGGATTAGGATAGGGTGTTTTAGATAGTTTTAATAAAATTAGGGGTATAGAGTATTAATTAAAAACCTAATTTTAATCTATTAAAATTACTTTGAAAATGTTATTTGATTATTAGTTTACTAATTGACTTTTAATAGAATATTTTACATTAAAATTAAAGATAATATAATTAATTTTCTTTGTTTATAAAATTAAAATATTAAATTTTAGAATCTCTATTATTTAACTAAATTGTATAAAATTCTTATTCTTTTGCTACTATTAAGCTGTATAATTTAAATATAGAAAATTATTCAATAATTATAAAATTTAGTACAATTTCTAATTTAATTGTCAAAATTTGATTTAATTACTTTTAATAAAATAATTTCTAAAAATAGAGTCTTTAATGAATAAATAAATTGAAATCAACTCATAATAATATTTTTCGAAAATTATGGGTCTTACACATCACACTAACAACTGCAAAACAGAGAAAAAATAAACAAAATTAGTAATAAAGAAGTAAGGAAAGTTTTAGCTACTATACTAATTGATAATAAATCAGAAATCGAAACAGAAAAAGAATATTCTTCTGATGATTCAGGTAATTTTATACAACAGTTAGATATACCATTTTTCTCGGATTCTTCTGAATTAGACGAAGAAGACTCGTGTTTGAGACTAGGAATATGTAATTGTGATAGTTGTATAAAATTATTAAATATAATTACGAGAACTCAAGAAAAGTCAATCAATACATTAACCAGAGAACAAACAAGCACTTTGATATCTATAATAGATCAATTAAAAGATTCTCCCTTAAAAGATGAGTTCATATTCCAATTAAATGATTTAATTAGAAAAGAAGAAAAAGTCAAAGAAAAAATAATGCCAGTAAAAATTAAAGAGATATATAACAGGTTTAGAACTCTTAAGGAATAGACTTCTTTAAAATATTTACAAGAAGAAATAAAAATGTTGAAACTTAAAATTTCTGAATTAAAATAATAGGATATCTCTCTTGACTATAGAATACTGAAGTTAGAAGGAGAAAATATAGTAAAGTTACAAAAGAAAAAGGAACGATTAGAAATAATAGAGGGAGAAGAAGAAGAAGTCACAACCCCACAAAATTACATTAATAAACTAACATTACTAATTAACCAGAAATGGTATACTCCTATAGTAGTAATGATTGAATAAGAAAATTTTGAGTTTATAGCTATGGTAAACTCAAGAGCATATGTAAACTGTATACAAGAAGGGTTAATACCTAACAAGTACTATAAAAAACAACTGAAACTATAAGACTTCTAAAGCAAAAATTTATAAAGAAAAAGTATGCTTTTCAACTATCTTTTTTTGGCAAAAAGAATATCTCAACAAGTTATATTAAGAAACTCCTTCACTCTTTTACTATATTCATTTATGGTAGATATAGATGTAGATGGAGTAACCACCTATTGTATACCAAACCAACCTATTCTATTTAAATTTTACTTAAACTCAAGAATAGAGAACTAAATTTACTACAATAAATTGCTATCTCCCAACTTAATATAATAGAAAGAAAAAAAACAGATTACTTTTTTTAACCAAGAAATTGTATATAAGAGAATTAAACAGCAATTAGAAAATCAAAAAATTCAAATCGTAATAAAAGGGGTAGAAGATAGGATAAAAAAAAGACTTGTGCAGCCTAAATCCAAAAGCTTTTCATGATAGAAAATTACATGAATTATCCTTACCATATAAAGTTGATTTTAATGAAAAGATATCTCACTAAAGCAAAATAAATCCAAATGAACAAAGAATTCTTGGCATATTGTAAAAAAGAAATTTAGGAATACTTAGACAAAGGACTAATCAGGCCATCAAAGTCTTCTTAGAGCTGTACAGGATTTTATGTAATGAAAGTCTTAGAAATCAAAAGAGGAACTCCAAGGTTAGTAATTAATTACAAGCTTTTAAATAAAGCCTTAAAATGGATAAGATATCTCTTACCCAGGAAAAATGACATAATTAAAAGATTAAGTAATGATACTATCTTTTCTAAATTTGATTTAAAATCTTGATACTATCAAATATCAGTAAAAGAAGAAGATAGATATAAAACAGCTTCTATAGTATCCTTTGAAAATTTTGAATGAAATGTAATGCTCCAAAGATTAAAAAATGCAACAAGTGAATTTCAAGAAATTATGTATAATATTTTTTACTCATATGTAGATTTTACCATAATTTATTTAGACGACGTACTAATTTATTTAGATGACGTACTTGTATACTCTAAAGGAATAAACCAACATATTCAGCACCTAGAAAAAATTATTAATATTATAAAAGAAAATGGTCTTATCTTATCTGAAAAGAAAATAAAAATACTTATAACAAGAGTAAGGTTTTTAAGTATGAAATTTTTCAAGGAACGATTACTCCGATTAAAAGATATGTTGAATTTGCAAGTAAATTTTTGGATAAAATTATTGACAAAAAACAATTACAAAAATTCTTAGGATGTCTTAATTATGTAGCCGAATTTTTACCAGGAATAAGAACTTTATGTGAACCTTTATATAAAAGATTAAGAAAACAACCTCCTCCTTGAACAAAAGACATGTCAAAAATAGTTCAAAAGATTAAAACTATAGTTAAAAAAAATCCGTTGTTTGAGTATACCAGATCCTAAGGCAAGTCTAATCGTCAAGACGGACACCTCAAAACCAGGGTATGGAAGAATACTTAAACAAGTTCTTCCAAACTCATTAAAAGAGAAAATAGTTAAATATCATTCTGGTATATGGAATTTAGCCCAGAAAAATTATGCCACTATTGAAAAAGAAATATTAGCCATTGTCTTATGTGTTTCACGTTTTCAAGAAGACCTATTTAATAAGACCTTCTTAATCAGGACTGATTGTAAAGCTACTCCTAGCATATTAAAAAATGATGTTAAAAATTTAGTTTTTAAACAAATATTTGATAGATGGCAAGCTATATTATCATGCTTTGATTTTATTATTGAACATATTTGATGGTTTATCAGTGGCTAAGAGAAGGAGGGGTTGAATATTAGCCCCTTTTTTTCTGAATAACACTTGCTGCCTTTTTAAAATGCTTTAGGAGATATTTCTGCTTTTTGTCTCGTCACTAGTCAAGACACATTTTCTTTTTGTCTCATAACCAATAAAGAGATTTTTTTTATTTTTGTCTCCTACGAACAGAACCAAAAATTGAGTAGAAGAGAGAGAGAGAATCACACCCAGAAGTATCCTGGTTCAGCTGCTAAGTGCAGTGCAGCCTACATCCAATCTCCATCACAACAATGACGGAATTTCACTATAATCAAACAGATTACAAACACCAATTCTCCCTAGAAACTACCCTTCCTATCCGTGACAAGTCCAGAATCTATCTCCAATCCTGAACTTGACTTGGTCACCTACCAAGCTTTCAACTACTAAGTGCTAACCCAACTTGTAAGGGGATCCCCACAAAATCATGATACACAACACATAGATGTACAAAGGACCTCTAAGACACCTATGGCTTTTTCTTTTAATTTTGTATCCTCGGCTTTTTTTCGCTCACTGATTTTTTTTCTTACAAACCTCACACTGTTTGCCTTTTTCACCATGAGACTCAAGACAGACAAAACTAAACAGAAAAATACAACATGAAAAATATTGAAGGAGAAGAACTTCTATTAGCTTAGGTAGCTGTGAGAACTCTGTGCTTTCACTCTTTTCTCCTTGCCTCAAGCCTTGGCTGTTCTCCCTTATTATAGAAGGGGAAGCCTCCAAGGTTGAAATGGTTGAACCGAGCTAATATTCTTCTTCTTCAACACAAAACCGGTTCGGCCAGAGAGAGAAGAGAGAGAACCGAATGTAAAATCCAATATACAATTACCTCTTCATCATCCCTTCTCACCAAGATCCATCAATCTGGGCCTTCCATCTTGACTTGCTCCCCAAGAAGAATTCCTAGCCCTTGATGAGTCCTTGACTGCTTGACATCTCCTCCTGCTCTTATCTTCTGCCTCATCCTCCACGTAGCTACAGTAGCTACCTCCTGTGGTGGTTGATCAAAAGTAGAGACGAGCCATGCCTGCAAGGGATCTTCTTCTCTGACCGATTTGGATCTCTTCCATTTTTGGGTATGGAGAGTTTGAGACTTCCTCACCACTTCTTACCATAAGTGGCAAAGATCTCAGCCACACCCTACTGTGGATTTTTTTTTTTTTTTGCCAACGCCATCATCACAATGGCTTCATGCTTGCTTCTAGCTTCTTCTTCTTTAACTTGTTTTTGCTTCCATCTTTCCTGATGGATGTGACCGAAACTAAAGAGAGAGAAGAGAGAGTAGAGAGAAAAGCTTTCAAATGGAATTGAATAAGGAAATTAAAATGAATTAATTTCTACTTTCCTTTTGCTTAGTAGCGTGTGATATTCATGATGCCAATCAAATCAATTCCACTTTCTCTTTCATGTTTCCAATGCTTTCAATAAATCCAAGTTAATCAAAATTTGAATTCCATAACCCAAAACATGCAAAGCTTCTTCCCTCTTTCTTTTCAATTCGGACCAAGCTAGTTGGTCTTGCACCAAGATTTTATTTTTGGGCTTGTTTACCAAAATTCTAGCCCAATTAACAAAATATTGTTTTAGCCATAACAATTAACTTTTTGTACCAAGGCTGAATATTAACTTCATATTGAGCTTGTCATTTTCGGCCCGAAACAAAATCTGCACAACAAAATTATTAATCAATAAATGTGAATTAAAATTCAAATTAATAATTTTGTAATTAATTATTTTAATAAGGTTTAATTACTCTGTTGGTCCCTACAGTTTCACGAAATTTTCAATTAGGTCCTTATACTTTTTTTCTTTTCAATTGAATCCCTATATGTTAATTTTCTTTTCAATTAAATCCCTACCGTGACAAAAACGTCTAAAATAACAGAATATTCTCTTAAAAAAATGAATACTCTCTTTTTGAAGATAACAAGACACTCTTATATTTTAAAAATTCCAAAAAAACCATTCTCACTTGACCCCACACTCCCTTCCATAGCCCAGTGACCCCCCACACTCCCATATCCTTAGCGCTAACCTCTCATCGAGCTCTCTCCAGATCTGCCGCACGGTGCCTCTCGCCGCGCTTCCTCCTCTCGGCGTCCCTGTCATGCCTCATCCCTTGTATTCTACTCATCCCTTGTATTTTGCCGCGCCTCTGTCCCTCTCTCCCTCGCCGTGTCTCGCCTCCGTGCCTCCGTGCTTCCATGCTTCCCTCGCCTTGCCGCGCCGTGCCTCCGTCTCTCCCTCACCGCGCTGCCCCTCCATCCCTTGCGCTTGGTTTCGCTGCCTCGCGCCTACTCCCGTGGCTTCCATTTCAGACAGAGCCCAGGACTAGGTTGGATGCAGGGACTTGGGGGTTGGCCTTAGGTATTGCATTTCGGCTGCAGTGGCTTGTCCGGATCGACTTCTTGTTGCAGTTAAAGGGAATTCTGGATTCTGATTTAATACCATTGAAGTTGAGGTATATACTGTTAAACTCATGCTTATGTGGATTGATCCTTTATTTTTAGTTATATTTTCATCATCATATAATAAAATGGTTCTTATTTTAGTATATACTGATTCACTATATACATGCGATTGTTTCTCTTATCATGCTGCAGCTGTAGAATTGCTTGGGCTAAATGTTTATAGCATTGTCCTCAGTGGACTGTACTTGACATGTGGTTCTTATTTTGTAAGTATATTGTATTTCTGTTTGGCAATATTGTATTTCCGTTTGGTAATTGTTCATGACACTGAGGTCTGCCTTTTGTCTAGTTGATGACTTATGTCATGTTATTGTTTCCATATTGCAATGATCTCAACGAAGGAAAGCATATAAGCTTGGAAACCTTCAGTATATGTATTCAAACATTGCATTATTTGCATTTATATTCAGAATGCACAAACATATTTATCCATTGAAACTTGGTAAGAACTTTTTAAAATATGAATTTATCTAATATAAGCTATTCATATGAATTAGCATTGAAATATCCGAGTTTTACTGTAATGATGGCAACTAATATTTTTGGTAGCTTGAGTTTCTGATGCATGCTCTTGTGTGTTTCCAGTCGTATCTAAGGGTATCACAACAACTTCATACAATGAACCAGGTGGTTGTTGGGGCTACAATTGGTTCCATTATATCTCTTATGTGGTATTGGTTATGGAATGCTTTTATTCAGGATGCATATCAATCCTCTTTGTTTGTTAGGATCATTGGTTTATCGGGTTCTGTAGGAATTTGCATTTGTTTTCTTGTATGTGTTGGCTTCTTGTGTTTTTATTAAAAATCTTAGTGTATTTTTTTATGTTAAAATTTATCATATTTTCTAGTAGAACTTCACATCATCACTCTGCCTCTCTTTTCATTTATGTTTTTTGCATTCCATCAAGTATAGGAGAAATGGCCAGCATGTTCTTTTGTATTGTTTATCTTACATCAGTGAGTTGATTTCCTTGGGCCTTTGGTCATTTATAGCTCTGTGCTATAATTTTTGTTTGGTATTTAATACTTATTTGTTTATTTTGGAGGAAATGTTTAGATACAAAGTTGATTTTAGACTAGACTTCAAGACTTGCTAGAAGTGCCTGAAGACCTTGAATGTAAAAAAGGTGAGATTTCTTTCATGGCTTAAACAAAATCTGGCACTCACAAGCATAGGGCTGACAAGTTAAGGAGATATTTAAGGGAGAAAGAACACATGACCAAGTGGAAATATTGGCCAGTAGCTGGTGGAGCTCCTTTTTCACATAATAAAAGATTTGTTCTATTATGTTTTAATTGAGAGTGATATGTTGGTTGCAGGTGTTGTATTTGTTGGAGACTTAGGAAGAGAATGTCCTTTTGGAACATAAGTATGGAATCTAAGTCGAGCTTCTATCTTTATGAGGGCCTAAAAGTTTGATTCAGCTTTGTACAAAAGCATGCATGAAGCACCTTGCTATGGTGAAGATATTGTGGATCATAAATTTAATATATTTAGAAATTTTCAATATGTTAAATTCTATATTTTGATATAGACATTGTAAATGTTGTGGTATTTATTTGAAAAATTAATCTATGTTCAATTCTTTTTATATTTTGTGGAAATATAATTATTTATGAAAATTTAGTTTTAATAGTGGTTAATTTGAAATGAGTAAAAATCTATAATTATAAAATTAGGAACAATGACAGAGTTAGTGACCGATTTAGATTTTTAGTTCAGAAATTAGTGGCTAAAGGGTTCAGCGACCGATTTTCAAGAGAAATCAATCACTAAATCGGTCGCTATTTCGGTAATTTAGTGTGAATAGAGATTATAGGAATATCTTTCATTGAATATTTATAGTTTTACTAAATTTTCAATTAGGTCCCTATACTTTTTTTTTCAATTAGGTCCCTAAGGGTATACAAGTAATTTCACAATTCACTAACATTTTTTTGACGTTTAACGTTAATAGGGACTAAATTGAAAAAAAAAATTAACGTATAGGGACCCAATTAAAAGGAAAAAAAAAGTATAGGGACCTAATTGAAAATTTCGCGAAACTATAGGGACCAACAGAGTAATTAAACCTTTTAATAATATTTGATCATCATCAAATTAGTTTTGGAGTTTTTCAAACTCATCAATATTAAAGGTGAATCAAATGCATTGTCTGATTTTCTAACAAGAGAATTTTTGCAAGGTAGAAATGAGCGAAAAACAAGTAAGCAGTGAAGATTATGGTCAATCACTTGACCAACCAACAATTTCAATACAAGCTAAACAATTAACCATTAAACCTTTGACAATGTCACAGGTTGTTAAGAGCGAAAAATCATCTGCATTAACTAAGAGCTTATATATATGAAGTTCCTATGGTTAATAGATATACATTATTACAACTATCTGATCTATTCAAAACTAAACCATTATCTAAAAAATATCCTTACCAAAAAAATATGTACCCATAAAAATAATGGCCTTAGAAAAAGAGTGATTTAAGATGGATAGAAGAACCTTTGCAAAACAGTTTTTTCAAATACTTTTCATTACTCTCTAATGAGTATTTAAAAAATTTGAACCTTTTATGAATTTATTCTAATTGACACATGATCCATTGAATTAACTCACAATAAAGACCCAACCACAAAAGACATAATATACTCCAAAATTAAGATCATCAAAGTAAAAACTCTATCGGAATGGGAAAGACCTCCTTTTTACTATAAAAGTTTTATTAGGAAATTCGAACCTCAACATTACTCCTATTATGATTACATAGATGCTTGGTGGAACACCCAGTATTTTTCTCTGAATCCACACTCCTGGTTCATATGGTTCTGCAAGAAAATTTTTCTACAATTTTTCAAGTGGTTTCAGGTATAGTTCCAAGAGTTCGGACCAATAGAAACTATTTTTTCAAAGGAGACTAGCATGACTTATGAATATTTCAAAAACAAAACCTCATTTTTAGATGGATATAAGTTGATTTTCTTCATTCCCACTATGGGAATATGCTGGATAATGACCTGGGAATATGACTCCATAGGATATGAAGACACTCCAAGCGTACAATATTTAATTCGAAATATAAAAGTAAAATGGTGGAATAAATTCGACCTTACACTACAAGAAAATGGAACATTTGTAACAAAAATTTTGTATCAAATTAAAAATTGTTACAAAAAACCCTTTTTTTTGTATTAATAGTTGCTGATTGTTACAAAAAAAGTATGTTTTGTAACAACATTACAAGTTGTTACAAAACATCCAAATATTTTGTAACAATACATTTTATTTTGTTACAAATGATGGTAGTTTTTGTAACGCGCCGGTGTTTTGTTACAAAATATTGTAATGTTTTGTAACAAAACATAAAGTAATTGCAAAAATTCGTAGTATTTTGTAACAAAATATTTTTTTGTCTGAAAAACTTAAATTAATTTGTAACAAAAAATTAATTTGTCACGAAATTTAATATTGTTTGTAACAAGTTTTATTTTGTGTCACAAAATATGTGTATAATTTATACATTTTTTTTTAAAATGTTAAAAACTTTAAGAATTAAAAAAATTATCTTTATATTTTTTTAAAATAATTTTATTTTGTTTCAGAAATAAAAAATTTTTTTTATATAATTCTTTTAAAATATATTGTATAGATTATTTTTTACATATTCATTAATTTTTAAATGATGTAAATATTAATTTATATTCCTTTAGAAAATTAGTATATAATTTATAATAATCAGAATTTTAAGATAACTTAAAACTAATTTGTAAAATTTAAATTTTTTTTATTAATTTATAAATATAAATAACAAAGAGTTAAAAATATTCCAAGAAAATGTAAAAAACTAAATGCAATGTTAAAAAAACCAAGGGCTAATAGCTAGTGAATGTAAAAAGGTAAAAAAACCCTAAGGTTCCCCTATTCCCCCACCTCACTCGAAGCCTCACACTCAGTAACTCTCAACCCATGGGGCCGTCAACAAACCCTATCTACGAGGGAAAAAGGAGCTGCTTGCGGGAGAAAGAGTCACCAGCGTAGCCCCTCGGAGACGTCTCTGGCTGCGTCGTGGTCCTCAAGTCGCTGGTCGAATCTGGTTCGTGGGTGCCACTCCTCACCTCCGTCTCTGTCGGCGTGGCCGTCTTGGCTCCACTGCCTTCCGCCTTCTCTGCCTCTGCATCTAGCCTCTTCTGTTTCTGCTACCACCGTATCTGTGGTCGTCTTGGTGGGTGAGTCCTCTGCTGGATGTGCGATGTTCCTGCCGAAGCTCTGCTCGTGCCGAAGCTCTGCTCGTGCCGAAGCTCTGATCGTGCGGTCACATCTCCTCGCCGGTGGCCTGCGTCTTCGACGGTGGAACGGCCCCAACCCGTCGCTGAGAACTGAACTAGGATCTGCTTCTGCCACTCTTCAGTCTAGAGGTGATGATTTTTTCTAATATGTAGTTGTTGTAAATTAATTTTGTGGACGTAATTCTTGCTGTTTTATTGTAGGTTTAGAAGAGAAAAATTGATGCTAATTATGTAAAAATAAATGATTTAATATGTTGTTCTGTTTGTTCTTTTTCCTTTCTTGAGGGTTGTATACTAAAGTTGGAAAACCTGAGTTACATAATAAAGCAGAAGAAACCTCTATTAGCACTAAAAAGTTTGTCTTCTAGCTTGATAGTGAAATGATGAATTTTTAAAAAAGGGTCTTCTTCTGGTGTTGTGTTGCAGTCTTCAATTTCTTCTGGTTCAGCCGTGTTTCGTTGGTCTGCTGGCGGTCTGCTCTGCTCGTCTCCTCTGCTGAAGGTAAGTCCAGTTAAAAGTAGTATTAAACCTTGATTCTGCTGATGTTGTGACTGAAAATATTAGTTTTTATATCTGTTTGACTATATTAGTGTTATTAGCTTATGCTTTCTTTTTATTCTGTTCCAATATTTTTTTTATACTTTTGTGTTTGTGAATTGAGTAAAGTAGGTAACTATTTGATCCTTAGTAACATAGAGATATTGTTTAAATTCTGTTAATAATTTTGTGTATTTTACATTGCATTAATCTAGGATAGTTTATGCTGCTCTGCTCATCCGGCGTTGTCCTTTGCCTCTGCTGGTCTGATTCGGTTGTCCTTCTTCTCCTGCTGGTCGGGTCTGGTCCTATTACGTTTCTGCTAAAGGTAACTTCAGTTTATTTGAGTATTGTTAAATATGCTGTTAGTTGATAATCTTAGCTGAAATATTGAACCTTGATTCTGCTGTTATTGTAGTTGAAAATATTGATAGTTGATTATGCTGATGTTGTTGTGGTTGAAAGTATTGGTGTGTAACATGGTTGATTATTTGATTTTTAGGTTATTTGGAGAGTTGATATGTTTGTTCTATTTTTTGTTTCTGGGTTTTATTATTTTGATTCTATTGTTTGCACTTTTTTTGGTGATTTTGAAAGTGATAGCCGCTGTGATGCTATGTTATTTCATTTTTCTAATTTTATCTCTGTTAACTTTATTGTAGATTGCGTAACATAATGGCTACACGGAGATTGACAAGGGCTGCTACATCTGGTTATACACCACGAGCACCTGCCACGGCCCCTGCAGCGCGTGCCCCTGCCCCCGCCCCAGCCCCGGCAGCCCCTGCAGCACCTATCCCAGCTTCTGCAGCCCCTGCAGCATCTGTCCCAGCCCCGGCAGCCCCTGCAGCCCCGGCAGACCCTGCCTCAGCCCTGGCAGCCCATGCAGCCCCTACCCCAGCCCCAGCAGCATCTGTCCCAGCCCCGGCAGACACTACTTCAACACCACCTACTGCCCCTGTTGATAGGCGTATTGGTAAAAGGGGACCTTCGCGTGGGATTGCAACAAATAGGGTTATCAAAACAAAGACAAATGGGAAATTGGAATTGCCGATCTCTTTGGAGAACTTAGCTCCTAATGGCATCCATGCTGATCTGTTTGCATCTGAAGTGGGTATCGTTACAAGACAAAATGCTCCTTTGGATGTAGAGAAATGGAGCCAAGTTGGAGATGATGTCAAGCAAAAAATATGCGACATCGTTTTGGTAATAGATATTTATATTTTCTGTTATTCAGTTTATTATAGAAGTTATTTCTGCTAACTAACTTTGACAAATCATTTATAGGAAAAGTTTGATATAGCTGATACGCAAGTAATGCGCAATATGATTTTAGCTAAGGCTAACATATGTTATCGAAGTTGGCGCTCAAGATTGCGTGAGCACTATGAGTTGTATCAAACTGATGAGGAGCACCTTCAAAATCCACCAAACAATGTTCTACCGGAGACATGGGAGACTTTGGTGTCCTACTTTGGAAGTCCTTCTTTTCAGGTTTAAAATTTTCATTATGACAACCATTGAGGTTTTTTTTATGTTGTTTTGCTATTTTAGGTCAATGCAAATTATTATAGCTGACCTCCTTTTGTCTTTTGTGAGTTTGGTCTTCTATAGGAAAAAAGTTTAAGAAACAAAGATAATAGAAAGCATCATGTTGTACCCCATATTGTTGGTCGAAGGACATTTCAAGTTGTTAGACGTGATCGGGTAAATAGTCTTAAAGTTTTAATTTGGTCTTCTATTTTTTGCTATGTCATGTTTGCACTTAACTACATGCTATATTTTACACTTCCAAAAAATTTGCAGCGCCATCCTAGAACCGGTGTCGAGCCTGACATTCAAGAATTATGGCAAATTACTCATCAAAAGAGTAATGGAGAATGGGTGAATGAAAAAGCTAAACAAATTGATGTAACATTCTTAAGCTTTTCCTCTTTTTGTTGCATGGAAGTTAAATATTATCTCCATTTTCAAATTACAAATTGGATTGTGTAGGATGACATTAGCACTATGCTTGATGACTTCTATGATTTGGAAAATTCTCTCACTCCAAATGAAGCTTTTCTAATTGTGAGAGGTGACAAAAGTGGTGCAAGTTATGGTATAAAGGCTTCAAAGTCTAAGTTAAGGATTCAAGCACAACTTCAAGAGGCAATGCAAGACCGTGAGGAGCTAACAAAGGAAATAGATGTGCTCAAAGAAAAACTTGAAGAGCAACGAACACGGCAAGAGGAAGAATTAGCTCAAATGAAAGCTCAATTGGAAGCTCAACAAGCTGTTGTCAACTCTCTCATAGCGCGCTTTGACAATGAAACAAACTAGACCCTAAAGGTACTCCTAAAGTTGCTTATGTTTTTAATATATTTTTGTAGATGATTCCCATTTTATATTAGTATACTTTAATTTGTATATGGATCTCTTTATCATATTTTACTTGTGTCATGGTTGAAAAATGACAAATGTCCTATTGATTGCTTTGATAAATTTGGTTGGGTATGGCTGAGACATAAGTTGCATATTGGTTGTGTTTGTTGGAACCGTGAACGGTGGAAATATCCAATTTTTAGGGGAGGTTCTGCCGAATTTTTTATAAACAGTTTGGATAAAACTTAGTGGAAAAATTATAGATAGTGTTATATCTTGTTTCTAACTTTTTGGTTTCGGTTTTTCTTATTTACAGGAGTGCTGAAAGGGTGACCATATGCAACCTTGAGGGCTCAAGAATGTTTTGATGCATAGAGACACTAATCTATGTTAGAACTTTTATGTTTTGGTTGAACTTTTATGTTAGAACTTTTATGTTTTGGTTGAACTAATCCATGTACTCACTAGCTAATGTTATTTTGTTTCAAGACAATTTTAGCTAGAAGGATCTTGTTTGACTTATGTATGTTTTTGCATATTAAATAGATGTAAACTAGCTTATTAAAAGCGTTATTATATTAGTTAATTTAAAAACTAATTTACTAAATTATGCACGTAATTTGTAATAAAAATAAAGTTGTTACAAAATAACTTATTCGCTTTCGTAACTGAAGAAAAAAAATGTTACCAAATCATGTTACATTTTGTAACAAATTTTTTTGATAGGAAAAAAATTTACTGTCACGAAAAATACCTTCAAGATCAAAATTTGTTACCAGTTTTGTAACGGCTTCTGGTTTTTTGTATCAGAAAAAATTGTTACAAAATATGGTATTGAATTGTAACAGTTCCATTTTTCGTTACAAAAACTTTTTGTAACGGGACTTACTGCAATGGACCCTTTTTTTGTTACAAAAAATTTTTGTGTCAAAATATCGACGTTTTGTAACAATATTTTTTGTTACAAATACGCCTTTTTCTTGTAGTGTTAACTTAAGTAGTAAAATGGCCATTGATAATTGGATGGCTATATCTCAAAAAAGAGCAGAACTCCTGAGCCACAGTTTAAAGTTTGAAAAAATATCATATGAAAAAGAGACTCGTTTCTTAGCCCATAAAAACCAGATGATGGCTGCCCTTGCAGCGGCCACCTCAGCAGAAGAAATCCATAATTCTCTAAAAGCAATAAAAGCAAACCAACAGATGAAGATGAAGGAGTTTAGTCTAATTCAGGACTGTACATACTAGACACCCAAGATCCATTTGGAGATTGATTAAAATAAAGTCTCAAAATTAGAAAAACAAACACCTGTCCAATATCAGAAAAAGAAGTGACAAGATAGTTCAGAGATCAACAAAAGTATCACAGAAAATAACAAAAGTCATCAGCGAAATCATAATAGAACTACAAAATTCGCTACCAATTTTTTCGAAACTAGGACAAAACACATCAACTCCAAGACGGAGTTCTTGAATCAACCCACAAAAAGAGCAAACAAATTTATAAAATTAGAGATTAAATTGTAAAAAAATAAAGGGAATAGTCCACATAAAAGGAGAAAAAGGAGGGAGTTATAATAAAGCATCCGTATTTACACACAATCTCTCGTACTCTTGAACACTTTTAAAACTTTCGTTGCAATCTTTATATTTCAAATAAGCATCTTTTATATTTTCTATTTTTCTTTAAACTTCTGAATTATAATACAAATTTATATTACTCGTTCAATAGTTACATGAGTATATCAAAGGGAAAACTTGCTTCCTAAAATTGTTCTGAAGCGAATTATATTAATTTGAACGTTGGAGTAGTACACACACTAGTATCAAAACCGAAGAACTATACAGGCACAACACTTTAGATGAGATATACTTCAAACAATAAGATACTAAAAATAGTTATCATTTTAATGTTACCACAAATCCACAATCCTCTTTATAACATGTATAAAAATACGAAAATATACCCCTTCAAAAAGCAAATTGGAAAAGCATACCATTTTTTCATTGGAAGCTGTTTCTGTGGTTATAATTGCATCTAAAGTCTATCTAGGGCAGATTTTTCAATCTCTTTGATAGCTCAGTGTAAATTAAAATAATGTGCACCTAAAACTGTCCAGAATTTCCAGAGCACCGCCTTTATCTGAATTTCATAATCCAATTGTTATATCTTTTCATTTTTTTTAATTTTAATTTAATCGCGCAATAATTAACGGGCACTGAGCGAAGAACAAAAATATCTCAAACTCGATATCATTAAATAATGTGTAAATTCAATTATGGTGACGCGAAATGAATTGTTAATTCCAAGTGCCTCGTAGTTTATGAGAATGAAAGTGGACTCAAAATAATTGCTAGTAGCATATATGTCCGGTACGGTATATATTTTACTTTTAAAATCACTTTTACGACAAATTCTAGACCAGGAAAAATTGTTTAGTCAAATGCACACTAAGTCACTCTTTAATTTAGATATGGAAGGATGAATGGTGTAAGACACAATTATAAAGTGTATAAGTATTTTACGCAATTGTGGTGTCAAGAGCAAATTGGATTCTTCGATTTTTGTTTAAAAAATTAAAAAACATTGCATTACACAAATCGAATCGTCCGATTTATATTTTAAATAATTAAAAAAATTAATAATAAAATCAGACCATCTGATTTTTATTTTTAAAATAAAAAAATTAAAAGTACAAATCGGACCCTCCAATTTTTTTCTCTCACAAATCGAACCATCCGATTTGTGTTCATAATTTTTTTAACAAAAAAATCGAACAGTCCGATTTCTTCACTTTATGGTTCAGAAAAAATTATCCCACATTCATGTCTAGCACCACCCCACTTCCATATCCATGCACAACACACACACAGAGTTTACATATCCAAAAAAATGAGCAACACTAAGTCACTAACACATTCATGTTGGATGGAATCCTGGAATGAAATTAAAAAAAAAAAATCAAACTTCCAAGCAGGAAAAATCACATTCATATTAGTCCCAGTTTCCATTTTGAATTGAATGGATGAAGCTTGATTATATTGAAGTGTGTTTGGTTGGATATAAAAATGAAAAGTAAAACACAGATAATTTTAGTACTACTACACCAACATTTAATAGTATTGAAAAGGTGTTACCTAATTGGGTCAATCCTAAGAGGTGAAAAGAGGTGAACTTCTAATTTGACGATGGTCAAATAAAATGGTGGTAGAATACCTTCTACGAGATTCATGCGATGTCAATGAGGTCCAAGACATAAATTTTAGGGTAGGATTGTGCATATTTGGGGCTGAAATGGTGCCTTCTATTTATAGTATATATTTGATTAAAAAAAAATTGAAAAATCTAGTTTGAATTGTGTTATATTTAAGTGTAATATTTTAGAATTTAATTTTGACTTAATTCTTAAGACTGATATACTTCTAAAATTTTACTTACACCTAAATTAGACCGTAATAAATAATGATAGTCATTTTCGCAACAAGATGATGTCAGACAATACTTACCTTTTATGGTATTATCTGATTAGAGAGCGGAGCAAAATTAATTAGAAAAATCTTTTGGTAAATAGTGAAGTTGAATAAAAAATAATATTATAATTAATTTTTTTAAAAATGTAAATTGAATATAATATTTAAATTTTTAAAATTTTTATCGTAAAAAATAAACACATATTTACTCTTTGGTTGAATCAATACCTTGTATTTTCTCTTTCAAGTTACTTTTTGCCTTCAAAAAATTGAAGTAGCAATACATACGGTTTAAGTAGTAGTTGATGATTATTAATTCCAAAAAAAGAAAGTTTGAAGTGTTTGGAAGTAGCGCTTTCAATAGAAAGCTGGAAGTTTTGTCCTCCATGATAGGGCAAATCCCAATCCCTATTATGTTGCGGACTTGTGCGTGCGTCTCTTCTCTCATCATCTCATCAAAATTATTTGTCATTGTCTTCATTAACATCTCTCTCTCTCTCTCTCTCTCTCTCCAACCATGCATTTTCAGTGACATTTCAGAGAACAATATAATGGTGACCAAGGTACCATCAGATTTCAAATCTTATTCTCTCCTTTTTTTTTTTTTACCTCAAAATATCCCCTTGCCAACCGTAAGCCACCATTCCAGCATTAACATTAACATAGCGTGTGATCATCATCACTTCCACTATCATGACATCATCACTAACGATATTTATTATTTTATTACTCCCAAACTCTCTTTTTTTATTTAAAGATTTGGCGATTACAATCTGTACCTTATATAGTAAGAGAAAATTAACGTAGACAAAGACTTTATTGTAGTGGACCAATTTAATTGGTATACGTGAGTACAATTATTACCTGGTGATGAACAATGAATTAGCAGTGATTTAGATGAAAACGCTTTTCAAATATGCTATTATTACTATACTAAATTTAGACACAAAAAGTAACCACTATATATATATATATATATATATATTATTTAATTTATTTTGATATATTTTATATTTTAACATATATTTTATATTAATAACTGTTTTAGTATTTGAATATAGACTAATCATAGTTAAACACTTTCAAGATCTCAAAATTCAGCTCCCAGAAATTTCATTTTCTTCTATCTCTCTGTCATGACTGAAATGATCGAAAGTTGAAGATAGAGAGAGTTTCCAATCTCTTAATGGAACAAACAAACTTATAACGTCCACCAAATTATCCTCTTAATTTATTCATAGACCATGTACAAATTAAACTGAGGAGAGAAAAGGAAAACAAAACAAAAGAAAACATTATTACAAAGAGGCCACTCACAAGTAACAAATTAAACAAGAACCAAAAAACAAAGAACATATTAATTAGTAATAATATTATAATAATAATTCCAAAGCGAACTTCCAGAAGCACTTACAACACCATCTTCAACAACGTCCTCCTCCTCCGTCGACGCCACCGCCATGCTCTCCGACGAAAACCAAGGCGGCGGCTGGTACATCCACCCATCCACGGAGTCAGCGAAAACAAACTCCTTATCCAACTCACCACTCTCCAGCCTGGGAAGCTCTATGATCTCGCTCAACTCCTCCTCATCGGAGCACAATTCCACCGACGAGGAGGAGGACGTCGTCGGAGAATCGAATTTGACCATTTTGGCGGCTTTTGCGGCCGCAGCTTGGACGTCGCGAGGGGCGAGGGAGGCGGGACGGGGGAGGGAGTGTACGAGGTTGGGAAAATTAAGAATAGCGGCGGAGCCTTTTATGCTGAAGGCGGCGACGTCGTGAGCCCTGGCGGCCATTTCCGGAGTGGAGAATGTTCCAAGCCATATACGAGACTTCTTGCGTGGCTCTCTGATTTCAGATACCCACTTCCCCCAATTCCTCATCCGTACACCCCGGTAGACGGGGTGTTTGTTAGAAGAATCTCGAATGCGCTTGGCAGTTACGGTTACAGTTGCGGTTTCCGTTGCGGTTGCGGTTACAGTTTTTGTAGTTGAGTTTGAAGCACTACTGCTTTCGGTTTCTGAGGTGTTGTAATTTGGTTCAGTAATGCTCATTGTTTTAGTTTGAGGGTAAAAGTGTCTTTTATGAGAAGAAAATTGAAATGAGTTGGGAAAGCCCTCTTAGCTCTAAAAGCAAAGGCATGCAAATGCAAAGGAAGTGGAGTGAATTTAGTTAATTTGTTGAGACAATTGTTATAAAGCTCCATGGAGGACTTTCCTTGCGACCCCACAATGAGAAAATCAGTCCGCTTGGTCCCCTTCAATTTTTCACGTCGGCTGCGTAATTTTATTTCAATATAGAATTTCATCTATGTTATCCAAATCTTATTCATATATCTGCTCTTTAATTTGCTCACAAGACAGAAACTATACGTTATCCCGTTATTATGGTTAAAATGAGCAAAAGTGGTTACTATCTTTTTTCCTATAAAAAGGAACTGTACTTGTAAGACACTATGCTCATGTTGAACTATTGGAAAACATTTTATTTATTTTTGTGATACGGTATATATGACACTAAATACTCACATAAATATAATTGACAATAACATATTCAACAATAAATCATAGTAACTATAGAATATGCATGGTAACGCAATTTAAAACATCTTAATAGCATAATTTAAATATCTGGTAATAACAGCAAGAAAAGAAGGTGATTACTCAGATGAGTCAACATGCATGGGTCATCCTTGGTAGTAATTATCACGCAACCACCCTTATAACTTTTCTTCTTGAGTTTTTTTTTTTTTTTAACTATTTATGATATTACCTATAGAAATTCACTTTATCCTAATGTTTTTTACCTTGCAGGTAGGCCCCACTTTCACCTAGCTATGGCTATATGCGTTGTTCATTTATAATTTGTTGATTATTACTTTAACTTAAAAGTTAAAATTGATCATTAAAAATTCAAAATACATTTACCCTTTTCTCAGGGTACATGCTTCAGTATTATTTTATGATGTATAAGTAATTAATTAGCACAGAATATGGCTGCGGCAAGGTGAGTTTTTTTTTTTTTTAGGTGGAATTCATTAATGTTTATGATGAGTTAGCAAGGACGACGCTCTAATGGTACGTTATTAACTAAGCCTTATTGCATGGTACTTTTGTAATCAGAATCTATGACATCATTGATGAATACTATATATGAAAATTTTCTGACATCTTCGTTGGAAAATTATTAAAGAGTGTTACTGTTTGCAAAATGAATTGTTGCATTTATTCTGATGTTTCATATATATATATATATATTGATTGAAGTCTACAAAAAGAAAAGGAGATCAAAACTTTTTAATATTCAATTGAATAAAAGATTCCATCATATATAGATGATAGATGGATATACTTTTCTTAGTTAAATCTTAATTATGAAATGTGTTAGGTCTATAATTAGACTGCATTTGTTTATAGTTATAGGATATTAAAATAAAGATAGAGAAATATAAAATTGTGTTTGGCAGAAATATAGTCAGAAATATTATGTTTAAAGATACTAAATTAATGTATTCTGTGTCTATTCTGATAAAAAAATATAAAAATATTAACAAAATATATAATTTATTTTTTATTTTTTCTTTTATTATTTTTATTAATTTTTTATAATTATATTTTTTATTATTATATTTTTTTTAAATTTTTTTAATAAAAAAATATAATAAATAAATTAAACTTTCTTATTTTATTCTAATTTATCACCAAATAAAATATAAATACACTTGTTACTATTATTAGGCAGAATAATAGATAATATATTGCGAGATTTAAAGTAATTATAAAGTTATCTTTAAATTAAATTAATATAAAAATTAAAAGAGTTAACTAATATTACTTCAAATATTAAAAAAAAATAAAAAAATATTGATCATCTGAATGATTTTTAATAGATAATCAAAATGAACTACGAAATTGTCTTTTCTAGAGATAGAGAAATAAATAATCAATGGGTGTATGTGGAGATCCACTTATTACTTTGAAATGATTATTTTAAAATGAGTTTCATCCTATCTCAAAATTAAAATAACTTGATAGTTTCAATTAGTAGGTACCGACTTAATATTAACACGAGCATGCTAATTATTATGAGTAATGCAGGGAAAATAATAATTAAAAATTATTTTATTTAACTTAATATTTATAAGTTTATATATAATATTTATAGTTATATAGTTATTATATTTAATATTATATATTTATTCTAGTGATATTAATTATATGCAAATAAAAGTCAGAAACGGCAAACTATGACTTTTTTTTTTAAGTCCCAAACATTTTCGATAATTAGAAGGTTGAAAACCTTTTTTTTCCTTTTAAGCTTATGTAGACATAAATCAGAATTTATTTATTTGGTGTACATGGATAATAAAAAAATAATGTTTAAATACATTTTGATCACTGTAAAATACATGCATTATATTTTTGTTTTAGTTTCAATGATACATTTTTTTATATATATTTTTGCTAGTAAATTTTTAAAGTTGTTAAGTTTGGTCATGCTATAATTTTTTTTATTAAATAATAATAATAATAACAATAATAATAATAATAATAACAATAATATGAATAATAAGAAGAAGAAGAAGAAGTTAGATATTAATATGGCACATCTTGTCACGTAAACAGTTTAATTTGCTACGTGAATTTTTAACTTATTACGTTAGTACTTAACAGAGCAAACAAACACACGAGTTAAAAGACAATTTTAAAATCATCCAAAAAAAAAAGACAATTTTAAAATTTTATTTTTAATCTATCACTTAGTTATCAACTCAAATTTTTTAGTTTAATTATTTTAGTCATTTAGTAATCTAACAACATATTTTATCTTATATTTTTAAACATTAATAGCTAACTAATGATCAAAAACAATTGTTTTGTCGATTTTTAACAAATCGATGGTAGTTTGATTCTAATGGTCTGGGAGCGAAACCAACTCCTCTTTTGCAGGTACCAATTTTCTATAAGTGTATCAAAAGTTCTCGAATAGACGAGTATTAAGACAGGAAATAAGTTCAAAAAGTGCAAAAGGGTAAAAGAAGTGTAAAATAAAGGATTCGAAAAGTAAAATTGACTGAAATCGAAAAAGTTTGTATTGAAATTTAAAGAAAGCAATAAAGATGCCTTCGATTGGATCAAAGGGCTTTGGACATGAAAATTAAAGGTACTAAAATGTAAATTGAACATGAAAATTAAACGATACTTGAAAGATAAATTTGCTTGAAAGATAAAGTTTTTGCAAGAATTGTAAATAAAAGATAAAGACAATGGAAGGAACCCTACAGAAATCGAACTCAAATGCAGACTCAGGAATTCACTGGGATATGAGTGTACTTGAGTGCATTTCTGAAAAGAAGTTCCAACCCCTATTTCCTAAAACTTACTAATATTTATACCCCACTTCTATAAGTGACCATTAATTACACGATGCTGCCTTGTACGCGAATTCTTAGGTAACTGTTCCCACTTTTTGCTCATGAGCATTACCAATAATTTCCTAACTCAGAGAAAACCTTCGACTTCCCTACCCGTGTAACTGCTCGATTCTCCATTCTAAAAACTATTCGATTCTTTATTCGAGTAATTGTTCGATTTGTCAAGGTGTCTAAATCAAGTCCGTATCCAATAACTTCCGATTAATGCTTGCACGTGCATCTTCTCGACATCTACTTCCTTTCTGACCCTTCACCAGCATTTCGAATCAGCTTAATCTTTCGAAACAAATTGTTTCGACTAACAAATTGTCCCCTAGGATTAATGTGTTTGCCTTCGACGTCATATCTTGGAAGATGAAACACTTAATCCTAATCCAATCGTCAATCTCCTTAACCGATAATAATTACCATTTACCTTCTCCATTAATTCTGACCCGTTGGACACGTCTCCTACGATCCACACTTTCTCTCTCCACCACTTCGCCTTCTTCATAAAGTTACCTCTTTTCTCTTTGAATTTCCTCTGTAATAACGGCTAAACCAAAACTCCCTTTAAAATCAACACTTCCATCTTGTTCAACTTTCTCGAATCCTTATTCTCTTAACTTCTCTTGCATTCTCCCTTCTCGTACAACCTCTATTCTTCGACCTTCATTTTTTTCTGCTCATCAATGACTGCTTCTTCATCTCACGTTCCTACTCTGGACAAGGGCAAACATCCTATGGTGCAACCACCGGCTCCTCCGGCCTTGCATGTGCTAAACCAGGTAAATGATGAAGTTATTGATGACCCACAGCTTCAATTGATGATTCCAGGATTCTCATTCTTTTTACTGTGGGTGAAGATACCCATTGTTTTATTGGTTCTATTGAGAACTTGGAACAGGCGAACAAAAAACTCCCTTTCTTTCCCAATACTTAAGGGGAGGACTTGTTGATTAATCAAGACCTTGATATTTCTTTCTTTATCAATCAAAAACCCTTTAGGAACAACCCGAAAATCACCCCTCGTGGAACCGACTTCACAGCCTGGTATAAATGTCTTGCTCCATCGAAGAGTTCTGCTTGGAGGGCTCTCGGGATTCAAGACCTTCTGACTTTTCTCCTTTAACGCTCCCTTGGATGATTGGAGCCGTAACCTTTTTCTGGAATAGGACTACCAATAATTTTCACCTTTCTTGTGGGAAGATTGGCATGTCACTTCTAGATGTGGCTGCTATTACAGGACTCCCAATTAGTCCTCCAGATTTCACTTCTGATATGCAGCCTAAACAACAGTACAACATTGCCCCCACAACTTCCTACAGTGACTTCATTGTTCATCATATGCGCGCAGATGGTAGCCCTATCACAGATGATGAACATGTGGTTTTTTTGTTCTACTAGTTAAACACAATTATCTTCTGCTCTTGAAGTGTTCAAATGCAGAAGCTTTTTATTCCTCTTGCCGCCCTACTTCATGAAGGAAACAACCTTAATTTGGCCAAGCTACTTCTAGGATACATTTTCGAAGAACTTGGCCAATTCGTTAACTGTCTTCGAAACAACTACTTGATCAGTACAGGGAGCCCTCTCTGGCTTCTCCAGCTTTGACTAAACGCCATTTTTGAAAAGTACATGATAAAGCCTGGAGGTGGTGTTTCAAACAAACAGCACATTGAGGGTTTTTGACTGGCTAACTTCAAGCCAAATTTTCCAGAAGCTGAATTGGATGAAGACCAATTTTGGGCTTTCTTTTTCCTTTTTCACTCTTGTAAAGACTTCCATAATGAGGACTTCAATTTCACCCCCTTTTTGCATCGAAATTGTGGTCCTACCTAGCTCGAACGCCTCCTCTTCCCCAACGATACCGAAGAGAGCGAACTTGCTAATAGGAGTTGGACCAATTTACTAGCTGTCCAGGTGATTCCAAGGGCTACCTTAGCATAAAAAAGAACGTTTCAAAGCAACTCTGTATGCCCCCTCACTACACAGCTAGACATCTAGGCTTCTCACAAACCATCCAAACTCCACTCCCCAGAAACAGGAAACCCTTTTGCCATATCACTTTGACTTCAAAGAAAGAGCTTGACATCTACCTCTCGAAGAATCAACAACAAAGGGAGGGTTACAATCACCTTGTTTACGAACGAAGCTCATACATTACAAAATCCTGCTTCGATTGGTGGACCACCTACTACTCTAAGTACAATTGTACTTTAGAAGAGATCAAACGTTCTGTTGTTTGAGTGGTCCCTGCTGCAGAAGACTCTCCCAAGAGGCCTTTAAAAAGAAAAATCGAAGCTACAGCTTTTTCACGACAACCTCCCAAAAAGAGTCGAAGAAGTCCTTCAAAAACTTCCAGAAGGGTAATTACTTTCTACTTATATATTTAAACTAAAATTCTTCGAAAACCACATCCACTTACAATCCGTTTGACTTCAATCTTTTATCAGTTACAGTTGCAGCCATCGAGCGAGAGTTCTTCCGATGACAGTGAGCCATCCATCCAGAATCTCCTTGCAGCGTCTTTACCTTCTGATGATACAATTGATTCAAATTCGGGCTCCCAATTGATTCGAAGAACAAGACTTGTTCCGGTAACATTATATTATTTTTAAATATATTTCGGTTCAATCAACATAAATCTTAACTCATGTATGTTGTATTTTAGTCTGTTACTGCTGCTCAATCCATCACTTCATCACTTGCACCCGACTAACCACCTCAACAACATCCACAAGGTTCAGGACTACCAGCATCTCATTCATCAATTCAAGCTGCTGAACCTCTCCAAGTAGCTTTTCCAATTTTCATTGGGACATAAGTAGTTGATTTAATAGAGGAACATACCCATCATTCTCTAACGCAAACTTTAAATATTGGACATGCTTCTTCAACAAACCAGGCTGAAAACTCTACTGGTTTTTAGGTGGCCCTGGATTCGGACTCTCCTTCTCGAGTCGCTGAAACTGTTGTCCCTGATTCAGACTCATCACCATCTCGAATTCCAGAAACCAATCCTTCTCCACAAAGCACTACAAACTGATCATGGTCTTGAATTTTTATCTAATGATTTTAAGACTTTTTTAGCCCAACATAGTATAATTCACAGAATGTCTTGTCCCTATACTCATCAACAACAAGGCACTGTTGAAAGAAAGGATAGACACCTCACTGAAGTAGGTCTTGTTCTCTTAGCCACTGCTGCCTTGCCGTTACAATTCTGGAATGATGCATTTTTTGCTGCGGCTTACTTGATTAACAAATTGCCCACCCCTATTTTACAAAATCAATTTCCTTTTGAGAAGATGTATCATCAACAACCAGATTATAATTTTTTGAAGATATTTGGGTGTACATGCTATCCTCTTTTATGACCTTATAATAAACACAAGTTTGATTATAGATCACATCTATGTTTATTTTTGGGATATAATCCTCAACATAAAGGCTACAAATGTCTTTCCCCTGATGGTAAGTTCTATTTATCTCGTAATGTTGTTTTTGATAAAGGTAAGTTTCCATATTCAACTGATTTTACTAAAACTATTACTAATTCTACTTCTGAATCTTTTAGAGATACTTACTCTAATCACCAATTTGTTGTTGTTCCAAGCTTTCAATCAGAATCACATATCTCATCTTCACCTCCTACATCTTCTATACCAGCACCTACTCTTCTCATTCCTCCCATTACACCAGTTACAAATACACCATCAGCCTCACAACAATCTCACAATTTACATTCTGGACAGATCCCTATCTCTAACATTGAAATTCAACTCCCTTTTCCCTCACCACCACCTCCTCAAACCCACCACCGAAATTTAATTTTCATCCAATGACTACAAGATCAAAATCTGCACACTCTAACACATCTGCTAATCTCACTCACTTGTTAGACTCTAAAGAGGATCCCTCTTTTCTTCATCATCCACTTAATACTGTATAGTAAGCTCTTCAACATCAAAATTGGAGAATAGCAATAGAATCTAAATATACAGCTTTAACCAGGTACAAAATTTGGGAATTAGTATTGCCACCCTCAAATGCTATTATCATCGGCAGTAAATGGGTGTTTGCTATAAAGAAGAATCCACAAGGCCATCCAATTAGATATAAAGCCAGGTTAGTGGCAAAAGGCTTTTTTCAATCAGAAGGGATAGATTTTGATCAAACCTTTTCTCTTATGATTAAGTGACAAACTATTAGAGTTGTGATTTCTTTAGCACTATCCAAGGGTTGGCAAATGTGCCAATTTGACTTTAATAATGCATTTCTCAATGGAGAATTGCATGAAACAGTCCTGATAGAACAGCCTCAAGGTTTCTTAACACTCAACTAGTTTGTAGCCTTAAGAAAGCCATATATGGCCTCAAACAAGCACCAAGATCTTGGTTTTTAACCTTATCAGCCACCTTGCAACAGTTTGATTTTCACAATACTAAAACAGATCCCTCATTATTTGTAAGACATACATCAAACTCTATTACTCTACTATGTGTTTATGTTGATGACATTTTATTAACAGGGAATAATCCTCAAAAGTTACAGTTTTTCATTGACAAACTAAACTCTATTTTCTCTCTCAATGATCTTGGTCAATTTAGTTATTTTCTTGACTTAGAAGCTATATTTATTAATAACCAGCAACTTATTTTAACACAAAAAAAAGTATATTATTGATCTTTTAACTCGTATTAACATGTTAATGGCTAATACAGTACCAACCCAATAGTATCCTCTTCAAAATTGAGTTTACATGATTCAGACCTATTTGATTATCCCAAGTTGTATAAGTTCAAAGTTAGAGCATTACAATACTTGACTCTTACAAGACCAGATCTCACATATTCAGTGAGTAAGGTAAGCCAGTATATGCATAACCCAGCCATCAATCATTGGAGAGCTATCAAATGAATTCTCAAATACATAAAAGGTACCGTTGATCAAGGCTTAATGTTTAACAGTTGTACTAACTTTAGACTTCTCTGCTTTGCTGATGCAGATTGGGGAGCAGATTGTCATGATCGAAATTCAATCACTAGCTATTGTGTTTATTTAGACAATAATTTGATAGAATGCAAAAGCAACAAACAGCACGCAGTCAGTCGATCTAGAACCGAGGTAGAATTTCGAGCATTAGCTGCAGCACAATCTGAACTTGCTTCACTTTAAAACCTGTTCAAAGAGTTATTCATACCAATACCAGTTTCTCCTACCATTTATTGTGATAATCAAAGTGCTTGCTTGCTTGCAGCCAATCCTATCTTGCGTAGTAAATTCAAGCACTTTGAGCTAGATCTTCATTTTGTAAGAGACCAAGTGACTGCTATTTGTCACCAATATTCCAGCCATAGACCAAGTAGCTGATATCTTCACTAAACCTCTCCCAATCACTCTACTTTCCAAGTTTCGTGACAAACTGAGAGTAGCTTTAAAGCCTTCTCTCAGTTTAAGGGGGGATGTAAAGGATAATAACAACTCAACATCCAAGAAACAAGAATTGACTCATTCAAATTCAGTTACTATCTAATAGCTTTCTGTCACCAAACTTCAGCTATAAAATAGCAATATATCGTTCTCTCTATGTAACACACTTAATAGCATATACAAACTATATATTCAGTCAATATCACTCTCTCTTTTCTCTTTGTTCTTGATTTTCTACTTCTCTAGCGAACCTTCATTGTTTGGTTCTTCATCATATTCATTCTTCTTGAATATTCTTGATATTGGATCTATTTGTAATATTTTTTTTCATCTATCAATAAAGTTTGATCTTCTTTTGCCTAAAAGCAACATTTTTTTGAGCTAAAAATTAAATATCAATAGTATTAAAGAGAAAAAAATCAGCCAAACCAGCCTAAATTTATTTTATTTCATATTTATGTATTACATGGTATATTAAATAAAGTCAAAATTAAAATAGTAAATTTTGATAGTTTTTTGGCTAAAAATTTTTGTTTTTCAAGACTTTTCGATTAAATACTAGTATTAAACCAAACAAAATTCAAAACACAAGGGATAAAAGCACCTTAGCTTTAATTTATGAGCAATGCTAGGGGGTCAGCAACTTTTGTGATTAGTAGCCGTCAAATAGCCATCAATGATGATTTAATGGTGTGAGATTGGTGTAAAATTTCATCCAATGACTCACCTTTCTCTGCTGGTTACATGCTGGCTAAAATTCAATAAAATTGCTGGTCCCTAGACTTTTCCTTAATTTATTGATGTCAAGCTCATCAAAGTAAACCAAATCTACTATCCATTTTGAGTTGAGTTAAAAGGAGCATGGTTTTGCTAATAAATATGAAAGACACTTTTAAAATTTTTAAGTGGTAGATTTTCAATATTTTTTTTATACATTTACAGATATTATGAGTATTTTTAAAATCTTAATTATTTATTGCATTAAAAGCCTCTAGTTTTGAAACTTCAAAAATGGTAGAAAAAACAATTATTATAAAAAAGTAAAAAATAAAAAATAATAATAACAGAAACAAAATTGACTTATATCTCATCTGATCCCAACATAATGAGCGATCAAATGAAAAGAGTGAGTTGCACCCAAACAAATTTCCAACACCAAATTCATTTCATGTTCATGGACATCCCCATCTATAGGGTACTACTATACCACACGTTAAAATGTCTCCTACACCATTTTGATTTGAGGTTCTCATCACCTCTTTGGGTTGGCTATTAAATAAGAGAAATTGGGGAAGTGATTTTTGACTTTTTTTTTTTGTGTGTGTGGATATTATATTAACACTCTCATGTAAATATATTATTCTTTTTTGTTTACAATATTTAATTTGTCACTCTAAAAAAACTATATTAATTAACATAAATAACCAAAATAATACATATAATAGGTAGTTAGTTGTATGTGACCACTTAGACATACATTTTGATTACGTCTTGGATCAATTATATTTTGTAAAATGGAAGAAAAATACATTTAATTTGCGCTGAAATAAATTAACACAAAACATGTACATGGATCGCCAACCTATGCATGTGTGTGCTTTTAAGGCTAAGGTCAGAGCCAGCAATGATTTAGGTTTTGGACCCTTGTTTTTATACCTTGCCCTTATAGTATACGATACTGTACTATATAATTTTTATTTATTATTATTATTATTATTATTATTTGCCACTTGTAAATGATGAAGCAATATCCCTGTGGTCATTTCTACCACTTTAATTTTAATTTCATACGTGATGATTAGATGTAACGTGACTCTTTTAAATCATCGCTAGCTACTTTACTTATCCTAAGTTCAAATATCAAAACAAAAATTGTTAATAATTAAAGAAAAAATATAGGTAAATAATGAAAATACTAAACAATAGGAACAATGGATATATCGGATGTTCATTTCACTAGTTGTGCAAATGATTATTCTAATATTAAGATTTAGGTAGGTAATTTAGATGTGTAGTATGTTTTGATTTGATTAGTGGTTGTTTATGTTGTTCAAAAAAGTTATTGGTTACCTAACATTACTCTAATTAAATGATACGCCGCCTTACGGCAATTTTTTTACATGTGTTTTTTTTTCCGTGAAATTTAAAAATATTTGTTAGAATATATTAGGATCTCTCTGTTTTTATTAAAATTATTTAACATATCTGAATATTTATTATAAAATATGAGAAGTGCTAGAGGCCAGTAGAATTTGTGATATTTAACCATCAATTAGCCATTATATGTGTTTTTAATGGTAAAAGATGACATCCAATGGTGTAGAATTACTTATTTCTCTTTTAATGGTTAACTGTTGGCCAAATTTTAATAAAACTGCTGGTCCCATAGACTTTCTCATAAAATATTATGTTTTTATTATTTTGATTCTCTTAACATTTATGAAAATTTTTTATTATATTATTTCATACAATTTAAATACACATAAATCTTTTTTCTTTCTATTACCTTTCTAACATAATATCAGAATCACAATACATTCACTTTGATGTTTCATAATCTTACTGCTGTTGCTGGATGAAGGAGTCTCAGCAAGTCTACAAAAATTATTTACTTATGGAGCAAAAAAATAAGGGAATAGGTGGTGGAGCTTCTACGATGTTAAGGGGTTCATCTGGTAATAATAAGGGACCAATCCCACCATCTGGACCAAGCTATATATGGAGGACGAGATTTTATTTTTTGAAAAAGAAAAATAAAAAGTGAAATCATTGGATGAAATTTTTTGAAATTGATGTGTGAAATTTTTGTTTTTTCTTTTTTAAATAAAAAGAAAGAATTTAGCTAGGTGCCATTTCGGGAGCTACTCAGATAAAGACGTTGAAAATGTCTTCTTATAAAGATGTTTTTTAATAATTAAAATTTAATACATATGATCAATTAAATCGTGTTATTTTTGTCAAAATTAGACTAAACAAATTGATTTGACCGAAAAATAGTAAATCAAATCTTCAACTGGTCTAAATTAATATTTTTTATAGAAAATGACTACAATACCCTATTATAAAAAATGACTAAAATATTTCTGTTATATATATTAATTTTGAGAATCCTAAATTTTAGTCCTTTATTTTTCTATCGTAGGGTTAGGATTTAGAATTTTTAATATATATATATATATATATATATATATATATATATATAAAAGAGTATTTTAATTATTTTCTATAATAAAGGTATTGTAGTCATTTTTTATAAAAAAAATAATATTAATTTAGACCAGTTCAAGATTTGATTCCCTATTTTTTCGGTTAAATCAATTTGTCTAGTCTAATTTTGACAAAAATAACATGATTTAATCGATTATATATGTTAAATTTTAATTACTGAAAAACATCTTTAAAAAAAGACGTTTTAGACGTCTTTATCTGAGTGACTCCCTTTTTAGATTGCATAATACACTCATAAAACATCAAAACACTTTTTTTTTTTTTCCTGGTAACACACCATATCAGCTGTAATAAAAAAAATAATTTGCTGCTGCCTTACATCTTTGAATTAATAATGAAAACAAATAAAATATAGTGTTCTTAATAATCTAAAACACTTACTATTCATGGAGTACGAGGTGATGCACTTTTAATAATCTGCAAAGTAATGCAGTCGTCTAAGATAGAAATTGCAAGCTAGCTAAAGACATACGAATATACAAATATACAATTTTTCTTAAGTTTATTAGATAGAAATTGCAAAGTAATGCAGTCGCTGTATAACCTTACACTAATTATTTTTCTTGAGTTTATTAGTTAAATGAGTTTATTAGTTAAAGACATACGAATATACAATTTTTCCTATTATCTTCCGAAATTATGTATTCTTAAAATATAAATTATTAGGCTGCGTTTGTTTACAGAAATAGGATACTGAAATAGAGATATAGACACAAAATCATATTTTACAGAGGAAATATGAACAAAGACAATGTATTCAGAGACACTAAATTAATGTATTTTGTATCCATCCTTATAAGAAAGATACAAAAACACTAATAAGAGACACAACTTATTTTTTATTTTTTATTATTTTTGTTAATTTTTTATAATTATATTTTTATTATTATATTTTTTGAATGAAAAAAATAAAAATAAATTTAATTTTCATCATTTATTTTAGTTTATTATTAAATAGAATATAAAAATACAAAATTTTATGTCTTTATCTTTTATATCTTATTTTTATTATCTTATTTTATTCTATTCTCGTAAACAAACGCAGCATTAATTACGACAGTAATCGCTCTAGTTTAATGTTGTTAAAACAATATTACATAGTTAAAAAAATTATTTAAGTTTTACTAAGAAAAGTTTACTAATAATAATTATTGAAATCTTTCTAAGAATAAAGTAACTATTATAATTAAGTTATGTAGTATAATATACGATGGAAATAAATGTAAACATAAAAAAGAAAATTTTTAAATATATTGATATATGGATAGTTCAATAATTTTTAATCGTTTATTTTAATTATAAAAATATATATAATATATATAATTAAAATAAATAATTAAAAATTACTGAAATATCTGATTGCTAATATACTTGAAAACTTTTCATTTATTATACATCGTTAATAACTTTACAACTTTGGCACATCAGCACACATGCAAATTGAAAGGGTTATTTAAGTATTTAATTTATTACCTGTGATAAATGGAGAAACCCCACACATCGAAGAGACATTTCGGTGTCAAATTCATCTAGGCCCTTGTTCTATAGTTTTGTGACACGTAACAAATTTCCTTGTAGCTTATATATAGTAGTGGTGCCATTGTGGGAATCAATAATGAAATTATTCTTTGAGAATTAATTCTTTTAGCTAACATTTTATTCAATTTTATTTTAGCGTAAAATAACAATTAAATCTCTAAAAATTTAAATTTTAGATTAATTCATCTTTAAAAAAATATTAATTAAATTTTTTAAAATTGTAAAAGATAAATACAATATATTTTTTCATTGATTCATTATATAAAATTTAATGATAATATTTACGTGTATCATTAATTATAAAGATGTGTATGTTTATAGAAGCTCAATATAAAAATAATAACTTTTGAAACGAAGGATTTATAATAAATATAAAATAGGTGATGAGATTAGTTTACGAAAAATAATAAATTTTCGTACTATTCATAGACGAAAATTTACGTATTTGTTATTTTAAAGAATTTAAGTAATATTTTTTTAGGAATTACTGAAATTGAAATTTTTAAAGATCTAATTATTATAATAATTTTTATTTTATTTTTTTTTTTTTGGTTGTTGGACGAAAAGAATAATGGTAATTTTCTAGTTAAATTTGTGGTTTAGACATAATTCTTTGCCTAACATGTATGCTAATAAGTAATAACAAAATCTTATCTCATTAAGCTAAGCTAAGTGAGATTAGCTTGATAGATACTATTCAAACTTTTTCTTTTGTATTGTATCCCTTGTTTTATCCACTTTAAGTATCTTTGTTTCGGCCCAAATAAACTTTTAAGCCTTTGAATCCATAACGACAGAAAATTAAAATCCTCCATGGATTGGATTGATGTATATATGTTTTGAATGTGCTTTTTCTATGTTTTCACAAAAGCTAAAGAAAATTCTAAGAAGATGATAAAAATGTACCTAAGAAAATGAGCTGTATTTTTGTGTTGACGTGGACACCTTCTTCCGGAGCCCGTACGATGATCATTGTTCTCACTCTACAAAGATTTTCATCGGTCACTCATACACATAAGAACATTAATTCGATCAAATATATTTAGTCAAATATATTAAATTATTTAACGTTTTATAATATTATTTTTACATAAATATATTTTCATATAAATAATTACTGAAATTTTATTATCCCAGGTATGATTTTCAGTCTCCACGTTGCAATTCAAAATTTCATTGAAGTGCAGCCACAAAATGCTCCTTTTGTTTTTGTTCTGCTTTTTGTTTATTAAGAGTACGGTTTATTTAAGAAGCTTAACAATGAGACATTTGTGCTAAGTGCCCGACAAGGCGAACCTGAAAAGATCTTTTGAGGTTTTGCTACCAAATCTGAATTCTGTTCCAGGATTCCTGTTGTGGTGTTCAGTGGTGACTGGCTTGAAAAGAAAACAATGAACCTTTAATAATCTTTGAGCATATGGGACACATGCATTATATTATTGCACTTTATTTTTGAACAGAACACACTCATTATTATTGTTTTTGAGTTTACCAATGTGGTTCATTTACGACATCTATCTTGAGCTAGGATTTTAAATTCAGGCTGTGATTCTTACGGTATTGTCATGATTGCAGATATTGCAACTTGTTAGTTGTTACAATTTCACGTCTATCAACAATATACATTGTTTCAAGGGTAATACTAGCATGAAAAAGTAAAATTTTTTTGGCCAAAAATGAAAATTATACTTTTACTGAAGAAAAAAATTGTCAAAAACATTTATCATGTGTAATGTGCATGTTTTTATAAATTTAGTAAAAATATTCACTCAGTATTTAATTTTATTTTTTATTAATTTTTTAATTATATTTATAAATATTAAGTAACTTCATATTTTAAATGAATTTTTGAATATAGGTAAATTAAGTCTAATAAATTATTAATAGAGATATAATTATTTATATAACTCTTTATTGATTTAAATTTTTGCAATAATTTTTTTTATTTCTTATAGGATTCCTATAGATTAAAGACTAATCTGTCAAGGGTCAAAGTTTTATTTAAGGATTTGTTACTGTCAATTGATTGTTGTATGTTGTACAAGACAATATTCAAACTCCTAATACTTGCTTAATCATAAGTTAATCACTCAACTAACTCAACTTGGTTAATATATACAACCGGTTGTTGAATAATACGATTACAAATCACAATTAAAAATTTAAACTACGGACTGCACTATATTCTGTAACGAATGAGTAGTGATGACAATGAACGTTGAGCGATAGTGGCAAATGCAGATTATAATACACACTTAGAAAATCTTACACTTGAGCGTTAAAAAAAAAACCCTACATATAGCAGCACCACCTTAATTAATTAATTAATTAGCATCAAGGACTTGATCATGGCATATATACATTTATTGAGAGCTAGAAATTATTGAGAGGAAACTTCCCACACCTTAATAAGTAACTGAGTCCTAAAATTTTCCTCCGCCTTAAAAAAAAAATGAAGAATTGCTTGGCCACGCACGCACCATCATGCATATTTATTGCGATTGAGAAATTGTTGGGAGGAAACTTCCCAACTTAAACGTGTAAAATTATTAGTATTTATTTGATATGTCACATGTGTTCGCTCACTTATAAAGACAAATGTATATATACAGTTTCATATAATTTTACGTATGATTTAAAACATTGATCATATTAATTTGTATTGCATTAGTTATATATATGGTTCTATGTCAAGCAATTAAATTAACAAAGAGAAGGTATCAAATATCAATCATTATTTCCTTGTGGGTACGTGGTAGGAGAATTATATAATAATGCTATTGCATTTATTTATATATGCCGCATACATATGATATGCAATAAGCTATGCTTCAATGGCAGCTCAAATTAATGGGTACTAAAATGGCTATTTATGTCACAAACACATAAAAGAAAGTGACTGCAACGTTTGTAACACTTTCATGGCTGCTGTAGTATTAAATGTTCATGGCCTACCATAATGAAACATCGTTATCTTATATATTATAACAAAAATACAAGTTCAAATGCTTTATTTAAAAAGGTTGCGTTTAGATTCTATCTATGAAATAGAATATGGAGATAAAGAGAAAAATGCTGATTTTTTTTTTTTTTTGGATAGAAAGATTGTGTCTCTGTTTCTTTATTTCACCACAGTTAAACAAATATTTGGGTTTATTATTTTTGTATTTCTATATTTAAAAAATTATCTAAACCCATGAAATGATGTTTCGGCTGGCTATAGTTAGTGGTAAGACCTATAGATTTTTATCCATCCTCATGAACTGAGAAAGTTAAGAGTCCTTAGAGAAAGATGCTGTTTCATCTTTGCTTTCTGTCACTTGTATTGTCATATATACATGGAGGAATAAGTAACACTATCGCACTATTAAATCTTTTGAGTTATTTAATAATGTTAGAATAAAGTATATTTTTTGTCTCGAAGTTTGGCAAAAGTTTTAAAAATACTCCTAAGTTTTATTTTGTTTCAATTTTGTCCTAAAAGTTTTCGATTTGCATCAAATATACATTCGGAGACAAAATTTTCAAAAAATTTAAGACTAATATAACAATAATGCATGAAAATTATGCTTGATTTGCTTGTGTTGAGGGGTTGTTCTTATGAAATTGTTGTTGAATCGATCTTAAATTTTTTGAAAAATTAGCCGTCAAAAATATATTTGATGCAAATCGAAAACTTTTTTTGATAAAATTAAAACAAAATAAAATTTAAAAATATTTTAAAATTTTTATCAAATTTTAAAAACAAAAAATATATTTTACCCATCATGGTATTTTATGAACCCTCATGATGATTTTACAATATCAAGGTTTTAAATTATGATAATTGAGTTACAATTATTGTTCTTATGTCAGTTTATATATAGAATACTCATACGAAAATGTAAGATTCGAGTAAATAAATTATTTGATAAATTTATTTAATTAAATTAATTAATATAATATTTGTTTACATTTTAATTATAATCTTCGTATGAATTCCAATGATCATAACAAATGCGAATTTAAAACCTTGGCACACGTACTCTGTATGCATTGTCCGCATTGTGTGGGACCGGGTATGATGATGTTTTCTTCCAATTAATGCTCAAAACAATGAACAAAAATGTACTATTAGTTCATCTTTAAGCAACATAGCCATGGATGCAAATAAGAAAGTACGAATATTTGCACAAGTTTTCCTGTCTATATCCCCCGAAACTCATGCTATTCTAAATTTGATAAGATGCTTTGTCGCAAGCTCCTCGAAGTTGAAGGACACAACACAACTTCTTTTCAATTTCTTTATATAAAATATAAGTATATAATATCCACATTTAATTAATTTTAGGATCATTTATTCATATAAATAATATTATCAAATTTATATTATCATTTTTTAAATTCATTAACACTGTATTAAAAGAAACATTACTCAAATCTTAAAACCATAATTCATTTCATTTTTTTGGTACACACTCTTAAAATACATGAGTTAAGCCTATTTATTAGCAAGATTACTTAATCAAGATAAATATTTCCTAATCGTTAAGAATCAAAGACAGTGTATATATAGCCAGATAATCTTGCATTGTAACTACTTGATAATACCACTTGTTTGATGGCGTCATCTTCATAGCTTTATAATTTGATAATGGCAGTGACACCTAGCGCTGATAATGGGTAGGGTAGTGTAGGGTTTAGACCCTATCCTAACCCTACCCGCGGATTGAAAATTTTATTAAAATTCTACCCTATCCTATCTGCGGGTTGAGAATTTCTCAACCCTAATCCTAATCGCACCCTAAAATTCTAAACCCTACCCTACCCTACCATACTCGCAGAAATATCAAATCTTTTTAAAATAAATATAAAATTCAATCATTTCGAATTTTATACATATTAATAACATAAAAAATAAAAAACTAATGCTCTAAATTACGAAATTAACTAACTAGTTTTAGTGGTTGTTCACTTATTGTAAGTCATTATATAAGGGAGATTGTAGGTTCAACTCTCACTTCCTTCACTATATACCTAATTTTTATAAAATATGTGTTATATATGAGATACAGGTAGGGTAGGGTAGGGTACACCCTAAACCCGTACCCTACCCTATCCGCAAGCATACCCGGATCGTACCCTATCCTACCCGCAGCGGATTGGATAGCATATCCTACCCGAACGGATTGGATCAAATTGAGTACCCGCGGGTAGGGTATGAATTGCCAGCCCTAGTGACACCAAACTATTATAGTGCATGCTGATGAAAGTTATGGAGTCTTAATTGTTTGATTTCATTTTGTACAAGTTGATAGTACAAAAAGTTTATAGAATCTTAGTGATAAATAGTAAACTTGTAATGACTTTGAATTCAAATTGCATTCTGACTTTGACTTTCATTCTAAGCTTTGTTATTTGTATACAATTTGATTTAATTTTACTAATATTGTCACTTTTAAAATAAATTTGTAGAATTAATCATTTTAAATAATTTTTTTTAATTTATAAAATAGTTCGATTTTCAATAATTTTATAAATATATCTATTACTTATTTTTCAATAAGACAATACTCAATTAATACTTCATTTTCATTTATCAACTCTCTAATTTTGTAAAATCGAATATCAATATATGTTTGAATCTTCTATAAAATACTGGATTTTTGAAAAGTACAATAACTGATTTGTTTTCACAAAATATCGTTGTTAGAGTACTGTATTTCTAGTTTAATTATTCAAGAATTTTTGTTAACTATATTGCTTGTGTAGCACAATTTGTTGCTACTATATATTTTGCTTCTGTTGTAGAGAGAGCGAATACTAATTATTTTTTTAATGACCACGAAATTACATCAGAATCAAGATGAAATACAAATTCTGAAGGTTTTTTTTTTGTTTCTATATCTTGACCCAATCACTATCAGTGTAGCCAACAAAATTTACGTTATTGTTATTTTCATAATAAATACCATCATCTAAAGTACCTTTGATAAATCAAAGAATTCTTTTTATTGCTTACAAATGGTTGGTATAAAGCTCCTCCATAAATCTACTTAGTAATCCAACTCCAAATACGATATCTGATCTGGTTGCTATCAAATACCTCATACTTCCAATCAAGCTTTTGTAATAAGTGGGACTCATTGCTCTTCCTTGATCTTCTCTCAGAAACTTGAACTTCTTTTTTACTGGAGTATGAACTGGTTTTGAATGCTCCATCTGAAATTCTTTTAAAATATTATTTGCATATTTCTTCTGTGAAATGAAGATTCCATCATCTTTCTGAACAACTTCGATGCCAAGAAAATAAGACATCAACCCCATATCTTTCATTTCAAAATGCTTTATCATAGTCTTCCTTCTATCATTATCTTCAAGTTGTTGCCGGTAAAGATCAAATCATCAACATAAAAGCACACGATCAAGATATCTCTAGATTCAACGAACTTGATATAAAGAATATGCTCAAATAGACATCTTCTGTAACCATTCTAAGTGAAATAAGAATCAATCTTCTTGTACCACGTTTTTTGTGCTTATTTCAATCTGTATAAAACTTTCTTCACTTGTAAATTTTATTTTATTCTCCAAAAATTTCATATCCTGCAGGAGTAAACTATTATTTTTACCTACGAAAGTTTTAAATGCTGACAAATCTATTCATGAAAAAAGAGAAATTATAGTTGTACCCATGAAAGATGGATTTCGTACGACAAAATTATTTAAATATTGAAAAATCACCTAAAAATCCCAAATTACCATTTTTCTAACCCTAATATCAACACCATTCCCCCAAATCTCAACCCTCCCTTTATTCTTTTTATAGATTTTACCATCTTTACGAACACCACTGCCGCTGCCAACCGTAAGCCCCACCTTCAAAGACAAAGGGAACTTCGGCGGTGCACTGCCTGCCGCTAGGGACTGGATCTAGTCTTCCACGCCTTCTTGCATCACCTCCTGGTAGAAAGCAAGCGTCCCACGTGCACCACTTGAAGAAATCCACAATTCTTAACGACCTTGAATGTGTCATGGACGGTAGTGAAACGACGACACCTTTATGTCAGAATCGCCGCTCTCATGGTAATTTGAGGGTTTTAGGTGATTTTTTAGTGTTTTGATCATTTTGTTGTACGAAACCATGTGTAGGATTGGTAGTTTTTTTTTATGGATAGATTTATCAGCATTTAAAACTTTCGTGGGTAAAAATGGTAATTTACTCTATCCTGCAAGTTGCTCAACATACACTTCTTCTAAAGTGCCATTTAAAAATACAAATTTAACATCTGTTTGATGTATCTTCAATTTATTTTGAGCCGAAAGTAAAATAATCATACAAATATTGCTAATCTAATAACAAGATCGGAGAAAATAATACTTCAAAGTAATCGATACTTGGCTTTTGTTTGTACTTCTTAGCAACTAATCTTGCCTTAAAATTATCAACTTTACCATTGAGTTTGTACTTAGCTTTGTAAATCCACTTTACTCATATTGGCTTTTTATCTGCAGATAAATCTGTTAGCTCCCAAGTGTCATTTTTCTTAATTAATAGCATGAATCTCTTCATCTGTTGCATTCTTTCAATTGTTGTCTTTAGAAGCTTCTTTATAATTCATTGGCTCACAATCTGAAAATAAAGTAAAATTGATTCTTCATCAGATGGATCATTATCATTGCCAACTTAGTAATCCGTCAATCTATCAGGTAGCTTGCTCTCTTTGAGATCTTTTAAAAGATTCTGGTTGTAAAACAATGTCTGGTTGTACTTTTTCTTCTTCAACATAAGTATTTAGAATTACAGCCTACTGCTTTTTTGTCTTTCCATTTCAGTCCCACATGCCTTTCTCATCAAATGTCACATCTTTGCTGATGATCACCTTATTTGATTTTGGATTATATAGCTTGTATGTTTATGAGTTTGTGCTATAACTGATAAAGATACATTCCTCGCCTTTGTCATCTAGTTTCTTTCTTAATTGATCTGGTATGTGGACATAAGCAATATACGCAAAGACTCTGAAATGATGAATGGAAGATCGTTTTCCACTCTAAGCTTCTTCAAGAGTTTTATCATGAACACTTTTTGTTGGACATCTATTTAAAATATGTTGCTGTTGTGATTGCTTCCCCCTAAAATTCTTTAGGCATTTGTTTTGACTTGAGCATGCATCTGATCACATCCATGGTGGTTCTGTTATTTCTTTCAGCAATTCTATTTTATTGAGGAGTATATCTAGTTAGTTGGTGTTGAATTTCATGTTGCTTAAAGTAATCTAAACGTGCAAGATATTCTGTTCCTCTGAATGTTTTGAGAATTTTGATTTTACAACCACTTTGTTTTTCGACAACACCTCGAATGTCTTGAAGGTATCACATGCTTTTGATTTTTGCTTCAGAAAATATACTCATGTGTATCTACTAAAATCATCAATAAAAGGGATAAAGTACCTGCTACCACTATTTGCTTGGAACTTCTATAGAATAAAGATCTGAAAGCATAATTTTAAGTAATTTTCTGGCTCTCCATGACTTTTTTTTTGTAGGGAATGAATCTCTGTATTTCTTTTTTAGTTGACAAATCTCACAAAGACAATTAGAAATATAAACCCGTGATAAACCATAAACAAGCCTTTTTCTTGATAGATAGTTTAGGCCAGAAAAATAAAAATGCCCAAACCGCATATGCCACAACCAGCTTGTAAGATGGATTAATGTGTTGAATTTTTAATGAAAATATTTTATTTGAAGTCATCTTTACTTTATCTATGAACCTTCTATTTTTGTCAAATATAGTATAATATTCGTAATAAGTTATCATCTTATATCCCTTCTCAGATAACTGTCCCATACTAAGTAAATTATAATCAAATTCAGAAGCATAGAAAATATCAGAAGTATAACGTCGAGAATCCTCTTTCAATCTAATTGGTATTCACCATTTTTCTCTAATATGGATCTTTGTATTATTACCAAATTTTAATATAATAGTTTAACTGAATCATCTAATAAAAAAAATAATTATTTTCTATCAGACATATGATTACTATAGGCATTGTTCAAACACTATATACTTTCATTTCAGCACATAAATTACTTGTAAAAATTAAAGTTTGAGTACATGGATTATAATCAGTATTCCAATGCTGATTTTCTACAACATTTGCTTGATTGTTATTTAATATTTATCATTCTAAATATGTAATTTGTTACTTCATGTCCATACTTTTCACAATGAAAGCAGTAAAAATAGTTTTTTATTGATAAAAATTGCTGCAACCTTTTCCTCAGTTGACAAGCCTAAAATTTGTTCCACCTCTTTTTTGATAGGTGGTATAAAATTGTTACAACTTTTTTTTTATTATAATTGACATGACCTTTCCTCTGAAACTCCCTCTACCTCTACTTTGATAATTGAAACCTCGATCTCGTCCTTCTTGTGTACGACTTGATTCTGCAACATTATTTAAATTCATCCAACTTTTCAGAGCCTCTTCGATTGATTTTTTTTTACTTCTCCAATATTCTATTAATGTGACTTTCCATGGTTCCTTGTAATTTTGCAATTATCATGGTATCCATATCGTCGGACTTCAGTATTGTAGTCACCACATAATCATACTTTATCGGCATGGTGCGAAAAAATTTTCTCTACCAATTTACTATCGGACATATCTTCTTTATAGACTCTCATCTTATTGACAAGATCTATAACACATAAAATATTGCTCAATAGTTTCTAAGTTAGACATTTCATACCTTTCATATTCTATTCGCAAGGACTCTAAATTTGCTTTTTGGGCTTTATCTACACCTTTGTATGATAGCTTCAACTTGTTCTAAGCTTCTTTTACATTTTTGGCATTTGTTACTTTGCCAAACACCGTATAATCTACACCTTGATGAATTTGTGATAGTGCCAATTGATCTCTCTTCTGTTGGACAACATATTATCTTTCTTACAATCTTAGTTCAATAAAATTCTACAGGTTCTGAACCTTCAAATAAGTATACATAAAAATCTCCCAATAACTATAATCAAATTTTTCATCTAATTTAAAATTAGATCACACAATATTAAAAGCCTTTATCATACTAAATCTAGAAACAAACAATAATTATGTAAAAATTCTTTCATACTTTACAAACTCTCAAACACTTAATATTGAATTAAACCAACTCTAATACCAATATAAATATAATATCTACACTTAATTGATTCGAAAATTATTCACTTATATAAATGACATTACTATATTTATTATCTCTCAAACTCAGCACGTATAAAAGAAAAGAACAAAAAAGCATCGCTTAAATCTTAAAACCATATATACTCATTTAACTTCTATGGAACACATCCTTAAAATAGATGAGTTAAAGCCTATTTATAGGCAAGAATGCAAGATTACTCAATCAAGATAATATTTCTTAATTGCTAAGAATCAAAGGCGGTGTATGTAGCCAACCAATCTTGCATTGTAACTACTTGATAATACCACTTGCTTGATAACGTCATCTTTATATCTTCATAGCTTTGTAATTTGGTAATGGCAGTGACACCAAATTGATTATAACGCATGCTGATGTAAGTTGTGGAGTCTTTGATGTTGAATTCAATTTGTGCAAGTTGATATTATAAAAAATTTGTAGTCTTAGCAATAAATTGTAAACTTGTAATGACCTTGAATTCAAATTGAATTCTGACTTTGACTTTCTAAACTTTGTTACTTGCATTTGCATACAACTTGATTTAATTTTACTAGTTTTCAAAAAAAATATTTAATTTTACTAACATAACTATAAATAAATGATTAACATTAAAAGTTATTTTAGAGGTCTTATTATAACATTAAAGTTAAGTAACTTTCATGTTTTTTATTTGGGGTTCTTAATTGAACAACCAGTATGAAAATTCTATTACCAAAAGTTTGATTAATTTGTGTTAACCTAATTAAAGTCCCATAACGTGATATAGTTCTCTTAATAAACATGGATTAAATTCTCCGTTAGTAAATTAAGTGTGGAAATAAGCTGCTAGCCCTTAATAAAAATAAATTTATTAATGTGGTTGTGGATGTTTGATTATTGTCATATTACAACTATATTTAAACTCCAATTATTTTTTTTTCTTATATTTGCACATTTTCTTAATGAATGATTGTACTTAATATTCCTCCCCCATATGACTTCTGCTAGAATTTTTTATAGTGGACTTCTATTGATTATTGTTTTTTGTTTTTATGAAAACGGCTTGAATGTTTAAAGCGTGATATTTCTGTAATTCCATGAAGTTGTGGAGTAATCCACTTTGGATTTTTGATATCACTATTTATCGGACTTTAGAATTTCATATAAGATAAGATAATGGTGTCATATTTTGAGTTGACATACACTCTTTCCATGTGAGTTTCACACCCCATTCAATCTACAAGATAAAATGATTACACGTATAGCGTTTCTCAATTTAAAGGAGAGTTGAAATCAATACAAACCCAAAAGTTCCAAGATATCTTTCTGTTTCTGAAGATCAATTTTCTTACTATAATTCTGTTAAAAATGTAGGAACTGGAAAATTCTCTTAATGCAAATGAGGAAGCTCAAGAAGGCAATCATGGACATGGGAGAATGAAAGTAAAGGCACCAGAAAATATCAAATTCTAGATGACAATAGATTCTTCAAGACACATAAGTTGCATTGTCGAATTGTCTATTACCATTGTCCATTATTGTCTCAGTAAAGTTTGAAACATAAAGAATGTCTTTAATCTAACAATTGTTAAAATTTCTACCTTACAACTTTTCTTCCTTTTTTATTCTTTTCCTCTTTTGCTTTGTTCACAAGTTAAATAAAACATTAGGAGGCTTTTCCTTCTTACCCCTTTCTTCTTTTATGGCTTAAAACGAAATCATCATCGTCGTCGCTCTCATCGATGATTCTTTTCTTGGCTTTTATGTCACCATTCCTTGACGGTGGCTGTCGCGGCTTCTGTGAAGTTTCGGTTCTAGATGGTGGCTTTGACGGCTTAACGGGAGTTCCTGTCCGTTGCTCCTTTTGCTTCCTCTGCTTCTTGTCAAACGCTTTCTTAGCTCTGTCAGGTGATAGCAGCCCATGCTCCATTAACCTGCATATTGAGGTATTCATGCCTTGCCTTGTGAATTCTTTGCAAGTCTTAATCCAACACAGAAATGAAGAAAACCACAGTTCTAGAACACTTGAGAACTTGATAGAAAACAATACTCAGGAGTTATACAAAACATATATTGAATTGCCTTGAGATTTTTGATAATATTACACTTAGTACCCTTGTATTTTAATTTGTCAATATAACACTAACTATTCTTGTAAAAATCCCAAGAGGGGTTGGTGTAATTTAACCACTTTGAAAAACAAATGATCATATATCATTTATACCTATCAATACAAAGAAGCATTGAGATCAATGTTTCCCTATTACGGAAGACTGAGTCAGTATCTTATTTTTTGTAAAGTGGGATTAATGACATGGCTATATCTAAAATACAAGGATTCCTTTTCAATCGAAGGCATCGACGCGAAGTTGCATCATATGCATTTTCGAAAGATTATAACAACAGCAAACACTTGTTATGTATACTCATTCAATGAACTCATCTAAACACAAAAATGAAAGTTACCATGAATAACTAATGGAATCAACTGCAGATATTGACATTCACGAGAAAGGAGTATGGTATTCAGTATTCATAGACAGCCTATGACTGATAGTTTCATAATAGCATTGATTAGCTCAGCAAGCAAGTAAATTTCATAAGAAGTAGCATTCGAGATCTCTCGGATGTTTGTAAGAGTAATGTTGTTTAGCACTTTCCTTTTCATAGCTTTTGAAAATCCTATAAGAATGCTGCTAGTAGAAATGAATGCAAACAGCACTTTAATCAATCGATGAAAAAGTTTTCACCTATCAGAATATAAACAACACAAAAGGTTTAAAGACTCATTCAAATTTTCGCACAAGTCCTGTGCAAAAAACTTTGTACATCAATCCTTGCTGCTTCTTGTGGCAATTAGCAATTTATGTTCAACAATGGTTGAGTTGTCGCCATGTGACATCAAGGTTACGGGTTCAAGACGTAGAATCAGCCATGGATAAAATTATCAGGTTAGGCTGCCTACATTACACCCTTTGGGTGCGACCCTTCTCCGAATCCTGCGTTACCACAGCATGCTTAGGCACCGAGCCTTTTTTGTTCTGAACTATACTTGTTATAACTTCTCTGTAGACTATAATATGTTCGTACAGCGGTACACTAAATGAAGAATGTTTATGCCAGACAGGATTTCGTTTACTAATGCCAACCTTAGCAGTTAAAGATGAAAATGTAACTTAAGGTTGACCAATCCAATTAAATTAATTTTTCCTAGGGTATTAATATAGCCAATAAATCTTGTAATTGAGAAAAGATTAAAGCAAAATGGACTACTTATTGGCCAAAGCAAAAGGGATTCCATTAACAAAGGAAAGATCCTTCCAACATCTTTCAATCTATGAAAACAACTACATCATCATACACAAGTCACCAATGTTAGACATGAATGGGAGAGGAATGAGGAATTCACTTGTACAGACGGGGACCATAGCAAAGCTAGTTACTTTAAGGTATGCATTTTGAGTTTAAGTGATGTGCACTTAAACTGCAATCTAATAGCAATGCAAGAATATGCCATGCTATGTTTTAAATTTAAATTCATGTGACTACACATAATGACATCGCAGTTTCTTACATTCTTATTTGATAACAATTTAGTGCATAGAAATTAAACTCTTAAGCTTTCGATAAAACAGCAAAGGCAGTTACACGTTTCATTTACAAAACAGCACAATTATGGTGGTCATCCTAACATAAGGTTATACTGTTTGAGTATTGGCTTAGGCAAATATCTAAACATAGAGCAGATTATATTATGCTAAACATGCGCTAATATATAATATCGTCCTATAAACCAATTAGAATATTCTAACAGATGTGTCTGGGGAATCCAAGCAGCACAGGCTCATAATACTTCAAAGCATCATATTATCAACAGAATTAAATGAAGATGACTTCAACACAAAGATTGAAAAAGTTATTCTATGGTCATGGAGCACTAAATGGATTGTGCCCTGCAGCTATACGCAGTAATAAAGTGACCTTTCAAATACAAGTGTGAATTCTACACTAACAGATGCTAAGCTGTTATTTAATCAATACACAGGCGCAATCAACCTTGGAGCTCATGACTGAAATTAAACTCACCAAAATTCTGCCATTTCACTTGTTGGAATCTGTTTTGACAATGACTCATAGAAAATCCTCAAGGGCTCTTTCTGTTGACACAAGGCACAAAAAGAACATCAAGGACAAGGCAACATTGATTATCACAATACCGCATCTATAAATTGGCTTTTAAATTCCAGGAATCAACTATGGGTTAAGATCAGAACCTGTTCGGGAGGATCATGTTTTTGGCCAGGAAGATTATAGACTTTCTTTACTCTGGTAGTTGTCGTCTTTGTTTTCGTTACTGTTTTGGACGACGACGACGATGGTGTTGATTTTGATTTAACCTTCAAATGTCATTCAAAGTAAAATAAAATCAATACCATCACAATTGAAATCAACACATAGAATTTGATATATAGAAAGGCCATGCTTTATGATTCTATAATTTCCATCATCACAAAATAATCTATTGTAATCAACCACAGTCTACAGCTCAACACTCATGTAAACCGTTAACACAAATTAACAGGAACAATCCATGAACTATGAACTAACTCCCTCCCTCAAGGAGCATCAGCAACATGAAAAATCAAGACTCAATCAATCTAATCTGTTGATTTCCACAAGGTGGCAAAATCCAGCAAATGAAATTTCCAGAACCCCCACAAATAGAAGCAACCCAAATAACAATTGAATCCAACAACACCACCCATATGCCTCCAAAGCCAAAATTGCGCTAAGAATAGCCTCAACATCAATAAAAAGTTGCAATTTTTAATCAAATTTTCCGAAGAATGATTACCTCAGATTTTGTGACAGTGGTTACAGATTTCATCTTGGAATCAGGTGGGCTTCTGATAGAGCCATCGATCTTCTTCTTGAGAGCTAAAGAATCAGTAGCCTTTGGCCTGGAAGGTCCATCTTGTGAAATTCCCTTGAGCTTCACCGTAGCACTTTTGTTCTCTGTAGCCATAAAAACACACACACACATACACACACCCTTATTCCCCAACTATCAACTATAAACCCTATTATTGATTAGATCCGATTTGATTGACTTTGAATGAACGAAGCCAAATTACAATTTCAAGTGTCTCATTCAGCAGAAACATCAAACACAGCATCAATTTTGGATTTCTCTCCAATTGTTTCCGCTTCTCATTATTCTTATCCTTCGTGTTTGTGGAGAGAGATACCGAAAGAGGAAAAGACGGTAACTTTGGAGAGTAAAGGAGTAAAAGGTAATGAATTTGGTTTGGGAAGTAGTTGAGGAAGGAGAGAAGAGCGATGATTTTAAGGTGGGGACATGAATTTCATTTTCTTGGGATTTGGAAGGTTGTTGGTATCGTTGGTTCTTTCGGTCATCAAACTCTGTTGTTTCACTGAATTTCACGGTTAGGGTGGTCGGAACACGTGTTTCTTACAGTTCACATGCTTACGCTGCTTTTATTTTAATTTTTTACTCGTAAGAGTAATGACTATTCACTAATGAGTATTCCCCTAAATATTCTCCTGTTTCCAAAAATGGAAAGGTGTCTATATATAAATATAAAGTTGGTCTACAATTTTTTTAAAGAAAATTTTAATAAATAAATTATTATTTAAAATATTAAAATACAGTAAATTAATCTTTTATTTTATTTGACTAAGACCAATTTTTCAATTTTTTTATTAAAAAATAATTTACAAAATAAGAGAAAATATTTTGATATTTTTTAATTTTGATATTAAAAAAAATTGTATTTTATAGTGTTATTAGAATATAATATATTTAATAAGAGTGTGAAAGACATAAATTTAATCTTCAAATTTATGCATTGAATTTTTAAAAATTTTATAATAAATAAATCTGAGTCTCAGATTTATATACTTAAATTTTTATAAAATTTTATAATACACAAATCTAACTTTTAAATTTGTGTATTTTATTCAAATCAAACTCTCAATTTTCATTCTCTTTCTTTCTTTTCAATAGACTTGACGGTCTGATTTGTATAATAACAATTTAAAAAAAATTAACTCCATATCGCCGAAAATATACCAACCATTTCAATAATATAATGTTACACACCAATTCTCTTCCTCTGAACAAAATTTAGCCACCATTTTGAACGTATACTGTGTACTAAGAATACATATGGGGCCGAGTAAAATCAGATGTGATTTGACTGAGACTTGAACTTAAATAATAATCGAATTTATTTTTGAGATTTTTATCCAATTCTAAATTTAGTAATATCACATTATTTTCGAATCACATTAAAATTGGTTATAGATCCGATAAAATTCGAATCTTGATAAATTTTATGTCAAAAAATTATAATAACATTTATTTATAAGAAGAAAAAAATTGTTATTAAAAAGTTGATATCTATATTTAAACTTAAATTTGTCTATAAATTTTAATTTTATAATTTTTGATCTATTTCTAATTCAATAAGTTTGATTAAAAACGAAACAGAAAGATTGGAATTAAGTTAAAAGACATATACTTTTTTATGGTGTATCACAACATTACCAAAATTTGGATCTCACATCTTTTGAACTTCTAAATTTTTTAAAACAATTATTTCATAATATTGCAACATTGACATAATAATAATTAAGTCAATTACACATCATAATACATATTTAAAGTTTCATGAGAACAAAATGTATATTTTTTTATGCAGGTTCAACGGACTGAGTCTGGATGACCCAAACCCGATTTAATAAATTAGTCGAGCTATTTATTAAATCTCGAGTCTAACTAAATCACAGCTAAGTCGGACCAAAATAATTTTAAAGTAAAATTTAAAAAGGAACAGGACTGAGTCATGAGCACCCCTGTTGGGTACCAAAAGGAAACATAAAAAAAAAGGAAGCATTGTGTCACAGTAAATTTTAGAAGGTTAAATTTAACGGTGTTTGTATAATTTTCTGAAGTGTTTAAAAATATTTTAGACAGTTTCAAAACGTTCTAAAATGTCCTAGAAGATCCCAGAATACCCTAGAAGGTTCTAGAAGACTTTGAAAGGTCATAGAATAATCTAGAAGAGTGTGGATGTATATAAAAGTATGAAGAGTAGTATGGAATAATCTAAAAATATTTAGAAAGTTGTAATAAGATAGATATTTGTAATGAAGGTTCTGGATGATTAATTTAGACAGTTGATTAGATGTAATCCTAACCATCCATTAAGGAGGTGGATGGCTATAAATAGGACGAGAGAGTTAGAGTTTGAGTGTGAGAATCATTTGTAACAAACGCTTGAGTAATAAAGTGTTCTTTCCACCAAAACTTCATTTCTCTTGTGTTCTTAGCTTTCTTGCTAAATACTAAGGGTTACGCTGACTTGGTCTTAATTCAAGAGGTTGAGTAAGTTCGAGTGCCGATACGGTAGTGTTAGAGTGTGTCCAAAGCCGTGACAAATTTGCCATCAGAGCAAGGTTCGAGAGGGAGCACAAATAGTTTGTGGGTATGACTTCTGGTATAACCATGGAGTATGTTGAGTCTCAAAAGGGAAGGGATGCTATTCCTTCTCAATGGGGAGGCAAAAAGGCCCGTTTTTCAAGTGAGCCTAGAGGTAAGCTTTTTAGAAGAGAGTTTTATGTTGGAGAATGTTCTATCCTTTATGGATGAGCGCTTCCAAAGGATAGAACATGACAAGGAGACCCTCGAGACTCACGTATTAGGAGAACTAGATGCTTTCAAAGAAAGTATGCTCCAAATCAAAGAGAAGCTTGAGAATTCCTTGAAGTTATTTGAGGAAGTTCGAGTTTGGTTCGATGAGGCAAAATATCGACTAACCATTATAAGGGAGACGACAAAGATTGATCTCCCAAAGCCAAAGGAGTTCAAGGGTGTGAGGGACGCTCGAGAGGTGGAGAACTTCCTATAGTAAATAGAGATGTACTTTGAAGGCCAAGAGTTGGTCGAAGAAGCAACAAAGGTATGCACTTTAGCTCTCTACCTTTTTGAGAATGCTACTTTGTGGTGGAAGAGAAAGTGCGTAGATATGAAAAATGGTACTTGCAAGATAGCCACATGGAAAGATTTCAAAAGAGAGTTAAAAAGATAATTCTTTCATGATAATATGGTCTATGAAGCAAGGAAGAAGTTGAGGGAGTTAAAGTGCAAGAGTACGATTAACGACTACATAAGGACGGAATTCACTACTCTTACGCTTCAAATCCCCAACTCCAACCTTGGACAAAGCAAGAACTACAAAGAAGGATGTTAAGGATATCGATGAGGTCATCGTGGTAGCCGAATCACTCATTGAGTATCATAGAGGAGACTCTAAATCTAAGTCTTCCTCCAAACCTAGTTCTACTAAAGGTGGGGGAGACAAGGGGAAGAGTTTCTCAACCAAGTAGGAAGGAAAATACTCTTCAAAGAAAGAGTACGAGGAAAAAAAGAAAGTTTTCGTGCCCAAAGGAGGATGCTTTATGTGCAAGGGACCACACCAAATAAAGGACTGTCCTAAGTTAGGGACTCTGACATCTATCGCCGAAGAATGAGAGGCTCAATCTCAAGTAACTAAGTGTGTTGGATCTATCCAACTCATGAATGCCGTGAAGGACAAAGAGGCAAGCATTGCAGAAATGAAAGGCTTAATGTATGTCAAAGCCTTTATCAATAAAAAATTCGCCATGGCTATAATCGACACTGGTGCTACAACAACTTCATCATGCCTAATAAAGCAAAGAGATTTGGGTTGAAGATCATCGAAAAGAATGGCTCGTTCAAACCCGTGGATACCAAGGGTGAACCCCCTTAAGGGAGTGGCAAAAGAGGTTGAGATGACTCTTAATTCTTGAAAGGGCCTTGTGGATTTCTCAGTAGCACCCATGAATGATTTCAAAATAGTCATCGGACTCGATTTACAAAAGAAGACAAATATAATACCTATGCTATACTATGACATAGTATGCGTCATGGAAAAAGGGTCTCCATGCATGGTCCCTACAGTCTCTAAAGGTAGAGGACAATCGATGCTTTTTGCTATGCAACTCAAGAAAGGGTTTAAGAAGGAGGAAATGATGTCTTTTGCTCTACTACAAGTGGAGTCAACATTCGAAGGAGAAGCTATTTTTCCTAAAATCAAGAAAGTCCTTGAAGGAAATAAGGATGTGATGCCTCTCGAGTTGTCGAAACAACTACCACCTAGGATGAAGGTGGACCACAAGATTGAATTGGAGGTAGGAGCGAAACCACTTGTCTCAGCACCATACAGGATGACAGTTATTTCCATGTCGAAGGAGATATTTTGCATACCATCAAGGAAAGGTTGCATCATGATCCCTTAGCCAAGAAATTGGTGGAATTGGCTAGAGAAGGTAAGACTAAACGATTTTGACTAGAAGACGACCTTCTCTACACCAAAGGGAGAAGACTATACGTTCCTAAGTGAAAAAATATAAGGAGAAAGCTAGTGAAGGAATGCCACGACACCAAATGGGCTGGTCATCAAGGCCAACGAATGACCTTGGCACTTATTGAATCTTCCTATTATTGGTCTCAAATGAGGGATGAAGTAGAGAGTTATGTAAAGACTTGTTTTGTGTGCCAACAAGATAAGATTGAAAACACGACATCAAATGGATTGTTAGAACCTCTGCCGCCGCCAGAGCGATTGTGAAAAAGTGTGTCTTTAGATTTCATCTCTGCCTTACCAAAGTCTGAGGGGTTTGGATCTATTGTTGTGGTAGTGGATCGATTTTCGAAGTATGCTACCTTTAGTGATCGAGATCCATGCTTCACAGGACGACTATGGACAAAGCTGTTCAAATTCCTTGGGTCGGAGCTTCATTTCTCAACAAGCTTCCATCCTCAAACCGACGGACAGACTGAGAGAGTGAATGCCTTACTCGAGCGTTACTTGGGACATTTTGTAAGCGCTAATCAGAAGGATTGGATAAAACTCCTAGACATTGTTCAGTTTTCATATAATCTGCAAAAGAGCGAGTCCACAAGAAAGAGTCCATTCGAGATTGTGACCGGATAACAGCCACTTACACCACACTCTCTTTCTTCCTCTTACTCAGGGAAGAGCTCTGAAACTTATCATATGATTAAATCATGGGAAGAACAAGCAGATATCTCTCGTTCTTACCTCGACAAAGCTGCAAAGAGGATGAAGAAATGGGCAGATAAGAAGAGGAGACATGCAAGCTATCAAGTGGGAGATAAGGTAATGATTAAACTTCTTCCACAACAATTCAAAGCCTTTCGCAAGGTTCATAAGGGTTTAATCCGCAAATACGAAGGGCCATTTGAGATCATTGGACGTGTTGGGAAGATTGCTTATAAAGTACAACTCCCTCCCTCTATGAAGATCCACCAAGTCTTCCATGTGAGTATGCTTAAACGATATCATGAAGACCAAGATGATCCGAGTAGAGGTGACTCAAGTCGTGCTCTGCCTGTGGTGATTAGGTCCTTTGATAAAGAAATCGAAGAGATCTTAGCTAATCACGTCGTGCGACGAAGAGGAGTACCACCAAGTATCCAATACTTGATCAAGTGGAAAGGACTCCCGATAATCGAAACTAGCTGGGAAGCTCGTGAAGATCTGTGGTAATTCCAAGAATACCTAGAGTGCTATCATGAACAGAACACGACGAAGACGTCTGCACATTAGGTGGGGGAGAATGTCACAGTAAATTTTAGAATGTTAGATTTAACGGTGTTTGTATAATTTTCTGGAGTGTTTAAAAATGCTCTAGATGATTCCGGAACGTTCTAGAATATCCTAGAAGGTCCCGAAATACCCTAGAAGATTCTAGAAGACTCTAGAAAGCCATAGAGTAATCTAAAAGAGTGTGGATGTATATAGAAGTATGAAGAGTAGTATGGAATAATCTAGAAGTATTTAGAAAGTTGTGGTAGGATAGATATTTGTAATGAAGGTTCTGGATTATTAATCTGGACCGTTAATTAGATTTAAGTCTAACCATCCATTAAGGAGGTAGATGGCTATAAATAGGAGAAGAGAGTTAGAGTTTGAGTGTAAAAGTCATTTGTAACAAACACTTGAATAATAAAGTGTTCTTTTCACCAAAGCTTCCTTTCTCTTGTGTTCTTTTGTGTTCTTAACTTTCTTGCTAAATACTAAAGGTTAGGCTGACTTTGTATTAATTCAAGAGGTTGAGTAAGTTCGAGTGTCAGGGTAGCGTTGGAGTGTGTCCAAGGCCATGACAGTTGACTTAAGATATTACTTTCTAAAGGATAATAATATTTAAAAATATTTAAATTTTCAATAATAATGAAAAACAATACTGATACATAAATATAAAAAATCAACTACATCGAGAGATATATATTTGGTGTTGTTGAAAATATTTGATTGAACTGTTATAAAAAGTTTGAGTATTTTGTATGATCGATTTGATTATTTTATTTTCATAATTTAAATTATTTTCATAAATAATTATTTAGTAAAAAAATGTATAAAGTAATATATATAAATATAAACTTGTATATTTATATTATGATTAATTTAATAGTTGATTTTTATATTCGTCTTGTGAAACAAAAACCTTAAAATATTGTGAAACAAATATCATCATCGATACACCACACCTGTCTTTCCTTTTTCTGCTATAACAGAATCAGCACTTTCACACTTTGATCAAATTCCAAATAAAAGAAGATAAACAAGTGATCAAATTTCAACAAAGTATGAGCTCTCTACAAAAAAATATACTTGCTATAATTTAAGAGTGGCTTATTCGGAAAAGTCTATTGTACCAAATGGAATGAAGCAACATATGAAACAAATCATATTTTACAGGCTTATAATGCCACACAAAATGTTTTTGCACCTTCTTCACCCTCTTATGCATCTCCAAGTACTTCTCTTCAGATATTGAAAGCAGAATGCTCCTCAAATTCGGAATATCTTTCTCCGCGACGAACACGGCGAAAGATTCCCAGTTCAAGACCTCAAAGAGAGGTGGTATGAAGTTATCAGATATGATCACCGGAACACATTCATGGAAGATCGCCTCCACGACACGGGGGCTGTTAACTTCATGCCCTCTAGCACAAATGCAGAACTTGCTACTCTTCATTAGCTCAATGTAGTTTGCATTGCCCTTCACATGTGGCAATGGACCTGATATTTTCATGTCAGGTTCTTTGTTCTCCCAGTGATTAAGCAGAGTTGGCCGAACATAGCCGTGTAATCCGCCGGCGAAGAATGCAAGGATAGGCCTCTCGGAAGGGGGGTTTCCCCCTATGTTTTTGGCAGGGTTGTTGGGTGATCTTATGTATGTTTCTGGAAGAGAAACATCCTTGCCTATTTTGAATCCTACTTCGATGTCCGCGTTGCAGAGGGCTCTGATGCAATTTAGAATTCGCCCTCTTGTCTCTGCAGGAGCCTGGTGATGAGAAATGGTGCTTGTTAAAACTACCCTTCCCACTCAATTTACTGGTCAAACTGCTTCAACAGAAATTCATGATTCAATCATACATGGGCTAGTAGACATGGCATCATGCATGAAATACTACAATCCATAACTAACAAGATAGAATTTGGGGAGAAATTTACTAATGCTACTTATCAAAAGTTATCAATGATGCAAATTACAATATGTTTATTTAAGGTCTTCCTCTGTGCTTTCTTTTCAATCCTGCTCTAAGATCGGAGCGATTAGCAACCATCCCTTATTCCACGGATGACCCCTATAGTTGCTGTGGTTATCATATTTAATGAGAATTTGCATGAACATGAGCAAGACAATGATGCAAATTGCAATGTAAGAGAGAACACAAGCAGACACTACATTGATTATCTTGAATACAAGAACAAAATTTGGAAATATTGTAGATGTGTGGAAAGAGGCATACCCAATCATGGCAAGCAACGACAAAGTGATCTGCTCCATCAGTTCTACTCCAAAATGGATACTTTCCTGCAATCATGTCCACATACTTTGCCATGTATTGGATTAAGTTCGAACGATTGTGTGAGTTTCGAACATAGATAGTCAACTGCAACAATCTTGAACTGAAAGGTATGTAGAACAGGTGAGCCGATTCGGGATCTTGAGTGACAAAGTGTTTGTTTTCCTCCATTAGTTTCATGAACCATCCTTCAGATGCATATATTCCATCCAGTAAGGGCTCATGAAAGATCGGTCTGTCTCCATCTTTGTAGATGTAAACTTTGAGCATCTTCTCCATTAGTTCATAACTCCTACACAGTCATGATTATTTGAATGATATCAGTTAAACCAAGACAGAAAAAGATATATGATGGTACTAGAATGGTGATCCGGACAATAAAATAATTCGATGTTACTGACTTTACTAAGATCATTTGCATATAATGAGGTGAGCGGATTCATAAGCCAAAGATAAAAACTAACATAATAACAAAATGAATCTATTATCAACTTAAATCAATCTAAGATGTAATAAGATATTAATAGTTCAACCAGAATTAGGCCATTTAATCACATTGACAATTATTCATCATACCTTTTGAACATGGAGACATTCCTGTAGAGAGGTAGGTAAAGTCTCGAATCATTCGTGATGATAGGTGCATTTTCGATCTCAAATCTTGCATGAAATATTTCCTGATCAACAGCTGAAGACCTTGTTGGTTTCTAAAAACATTCAAAATCGAGACGAATAAGAAATCTACTGGTGAAGTTCAATCTACAATACTGATTTTTCAACCCATCATTCAGTTACATACCACTAATTGGGATGAATCATGACTTTGCTGCAACAATAAGTTCATGTCGGATATCGAAACTACTTTAGAGGGCTTCCCTTTGGGATTCTTTTTAGTCACATACTTGCCATTACCAACCTTTGAATTATTACCCAGCAAAGAACCAGAACTCTCACCCTTTGTCGTGTCTTTTTTCGCCAAACTTGAATTGGACATGACAGACATCATTGGACTTGTTGAATCTGTTTCTGAATTTAGCGATGTTTGATTTGACAATGCCACCATACTCTGTGGTGCTGGTGCATGGTTAGAAGGTGCACTATTGATGGATGAACCATTGCCATTATTGTGAACTAGTGAACTTCTATCTTGATCTAATTGGGATGCAGGAGTTGAACCATTTGGGTGTGTATTATCAATATTACCCTCCAGTTTAGAATCAACCATAGATGCATCCATTGAGAAACTAGTAATCTTGCCAGCAAGGGAAGTAACAAATTCACTATATGGAAGTTCAGAAAACTGAACCACTAAAACTATAACTACTATCACTCCTAACAATGAAATTAACCTCTTGGTTTCAGCATGACACAGGAATTTGAATCCCAGATTCATCTTATAATTTGCAAAAATGTAAAAAAGGTACCAAGACTTAACTGGGAAGCTATGAACTGAAACTTCATTGAACACCCATCATCAAATGCTGCTCAAAGTTCAAATCTTTGGACTTCAATTAAAATCAATGGGCTAAAAAATTCCATGATCAAGTTCAGGTTTGTGGAAAAAGCATAGTTTTGAAGATTGCCACGTGTCATCCAAATGCAGCTATTAACGAGTTAACTTCCTCACCTCTTGAGATGTCAGAAGAAGAAATTGAAGCAAACCCATTGAGATTAACCACCGAAAGTTAGAACTTTGGATCTTGTGCTATGGCTTCGTAGTTGAGAAGGGAATACTAGAATGGATCAGTTTTGTTACCGACAAAAACATAGGAAACAGGGAATGTTTTTTGTATCTGGGAAATTAAAGAAAAAAAAAAAGAAAAGAAAAGATCTAAGATCTAATATGTAACCAGCACGCGAAGAATAAGTCAAACACTCTTAGGGTCCAAACTACTACATGTTAATGTGATAAGTAATAACCTTAGAATTTTAGTAATAATAAATTAATAATAGTGCATTCCAATTAAATGAACATCATGTTAAAGAAAAGAATTTGGATCCTCTAAATTTTGAATTTTCACTTTAGAAGGTAAAGTATGATTTTTCATCCTTAAATAATTTTTCTCTTATATTTTTTCTTAGTCCCACTTATGAAATAAATAGTAAAAGTTCACACTTTACTTTTTAAAGTAAAATTCAAACTTTAGAGAATCTAAATCTTAAAAAAAAAGTGATACAGTGTCAAAGGTCTATTATTTATTACTATTCGAGGAGTAAAAATAATTCATGAATGGAAATTTGAGCTGCTGAAAAGAGTTAGCTTCTTATTTGTATTTATGAGTAATTTCTGAATGAAAAAGTTTGGTAATTAAAAATTTTTAGTTATAATTAGTGTTCATACCCTGGCCCAATAAATAGGGCCCAAGATCTAAGCAAAGAAGCCCAACCCAAAGGGTTGGCCCTCCTCCAGTACCAGCCCTCATCCCAGAAGTCGGTACTAAACACGACCTGCTCCAAAGAAGTCGGATACGAGGGTTAGCTGGCAGATAACACTCATTCGAATGAGTAACTGCCCCTAGAAACTCTCTAACCACTTCAAGGAGCCATATCTTAACCTCCCTAAGATATGGGAACGGTTATCCGCCTAAAAAGGTGGCACTACTTCAGCGGTGGTTATTGGTTCACCACTATAAATACCCTGACTTCCCTCAGGTATCACTAAGTCCAATACATTCTAAACCTGCTTATACCCTTGCTAACTTAGGCATCGGAGTGTCTTTGCAGGTACCACCCCCCATTCTTTCACACGTGCAAGTCGGACGGAGGAACACCGAGTTTCGGGCAAACGCGATAGTCTCCTCCCTCACACGTTTGGGCCTACCAACGTCATCCGGCCCACCAATCTCTGGTTACCCACCGTAACATTGGCGCCGTTGCCGGGGACCCGAGAGATCAACCAGTGATGGCGAAAAGATCCCCTGAAGAAGGTCATGTGGAGACAGATTCTGATCAAGAGAATTTGAACACCGGAAACAATGAAGCAGATCAGAACCTCCACCAGGAAGCTAATGATCAACATAGGGAAGGCACCTCCGGAATCAAAAATCCGAAGGTGAACTCCTCGGAGGGGCGCGAATCAGAAAAAGAAGGACCCTCCCACACTAGTGAGCTTATGGGATTAATCCATAGCCGCCTCGAGCAGCTAGAACAGGAGCGGAAACGACAAAAGGAAGCTGAAAAGAACCTAAAAGAGGAGATGGAGCGACGAAAAGAGTTAGAAAGAAAACTCTTAAAATTAGAATCCTTCCTCAAAAGTCGGGATTCCCACGACGATAAAGAACATTCTCCCTTAGGAGAGAAAGATCCGTTTAGCGAGGACATAATGAGGGCAAAAGTTCCGAGAAACTTTAGAAGCCCCGATATGGACCTCTACGATGGAACCACCGATCCAAAGCATCATCTGAGCAACTTTAAAAGTCGGATGTATCTGACCGACGCTTCTGACGCTACGCGATGCAAAGCTTTTCCGACAACCTTGTCAAAAGCAGCGATGAAGTGGTTCGACAGCCTCCCTCCGAGGTCAATTACCAGTTTTGAAGACCTCTCAAGAAAGTTCTTGATGAGGTTCTCCATCCAGAAGGATAAAGTAAAGCATGCACCAAGTCTCCTGGGAATAAAACAGGAGGTCGGAGAGTCCTTACGGGCCTATATGGAAAGGTTCAACAAAGCATGTTTGGAGATTCAAGACCTGCCCACTGAAGCAGTCATCATGGGGCTAGTCAATGGTCTTAGAGAAGGTCCCTTCTCACAGTCCATATCAAAAAGACACCCCGCCTCTTTAAATGATGTACAGGAAAGAGCCGAAAAATACATCAATATGGAAGAAAACGCTAGGCTAAGAGACCCAAGTTTGCGACTCGGGCACCCTCCCTCAACGAAAGAGAGGGAGAGGGAAGCGAAGAAGAAGGAAGAGCTCGGCCTTGATAGGCCAAGAAAATATCACTCTTATACTCCATTGAAAGTCCCTGTAGTGGATGTATACAGAGAAATTTGTAACACCGAAAGGCTGCCTCCCCCCAGACCTATTAAGAATAAAAAAGGGGGAAGTCGCGGGGATTACTGTGAGTACCATAAGATATATGGGCACTCTACAAACGACTGTTACGACCTTAAAAATGTGATAGAAAAGCTGGCCAGAGAAGGTCGGCTTGACAGATATCTCATAGAAAGGTCGGACAGTCATGGAAAAAGAAAGCGAGATGATATGGACAAAAGAGACCCACCACCGCAAACTCCGGAAAGACATATCCATATGATCTCAGGAGGGTTTGCAGGAGGGGGACTCACGAAATCCTCTCGTAAGAGACACCTCAAGAGAGTGTACCAGGTTGAAGAGGGGTCCTCCGACCTCCCAACCATTTCATTCACAAAGGAAGATGGGCGAGGAATAATCCCTGGGCACGACGACCCAGTGGTAATCACCATGATCCTGGCAAATGCCCATCTACACAGAACACTAGTAGACCAAGGAAGCTCGGCGGACATCCTATTCAAGCCCGCCTTCGACAAGCTAGGTTTAGACGAGAAAGAGTTGAGAGCCTACCCCGACACCTTGTACGGACTAGGTGACACGCCAATAAAGCCACTAGGATTTTTGCCCCTCCACACCACCTTTGGAAAGGGGGAGAAATCAAAGACTCTGAGTATAGACTTCATAGTCATCGACGTGGGGTCGGCCTATAATGCTCTAATCGGCAGAGCTACCCTTAATCGACTCGGGGCGGTGGTATCGACACCCCACCTTTGCATGAAATTCCCGACCCCAGCAGGGATAGCAACGGTGAAGGGAGATCAGAAGCTAGCAAGAAAATGCTACAACGAAAGCCTAAACCTGAGAGGAAAAGGCAAAGAGGTTCACACAATAGAGCTCGGTGGAGCAAGGATTAAAGAAGAGCTGCGACCCCAGCCCGGGGGAAAAACCGAGGAGATTCAGGTCGGCAAAGAGGAAGGAAAAAATACTCACATAGGAGCCAACCTAAGGGAAACCTTAAGACAAGGGTTGACTAAGCTCCTAAAAGATAACTCCGATCTCTTCGCCTGGAAGGCCTCCGACATGCCTGGGATAGACCCCAAGCTCATGTCTCACAAGCTCTCGGTCTACTCAGGGTCCCGACCTGTGCAACAGAGAAGACGCAAGCTCGGCCCAGAACGAGCCCTAGTAGTAGAAGAACAAGTACAGGCGCTCCTAGAAGCCGGCTTCATCAAAGAAGTCAAATACCCAACATGGCTAGCCAATGTAGTGCTAGTCAAAAAACAAAATGGCAAATGGAGAATGTGCGTCGACTACACCGACTTAAATAAGGCATGTCCCAAGGACCCTTATCCACTACCAAGCATTGATGCCCTAGTAGACTCTAGCTCGGGTTATCAATACTTGTCGTTTATGGACGCCTACTCGGGATATAACCAAATCCCGATGTATGAACCAGACCAGGAAAAAACATCATTCATCACGCCCAGAGCTAACTTTTGCTACGTGGTCATGCCATTTGGATTGAAAAATGCAGGGGCCACATATCAGAGGCTGATGAACAAGGTGTTTTCCCCTCACTTAGGAGACTTAATGGAAGTATACGTCGACGATATGTTGGTAAAGACCAAGAAGGAAGTCGACCTCTTGTCTGACCTCTCACAAGTCTTCGACACCATAAGGTTGCACGGGATGAGACTAAATCCTGCAAAGTGCGCCTTCGCAGTGGAGGCAGGAAAATTTCTAGGATTCATGCTAACACAAAGAGGGATTGAAGCCAATCCCGACAAGTGTAGAGCTATCCTAGAGATGAAAAGCCCGACTTGTTTGAGAGAGGTCCAACAGCTGAATGGCCGACTAGCAGCTCTCTCCAGATTTTTGGCAGGATCAGCACTAAGATCCCTTCCGCTGTTCTCCCTACTGAGAAAGGGGTATCAGTTTGAGTGGACTCCCGAATGCGAGGAGGCGTTCCAGGAGTTCAAAAAGTTTTTGACCCAGCCTCCTATCTTGACCCGACCTATAGCCGGAAAAGACCTCATCCTATACCTCTCCGTGGCAGACAGGGCTGTCTCAGCAGCCTTGATAAGAGAAGAGGAGGCCAGGCAACACCCAATCTACTTCATCAGTAAAGTTCTACAGGGCCCTGAGCTAAGGTACCACAAATTAGAAAAGTTCGCCTACTCCTTAGTAATAGCCTCTCGAAGGCTACGGCCTTACTTTCAGGCTCACACAATAAGAGTCCGCACGAATCAACCCATGAAGCAAATCCTCCAAAAAACGGATATTGCAGGAAGAATGGTACAATGGGCAATAGAGCTCTCCGAGTTCGACTTAAAGTATGAAACTCGGACGGCGATTAAAGCCCAGTGCCTCGCCGACTTCGTTGCCGAATATGCAGGGGATCAAGAGGACAAACCGACTACTTGGGAACTCTATGTGGATGGATCCTCCAATAAAACAGGAAGCGGCGCAGGCATAATATTGGTAGATGAAAGGGGAACCCTGATAGAAGTTTCCCTCAAGTTCGAATTCCCAGCTTCAAATAATCAGGCAGAATACGAAGCCTTGATCGCAGGATTAAAGCTGGCTGAAGAAGTCGGTGCTACGAAAGTGATGGTATACAGTGACTCCCAAGTGGTGACCTCTCAAATAAGTGGGGAGTACCAGGCAAAAGACCCAACTTTGAAAAGGTACTTGGAGAAAGCCTCGGAACTCTTGGGGCGCTTTGCAGAAACCGAGGTGAAGCACATAACTCGGGATCTAAACAGCAGAGCAGACGCCCTATCCAAGCTAGCAAGCACCAAGCCAGGAGGAAATAACAAAAGCCTGATTCAAGAGACTCTCCAGGAACCTTCAGTGGTAAAAATGGAAGACACACTAGAAGTCCTTGAAGTGGTCGGATTGAACCTCGGATGGATGAACCCCTTAGTCGAATACCTAAAATTCGACATCCTCCCTAAGGAGGAAAAAGAAGCCCAAAAAATCCGAAGGGAAGCACAACACTATACCTTGGTGAAAAATGTTCTCTATAGAAGGGGGATATCAACACCATTGCTAAAGTGTGTGCCGACCTCAAAAACCACCGAGGTGTTGGAGGAGGTACACAGTGGAATCTGCGGGAATCATCTCGGAGCCAGGTCATTGGCCAGGAAAGTGATCCGAGCAGGATTCTACTGGTCAACCTTGCAGAAAGATGCCACAGAATTTGTGAAAAAGTGCCAACCATGTCAAATGCATGCAAATTTCCACGTGGCTCCCCCAGAAGAGCTCATTAGTATCACTTCTCCATGGCCCTTTGCAAAATGGGGAATGGATCTGTTAGGTCCTTTTCCCCAGGCGCCAGGACAAGTTAAATACCTAATAGTGGGAATAGATTACTTCACAAAGTGGATAGAAGCAGAACCACTGGCCACCATCACTGCACAAAGAAGTCGAAGGTTCCTCTACAAAAATATCATCACAAGGTATGGGATACCTTACTCCATCACTACAGATAATGGGACCCAGTTCACTGACTCCACCTTTAGAAGCCTGGTAGCCAGTATGAAAATAAAACACCAGTTCACCTCGGTGGAACACCCACAAGCCAACGGGCAAGCCGAAGCAGCCAACAAAGTCATACTGGCAGGACTGAAGAAAAGATTACAAGATGCGAAAGGAGCTTGGGCTGAAGAGCTCCAACAAGTACTATGGGCTTACAGAACAACACCCCAATCCGCCACTGGAGAAACGCCCTTCCGACTAGTCTATGGCGTAGAAGCAATGATCCCAATAGAGATCAATGAGCGAAGCCCAAGAGTGATTTTCCACGACGAGATCAGGAATATACAGGGGCACAAAGAAGAGCTCGACCTGCTCTCTGAAGTCCGAGAAGAAGCTCAAATAAGAGAAGCAGCGCTAAAACAAAGGATGACTACAAGATACAACAAAAAAGTCATTCGAAGGAATTTCACCCCTGACGACTTAGTCTTAATCAGAAACGACATTGGAGTCAACAAATCTGGGGAGGGAAAGCTCGCTGCTAATTGGAAAGGACCATACAAGATCGAGGAGGTCTTAGGAAAGGGCTATTATAAGGTGACCGACTTAGGCGGCACCGAGTTACCAAGGTCATGGCATGCTTGTAATATGAAAAGGTACTACAGCTAAGAAGCGAACTCTACTCCCTGATGTACTCTTTTCCCAGCTTCATGATTTTTTCCCAAAATCAAAGGGTTTTTTCTGGAGAAGGGTTTTTAACGAGGCATCATAGTAGGGGCTAAGGGAAATAAATTATCAAAAGCCCTTAGTAGCAATAAGGTACCTCCTCAATTAATAAAGATCTTTTTCATTTTAAATATCTCTTTTAAATTCCCTTTTTATTTTTTTTCTACGAAACGCGCCGATTTAAGCTCGACAAAACGTGAAAATCCCATGAACCGACCTAGATGGTCGTCAGGATAAAACGACGAGGTACAAGTCGGCGTAAAGAGGCTATAGAAGTCGATCATGATAAACTCGGAAGCAATCCGACTCATAGGTCGGAAAACGAAGCCGAGTAAAGCTAAAATGAATCGCAAAAGTAGCCTAAGTCACGAAAAACTCAATAAAACAAAATTGAGTACTAGGAATAACAAAAAGAGATAAGGAAAAACTACGAAAGAATAGCAAGGCTGCCTTAAGAAAATTCAGAACCCTTATCCAAAAAAGGGTACTTATTTTTTAACTTACAATAACCCTTATAAAAAGGGGTATCATAAAGTGTTTTGTTTACGGCCCTAAAAGGCCAAAAAATTGTTCAAACACTACCAAAATAAATAAAGAGTTTAAAAAAGAGGGGCCCACAGGCCGGGCCCCAATAGCCAAAATCACTTCTCAAGAGGATCACCACCAGCAGAGTCAAGGGGAACACCAGAAGCAGGAGTCGAAGAGGAAGTCGGAGGAGCGGTAGAGGAACTCGGAGCATCCTTGGAACGAGGAGGGGACTCTATGATCCTCTGACCCCGAGTCTTTAAATCAGACTCAGACTCCACCACGGGGACAGGAGGATCCACGATGGCACCATCAACTACAATCTTATCAGGGTCCAAAGGAGAAAGGTCCAAGTCAGGAGCAATAACTCCGACCTGTTCCTTGAAAATCCTCCAAGCCTCGTCAGCACCATCCGCAATAGAGTCCTCCAACTCGGTATAGGCCTTCCGAGCATTCAGCAAGTCATTCTTTACAGACACAAGATCAGCAAACAAACTGTTGTAGCTGGCTTGCGCTGCTTTCCTCAAATCCATCTCCATGTTGCACTGGGCTTGCAACTTCTTCCCCTTCTCTCTGAGGCTGTCCCTCTCCTCCGTCAGTTTGGCGACTTTCCCCTCCAACTCCTTCTCATGCTCCTGATATATACGAAGCCTACCCTCCAGCTCCTCGACCCTCGAGGTCGTCCCTAAAGAGCTGATGGGAGTCTTCTCAAATATATCCAAGAGTTTGCCACAAACCCCCGCCGTCTTGAGACTCTCCTCAACCACAGTAGTGAGGTAGTGCCGAACAGAGACATCATCCATACTCATACGAGCATGAGGATAGATGTTCTTTCGGACGAACGCAAGAGCGTCCGCCTCACCAGTAGCGCCAGACTCTAAGGTCTTGCGCTTCTTTGGCTCTGGTTCAGGAGTAGGTCGGACGGGAGGGGGCGGCAGAGAAGAAGCAGAGGAAGAAATTACAATAGGTTGAGAGGAAGTCCCGACGTTCCGAGGAGGAGGAGGGGGAGAGACAACCATTCTAACACCTCCAGACCTGGCTCGAGACTTTGCCTTGGCTTCCTGAACCCTCTGGTAAGACTCTTGAGCATTTTTCTTTGCCATCTCTGCAAAAACAAAATGATAGCTAAAATCAGACAAAGTCGGTAAAAGAAATCGCAAGTCGGAAATAAGCAAGAAGTGCAAAAAGCTACCTAATTGTGGCTGGACAAAGGCCGGCGACCCCTGGAAAAATTTTTTAGTATCCAAGTATGGGGCCCTCCCCCACACTTCTCGGAGGAACCCCACAATGGCTACCTCGACCTCATTTAGGTCATCTAGACCATATTTCTCGCAGGGGGAGGCCTCCAGCCAATATAAAGGAAATCGGGGAGAGGAATGCTCATCCAGGAAAAAGGGGTGGTGACCCTCTACAGCTTGCACTTTGAAAAAGTAGTTCTTGAAGTCGTGAAAGGACTCGTCAAAAAGGGTAAAAAGCCTCCGACCTTGAATGGCTCGAAAGGACACCCACTGTTGCTTATTATTTAGCCCACTGAAGGGTTTGGTCATATGGAAAAGGTAAAAGAAAATCCTTAGAGAAGTCGGAAACTCTAGAGCCTGACTGATAAATTGATAAATTTTTAGAAAACCCCAAGAGTTGGGGTGAAGCTGGGTGGGAGCCACTCGGCAATGACGCAATACAGACATTTCAAACTCTGAAAAAGGGAGGAAAACGCCCAAACGAGTGACCATACTCTCATACATAAAAAAGAAATGAGGGGCCGTCTCGTCAGCCCTCCCGAAACAAACCCGGTCTTCTGGACCCGGGACTACCAACTCGTACTTGGGCTCATCTTCTTCAGAAGTACAAATTCTATAGTGAGTACGAAGGTGGGTGATAAATTCAGTGTCAACAGAGGGCTCCTCCCCTAGAACCGTAACGTCTACCCACTGGGAGAGAGCATCTACGGAAGCCATTTTCTTTTCTTAAAAAAGGGGGTGACAAGAAACCTACAAAAGAAAAGAAAAATCAACACACGGTCTCTAAGGGAAGGGGCACGGAACTAAAGCCTACAAACCAAATCTACCTACAAGATAAAGGCACGCAAATAGAAAACATGTCACAGAAGGGAAAAAACTAACCTTTGAGTCTGAAATCAAGACAGGAGGAAGTAAGAACCTTCGAAACGCAACAATACAGCACGAACAAATGCAAGGGAAATTTGAAAGATTGCAGAAACGAAACAACGAAAGAGAGGGAAAGTATTTATAAAGACGTTAGGGGCATAATGGTAAAATGGGGGCAGTCATTAATGAAGATGCACCGTTACCAAGGCCATTAAATCTCTACGCACACCCCTAACGGACATGACGCTTGATTAGACGTAACTGTCAGAACCGAAAGGTCAAGAAAGATCACGTCGGTTCCTAAACCATCACGTCGGTCCTCCTGCAAATCGGCCAAAACCCCGAGTTGAATACTCGAACCCAACTCTTAAAAAGAAATTGGGCTCGAGTAGGGGCACTGTTCATACCCTGGCCCAATAAATAGGGCCCAAGATCTAAGCAAAGAAGCCCAACCCAAAGGGTTGGCCCTCCTCCAGTACCAGCCCTCGTCCCAGAAGTCGGTACTAAACACGACCTGCTCCAAAGAAGTCGGATACGAGGGTTAGCTGGCAGATAACACTCATTCGAATGAGTAACTGCCCCTAGAAACTCTCTAACCACTTCAAGGAGCCATATCTTAACCTCCCTAAGATATGGGAACGGTTATCCGCCTAAAAAGGTGGCACTACTTCAGCGGTGGTTATTGGTTCACCACTATAAATACTCTGACTTCCCTCAGGTATCACTAAGTCCAATACATTCTAAACCTGCTTATACCCTTGCTAACTTAGGCATCGGAGTGTCTTTGCAGGTACCACCCCCCATTCTTTCACACGTGCAAGTCGGACGGAGGAACACCGAGTTTCGGGCAAACGCGATAGTCTCCTCCCTCACACGTTTGGGCCTACCAACGTCATCCGGCCCACCAATCTCTGGTTACCCACCGTAACAATTAGCAAAATTTTTTATAATTTACTTCATTTATATAACTTAACAATAATTTTATTTTTTATCTTATTTTACTATCACTTTATTTATCATATTTTTATCAACTTTACTTATTAATGACATTAATTATAATAGGAGAATTATAATATACAAATCAATATGTATACAGAGATTCCTTTATTCTTTCTGCGTAAATGCCTGAGAAACACGTGGTTAAGGAATTAAGCTGTGGAAAAATAACGGGACAGGTTGGTTTTAGAGGGGCTCTTTATGGCTGGCTTGCAACTGGTGTAAGGGCGCCTCACATAACCTCTGTCCAAACGCAAGGATTGATTGGATTGGATTTCTTCTCCTAAAAAATGGGTTTTCTATAACATTTTATTGTTATTCTTTTCTCCTTGTATAGAGTTAAAAAAATACAAAAGAGAAACGGTTAAAAAAAATTGCCTATAGAATGAAACTGATACATTACAGTGTCTTTGTTTGATTTGATCAGAGTATTGAGGTGATTTTTGTTTCTTAATAACAAAAAATACACAATGAAAATAAAAAAAATAGAATACAATGAAATAAAATTTAATATATATAAAATAGAAAAATTAAAAATATACATGAATGATGTGAAGCATATTTAATTATTGAAGTAAAATAAAAATTAAGGAGGATCAAGTAAAAAATAAAGTAGGGTTGAAATGATTTAAAGTAAAAGAAAAAAAGATGAAAAATGAACATATATTATGTCATGTTGTTTTTTTTATCTACCTTTTAAGTTAAATTCGTGAAAAAATATAACAATATAAATAAAAATATTATCGAAATTAAAAATAAAGTAGCTTAAAATGATTTAATGAAGTATTTTTTGACTGAATTATTTAGACTTTTTGAAAATAATGCTAAATATTGTTTTATATGAATTTTTTATATATAAATTAATGAAATAAATATTGTGTTATCAATATGTTTAATTTAAGAAGTATTTATATTTTTTTAGAATTTTACATATTTTATTTATAGTTCAAACGAAATAAATATACACAAAATTTGGATTATTAATTTTACTTCTACAAAAGATGGGTGGTTAGTTAGGAAAGAAAATAATTAATTAAAAATTTTAAAGTTATAAAAATTTATATTTAAATTGAATTTTATGAGTACAATTAAATAGCCAAGCATTGTTACTGCTATCTTATATTAGTCTAACAAAAATATGATAGTAGTTAGAGGAAGGGTTAATTACAATTGTGAACCCTATGCTTTAGGTGAAAAATGTTTTTGATTGCCAATTTTTTGTTGCATACAAAATCATACCTAACGTTGAACGTAGTTTTATAATCGTGTTTTGGACAATTATACCTTCACTCAAATATCATTATCTCCGTCGTCGTTGCCTTCAGTCGCGCCTCGCAGCACGTTGCACTCGCGACGGATTGCGCTGTAGCCTTGCTGCGAGTCGCCGTCTTCTCGCAAGTCGCAACGACATGTCTGGCCCGTTGAACTCAGGTTCATTGTCGTTGTCGGGGTGGTGGTGGTGGTTGTTGTGTTCCTCGCGTCCTTCGGCAATATCTCTTCTTTAGACAGTACATTCAAAACAAACCACAAGATAGTAGTGTAACCTTTCAAGAACGTCAGCTATGAACGAAAATTGGAAAAAATTGCATGGTTGTTTTCTTCCTTCTGACTTGTGTGTGAAATTTACAATAAATATTTTTAGAGGGATCAAAACCTTTAGCTCAATGGAAGGGCGGTCACAAGCAATTCATCTAAGTTTCGTTCATTGTTCTTGGTAATTAGGGTTACGAATTTTCGGTCTCTTGCAATTGAAGATGAATTTGGGGGTTATTGGTTATTGTAATTGGATATGAGTTTTGCTAATGGAAGAAGAAGAATTTTAGTTCTAAACTGTGTTGATGGTTTTGAATTTTGACGATGATGATTTTCTTGTTTCTTGTTAGGGACAATGGTTTAGGTGATGAATTGTTGTTTTGGTGTTGATCTATGTATAGCTGTTTATGTAGGTTAGATTTTTTTGTCTGATACATGAACAGATGGTGATGAGATGATAGTCGATGGGGCGATGCAGATGGTGATGGAATGGGGGGTGGGGTGGTGGGGGGTTTTGGTGAGAAAAAAGAGAGGGGCATTTTTGTCACCTAAAGTATTAATCTTTTGAAAAATGACAATTTTAAAACTACCTTGAACTTTAGAGACAATTCTGTATGTGAGAAAAGGTCAGGGATGAAAAATAATAAAAGTTGACATAAACATTATATAAAAAATTAATATCAAATATAATAAAATTTGGCGATGAAATATAATAAAAATTGATATTAAAATAATATCAAATATATTATATCCTCTTAAAAAATTAATATTATATAGATACTACTAATTTAGTTACTATAAACATAAACTATTAACTTATAAAAAAGTTGACATTGTTAAGTAACTCCTCTACTTTCGATACTATTTGCAATAATTTTTAATCTTTCTTTAGATGAACTTCTATTTTTTCAAATAATAAATTTTTTATGATTCTTTAAAGTTTTGATTAATTTTTTAAGGATTTAGGATTTAGAATTTTTTAATATCTTTAAAAAATTAATTTGTTTATTTTTAAGTTATAAATTTGAAATTAAAAAATTTAAAAAATTAATAAATAATAAATTATCAATAAATAAAAACAAAAATATTATAAGTTATTTTAATTTTTTAATTTAAAATAATTAAATTTAAACTAATTTAGATATAATACTAAAATTATTACGTTGTTATTATATGTAACAATTATGGTAAAAATTTATAAATATTTGTAATTTATTTTATTTTTATTTTATTTAATTTGAAGCAAATATAAAAATTTATATTTAAAATATTTTTTCGCATAATTTTAATGGCTAAAAAATTTTTTATTATTTCCTGCTCTAAAACAAATAATATTTTCTGCCTTTTAACAATTAATTCCAATTTTTCACAATTAAAAAGTCCATGAATATTCGATCCAAACAAAAAGTCCACCTAGCCATACTACCTTAACGGATAGTAATAAGTAATAACACTAATTGGCTCCACAAGCTGATGCTCCTGTTGGGTCGTTGAGTGAGGTGCTCCTCTAAAAAAGATAGCTACACACGTGTCATTTTAAGGTGAATTTAAGAGGAATATCTGTAAATCTGTATGAATTTACATCTTTATTATAGAGCGACCCTTTATTTTATTATTATTATTATTGAACTATTTTTCATAGTATACATGATACTGCATTAATATTTATATTTAAGTAATTTAAATAATACTAACGGTCTTTTTCAATTAAGCTCTTATTCAATATAATTCAATTTTTAAATCTTATTAACAAACTACTTTTATAAATACTACACAAAAACTTCTCTACTCAATAACTCTCATTCATTAAACTAATAGTAAGTAAACTAATAATAAGTAAACTAAAATTATCAAAATTTTTCAGGTCAATTTTATAAATTTTATACAAATTTAGTTATTTTAGTTAATAATTATATATTTCTTTAGAAAGGAATTTTATTCTAGTACTTGAATAAAATAAAAATTATTTTTAAATAAAAAAATATGCAAAAAAAATTATGTTGACATTGAATTTTAATTAATTAAATTTAAAAATTATTATTAAAACGTTTTTTGTTTGACTCAAATTTTTATATGTTAAAGAAATTTATTTAATTTTTTATTTGATTTATTTTACCATTTCTCGTCTCAATTAATTCCAAACTCTTTTCTTCATTATATATGTACCAACTAGTAGTTTGGTCATTATTCTTTCCATCATTTTAGTCTTCACTCCAGGGATCTTTAGTATTCCAGTACATACATTTTATTATTAAAGACAGTTAGTGTATTATAATAGAGATTTCATATGGGACAAATAATTTTTTCAATTGCTAAATGATTATGTGTTGGTTTTACATTATGATGATCACATGACACGCAGCAAGTTGTTGCAAACAAAATATGGACTTTGCCAATATTAATAAAAGGCGAGAATATTGAAGTTTACTGTTATTAATTGTTATGATCCCAAGTTCATATTGGGACAGATGATGACAAAAAATTATTCGATATTTCATTAACATGATCATAATATGTGCGTGTTATTAATTGCATGTGTTACTATTATATTAACCTTGTTCAGAGAGAATTCTAAAGAAAAAATCAACTAAAATTTTTTTATATATACCCGCATCTCCTTCATTCTTCCCAATCAAATTTACTGCAATTCTCTCTACGGTAATCTTCGTTAACTGAATTGTTTTCTTTTTTTAATTTATTTATTTATTATTGTTACCTATATTATTTTTTTTATCAATAATAAATATAACTTTATTTGTTATAATTTTATTTAGTAGAAGTACATAAAGAATATATAATATATAAAATATAATAATTTATTCTCTTTAATAGTAAAAATAACTTATTTTTCTTTCTTCCTTTCTTAATCGTTATTGATTGATTGATTTATTTATTCAGATAAGCATCGTGTTACCAAAATTAAAGGTAATTTTCTCGGATAGAAAGGAGTTGAAATTTGTTATTAGCCTAGGTACCACTGCGGAGGACGTCATCAACTGGGCTTGTGGAACACGCCGCATTGGGGATGGGAATGCACTTTTTTCGACAACGTTGGTAGACGAGGAGAATGTACCTGCTGAACCTCCTGAACTAGTGGACGAGGACGATGTACTATAAGAACGACTACATCTAAGATCTCTCTAGTCTCAACTATATTAGTATTTTTTTTTGTGATAAAGGGTCAAGGGACCCAAGAAACATCTCTATTATATCAGTTTATAAGCAAAATATTTAATGGATTTGTCAAAGAGATCTATTAGATGGAGTTACCTAAATTATCTATAAAATAATTCTTAACCTTGTGATATATTTATTTGTGAGCAATAATATTTATTATATTTCTAAAATAAATTCAAAGAGACTAATCTACAGTATCTAATATTTTTATTTATATCCATATGAGAAAACAAATCCCAGTCACTAATATAAAAATTTTTATATTTATATTTAATAAAACAGAAAGAGTACATAAAGAATACGCAAAAATAATAAAATTGTGAAAGAATAAGAAAAGAAAAGAAAAAATGAATAAATTTTATTGATTGTTGATTGATTGAAATTGTAGACTATGAAAGTAAAACTAAATATATATAGAACATTGGCCTATAAAAGGTAAAAGCAAATAAAGATAAGATAAAGATAAGATAATAATAAAGACTAAAATTATAACTGAATTTGTTTATTATGTTGGACTGAATTTATGGGCCGTGAGACTTCTTTATTGTTGTTATGGGCTAAGATGAAAAAGTAATTTAATAATATTCATATCCAATATATATATTTGGGGACTCTTGTGTTTGTATTATTTTTTTGTTAATTATTATATATATATATTTTTCTATATTTAAAATTTTAATTTTTTTTAATTTGTCCCTTTGTGTACAACATAAATAGTTTTCATTTATTCTCTTGAAAATGCTATTTATTTTTGTTTAGGAAGAATTATTTTGTGCCTACAAAATTTTTGTCTAAAAATAGAGATAGAATGTGAAATAGAACTCAGCTCTTTATTTTTGAATGGAAAAACTACTATTTGTACCCACAAAAGTACCCATTAAACAAGAAAACTAACGTTATAGCCATGAAAGATGGGTTCCGTAATTTTTCGTTGACTTTTTAATAAAATTTCCAAATTCTCTCTCTCTCTAAAATGCTTCAGCGCACTCTAACCAAACTTCGGAGTTTCGTTTTACATCACTAAACGTGGTTTCAATTTCTTGCTAGGGTTCCCAAAAATGGAGGTGAAACTCACCGAATCGGTGATTACGAAGATGTGCGAGAATTCCAGTTCAGCTGAGGATCTGAAGCCGATTTTGCAAGTAATGGACTTCAAACTTGTGCAATCGCAACAGAACAATACCGAGAGATTCCGTTTGGTTCTCTCTTATGGCTCCCATTACCAGAAAAGCATGCTCGCTATGCAGAAGAACGATTTGATCCATTCTGACAAGTTGCAGAGAGGTTCTATCATCGTTCTCAATCAGTACACATGCAGCCTTGTCCAGGGCCGATCGTATGTGTTGTTTCTCCCTTTTTCTCTTTGTGTCTTAGCTATCAATTTTATCTTTTTAGATTTGGAGTCAACGGAAAGGTGATGGTGTTGCTTTGGATTGAGAAGATTTTCTGGGGGTGGTGGTTTGTTAAAGGTGGTTCTTTATTGTGTTGTTCTCTTATCTTCTGGTGTGTTTGACAGCTTTAATATCTATTCTTGTTTATTCAAGTTTTGATGAAGTTCAATGTTCTGTCCTCCGGGTTTCCAAATTTGTGTTGTCTTTGAAATCTCATGAATTTTAATGCTTCAGAAAATGGGATCTTTGGAAGGAGGATGACTGGGAATTGTGTGATAGCTGAAGAATTAAATGAAAGGAAATTAATTTTATATTCTTCATGCCTGGTGGCTGGCAGCAGCAGAGGAGGAAGACGAGGGGTGAGGGTTGTGAAATTTAGAATTTGGAGAAGAAGATAAAAGGGGTAATTTAGAAATTTTATTAAAAAGTCAACAAAAAATCACGGTTTGGATACTATTGTCACACGGAACCCATCTTTCATGGGTACAACATTAGTTTTCTTGTTTGATGGGTACTTTTGTCAGCGTTCGCAAAATTCATGGGATATTTTAAATAAACAAAAATGGAATGAAATAAAGAAAAATTAAATAAAGGAGTACTTGTGATATTTAAAAAAATAAAAGAGAGAATTATGATGCCTTGAAGAAGGAAATTAAATGAAAAATGTCTTCAAATGGCATATAAAGTTATTACATCGTACATACAAAAATTACTAGTTCTAAATAAAACTCAAAAAAAATTAACTTCTATATTTTTTAAATATAAAATTAGTGCATGTTTCGGTGTATCTATAAATTTATTTTTAGTCAAATTCGCAGGTAACACGCATTTTATGATTGAAAACGGTTGTATTAGGATAGAGATTTCGTATGGGACAAATAATTTTTTCAATTGTTAAATGATTATGTGTTGGTTTTACATTATGATGATCTCATGATAGCTGCAGGTTGTTACAAAGACAAAATGAAATTAAAGTCGTTCGGTTAGAAATAAAGGAAAATATGGACTTTGCCAATATTAGTAAAAGGGGAGAATATTGAGATTTACTATTGTTATTTGTTATAATCTCAAGTTCATATTGGGACAGATGATGACAAAGAATTATTCGATATTTCATTAACATGATCATGACATATGTGTGTTATTAGCTGCATGTGTTACCATTATTAACCTTGTTCAGAAGAGAATTCTGATCTATAGGCTAAGAGCCATGCATAGTCGTGTTGGTAAATTTCCGCATTTATATGCATGGCCATGGGAGTTAGGACCTCCTTTATTGCTAACAATCCTATTTAAGGATATATTAGATAATATATAAAATAATATAAAATTTGAATGTTTATTTAACTACGCAAAAGAATATTTGTAAAGGAATGAAAATGACGTATTGTATTAGCGGGAATTTTGAACTTAAGGATAATAATAGGAAGTTATAAAAATGAGACAATGTAAGAATACAAGTTGAATTGAGTTAATCGGATATCATTTTTCTAAAAAATAAGAAGGTAATTTTATTAAAAAAATATTATAGATCATGGACTATCAATGGAGCTTTGTAAACATGGAATATTTTCGACTCTTTTTATTTTTATTATCTTTAAAAACCTGCATGTTTACTATGTTTTTAAAAGCTCATGTATACCAAAATTTAAATTCTTTTAATATGAAACTCTAATTTTTAATATATTTATTTAAAATAAATTAGTAAAAACAATATACCGAACATATTAATATTGATACATATATTTATGTTGTATTTTCTAATTTTAATATCACAAAAAAATAAATGAATTCTATTGTAATTTAATTTTTGTTATATGTTTTGTAACCATATTTAGATAGGAGTTGTTATAGGAATTAAAGTATTTTTCATACGATAACAGATGTAACAACTAAAAATAAAACAAGTATAAAATAGATAGAATATTATGCTTCTTAGACTTTAATTGTAAGGTGCAATGATATTTAAAATTTGGCATGCCAATTACTCAATTAACAAATAAAAATCAAACTTTATTATAATTTTAAGATGGTATGAATTCAATTCATTATTAGGTGAAATAGTGAGAATTTTGTGTCCAAGGCAACAAGGCAAAACATCTTGATCATAAGTTCATAACTAAATTTATCATTTAAGTTGTCCAACACTCCAACCTATAGACACTAGTAGCATACTTGAGAGATTAGGACATGGTGAAAATCCACATACAATATTAGAAAATAATTTAGTCAAACTATTTACTGATTTTTTGCTATCAACTTCATATGAATAACACAAGTAATGCCTCTGAATCCATAAAATAAATAATATCACAAGTGAACATAGATATACGGCTCACATATTACATATGTATAAAGAACAAGGCATACGGCTCACAAGCAATGTTTTCTAACATATTGAAAACAAATCTTGATTTATGGACACTAAATATACATATTATATACAATGCAACTTCATATATGTTTTTTTACTGTACAAGAAACTACATCTTCATTTGCGAAACTATATTTTCACCCTAAAAGGGCATAGAGATCAGGACCTTCATTAACCAAAGGGGTATTATCAAATCTTTCTTTGCATACAAAAGGGCCTCATGAGATGGCAACAACTATATGTGTCTCTGAGAAATATATATGCATCAACTTATTGGTGACTTTATAGAAAAGTGGTAGGTTCAAGATCTCACCAATTTCTACCTGCTTATAAGAAGGAACACCAAGAGGGAGAAAAAACCTTGTATTTTTTGTTGCATTAGCAAGCTTGTCCTCCCTTTTACTTCTAGAGATAGAACTATTCAGGCAGGTTTCTGCTCTCTCAGACTCAAATGCGACTGATTGGACTACTTCATTTGATGAATTAAGTAAAATAACAGAGTAAGGAAGGATGAGTCGAACCTGCTGAAGTATCGCCTCTTTGGTGGTACTGCTATTCAAGGATGGGTGTGATGAATCATTTTCATAAGGAGATTGATCATTTAGTAAATACCTATGTACAATCATCTGAAAGAAAATACTAGAGACAGTCGAAATAGCCGCCAAAAGAAACAATCTTCGCCAGTCGATTTTGTGGCCAAAGAAACGCCATGATAACTCCCTCATCAGGATAAAAGCAGATTGTCGGAGGCCCCCTTACATCTCATTATACAACATATTAGAACTGAACCATTCAAATATCCAAACAAATGCTACAGATCATAAAAGCTAAGCATGCCATTTCATACATCTCTGTAGTCTTAAATGGCACAAGGACAATTCGGATACCGCAGTTCGTCTGTGGGTGTATGACTGCACCAACACAAAGACACTCTGGAGCTCGACCTAGCCAAAATCCTGCACTTATTTTAATTAAACAATTTTTTCTTGAAAAATGGATGAGGTTAGTATTGGTTAACACAATAAATTTAAAATGTATTAAAAAGGAGATTATTTACAAGTCATAACGGAGGAGAATGTTTATTTTACAATTATGAAGGAAGAAAGTGTCATTTTAAAATTTTTCAAAAGAAAGGAGTGTAAATTTTTCTTAATTTTTTTAATGTATGAATGACGTGAATCTTGAGAAAATTCCATAAATAATTATAAAAATCGCTGTTACTCATTTAACAAATGATTTACTTTATTCATTTTCAACTTGTGGTTCTGTTTTGTTGATTTGTCTTTGTATTTGTTCTTTTTTAATTTATCTTGTATTGTTAGACCTAAGAAATATATGTGTGGGTTCGGGAAAGTCTAGAATCGTATTATCTTATTTAACGAAGTCGTTGTGGAGTATAAGTAAATCAAAAAACCCTCTCCAATACGCTATGTTACATATCATAGTAAATCTTCAACTTTGCCTTACAGTTCGTGCGACTCTCCAACCTCTCCTCCCTTACTCGCTCAGGACGGTCATAGTGCTTAGGATGTCTTGTACCTTGTCGATGGCAGAAAAAGTCTCTCCTAATCAACACCCCATTCACACGAGCTACATCTCCTTTTCGAACTCCAAAACCCCTTAATTTAGCGAACTCCTTGTAGGCAACATAAGCATCCTCCTTCGTTGCAAACTCTTTTCCCAAGAAGTCTTGCGCACCGACTGGACGACTGAGACCACCCTCTGCCACGTCATCTGTACCAGCCGACCTGTTACCATCGACGGCACCCCCTACACTATTTTCCCCGGATTCATGGCCCTCATGGCACTTGAGGCCTTCGTCATCGTCCCATTTATCATCACTCGAGGTCTTCACACTCACTGTTGAACATGCACTTGAAATCCATTAGCAACAAGTGTGCAATCTTCTAGCCTGATTACATACAAAATAGATAAATATAACTCATAATCGCGCCGTTGATACAGTCAAAACATCAACCACAACTATCCCAAAGAGACTATATCTTACTCCACAAATAAGGCATAACCTGCATTATAACTGTTTAAACATAAAGTGACTAAACAAAATATAATTCTTTTAATCGAAGACCCTTAACATTCCTAAACTACAAGAACCCAACCTGAGTATCTATCCTGAACTGAGCAAACAATTTCTTCACCCCTGCACGAAAATCTCAGCTACTCCAACTTCAATGTGAAAATCATACAACACCCACCCCGACAGCAACAATCCATGTACACATTCCTAACCATATCTCCTGATCCCTACAAAAATGCACATGAATCCCACCACCCATGGAACGATATAAACCCTCAAGTTCGGACAACTACATGACTCCATGAACGAATCCCATCAAGCAATGACTAAAAGTGGCAAACACCACTGCATCATTATAAAAAAAAATAGATTATACCACTACTGAAGTTATAATCATATAATTAAAACATATTATATGGCTTTTGAATTCATAAAGACATTCACCAGAAACAAAAACAAAAAATACAGAGTTAACCAAACTAACAACAAATATTCGCTCATCTTGTCTTCTACTTAACTGCTTTAGTTTAATTCATCTATTTCTTCGTAGAATGAAAAATTAGATTGAATAAAGTATTTCTTTCCTTGACAAAGCTCACCAACTTTAGCGCATCTTCATGAAGTTAAAAAAAATTAAGAACCTACAGAGCACCATAAGTTCAACAAGCTTCCCAGCAGAATTGTAGACAACAGGGTAAAAACCCTTTCCACATTTTATCGGCAAGAATTAAAAAATAAAAAAACAACAACGGGGTCTTATAATATAAAAAACATATGAAGATCTAATTATAAATCATTTATGACCTGCTTTACATGATATATTTGTGGCATGTCTGCTACGAAACAAAAAATTGAAATTACCATGTCTATGTCTCTAGTATCTATGAAGGTGCCCATGCTTAGTAGAGTGCTACAAGTCCTCAATTTTACAAGAGCTCCAATATTTAGACGCAAACATGAAAAGGACATTACATTTTGAAAAAACAAACTACTTTACAATATGACTACATCGAATTAGCAGTTTAACTCAATCTCCATGGAGAAAATCTGAGCCATCAAAGTTCTTACGAAAACATGAAAATCACCTATGGGTCAGTAACAGGAAGTGCCTTCTTAACAGCCATGTATTCATTATCATGCCTAGCTTATTAGTAGTATCTGTAGCAATAACAATTTTCCAAACCCACAATATATTGAACTTACTAATTTTTAACTAAAACATATGTCTAAGGAATCTAACAATTTGTTCATATAGGAGTTTGTGAAAGAAGAAGAATGATCTAATGTGACTCAGTCTTTAACTAACTACCCAAGCTCCAATCAGACTAAAATCATGGATTCCTAATCCTATATCCACAACATCAGCAGCATTTCAAATTTTCCCCTTCAAGCCAATACCAGTAACTAGAACTTCACAATACACGTTTCAAATGCAATACATATACTCGATCTAACCTGAACACGTTTCGAAGCCAACACTCAAAGCAGATCATTCAGTGGGCAGAGCAGCTCATACCTTCGACTGACAAGCACGGCGGAGGACGAGCAGCACGATTGACTGTGGGACATGCGCACCTGACCAACATGATGTCTGTGAGCACCACCGCTACCTGGCTATGAAGCATGAGCTGGAGATTGGCATCCGTGGAGAAGTCATTGATCAGGAAGGAGCACCCGAAACAGACGCATTTGCCAATTGTCGGAGACAGTGAGAGTCATGAGACCCGCGGCGGCGGTCTTCGTTAACGCTGATAGGGTTCCTTTTGATGAAAGGAGAAAACTGGCCCAGAGAACCAACTTCTTGGGTTACAGCCACTCTTTTTTAGGATCAAACTAAAAGGCCCAACTATGGCACAAACAGAACTCTCTACAACGAAATCCTGTTCTGAATTAACCTATCCAACCGGCTCGCCCAATCCTCCAATGAGCCTCGCCAGTTTCCTCACAGCTAGCTACTTCCCGCCAGAGAGAAACACCACGTGTCCACAGGAGATGCAATAAAAACAAAAATCTGTAAATCTGTACAAAGATACATCTGAACACTAGATGGACCATTATAATATCATATTCCTTACTATTAGACATTCTTGTAATCAATACTTAATATTTACTTTTATAATTTGATTTTTATATTTAAGAATACAATAAAACTAATAATAATTATAAAGAACGGTAATGATAATTTGTATTAAATGAGTTAATTGTAATTGATTTTTTATTTATGTTAAGTCATTTATCATCATTCAATGGAGATACAAAACCTGAAAGCTATCCTAATATGATTTTGTTTCCGTTAATTCAATTATTTTCATTCAAAATTCACAATTCTAATACCATTGCAAACACAATTAGGATAGGCCAAAGAATTTTACAAGAAATCGTCTTTATCATTGTAAATAGTATGGTATTTGAATTCGACCTTAATACGGTACCTATGGTAGAAGGTGCTGAAGAATTTGAACAACAGACGGACTCACCCGATGAGGTTGTTGTCAGTCAACCAATTTTCGAGAATATGGAAAAGCACACTAATTTTGATGAGATATGGTAATAAATTGATTTAATTTTTTTTGTGTTTTTATGTGCATTTATAATTATTTTGTACTAACTAAGTTCATACACATAACATTCATAAGTTCATATACATAACATCCATAATTACATACAACTAACATCTAAAAATTAAATTCATGTTTATTAGATATTACATTTATATACATACATATCATTTTTTAGTTATTGCATAAGTAACTATAAAGTTAACACATATGTTTTTAAATTTTATCATAATTGAATTAAAAAAAATGTCAAATTCTTAAATTAATGAGAAAATTCCACTCCCCTCTCCTACGAGATGCTAAAATGACACTCCCCTCCCCTCTATTTTATAAATTACATTCTCCTCCTTTCTAACTTTTAAAAAACCTCCTCTTTAATCCATTTAAAACTTTTTGTGTTAACTAATGTTAACTTTATTTATTTTTTAAGAAAAAATAAATTATTTTTTGAAAAAATATCCATTAACAAAAATTTTATTTTTTATCATTAAATTTTGCCTACCAAAATACTCTTTAATAAATTATTCTTTTATTGATACACATAATATCCATAATTTCATATTAATAACATCCATAATTTTGTATTTATAATATTCATAATTTCATACATATGATGTCTACAATTTATAAATTTTTATAATTAATATTATCAAATTTTAAACTATACGTCTTATTGTATTTTTCACATTATCTCATGTGTGTACTAATAGGTCATGATTTTAATTATTTTAATATTTTTATTTAATATTCATATGTATGCTTATTTATTGATTTTAATATGACGAGTTAATAATTATTTTAAAAAATTATTTTTTAATTTTTTTTTATATGTTATTTTTTATTTTTTATTTTTTAATAGTCTATATGTAAAATATAAGTTGTATAGTAGAAATTGTTAAAAATTTTAATTTAACCTTTATAATTTTGGCAAAGAATTATTGTATTTTAATGGATAATAACGTGATTGAAGAATATTAGGGATTTGATTTGGGAGAAATTGAAATTGATTTTGGAAAGAACATTAATGACTCAAAGCATGCAACAAAATGGTTAGTGATAAAGAGGATAAGTGATAAGAATGTGTATGTCACTTGCTAATCAAGAGAATAAAAATTTTTATATAATATTTTTATATTGTAATTATTTTTTGGCTACCTAGCATCTATAAATCTTATCTCATGCTAATCAATTCTCTAATCAAATTTTTTATAGTATCACTTTAAAAGGAAACATCCTGATAATAAATCTTTTCATTTAAGAAGTTCATTTAGAAAATGGATCTTTTCAATTTTTTTTTTAACAATTGAGGGAGTAAAGTATGATTTTTAACCATTAATTTTATAGTAGGACTAAGAATAAATATAAAAAAATAATAAAAAATTAGAGATTACACTTTACGCTCTTATTTTTTTTTGACAATTGAAAAAATTTATTCCCGTTAATTTATGCAATCTCGTGTCATTGATTTTTAAGTCTATATTTGAAATCAATGTTATTTTATGATCTGTGCATTGTCAATTTATTCTTTTAGTATTTAATAAGTTCAAATTATTATCATAATAAATGATGTGGATTAATTGCCACCATAAATCCGTATGAGTTTCGTAAAGAAATCAAAATAATTTTTAATTTATATATGAGCTGGAAATAAAAGTTAATCAAATGGTCAAAGATTGTAATGTTAAGATTTACGAGTTGTGAAACTAAAACAAAATTCTCTTTAATACATGTTAATATAAAGAAGCATGTAGATGAAATTAAGTTAAAAAGTTTGAAAAAGTCAAAGATAAAGTGTTATCAATAAATATGTATCAACTAAATCTTGTAATTTTTTTTACTGAATTAGAAATTATAAATTGTTAAGCTTAACAAGTGACATTTTCTCTTGTATATCATCGTAGGAGTAATATAAATAGATGGTTAGAATTAACAAAATATATGGTATTTTTATGAGTTAGAGTTGTTAAAGGGTAGATTATAAGGTTTTTTTATATGTATTGTATTTTTATATTTGTTTTATTAGCCACTCTTTTAGCTAGGTTACGAAAATTAGTCTTATATTTTTGGTATCTACTCTGTGTTTTTTAAATTGAGCGTTTATATCATTTAGTTTAGTATCAATAAATAATATGAATGTAATTGGAAGTGGAATTTGACTTTGAATGGAGTATTATAATTTAGGTGTTTGCTACGGTATGATAATAAATTCACACGTACCGATACGTTTAAAATATGGATAAATAGTAATAAATTATGTGGTATTTTTTTTTACATCAGTATTTAATTTTTTTTAAATATATATTATATCAGCACTTTTACTAATATATCTCTTTAATTAAATAAAAATAAAAATATATTTTTTATTTAATTTTATAAAAAGTCTTAAACATCCTTATTTTATTTGATTAGACAAAAATACCCTTTTAAATTAATCAAATTTTAGAATTCAATTAATCCTAATTTTATAGTTTCAATTAATTTAAACAACAAAATAAAAACATATAAAAAAAAAACAAAAATCAATTGTTCTTCGTCTTCTCCAATTCCCCTAATCATTCATCCCCTCTCTGAAGCAAAGCAAAACATATCAAAAAAATAAAAAATCAATATGTTCTTCATCTTCTCCTAATATCATTCGTGCCCCCTTCCCCTCTGAAGCACACCAAAACGGTAAAACCCTAGCAATAATTGACTGCATTGATCTCGGTAGCTAGCTACCCACGGAATTTAAAGAACCTAAAGGAGAAGGAAGGCTAAACCACTCAACTCGGCAAACACTGTGTCTTTCTCCTCTATGGAAGTTCTTTGAATGCCCTTTCGCCCTCCATCGTTGAGCCCCGTTGCCCTCCATCGTCGAGCCTCGTCCAATCGTCGTCGTCCAGCGCCTCTCCCTTTCTGGCGCCTCTCCCAGTGTGTCTGGTTCTGCCACTCAACAAACTTATTCCCATATGCCCAACAAGAGTAGAATGAATGAAAGGCAGATATTGAGTAAAAACCATAAAGGTATTGAAGAGATGTGGTTAGAGGTTCTTGAGAGGATTCAAGTTACTGGACTGAGAGAATTTTTTTATAAAGAAGGCAAGCTGATCTCTGTCAGTTTTGGGGCAGGTAAACATCAATTTCTCGCTGTTTATTTTTGCATGTTGCTTTGTGAAGAATTAGGTAAACTGGTTTATGTACTTGATTACACTTAATGTTAGTCAATTGAAGGGCCTTGTAGCAAAATGCATTGAAAACTTGCTTTTGGGTTCGTCATAAAGTTAATAGTGATTTTTAATCCAGTTATGCAGCTTTTTATTTGCTTTCATAAGTAGCTTTCTTTTTTGTTTAATGTGTTGATATTGTTGTTATTATTATGGTAGGTTGCTTATGTGTCTCCATCCTGTTTTTGTTGTTTGTATTGACAATTAGTTACCATTTATCTAATGATAGAGGATGCAATATTGTGCAGCTCCAACTGTGCAGCTAATGTTTAGTTCTCAAATGACAAAATCTACGGCTGAGAAGTTCACAGGTCACATTTTACAAGCATTTGAATTTGTCCTCGGAACATCTGTAACGATAGAAATTAGATGCGAGTCAACTAGAGATGCAGGCTCAGCTGTTCAACTTCCTCTTACATTGCCTGCTACTGATGATAGTTCATCACACATTAGAGAATTAAGTGGTGTCAATGTCGGTGTCGCTCGAGCTCATCCAAGGGGTGAAATTATAGAAGAAGCAGCTTCTCCATCAGAGCACAAGAATGATGCACAGCAAGTTGATGCTCATGCAACATCTTACAGAAGTGTAGAAGGTTCAAGTATAGGGCAAGCATCAGCTTCCCAAAGAAATCCAATAGTTAAGTCTCACTTGGACTGCAGAAAGCTTAGGGAACAAGGTCAAAGTAAAAGTATTGTAAAAAGTAAGGTATCTCTTGCTCATGTAATCCAGCAGGCAAAAAGCCAGCGAAGTGGGTGGTCGAAATGCAAAGTAGTTTCTATTGCTGAAACGCTTGAACTAGAGAATCTGTATGTTGCTTCTTTATTCATTTTCTTTCGATGTGTACACTTCGTAATTCAAGGATGGTAGCTTGCTTAGAATCTCCATTAGCCTGGGTACTAGTAGTGTTTTTCTGTTTCGGTAAACTAGTAGTGTCTCTTTTGTAACTGCCTATTGATTCTAAAATTCTTACTCTGCAGAAAACTGGAACCAAGATCAAGGAGCTTACTTTGCTGGAAAGCATCAAGAGCAACCCGTCAGAAGGTAATCATATTTTGCATGATCTAAACTTAATGTTAGAATTCATACATGAACCTTTTTCCTTTGAAGTAAATAAAAATAATAATATTTTATCCACCATCAAGAATATATTCAAACTTTTCAGGCAAGACTATTAACTAGAAATACAGCAGTGTTAATGCATATGTTTGTAGTTTTTATGCTTCAGCTTCATATATTGTGATTGTGTTGGTGAAATTGCATATTTTTATATTTTGTTTTGCATTTGCTTTGATTACTATACACATTATTGATTTATTTGATTGCATTGGCAGTTGTCCCGCTTGAAAATTCGAACCCGAAAACCAAGAGCATTGCTGAAGTTAGTCTCATATGGGAGATGTCTCTCTTCAAAATCTCCAAGATAGTTTTGGGAATCTCTCAGAGGATCCATCCCACTGCCATTGTAATTTCTATTTGCCTGTATTTAGGTTGGTTTTTTTTCATCCTCATGTTATAGGGTCCAATTTCATAAGGCCAATCTTTATTTCCATTTAGTCTAATAAAAAGCATGTAGTTATATATCTAATGAAGAAAAATTAGGAATGTAGTTGATGTAGTTATTCCATTTTAGCGATAAGATGTTGTATATTTTTCCTTCCAGGCATAAATTTGATGAGAAATTTAAATTTAGGTTCAATTCAAAATTTCATTAACTACTGTGGCAGTATCTTTTGTTGGAGCTCTATTAACTGGTCTCAATTATTGCTTTGGTTGTTCTGTTGAACAGAAAATGTAAGCAAGAACTTGTCTTATTTCAAGACAAATCTGTGAGTTCAGTCTTGTATCTTGAACCCATTTTTGTTAATTTGGTTTTATATCATATTGAGTAATGATAGAGGACTATAAAAGCGTGCATATAAACAGTAGAGTTAGATGACTCAAAATTACCCACTGAGTTTTTTACCCACTGAGTTTTTTTCAGAATCTATACTCCCCTTTTATAAGATTGAACATGACTCAGAATTAGATGAACAAAATCAAAGAGTTATATTTATTACATAAGAACAAAAAATAGTAACATGTAACTCGATACATTAAAACAAAAATGAACCTTTCATCTACTACACCCTGCTGCCTTAATCTACAAAATATATCTTGACAATTCAAGTCAAGAATACCAAAATTTGTGCTACCGATGAAACACTAACAGAATACAAGATATTCAATTACAAAATTTTAAAATGGAAGTGATGAATGATTGGGCTTAAATGTTAATCATCGCTGGGCGATTTGTTTCCTTTGGTCTGATAAACTTGGAAAGCACCTTCACATCACAAATCCAATGGAAGAATCAAGAGGTAACTACTGAAAATATGACATGAAGTCGGTCAGCAGGCGAGTCGTAGGAGCTACACAAATATAGCAATTGAGAGATCTTATATGCACTACTTAGTAGTTAGTATACACTTCTATTATATACCTATTAAAAGTGATTGATAAAAAGTGAGAGAAGATAAAAAAAATTCCTCTTTTATATCATAAACGAAAGGTGTACAAGAAAGGTGCACAATAAAAGTGGTACATTTCTCTATTGACAAAGTATTAATGAGTGCCATATAGCAGTAGTAGTTGATAACATCAACATTCAAGCCCTGAGATGACCAAGACAAGCACTAATGATCTTATGATTAAAAAGGGAAAGTCAATTTATATATATCTGTAGATAAATAAGTTATTATAGCTTCATGCATCACTTAACAATAGTCCAACTGAGGGACTTACTTTAAAGATGTTGCTATGAAGGTTTCAGATATCCTGCTAATCCATCTCCTTAAGAATAACATATTTGCCAGCAGAATCTGTTGTGTGAAGCACTGCCACCTCGCCTTCACCAAAATGGCCCTTCTGAAGCTTCAGATATCTAAAATAGAAAAATATACCGAAAAAACATATAAACAAGCATAATAGAACTAAAGGAAAAAGAATTTTGGAAGATAAATTTGCTAATGACTTACTTGTACCGGTTGAATAAACTGACACCAAACAGAATAGTGCAGAGACCGAGTCCTTTCACCCATGTAAATTTATCATAAAAGTACAATACCGCAACCTACACATAAACAGCATATAATAAGAAAGCGCAAGTAAATCTACAATCAGCAACCGCAACACTAAGAAACCTCTATCCTATTCGAACATAACGTGCAACAGTTATAAAAAATATAGTACTAAATTAATTCATATACTGAAGCAATGTAATCTTGACAAAATGATACCGAAAGGATCTGGTAATAAACATACAAGATTAAGAGGAACCACTGGATATTCATATCAAAAGATAAGAACAATATCGAATCATAGTTCATACCAATATGGTGACGGCCTCCTTGACTATCCCTGCTATTGTGACTGTGGCTGCACCGGTTACTGAGACCAAAAAATATTTGGTTAACACCTGGAACAAGAAAAAATATCATATAGTTGCCTGTTGAGACTATAAGTTTTAAGCAGAAGAGAAAGAAAAGAGAAGAAGAAAGATTATTAAAAAATATGGACGTATTAGTCTAATAGAACATGATGTGTTTACAAGAGAGGAATACTATCTCTATTTATAATGAAGTGAAATCCTAATCCTAATTAAGGATTAAGGAAATGAGTGACATAATCAATCAGAAACCAAGAATTTATCAATGGAATTAAGAGTTATGAATTCATCAAAGCAAGGCAGCAACTAGAGTTTAGTGGGCACTCTAATATTAATTTTAGATCAAGACTATACTCTAAGAAAATGCATGAAATGCCACTTTGATTCTAGACATATTATGTTTCAATACAAGGTTAAGGGGTCAATGCTTCATCCATCCTTCCAGCCTAAACAACTTCTACTTATGTGAGGTATACCACATATAAGAACCATTCCCAACCCAAGAAAAATGTGAACTTCTAAGTTTAAGTTAAGCAATCATTATTTCAGGCATTCAATAAGCCCAACAACACATGAAGTCAGTATTTTGTATTAACAACTTCTGGAGAGGCAGCAGCTATGTATGAGCGTGAGAATCCATCAACCCAGTTAAATAGTTTTCAGTAAGTAGCAGAACAAGAAAATTACAAATACAAGAAATAGAAAGCCTAAGATCATTATGAAACTATACTTACTTTTAAATCATGTGAAAGTTTTAAATTTTCTTCAAGATCGCTTTTTCTTTTGGCCAACTTATTAGATGCAGCTGTGATGGCTTCATTTTGCTTGTCATCGACTGCCTAATAAACAAAAAATATGTGAATTTGGGAATTGTAGTTTAACAAACTACTGAAAGATAACCATAAATAACAAAGACATCAATAGTGATTTACTGAGTGAAACATAATAGATTAGTGAAAGACACATATATGAGCTGAGTAACTTTACCTTTTTTCCCTGATCAGGCAGCATATTCAAAATTGAGCATAAATGAACTTTTAATTATTTAAACAAAAGCTGCATCAACCAGCCCTTTCTCTCGGGTATAATCCAAATCACTCGAACTCTCACTTCCACTTCAAAATTCCAGAAAAAAGGGAAAACTCCACTTGCACTAGAACTCCCACATCAAGAGGGAATGATCAAAATGCAAAGAAATATCCCTTAGAGCTAATAAATAAATAAGATAAAACAAAAGTAATAGAAAAAATCTTCACTTCAAATCCCAACAGAGCTCAATTCATATATCAAAGATACTAATATTAGCTAATATGTATTGATTCTGAATCTATCTAATTATGATCAAATCAATCATAATGTCAAAATGGCATAATAATAAGCACCACTAGCGGAAAAATCATAAAACATAGAAGTAATAATGATGGTCAAGAAAACCCAACCTTAAAAATAATAATACTTATATCTCTAGTCAAATGGAGACATTAAATAATCTGGCAAACAAATACCAACACAAACGTAAACAAAATATAATGTCGTATGTCATTAGACAGTTCATATGCCCACAAGAAAATAATAAAAACAAAAATAATAAAAAATATCCTATGTTGTAAATCTAATCCTGTGGAACCAGCCCTAATTTTTATAAATTGATAGCACAAGCACTTGAAAGGGAGATATAATCAGCAATTTTAACATGCATAAATTAAAAATATAATATATAGATTATAACTCTATGGCTTTTTGTTGTTGATGACATCATTCAAAAGTCCAGCCCATGTATTGCTATCACTGGGTCCACTAGAATACGACGAGACATGAGAAAACTGAGGATATGATGTAATTCCGGCAGTAGAAGGATATTGGTTGAAGTACGCCATGCCATTTGGAACAGGATGAAAAGGAATAGGGAGGACTCCACCATAAGGTTGATAAGGAAGGACCACTGGATAATGATGCATAGGATATTGTGGCAATCCTGGTATTTTGGTTGTGGATGCATCTGGAACTTCGGTCACTTCTATTCCTAATGTGTTGGTCTTATCTTTTAATGTCTCTTGAGTTAGAGTGATTTCTTCGGTCTAAACATAAATCATAATTTTTAAATAATTACGATACAGAATTTAAAAAAAATAAATAAAGAAACTAGTCAGACAAGCGAGAGTCGAGTAAGAATTTTCTCAAAGTGTTGGCCTCACTCACCCTTAAACTCTCAGTTGCACTTATGGTATTGGATTAAAATAATTTAAATTCAAATTAAGACTTTAATTTTCCTTCTTGAATTATCTAATATAAATTATTAGATATGCGAAATGTTACCTTCTGTCGACTTTTTTTTGCCATTTGCTCTAATCTTCGGTGTCTCTGTCAATTTAGATACAGACTTTTTGCTTCCACAACCCTTGAATTTTTTGTAATAGAATAATAAGAAACAATATAAGCACTACGAGAATAATATGTTGCAAATTTGAATTGAAATGACAATAAATTTGATAGATGGTATAACATGGACAAGTGCTTACTTTAAAATTATTGTTATTGTGCACGAGTGTATTTTCTACTGATTTTGTGTTCTAAACGGGAGTCTGTTTATTGGCATCACATTCTTCAACCTGCTAAAAAATTTTTAAAAATTGCTCAAAATATAGCATTATTTAATAGTTCTACGAAAGACACTAAAATAATAGGTAAGCATAAAGTATATCCTTAAGCAAGGCATTATATTAATACCATTGGTTCATCTTCAGCATTTGAGTATTCGGCGGGGGAGTCCTCCTTGGCGAGTAATGGACATGTCCTAAGGAAATGCCTGCTTGACTTACAATGCGAACATCTTTGCCTCTTTTGGCCTTTTGGAACCTTTCTTGGAGCCCTTTTTGACTTCACAATAGCTGGATCACCTATTAGCGCTGACGTGGGGGAAAGCCTCGCTTGTGCATCACCTTTATTTTGCACCTTCGAAATTAGCTTAAGTAACTCACCTGAGATTTTCTTATAGTCGGCTGAATTTTTGGAAGAAATATCACAAAGCTTCCAACAAATAGATGCCATTGCACCGCATCTAAGTGTGGACACTATATCATCAGCAGTGTCTTGCTCGCCAATTGAGCATATAAAACCACTCTTTGCATCTCTTGTCCATCTTTTCAGGATAAGAGATGTAGGGATGCATTTTGCATTGCGATGCTTCAAGACCCCAAAGATGTGGGAACACGGTAATTCATGAGTCTCAAATAGCCTGCACTCACACGCAAATAGGTCCTTGTCTTTATTGTAAGATACTTTAAATTTCCATTGCTGATTAAAATACTCACTCGTGTTGTACTCAACAATGTCTCCACTGTTTGGGCATTCAGTCACATTTAAGGCACCTGCTGCTTCTATCTCATCTTTCACAAGTTTGAAAATATTTCTAGTATAAAGTTCAGCAGCTTGTTTCTCAAAACTTTTCAAGCACGTAGTCAAAACAGGAAACTTATAAAAGGTTTTAAAGTCAGCAGTAAGATGGTTGTTTCGGTAATGCCTTAGTACTTCACTAAATTATGCATGAATTCAAGGAGACTGGTTTTACTGTCAACATAGTTCTTCAATAATGAATGAATTTCCTCACGCTGTGATGTAGTTCTTATGCGGCCAAAGAAGTGCTCCCTCAAATATGCGGTAGCCCACTTCATTCTATCATTATAAATGCCCTGGACCCATTCATTCTCGGCAAGTCCGTATTTGGATATGATCTCGTTCCATCTCTGTTCAAATATTTGTACGGCAAACTGTCCATACAATAATACACTAAAATCGTCCCAAAAATGCTTGTTTTTTTATATTCTGTACCGCACTACGATGGAGATGCCATGCACAAAGGTGGTGTGGTATACCAGGAAATACTTCTAAGATAGCCTCTCTCATAGCACGGTCTCCGTCTGTAACAATGCCTCCAGGTAGTTTTCCTGACATGATTTCCGAAAATTCCTTCAGTGCCCACTTGAAAGTTTCGGACCTTTCATCTGAGAGCAGAGCGCATCCAAAGATAGTTGTCTGGCCATGGTGGTTGGTCCCTGAAAATATGACTAAGGGCTTGTTGTATACATTTTTCTTGTAAGTGGTGTCAAAAGCCAGTACATCGCCAAAACATTCGTAATCAACAATGCTTTCTCCATCAGCCCACACCAAATTATCCAACCTACCATCCTTTAAGGTGAACTTTCCTAGAAATAATGGGTCACTGTCTGCCTTAGAAAATAGATAGGCCAACGCAGCAAATGCATCACCGTCTTTCACTTTGCCACGCCTAGTCTTACTAATGTGGTTATGTAAGTCTTTGCTGGTAAAACCCACTTTATCATATCCACCTTTTTGGGAAACCATGTAACCCATTATGTGGCAAGTTTTAATACCACATGCTCGTAAGCTGTCTGCTTGTGTTTTATCGGTCTCATCAAGCCTACGATTCACGGCAATGAGATGTCTGTACTTAGGTGGACACAGTGGATGATTGTGTTCACTCTCAAAGACACTAACTTTCCACTTACCCGTTCTATAGTGACGAATGAATCAAATCCTCGCCCTGTAGTTGACACGAGTAATTGCCTTATGCTCCCTTTGCCGATTGTCCCTTTTAAGGTGCTTCCAATGTCTTTCTCCTGCTTTATTACAAACCAACTGTCTTGTATTAATGTTTCCATTAGCATCCACCGTCTTCAAGTCCTTTTGGGACACAAATCCATAGCACTTGGCATAAAATTCACAAACTTGATATTCTGTATCAAACACCAGTTCCCATATGTCTTCAATGGTCAAATCAATTATCAACTTTTCAAAACCATCAGCATTAATTATATCTGCCTCTGCTTCATCTACAGTTACATCTACCATATCATCACTTTCATCGGAACTGCACTCATACTCAACACTTAAATCCTCAGATTGATCACCATCCTTATACGACTCTTTGCCATCATTCTCCATGACTGAACTTAAAATTTTAACAAGTTAGGTACTAACTAAATGCTAGGAGAATGGAATAGGCATAATGAACTAAACTTTTTTCTTATTAAAATTATTAGTCAATCAAATTCTATGAAATCTAAGAGCTATTAGTGCATAAGAATGTTAAAACAGTTTTTAAAACTTAAAAAAATTATAATAAACATGTTTATAACGAAGAATAATTTATTTTTTTAAATTCTTTAAAATTTTATAAAATATTTTAAAATAAAATAATTTATAAATAAAAAATTCATAATAAACATAAATATAATAAATAAACTCTTTTATTTTTTAACTTTAAAATTTTACATATGTATCATAAAAATTTATTTTATCCTAAACATTATCATTAAAAATACTAAATTACCTAACTCAAATTTTAGAGACTAATAGTTCAAATTTTAGAGACTAATGTGTGATTGATTTTTCCTTTTTTGCTCTCAATTTCCCATTAGTTTCTTATAAAGTTAATTCCTTTATCATGTGTTTCCCAGTTACGGTTTAATACTTGTGTAACTGATTATTCTTTTCTTTTCTTTTTTCCTCCAAAAAATCCAGTTTTCTATGAATATGATTATGGAAAAGAGAAGCTTAACATCATTCAATTGTTACGAAATATGGCTTCGGGCAAAGATGAGACAAAGGTAGAATTCTGAAAATAAGGCAACATTTCTTGTGAAATTGACTGTATTTGTTGTTGTTAATTACTTAGTTATCTTATGTAATAGTACTGTGCAGGAGAAGATGGCAGAAACCGAATTTTTTATCACCAGTGGTGAAGTCTCTAACAAGAGATGCAGAAGAGAGGAGGGAAGCAGTGGGACTGCTGCTAGAACTCTTTGATCTTCCTGCAGTTCGAGGGCAAATTGGAAGAATTCAAGGGTGCATTGTAATGTTAGAATGATCTTCCTGCTTGAGGTTGCCCTTATTGAGTTCTCTCTAATCATTCTTTCATTCATTATTAATTTTGGTGAAGCAATTTTGAGCTTGCAATATGATAATATCTTAGGTTGTATTGATAATTGAGGATAACATTTGTACAGTAGAGTGTATAAACCACTCAAGTTATTTATTTTGCAAATAAAAGTATCATCTTTTTCTCTTCTTATTCTTGTTTATGGCAACTTTTTCTTGCTTTTGTTGAACTTCAACTCTACAAATTGTACAAATTAAATTTTCCAGAGAGAGAAGACAAGAATTCAACCATTCTCACAATGGCACCACTGAAGGATATCCTTAAATATGTTGGCTGGTTTATAGGTTTAGTAGTTGTACAGTTGTATTGTTTCTAGGGAATATAATAAAGCGACCAATTTTCTAGATTAGCAACATAATAAGCATAAAAGTATATCAAGCAATTAAACCTGTAAGAGAATCCAAGCATGCAGCTGTTATAAGGCACCCTTCCAAGTTTAGTAAGGAAAGCTTTTGCAACCCTGAAATGAACCAGGACATCATCGAAAATTAATGAAGCATAGATAATTATGAAATACTGAAACTCAAGAATTCTGTTCAAACTGGCAAGCTAAGATGCTAGTATTGTATATCGGTACTGTTTATAGTTCACACTGCAACATGTCTACTGACTAACATAAACAATATCAACTTCAGAAATTACAAGGACAAAAGGAAAAACAAAGAGACTTTTCCAAGTATGATTTATACAACTGAAGTCTACATCAAAGAAATGAAGCACAAGGAAGATTGGATATATAACTGAAATTTTTCCCCGGAAAAGACAAACTGATTGGTTGATAGCTGCATTTAGAATTATAACCATATATTCTCATAAAAACATAAAACAAAGAAAAATCCATGGAAGAAGATGAAAATGCTAGGTTGAACCTATAAAATAAAAAATCCTGATTGTTCTGAAACACCACAATAATACAAGGAAACGGAAAGTACCTTTTAGAAAGCTGATGCCAAAATTAGCGACTTTACTGCAAGAAATGTCAAGACTCTCCAAACACGCCAACTCTAGAAGCAAATTGAATAAAATACATTGTTCTGTTAATCATTGACCCATGTGTTGACTAAGACAACAATGATTATACTTCCATATGAAGCTATATAAAATGCACATGTTTAACACCATGAACTATTCCACTGTATAATCTTTTTGTAGAGAATTACCCATTAGAAGAACAAAATGAATATAAAGTTAGCCAATACAATGAATTTAATGAAGTATATAAAAGCACGAGATGATATATTTAATTAAGCCAAAGAGAAATTAACAAAGGCCTTACAACATTTCAAGGCAGCAATATCGAAAATAACACAACTGGCAAATAAGTTAATTCAGAGGTACATCTAAACTCCCCAAAAATAAATTGGGATAGGATCTTGTAGTTCCTATATTTGTTGTTGTTAATTACTTAGTTATCTTATGTAATAGTACTGTGCAGGAGAAGATGGCAGAAACCGAGTTTTTATCACCAGTGGTAAAGTCTCTAACAAGAGATGCAGAAGAAAGGAGGGAAGCAGTTTTAACATGGCAGGAGCAATTTTACTATGGCAAGTTTTCATCTTCCACTCAATGAACAATTTATTAAATCAACCACAACAAAACACAATATAACAATCAAAAGGTAGAGAACAACACCAAAATAATAATTTATCAAATTAACAAGTTAATAAGATCAATTCAAACTGAAAATCAAAATAATAAGAACAATTAACATTTTAAACTACAGCAAACTAACAACAAAATAAGAACTAGAAAACATACTAACCATGAAAACAACAATAGAAAAACAATAACTGAATAATTAATACAAGAAAGAACAAGAAGAAGGAAAAATAATCACCCTAGGATGGAGCAGTTCTGAAATTCAAACAGTACAGGGAAAAGGGAGAAGCTTTAAATCGCGACGGAGATGGCTGAATGGAGGCAGACAATGGTGGAACGGTGGCTGAAAGGCTGTGGAACAGAGGCTGAACAGAGGCTCAAACACGCGGCGTAGAGGACTGAACAGAGGGCTAAGCAGCTCGAACAAGGGTTGGCCAAAAAGGGCAGAACAAGGGTTGGCCAAAAAATAGACGTAGAAGCTTGGCCAAAAAGGAGGTGGATGCGTGGCAAACAAGGGCGACGTTGCGCCAAAGCTGTAGCAGTGGCAGTGGCTAGACGTTGAGGAACGACGACGAGAGATGGCTGCTTCGGTGCTTCCTCCAAGCTGCATTCGATTTCTCTTCTGTCTTCTCTGTGTTCTTCAGTGTGTTTGTTCAGAGGCCAGAGAGAGGGAAGTGAGGGAGTGAGGAGAAGCTCGATGAGAGGAAGGAGGAGAGTGGCTGAGTGAGACTGTGAGAGAGGAGAGGCCAAGAAGGTGCTGCGCGTTTTAGTTACTGGTTAGGGTTCCTCTAACCAACGGCACCGTTTTGAGCAAATTTTAGAAAACCGGTCGGGTCTCGGTTCGGTTCGACCGACCAGTTCGACGGTGCAACGACGGTTTCTGAATTTTTCGGTTTTGATATATGACCGATTCATTTTTTATACCGGTTCACGGTTCGACCAATCGGTTCAAACTGGTTTTCAGAATCTTGGTCCGAACCGCTTTTCCCCTCGGTTCACGATTTGACCGGTTCGACCAGTCGGATCGAACCGTTTTCAGAACTTTGTGTTTTTCCCTTATTCCAAAAATTCGGCCAGGTGATGGTTCGGTTTGACCGACCAGTTCTTGGCCGATTCGATGGTTCAATTGTGGTTTTTGAAATTGGGGGTTTTAACATTTGTCCGAGTTATTTTTTGTAGCGGTTCATAGTTCAACCGGTTCAACCGGTCGGTCCGAACCGATTTTCAGAAGATAGATTATAACCATTCTCTCATGTTGTTTTTATTTTAAAATGCTTAATATATTTTAGTATCAAATTTTCAATTAAGCTTACAACACAGAAGTGGTTCAAGGAATCAAAATGCTAGAGTGAAAATTAAGCTTCACCTAAATTCAACTATAATCGAACGAAAGACAGAAACATTAATTTTCAACAAGAGTCCATAAAAAATATAGTGCATAATAATTTTTTAAGTAAAAGAGATGAAACTAAAAAGTCTTAGTAGTTAATATAAACTAAACATGAAAGTAAAAATGGGGAAAGTTAATTTACCAGCTTTACTATACTTGATTTCTTTTGCTCTTTATCTGTAGCAATCGGTAGGGAGTCTAGCAGAATTGTTTGATGATTGCACAAATAAAAAACAACCAGATACCAATGTGTGTTGTTCTCGTTGACAGGTAAAAAAATCTAGTACCAACTTTCACGTATTAGAATATTACTAGATACAATTTTTTTTTAAAAATAAAAGGTATAGATCAGTTTATAAAGATAAATGCCATTAAATAATAAAAAAATTAAAAATACAATAAATCATATACCTTTTTTAGACCTTTATCAACTTTTCCCATAAATTCTTTCTGATAATATTTCAACAGAACTTCAATTTTGGTATCATATTGCAGTATGAATTGCTGAATTTAATAGTTAGGGGCTAAGTCAGTGACACCAATTAAGTAATAAGATAAAATAAATAAAAACGGTAACAAGCCTAAAAAAGACATTGCGTACCGAAAACACAGCTGGCAAATACCAGTGTGTTTGACATCCTATTTCTTTCTCCTGCATGGTTAGCATAGTAGCCACCAAATCCAACACCTATGTGGTAAATAATAAATATATTAGGAATTAAAGTATGCTAGAGATAGCAGTTTAATTATGCACTTACATCCCCATGTACCCACTCCTTAGGAATTAATGACTTGAAATTGTCACGAGTTCCGCTAAATTTGTTTGTTGTCACCAATATCTCATCACTACAAATACGAATCACATTAATATTGAACTATTTTTAAAATTTTTAGTAGATAGATAATGAGATATTTAACCTTCTTTTATTTGGTGTAAACACATAGGTTGCCATTTTAATATCTAAGTCATCCAAATCCATGTATGCAGGAGGCTTAAATAAAATGGGGTCTACTGCAAAAAAAAAAAAAATTGTTGAGATCACTAAGTTATGTAACCGTAGAGGATTCATGCGAATGCTTGTGATATGAGAACTTACAGATGGCCATTCAATTCTCCGTTTATTGTGCTCGATTTTTTTCTAGTTTAGGGTAGGCATGCTAATAGAATATCCACTTGGTGTACTCTTTTTTAAGAGTGCCTTTTGCTCCTCAGTTAGAGATTTGTGTGAGGTCCCTGGTGGAGTTTTTTTATTTTTTGAAAAGTTGTCTTTAATGGAGGCAGCATTCACACCAACATTATTTTCAGACAAATGTGAATTCCAGATAATTCTTCTCTTGGCCGTAGATTTCTTCTTATCGCGTACACTTGTCTGTTTTGATGCCTTTTTATTTGTACCAGAGTCAGACTGATGATGTTGTGGAGACTTTAGCATTTTAAGAATTTCATCTGTATCTCTTGGATTAGTAGATTGAAAAGGATATAAGAGAGTAGGAGGCTGAAAATTTGTGACAGTTGGACCTACAATAAATGATGGTGGGAATATGTTGTATAGTGATGGATGCATGGTTGTCGGATATTGGTTAGAATATATTGCATCAGTATAAAAACCAGGGTACATAGAATACAAAAATTGGGGTATGTGAGGTATATGGTTCAAGTACGAATAATGTAAGAGTTGGTTATCAATAGCATTAATGCTAACATCTCTTGTGTCTCTCTTGTTCTTGTTACGTTGAGGTGATCCGGATGATTCTTGCTTACCCATATCAAACACTCAAGCATATATGTAACACAATTAGAATTATAATGTGAATATAATTTTCTAATGATCTGCTGAGAAGTGTTTTTATATATAGAATAAAATTTTGTTTGTTTATTCTTTATTATTGAAAATTATCTTTCAAAAAGATTTTATTGTTTTATATATATCATATAATATAATTATAAAGAATGTGTATCTATGATTGTAATTTAAAAAGATTTACTATTTAAAGTGGATATTATTTTTATTTACAAATTATTTAAAATAGATATTATTATTCAAATTTATTATTTTAAATTGATATTATAATGTACATGATAATATAATGTGGAAAGCTTTGCGTATTAATACATAATATTTATTAATAAATATTTAATTTTTTGTAAAAGATCATAACATTACCAAAACATGCTAATTAACATGCTAATTTTAACTTTATTATTCTATGTGATAATAAATACATAATATTTAATAATAAATATATAATATTTTTAAAATTATATATTATTGTAAATTTATTATTTTTATGTCAAAATTATTCATAATAGATATTATTATTTAAATTTATTATTCAATGTGACAATAAATATGTAATATTTTTAAGTTACTGAAAATTTATTTTATTTATTAAAATATGATTTAAAATAGATATTATTATTTTAACTTATTTTAACTTATAACTCTACGTAATACTAGCATTTAAATTTGTAATATTGATTTAGATATAATATTGATTTTGACGGAATATATGATTTACTTATAAATAATATAATTGATGTGATTTATGTTGATTATAAACTAATTAGATTGTCAATAATTAGAATGATTTTGCATTTAATATAGATTCAGCGTAAATTGATATATAATAACAACTCTCTTTTATCATTGTTATGTATTTTTATTCTCAAACACATAACACTATAAGCTAATTACAATGGTAAGAACGCGAAGAAATAATCGAGCTATTTTTGTTGAGGCAAGTTCTATTCCTAACATGAAGATTTGTCAAGAACCAACTGAAATTCTGAACAAGTACGTACTATTTTTTTTTTGTTTATTGTATTATAAATTTATTCTGAATGGTCTTGTATAATTTGTTAATAATGAGTATATTTATTCACATCTTTGATTAAAAGAATAAAATAGAAATTATGTTGATTCTTCAAAAAAAAAAGACAAATGCTGCTATTACCCCCTCCCCATCCCCCTTCTTTCTCCAAAAGGGGACCAAACCCAACCCTAAAAGGTAAAAACCCCATTAGAGCAGAATAGCAGCTAGGCATCCTCACCATTATCGGTTTCAAAAAGTTTGAGTGGTCTGCGCATAACACCTCCTGACGGGGCATCTCCTCCATCCCTGTTGGTCCTTCCAAACCATACCTACTTCTCTTTTATTTTCTTCTTTTTCACTCTGGCGCAGCATTGTCCACTAGGAAAAAGTAACTGGCTGATGGGAGACCTGTTCCACGTCTTAGCTTCGACCTCCCAGTCACAGCACAGACATGCCTGACTGACAGCCTTGTTCCGAGAGTCTAAAGAACCCCCAAACAAAGTAGCCTCAAGCTCCTCTCCTCCTTCATTCAATTTTCATTCTTGAACCAAACATTGATTTTTCTTCCAATGCTTCTCAGCCTAGTGCAGCACTTTCTACTCCAACGACACAAAAGGAAAACCAAGTGTTGCTGCAAAGTTGCACTGAGACATCATCTTCAAGTCATAAGAAGAAGCAGTCCCTTTCAAGATTTAGCGGCTCCCACGTTACAAATCTTGTTAGCCCCCCTGTGCTAAAGCAAGTGAAGAACAAGGGAATGCATGAGAAATACATCAATCCAACTATTTCCCCCTCCTCCTTCGTTCAATTTCTTTGAGTATTCTTTTTTTTCTGAGTTAATTTCTTTGATTGTTGATTGTTGTTAACAAGAAGAATTGTTGATTGTTATTTTTGTTGAGTTAATTACTATTGCTTTTTTTTCAAATTTCGGAGTTAATTTTTTACTTTGATCTGAATTTTTGTGCTATTGATCTAAATCTTGGAATTTTGTTCTCAGTTAGTTGTACATATTCTTCATGTTAATTATATTTTTGTATTCTTTTATGTAAAAGCTAAATGGACTTTGGTTTTTTCATAGTGAATAAAATGAGATTTTGACCCTGCATGCAATGTTCTAATGTTACAGTGAACCAAATCCATCATTGAAGGACAGAGTGACTTTAGACTCATTAGCTAATTCTGTTGAGCAATTGATCCAAATAGTCCAATCTCTTGTTCAACGATTGGAAAATAATGTCAGCTCTCCCTCTAAGGTGTTTAAGGTCTTTGGTTCCAATTCTAAGACTCTTAACCAACAAAATAGTGCATCGAATAATCCATTGTTGCTATGCTGTATTGAGAAGGCCAAAACAGATCTGTCCATTGCTAAAAAAAGGAGAACATATTCACTTGCTCCAATCAATATTCCTGGATTAGAGCTACCTAGTGTGAGTACTAAGTAATAAGTAGTTATTATTATTATTATTATTATTATTATTATTATTATTATTATTTCACTAATAACAGTTTTTTTCTATATATTTAGTGGGTGCAAGTCTGTTTTAGACCAACAGCTTTAATGGGTTTGAACGATACTGAACTTGCAATTGCAGCATACTTGTATGGTAATCATTTGATGGATAAGTAAGTAAACTCAATTAGAATTTTATTTGTTAACGGTGTTGTTGATTTGTTTAGTTATTTTTATTTATGTTAAATTATCTTTGGCAGCTACGAGGAGGATATAGTAATTTTAGAGCTTACAGCTCGCAGATATGTATTCAGGAGCTTGATGCCAGGAAAGCCAATCGTTTCTCTTGTGCTAGACTTAGTAGCAGATATGATGAAGACAGAGTTGACCAGAGAAAGTGGTTATTGGTTTTTATCCACAACTTTTGCGGTAAGTATATAGGAGTGTATACTAAAATAATATTGGTAGTTGTTATTTGTATTGCGCATATAAACTAGTGGCTGAAATAATGTAGCTGTCAGAGAAGACAAAATTGGATCCCAACCGTCTGCCGCTTTGTATCACATATGTTTATTTGGGCAAAGTTGACTGCTTAAAAAGAGTAAGTTTATATCATTTTAAATTCATATTAGCAAATATTGGCATAAAATAATTTTAATAACTAAAATGACTTTCTCTTGATTAGGTCTTTATCCCTGTATCTAAAACTACTGACGAAGGTCATGAACACTGGTATCTCGTAGTGATTGATCGTGTTAAAAGATAAATCATTTTTCTAGACCCATTACCCATTGAAAAATAGTTCAAGCGAAAGAGGACAACCTTGAAATTAGTAACTATATTTTCCTTTTTTTGTTAATTATCTACATATATGACTAAAAAACAAACTCTAACATAGACATAAACAGGCCATTTATTTGGACGAGGTATTGGAAGATCGTTCATTCTATGACTTTGAGACCACTCCAAATCTGATTTCTTCACAATTTGAATTTGAAGAGCTAGAAGGCCTTCCGACCCTCGAAACTGGATCGTAAGATCGTATAATTAGTAGTTATTGATATAAAATTTATGCAATTATATAATACTCTAATATAGCTTCCTCGATATGTAGAAATGACGCGGGTATGTGGGTTACAAGTTGGATGATAGCTTGTTTTGAAGATGATCATTTTAACATAAAGGTAATGTTATGCACTAATCTTTTCCTTCGTTCTTTCTTTTATATTTAGGTAGTTAAGCCTAATGTGTAATTATTCAAATTTTATTAGATGGATGATGGGGTTCGCATGAAGATTGCAGTCTCACTCGTGTTAAAGAATCATAATATGATCAGCTATAGGGTCAAAAAAATGCCATTGAAAATCTTAATAAGTTGTATGATAATCACCATCGTGATGATTATGAATTTGCACAAGATTAGATTTACAACATAGGATATTTATTATTATTTTTGTTTTTATTATTTTCTTGTGGGCATATGAACCGTCTAGTGACATGCGACATTATATTTTGTTTACGTTTGTGTTGGTATTTGTTTGCCGGATTATTTAATATCTCCATTTGACTATGTATAAATTTACACTCTTTTGGTGATTGAAATTTAGTTTTTTTATACTCTTTTATAATCTTTTCGTTTAGTGGCATCGTTTTCCTTGAAAGCATGTTTCTCTTGCGGGGATGACCCTACTCTTTTATAATCATGAAAGTCTAAGGCAGAGGCTCCTTCTGACGACAAGTCTGAGCAACCTTCTGAGACTAAATCTGTGCTACCTGCTGAAGCTATGTCAGCACCAGATTCTGCGGACAAGGCTGAGCCACCACTTGAGGACAAAAGTGACAATCAAGAGGCGATTCCCGAGGGTATTCCACAGCAAGATATTCAAAGTAGTGAAAATACTCTTTAGTCAGTCATAGTAGCTTGATGTAAATAGAACTGAACGTGAGGAAGCTTCTGACCTGATGGAGGAAGCTAATGAATTTCCTCAGAGCAATAATGGTATAGAGGATGATGTGAATGTTTGTACAAATAATGCTGATGTTGCTGAAACAACAGCAGAGGTGGTGAAGTGGCTAATGGTAAAAGTTGCAACCATGTTGAACCCATACCATCCAGGCATGATGAGACTTCTATGCTGCAAGCTGTTCCTGCCGATACAAACGTTGAAATCAAGAATATATTAGAAGTTGAGAATAAGACTGATGAAAATCAAGCTGCTGCAACTGCAGACAATGGGAATGAAAACTCAAGTCACATGCTTTTATTTATATCCATTCTAAAAAATAATTTTTTTACTTGAAAAAAGTATCTAATATCTTTATTTATATTCATATGATAAAATAAATCCCAGTCACTAATATAAGAAATTTCATATTTATATTTAATAAAATGGAAAGAGTACATAAAGAGTACGCAAAAATAATAAAATTGTGAAAGAATAAGGAAAGAAAAGATGAATAAATTTTATTGATTATTGATTGATTGAAATTTTAGACTATGAAGATAAAACTAAATATATATAGATCGCCTATGAAAGTTAAAAACAAATAAAAATAAGATAAGGATAAAGAAAGAAAAGATAAAGATAAGATAATAATAAAGACTAAAATTATAACTGAATTTGTAGGTTCGTGAAACTTCTTTATTGTTGTCATGGGCTAAGATGAAAAAATGGTTTAATAATATTAATATCCAATATATATATTTGGGGACTCTTATGTTTGTATTATTTTTTTCTTAATTATTATATATATAATTTTTTCTATATTTAAATTTTAATTCTTTTTTAATTTGTCCTTATTTTTTTGTGACATTAATTTGTCCCTTTGTGTACAACAAAAATAGTTCTCATTTGTTCTCTTGAAAATACTATTTATTTTTGTTTAGGGAGAATTATTTTGTGTCTACAAAATTTTTGTCTAAAAATAGAGAAAAAATAGAGATAGAATGTGAAATAGAACTCAGCTTTTTATTTTTAAATATTATAGGTAAATGTTAGGCACCATGTTAATTTGATTAATATTCTTAATTAATTGTACATCAATTGTAATGTGAAAGTTCTCAAAGTGGTCAAACATGAAACGAAATAAAGAAAAATTAAATAAAGGAGTACTTGTGATAGTTTAAGAAACAAAAGAGAGAATCATGATGCCTTGAAGAAGGAAATTAAATGAAAGATGTCTTCAAATGGTATATAAAGTTATTACATCCTACATACAAAAATTACTAGTTCTAAATAAAATTTAAAAAAATTAACTTCTATATTTCAATGTATCTATAGATTTAATTTTAGTCAAATTCACTGGTAACATGTATTTTATGATTGAAGAATGTTGTATATTAGGATAGAGATTTTATATGGGACAAATAATTTTTTCAATTGCTAAATGATTATGTGTTGGTTTTATATTAAGATGATTTTATGACAGCTGTAGGTTGTTGCAAAGACAAAATGAAATTAAAGTCCTTTGGTTCGAATTAAAGGAAAATGTGGACTTTGCCAATATTAATAAAAGGGGAGAATATTGAGATCTACTATTGTTGTTTGTTACTAGCGGCTCAACAGGTACGTCTGTTCAGCCGTTTTTCTATTGTTTTTAAGAAATTAATTTTATTTTTTTAATATATTATTTGTTCTTCAAATTTATTATATCACTATTTTTTATTTTAATATTGACGTTATCTTATTTATATCATATTTTAGTATTGGTGTTAATATATTATTCACCCTTTAAATTTATCAAATAAGTATTTTTTTTTTCATCATTTCAAAATTAAGGTAGCCTTAGTAATATGATATTTTGTTGAAATTAAAATTACTATAAAAAACTTTTAAAATGCTAAATTATAAAAGCACACATTAAAGATATATATATGTTATCGGAAAAAGATATAGTTAAAAAAACGACAAAAATATTATCCTAATTTAATATCAATAATTATAAAAAATTATTCAATAATTAAAAAATAAATTATAAAAAAATAGTTTAAATTATTTAATATTTATAAGAAATATAAAATAAATAAATTTAAATTAAAAAATAAGGAAAAAAAATTATGTTGTTATTATGTGTAATAAAATTAAAATAAAAATTTACTAACATTATTTATAAATTAGTTATTTATATATTAAATTTATTTATTTTCTCAAACCTATTTAATTTGAAGCAAATTTAAAAATTTAAATTCAAAACCCACTTTATCTTTATGTATAATTCTAATAGATAAGAATATTTTTTTCTTTAATCTTATATTGAACATATTTAATTATCTTTAATTTTATTATTATTTCTAAGGTATTAATTTTTATTTTGATTATATCATCCCATCATATCATACACAATTATTTTTTTTACATGTATAACTATTATTGTTCCGTCGTCATTATTATGTTGCCTTATTTTATTCCCCTCCCTTTTTTTTCTTCTTCTATTAACCCCAGCTACAATCAATTACCACCATACCATTATCACAACTCTTTTTTTTTTATCACTTTGATCCATAACTATCCATTGTGTTAACTTTTGGGTTGTTAAAGAATTATTTTCTTGTTTAATTTAGATATCTAGATGTATAACTATTATATAGATATTTATTTTTCGTAGTTGCTTTTTAAGTCATATTTTATCATTTTAAGAAAAACTTAAGATATCAAGTATTCAAAAATTTTGTATTGAATAATTAAATAAAAAATATAAGTTATTTAATTTTTTTAATATATAGAATAATTAAATTTGAATTAATTTAGGTATAATACTAAAATTATTATGTTATTATTATGTGTAACAATGAAAATAAAAATTTATAAATATTTATAAATTTATTTATTTCTCAATTTTATTTAACTTGAAGCTAATATAAAAATTTATATTGAAATCACTCTTTCTCTTGCATAATTTTAATGGTTAAAAAATTTTTATTTCTTATAATTTTATTTTGATATTTTAAATTATCTTTAGTTTTATTATTCTTTTAAATTTTTTAATTTTTATTTTTATTATTATTTTTTTCTTATCATTATCTATCCACATGTTCATCGTTGGCTCACCACCACTCTTATATTGCCTTGTTCTCTCTTCCTTCCTCCATTTTTATTCTCCTTCTACGTTCTCTTCAATCGCAATTAGTTACCACTGTATATTAGTTCGTTCGTAATTATTACACTCAAAAGTGAATACTACTTTAAAAATAAGGTTAAAAAAATCTCGTAACTCTTATGTGAATTATCTACACTCTTATAAATATAACGAAGAAGTAAATTTAATTTTTTTTATTATGAGTTTTTTTTATTATCTAATGCATACAAAGTCACATATTTTTATTTATGATTAAAAGTTAAAAATTAAAATTAAATTATATTAGTACTTTTTGATTTAATAAAATTAAAATAAAGTACAAAAATAAGGATAAAAACTAAAAAAAATAGATCTAAAAAAGATAATGTTAAATTTTATGTCATTATGTATGAGAACATTGATTTATTTTATTATATTTAATTTTATACCAAATAATAAAAAAGTTAAATTTTATGTCTATTTTTTATTATTTATTTTATTTATCTATAGTTGTTTAAATTAGACTTTACAGTTATTGAGTCATGTTTTCTTTCAACAAAAATAATAGTTGTGAAGTCATTTTTATTTTTTTTATAGTAGTACATCCATTATATCATGATTTTAATAATTAATGTAAATTTTAAAAAAATTAAAAAAATTTATATTTATTTTGATTACATTTAAGAGTTAATTATATCTACTCCTATAGTCAAGAAATACACTTAACTTTTTCTATAACAAATAATTTTTTAATCATCTAATTTATAAAAAAGTTCCATCTTTTTATTTATCCTAAAAAATAAAAATTAAAACTAATATAAATACTTTTTGATTAACAAAACTAAAATAAAATATAAAAATAAACCTTGAATAAAAATAAAAATACAAAATTTTAAATTCTAAAATATAAAATAGTTATAAGATAAAAAATTATTTAAATATAATTTTTGTAAAGTACTCCATGAATAAACTTAGAAGAATGAATATTATATGCAAAGAAAATCATGATATGTTGGTATAAAATTACTATGTTTAAAATTTTTTTTAAAAAATATTCCCCTTGTTAAACTATTTTACTTTTATTCTTTTCAAAACATATGGATAATAAAAAATTTTTATCACTAATTTACAACCAAAAGAAAACTCTTAATGAAGTTACTATAAAAAATGTGTGGAAGTTTTTTTATTCAATGTAACTCTCTGATGCACAGGATAAATTTTTTGAATAATAAACCTCTCTCGTTAAGGACAATATTAGAATTTAAATTGACATTATATGTTATGTAGGTATTTAGAGTATGTTGAAAGAGTATGATAATAATTTGAAAAGAAAAAATATCCTGGGTAAATTTATTTTTTAAAAAATTACCCCTTTGAACTATTTTAATCTGCACCAATAATTTACCTCCAATACAAAAATCTTAATGAGGTTAGTGTGAAAAAATAGGTAAAATTTTTTTATTTAACATGACTTACAAAAAAAAATTAATAATAAATTTCTCTTTAGGAGTAATATTGAAACTTAATTTTGAACACCAATTATCATTATATATTTTGTAGGTATCAAGAATATATTAAAATAATATGATATAATAATTTAAAAAAAATTATTCTTTGTATATTTATTTAAAAAATTTATCATATTTAAACTATTTTTATTTTTATTCTTTAAAAATACGCAACAATGATACCTTTCTTTTCAATAAATACAATATTAGAATTTAAATTTGGACACCAAAATTCTTTATATTTCAATAGATATAGTTATAGATTAAAATAAAACACAGAAATAAGGATAAAAACTAAAAAAAATAGATGCATATAGAAAAGGATAATGTTAAATTCTATGTCATTATGTATGAGAACAATGATTTATTTTTATACCAAATAACAAAAAAGTTAAATTTTATATCCGTTTTTTATTACTTATTTTATTTAACTATAGTTATTTAAATTAGACTTTATATTTATTGAGTTATGTTTCCTTCCAACAAAAAATATAGTTATGAAGTTATTTTCATTTTTTTGTGGGAGGACATTCATTATTTTAATAATTAATATAAATTTTAAAAAATTGAATAAATATATATCTTTATCTTCATTCTATTTAAGAGTGAATTATATGTACTCCTATAATAAAGAGATAGACTTAACTTTTTCTATAATAAGTAGTTTTTTAAATATCTAATTTATAGAAAAGTCCCATCTTTTTATTTATCCTAAAAATTAAAAATTAAAACTAATATTAATACTTTTTAATTAACAAAACTAAAATAAAATATAAAAATAAATCTTCAATAAAAATAAAAATACAAAATTTTAAATTCCAAAATATAAAATGATTATAAGATAAAAAAATTACTGAAATATAATTTTTGTAAGGTACTCCACTACTGAACTTAGATAGATGAATATTATATGCAAAATAAATTATGATATATATTGGTGCAAAATTACTGTGTAATTTTTTTAAAAAAAATATTGTCCTATTAAACTATTTTACTTTTATTCTTTTAAAAGCATATCCATCGCAAAAATTCGGCATGAATAATTTACATCCAATAAAAAATTTTGGTTAAATTATACAGTTAGTCCCTATACTTTTACTGAAATTGCAAATTGGTCCCTACACTTTAAAAGTTTGTAATTGAGTCCCTAAACAAAATTAAATTTTGTAATTAGATCCTCAATAACGTTTACCGTAAAAAAAAATGCACATTTACCATAATGTCCTCTTCTTCCTCTTCTCTCCTTTTTTTTTTCTTCCTTCTCTCTTCAGAATTTTTCTGTTCTTCTTTTTTAACAACAATAGGGCTTCAACAACAACAATCCCAAAAAGATAACATTTCAACAAATCAAACAATCAGAAATTCAACTCAACAACCAAATCAACACACAACAACAATAAAATCAAAAAACAAATCAAAATCAGAAATTGAAGTAGTCACAGAAATAGAAGCAGAGGCAGTAATAGAAGAAGAAGCAGAGGCTCAAGCAGAAGAAGAAGCAGAGACAGTCACAGAGGAAGAAGCAGCGCCGGCGGGGTCCCCCTCCAAGCTTAGCCGGCGCCGTCCCCCTCCCCCTCCCCCTCTTCCTTTCCCCTTTCCCCTCTTCCTCCCCTCCTCCTTCACGTTTACTTTCGGCTCCCCCTCCCCCAACCCCCAAAACGCGTTTCCTTCCCCCCCCTCCCCCACCCCACTCTTTCTTGTTGCTGCTATAATCTGTGCTCCTTGGAGAATCAGATTAATTGCTTCCAGTAAACAAGTCTCAGTAATTAAAATCTAAATTCACTTTATCTACCATGAGTTAAAATTTCAGATTCAAAAAATTGAAGAAAAATATGAGGTCTAACATTTCAAGCAGAAGCAGAGAGAAAGGTTGAGTGAGAATAACAGAAAGAGAAGCTTTGAGAGCTTGAGAGGGAGACAAGAGGTTGTCTTCCCTAGAAAGGAAGCAAACAACATCAACCATGCACACTTTGCCAACGCATCTACATCACTCTCCTCCTTCTACTTCTGCTTCTTCTTGGAGATCCAGATTTCAACAAAATGAGGTTTACGATGGAGTTAGGTTTTCCGATCCAAAACCCTTCTGACTTCAACAACGTCGTAGAAGCCTTTGGCTGGGAGGAGTTCCCCTACCACGGTGGCGCCGCTCCCCGCAGCAACGTTATTTGCCGTGTGTTCACCGCCAATGAATCCCCACCGAAACCGTTCCCGAAGTAGCCTTCACAGGAGCGGGTAAGAAGGGAGAATTGGCCATGGCTTTGAAGAGTGATGGTGCGATTGTTGTTGTTGCTGTGATCTTAAGAGAGGAACTTGATTGTGAAGGTTGGTATTGGAGCGTAAAGAATTGGAAGAGTATGTGAGGAAGTAAAGGAAGAGAGAAATGGAGTTGAAGATGAAGAGGAAGAGGAGAGTGTTAGGGATGGGTTAGGGATTTTTCCTCTGTTTTGAAAAGTGGAGAAGTGACAGTGAGAGGACTGAGGAGGGGGTGGGATGGGTTAGGGATTTTTTTTGTCATTTTTAAATAGTTAAATTATAGTGTTGGTCCCTATACTTTTACTAAAATTATAAATTAGTCCTTATTGTTAAACACGTGCAACTCACATGCTTAAAATAGCAAATATATTGAGGAATATTCCGTTAAATCAAACGGTGTTTGAACGGTAAGGACCCAATTACAAATTTTATTTTTTTTTTCAGGGACCCAATTACAAACTTTTAAACTATAGGGACCAATTTATAATTTTACTGAAAGTGTAAGGACTAACTGTGTAATTTAACCAAAAATTTTTAATGAAGTAATGGTGAAAGATGTGTAAAAAATTTTTTATTCAACATAACTGACGGGAAAATTTTTTTTAATAATAAACATATTTAAATTATTTTACTTTTATTCTTTGAAAATCCGCAACAATGATTTACATCCAATAGAAAACTTTTAATGAAGTTGCTGTTTGAAATGGGTGGAAGTTTTTTTTATATTAAGTAACTGACGATTGTACAGAAGAATTTCTCTTAATAACAAACCTCTCTCATCAAGGGCAATATTAAAACTTATCATTATACATGTCATATTATATGTTACCTGTAACAAATTGAGGATGGTTAGTGGCTCTGGCCATTTGTCTAATTGTAGTTAATCGGACTACTCCTATATTTATAGTTAATCGGTAACTCTACCTGTGCTTGACAATGGAGTTGGGATACGAGTTATATCAGTTGATATGGCAACTTATTTTCTTTGTCAAATCATCTCCCGATAAGTTGCACGTCTTCTAGCTAGGTGTTGTTGTCGCTCATATTCTGTCTTCTTCGCCTAGCATATTCTGTCTAAGTGGTCGACGTTGCCATGATTGTTGATTTATTGAATTTTTCATTTCTATTTGTCTATCAGAACATAAGGTAAGAAGACGAAAAGAAAAACAAACAATTGTAAGTGGAGCAGTTTTTATAATCTTACTTTACGATTAAAAGTGAACAGTTTTTAAATTTTTCTCACGACTGAAAATGAAGCAGTTACATAATTCTCTCGTGGGTTAATGCAGAATTTACAGAACATGAGTACGTGACTTAGTACGTACGTAATTTTAGATTTATATGCATGGCCATGGGAGTTAGGACCTCCTTTATTGCTAAAAATCCTATTTAGGGATATATTATATAATATATAAAATAATATAAAATTTGAATGTTGTATTTAACTACGCAAAAGAATATTTGTAAAGGAATGAAAATGACGTATTGCATTAGTGAAAATTTTGAACTTAATGATAATAATAGTAAGTTATAAAAATGAGACAATGTAAGAATACAAGTTGAATTGAGTTAATCGGATATCATTTTTCTAAAAAATAGAAAAGTAGTTTTATTAAAAAAATATTATAAATCATGGACTATCAATGGAGCTTTGTAAAAATGAAATATTTTTGACACTTTTTGTTTTTGTTATCTTTAAAAATTTGCATTTTTACTATGTTTTTAAAAGCTCATGTATACCAAAATTTAAATTCTTTTAATATGAAACTCTAACTTTTAATATATTCATTTAAAATAAATTAGTAAAAATAATATACCGAACATATTAATATTGATACATATATTTACGTTGTATTTTCTAATTTTAATATCACAAGAAAATAAAATGAATTCTATTGTAATTTAATTTTTGTTATATGTTTTGTAATTATATTTAGATAGGAGTTGTTATAGGAATTAAAGTATTTTTCATACGATAACATATGTAACAACTAAAAATAAAACAAATATAAAATAGACAGAATATTATGCTTCTTAGGCTTTAATTGTAAGGTGCAATGATATTTAAAATTTGGCATGTCAATTACTCAATTAACAAATAAAAATCAAACTTTATTATAATTTTAAGATGGTATGAATTCAATTTATTATTAGGTGAAATAGTGAGAATTTTGTGTCCAAGGCAACAAGGCAAAACATCTTGATTATAACTAAATTTATCGTTTAAGTTGTCCAACACTCCAACCTATAGACACTAGTAGCATACTTGAGAGATTAAGACATCGTGAAAATTCACATACAATATTAGAAAATAATTTAGTCAAACCATCTACTGATTTTTTGTTATCAACTTCATATGAATAATACCACAATATTAGATATACGGCTCACATATTACTAGGGCTGGCAAAACGTACCCTACCCGCGGGTACCCTATCCGACCTAACCCGTTCGGGTAGGGTGGGCTACCCGACCCGCTGCGGGTAGGGTAGGCCTGCGGGTAGGGTGTACCCTACCCTACTCTACTCGCACCCCCCCATATATAACATGTTTTTTAAAAATTATATGCATAGTGAAGGAGGTGAGAGTTGAACCCTCAACCTCCTTCATGTGTAGCAGGTAAGTAACCACTACTAGTTACTTACTTTGATAATATATTGCATTTGTATATTTATGAAGTTACCATAAAATAAAAATTAAACAAAAATAAAAACCATATATAATTTATGATTCAGAAATCACTCAAATCAGAAACCCTAAGACTAAGTGGGAGGCTGGTAGCGCCGTTTCTTCCCAAGCCATAAGCCTCAGTGCTTCACTGCAAGCTCCAACTCTCCCTCCTCGTTCCTCCATTGCCAATTTGCCGCCACTCTTCTTCCTCCTCTGTGCTCTCCTCGCAACGCCACTGATTCGTGACATTCTCTCCTCTCTACGCTGTTGCTCTGTGCTCTTCTTGGTATGTACTTTGCGTTTGAATCTGTGAAAATTGGGGCTTTACTTTGCGTTTGAATCTGTGACTTTTCCTTCTCTGTATCTCTGCTATCTTCTTTCAATTCGTTTATATATATATATATATATATATATATATATATATATATATATATATATATATGTATCAATCTTAATAATTATACTGGTGGTGAATCATAAGTGTTTCATGCTAGAGTTTGGTTAAATGATGTGATTGGTAGCTGTAGGGAAGTAGCTATACCAAAAATAAGAGAGAAAAAAAGAAAAGAAAAACCAAGTTCATGTAATTATTCGGTCCTACTATTACAGTTTATGCAATATGCATGTGTATATATATGCCTTTGCATTACACCATAATTATCTGTATTATTTAGTTTTATTCAATGCTTGCTGTGCCCAACCAACCAGCTCAGTTTTTTTTCTTGGAATGTAAATGCTTGAATTGATCAAATTTGTTGCTTCAGATTTATAGTTGATGTGAATGCAATATATATTGAAAAATTGTATTATTAAATATTATCCTCAGTTTAATCACATACGATTTTTCAATATGAAGTCAGGTCATAAAAGAAATTTCTAATTTTTATAAAAGGATATTATTTTTTTATCAATTGTATATTAGACAAAAGAAGAAGGAAAAAGGTTCATTTGTGAAGACGAAATTTGATCACTAGGTAGAGGAAGATGTTCATCCTTTAACTCCTGATTTTGATATATTAGCTTGGTGGAAGGTAAATGGAGTTAGGTTTCTAACTCTTCAGAAAATTGCAAGAGACATATTTGCCATTCCTGTGTCTACTGTTGCTTCTGAGTCTTCTTTTAGCACAAATGGCCGTATAATTGCTACTCATCGTGGTAGTCTTCATGAAGATACGGTAGAAGCTCTTATGTGCAATCAAAATTGGTTGTGGGCAGAATATTATAAAAGAGGTTATTTATGTTTTCAAGTTTTTTAATTTGTTTAGAAATTATAATTGTGTTAAAATTATATATAATAAAATTGTTGTATTTGATTTTTAGGTGAAAAATCTGATTATCAAACTGCTAATGAAGATGATGATACATTTTCTGAACTGATGGAAGAATAATGTTGCAAGAACTTGGAATTAAAAAAAATGTTTGAAGACATTTATCTTTGTTTATGTTATTTTAATTTTATTAAGAACTTGATAATTATGCTATTTGTAATTTTATGTTGGATTTGTTTAGGACTTTATTGTTTTTAAATTTAATTTAAACTTAGTTTTTTATTTTATTAATATAACAATATGTATGTTTGTAATTTTATGTTGAATTTTTTTAAGATTTTATTGTCTTTTATTTTAATTTGAATTTAGTTGTTTATTTTTTTTATTTTATTAATATGTATGAAATTTGGAATGAGTTTTATATTTATTTTTAAAAAATTAATATTTCTGCGGGTAGGGTAGGGTAGGGTAGGGTTTTATAATTTAAAGTGTGGATAGGGTTCGGGTTGAGAGATTCTCAACCCGCGGATAAGGTAGGGTAGGGTTTTATTGAGATTTTCTACCCGAGGGTAGGGTTAGGATATGGTCTAAACCCTACCTTACTCTACCCATTGCCAGCCCTACATATTACATATGTATAAAGGACAAGGCATATGGCTCACAAGCAATGTTTTCTAACATATTGAAAACAAATCTTGATTTATGTACACTAAATATACATATTATATATAATGCAACTTCATATATGTTCTTTACTATACAAGAAACTACATCTTCATTTGCGAAACTATATTTTCACCCTGAAGGGGCATAGAGATCAAGACCTTCATTAACCAAAGGGGTATTATCAATCTCTTTCTTTGCATACACAAGGGCCTCATGAGGTGGCAACAACTGTATGTGTTTCTGAGAAATATATATGCATCAACTTATTGGTAACTTTATAGAAAAAGTGGTAGGTTCAAGGTCTCACCAATTTCTACCTGCTTATAAGAAGGAACACCAAGAGGGAAGAAAAACCTTGTATTTTTTGTTGCATTAGCAAGCTTGTCCTCCCTTTTACTTCTAGAGATAGAACTATTCAGGCAGGTTTCTGCTCTCTTAGACTCAAATGCGACTGATTGGACTACTTCATTTGATGAATTAAGTAAAATAATAGAGTAAGGAAGGTTGAGTCGAACCTGCTGAAGTCTCTTTGGTGGTACTACTATTCAAGGATGGGTGTGATAAATCATTTTCATAAGGAGACTTATCATTTAGTAAATACCTATGTACAATCATCTGAAACAAAATACTAGAGACAGTGAAATAGCTGCCAAAAGAAACAATCTTCGACAGTCAATTTTGTGGCCAAAGAAACGCCATGATAACTCCCTCATCAGGATAAAAGCAGATTGTCGGAGGCCCCCTTACATCTCATTATACAACATATTAGAACTGAACAATTCAAATATCCAAACAAATGCTACAGATCATAAAAGCTAAGCATGCCATTTCATACATCTCTGTAGTCTTAAATGGCACAAGGACAATTCGGATACCGCAGTTCGTCTGTGGGTGTATGACTGCACCAACACAAAGACACTCTAGAGCTCGACCCAACCAAAATCCTACACTTATTTCAATTAAACAAATTTTTCTTGAAAAATGGATGAGGTTAGTATTGGTTAACACAATAAATTTAAAATGTATTAAAAAGGAGATTATTTACAAATCATAACGAAGGAGAATGTTTATTTTACAATTATGAAGGAAGAAAGTGTCATTTTAGAATTTTTCAAAAGAAAGAAGTGCAATTTTTTCTTAATTTTTTTTAATGTATGAATGACGTGAATCTTGAAAAAACTCCATAAATAATTATAAAAATCGCTGTTACTCATTTAACAAATGATTTACTTTATTCATTTTCGACTTGTGGTTCTGTTTTGTTGATTTGTCTTTGTATTCGTTCTTTTTTAATTTGTCTTGTATTGTTAGACCTAAGAAATATATGTGTGGGTTCGGAAAAGTCTAGAATTGTATTATCTTATTTAATGAAGTCATTTTGGAGTATAAGTAAATCAAAAAACCCTCTCCAATACGCTATGTTGCATATCATAGTAAATCTTCAACTTTGGCTTACAGTTCGTGCGATTCTCCAACCTCTCCTCCCTTACTCGCTCAGGACGGTCATAGTGCTTAGGATGTCTTGTACCTTGTCGATGGCAGAAAAAGTCTCTCCTAATCAACACCCCATTCACACGAGCTACATCTCCTTTTCGAACTCCAAAACCCCTTAATTTAGCGAACTCCTTATAGGTAGCATAAGCATCCTCCTTCGTTGCAAACTCTTTTCCCAAGAAGTCTTGCGCACCGACTGGACGACTGAGACCACCCTCTGCCGTATCATCTGCACCAGCCGACCTGTTACCATCGACGGCACCCCGTACACTATTTTCCCCGGATTCACGGCCCTCATGGCACTTGAGGCCTTCGTCGTCGTCCCATTTATCATCACTCGAGGTCTTCACTCACTGTTGAACATGCACTTGAAATCCATTGGAAATAAGTGTGCAATCTTCTAGCCTGATTACATACAAAATAGATAAATATAACTCATAATCGCACCGTTGATACAGTCAAAAAATCAACCACAACTATCCCAAAGAGACTATATCTTACTCCACAAATAAGGCATAACCTGCATTATAACTGTTTAAACATAAAGTGACCAAATAAAATATAATTCTTTCAATTGAAGACCTTAACATTCCTAAACTACAAGAACCCAACCTGAGTATCTATCCTGAACTGAGCAAACAATTTCTTCGCCCCCGCACAAAAATCTCAGCTACTCCAACTTCAATGTGAAAATCATACAACACTCACCTTGGCAGCAACAATCCATGTACATATTCATAACCATATCTCCTGATCCCTACAAAAATGCACATGAATCCCACTACCCATGGAATGATATAAACCCTCAAGTCCGGACAATTGCATGACTCTACGAACTAATCCCATCAAGCAATGACTAAAGTGACAAACACCACTGCATCATTATAAAAAAATAGATTATACCACTACTGAAGTTATAATCATATAATTAAAACACATTATATGGCTTTTGAATTCATAAAGACATTCACCAGAAACAAAAACAAAAAATGCAGAGTTAACCAAACTAACAACAAATATTTGCTCATCTTGTCTTCTACTTAACTGCTTTAGTTTAATTCATCTATTTCTTCGTAGAATGAAAAATTAGATTGAACAAAGTATTCCTTTCCTTGACAAAGCTCACCAACTTTAGCGCACCTTCATGAAGTTAAAAACAAAAAATTAAGAACCTACAGAGCACCATAAGTTCAACAAGGTTCCCAGCAGAATTGTAGACAACAGGATAAAAACCCTTTCCACATTTTATTGGCAGAAATTAAAAAACAAAAAAAATAACAACGGATCTTATAATATCAAAAACATATGAAGATCTAATTATAAATCATTTACGACCTGCTTTACATGATATATTTGTGGCATGTCCGCTACGAAACAAAAAATTGAAATTACCATGTCTATGTCTCTAGTATCTATGAAGGTGCCCATGCTTAGTAGAGTGCTACAAGTCCTCAATTTTACAACAGCTCCAATATTTAGATGCAAACAGGAAAAGGACATTCCATTTTGAAAAAACAAACTACTTTACATTAAGACTACATCGAATTAGCAATTTAACTCAATTTACATAGAGAAAATCTGAGCCATCAAAGTTTCTTACTAAAACATGAAAATCACCTATGGGTTAGTAACAGGAAGTGCCTTCTTAACAGCCATGGATTCATTATCATGCCTAGATTACTAGTAGTATCCGTAGCAATAACAATTTCCCAAACCCACAATATATTGAACTTACTAATTTTTAACTAAAACATATGTCTAAGGAATCTAACAATTTGTTCATATAGGAGTTTGTGGAAGAAGAAGAATGATCTAATGTGACTCAGTCTTTAACTAACTACCCAAGCTCCAATCGGACTAAAATCATGGATTCCTAATCCTATATCCACAACATCAGCAGTATTTCAAATTTTTTCCCTTTAAGCCAATACCAGTAACTAGAACTTCAAAATACACGTTTCAAATGCAATACACATACTCGACCTAACCTGAACACGTTTCGAAGCCAACACTCAAAGCAGATCATTCAGTGGTCAGAGCAGCTCATACCTTCGACTGACAAGCACGGCGGAGGACGAGCAGCACGACTGACTGCGGGACATGCGCACCTAACCAACATGATGTCTGTGAGCACCATCGCTACCTGGCTATGATGCATGAGCTGGAGATTGGTGTTCGTGGAGAAGTCGTTGATCAGGAGAGAGCACTCGAAACAGACGCAGTTGCCAATTGCTGGAGACAGTAAGAGTCACGAGACCCGCGGCGGCGGTCTTCGTTAACGCTGATAGGGTTTCTTTTTATGAGAGGCAGGGGTGGCAAACAGGCTTAAACCCGCCGGGCCGGCCCGCGTAACCCGCCAAAAAGGCGGGTTAGGCTAGAAAATTGGGACCGCCAAATAGCAAAAGCCCGTCTAACCCGTACCGCTTAAACCACAGGCTTTGGCGAGCTTTGGCGGGGCGGGGCGGGCTTCCCCGCCGGGTGTAACAACCCAGACCACCCGCTAGCACGATATTGTCCGTTTTGGCACACAAGGCCTCACGGTTTTGCCTTTGACGATAGGGATGATAGCCGAAGTCCGCCACACTCACTCGTCAAAACGCGTCATGCTAGGAAGAGGTATCCACACCCTTATAAGGCATGCTTCGTTCCCATCCCCAACCAATGTGGGACCTTACACCGGGATTAGTATTTTTTTGGCAAGGGGTATTTTTATAATTTTTTTTGCCAAAATCCAACTTTTCCCAACCCAATTTACAAGAGAATGAAGATGAAAATTGAGTGTTTTGGATTATGTTTATTTTGTTTTAGAGGCAATATTTATAATTATGTTTTGGATTATGTTTATTTTGCTTTGAGAACAATATTTATAATTATGTTTTGGATGAAAACTTTGTTTATAATTATATTTATTAGATATTTATAATTACAAAGACTTTAATATTTGTGAATATAAAAATTATAATTTGTTTATACCTTTAGAAATTATAATAGTTAAAAGTAAAAAACAGAAGAGATTTTTTTATACCTTTATATATATTATTTAATAGTTAAAAGTTAAAAAAAAAAGATATTTGGTGGGATTAGCCCGCCAGCCCGTCGTTAGGCAGGGCGGGCTTTCCTACTTGCCACCCCTAATGAGAGGAGAAGACTGGCCCAGAGAACCAACTTCCTAGGTTATAGCCACTCTTTTTTGGGAACAAACCAAAAGGCCTAACTATGGCACCAACAGAACCCTCTACAACGAAATTCCATTCTGAATTAACCTATCCAGCCGGCTCGCCCAACCCTCCAATGAGCCTCGCTAACTTCCTCACAACTAGCTACTTCCAGCCAGAGAGAGACCACGTGTCCACAGGAGATGCAATAAAAACAAAAATCTGTAAATCTGTACAAAGATACATCTGAACACTAGATGGACCATTATAATATCATATTCCTTACTATTAGACATTCTTGTAATCGATACTTAATATTTTCTTTTATAATTTGATTTTTATATTTAAGAATACAATAAAGACTAATAATAATTATAAAGAACGGTAATGATAATTTGTATTAAATGAGTTAATTGCAATTGATTTTTTATTTATGTTAAGTCATTTATCATCATTCAATGGAGATACAAAACCTGAAAGCTATCCTAATATGATTTTGTTTCCGTTAATTCAATTATTTTCATTCAAAATTCACAATTCTAATACCATTGCAAACACAATTAGGACAGGGCAAGGAATTTTACAAGAAATCGTCTTTATATTGCAAATAGTATGGTATTTGAATTCGACCTTAATCCGGTACCTATGGTAGAAGGTGCTGAAGAATTTGAACAACAAATGGACTCACCCGATGAAATTGTTGTCAGTCAACCAATTTTCGAGAATATGGAAAAGCACACTAATTTTGATGAGATATGGTAATAAACTGATCTATTTTTTTTTTTGTGTTTTTATGTGCATTTATAATTATTTTGTACTAACTAAGTTCATACACATAACATTCATAAGTTCATACACATAACATCCATAATTACATACAACTAACATCTAAAAATTAAATTCATGTTTATTAGATATTACATTCATACACATACATATCATTTTTTTAGTTATTGCATAAGAAACTATAAAGTTAATACAGATGTTTTTAAATTTTATCATAATTATTGAATTTTAAAATATGTCAAATTCTTAAATTAATTTATTCAATTGATAAATTTACTCAGAACATCCATAAATTAATACACATAACATCCATAATTTCATATTAATAACATCCATAATTGTGTACTTATAATATTCATAATTTCATACATATGATGTCTATAATTAATAAATTTTTATAATTAATATTATCAAATTTTAACCTATATGTCTTATTGTATTCTTCACATTATCTCATATGTGTATTAATAGGTCATGATTTTAATTATTTTAATATTTTTATTTAATATTCATATGTATGCTTATTTATTGATTTTAATATGACGAGTTAATAATTATTTTAAAAAATTTATTTTTTTAATTTTTGTTTATATGTTATTTTTTATTTTTTAATAGTCTATATGTAAAATATAAGTTATACAGTAGAAGTTGTTAAAAATTTTTAATTTAACCTTTATAATTTTTGCAGAGAATTATTGCATTTTAATGGATAATAATGTGATTGAGGAATATTAGGGATTTGATTTGGGAGAAATTGAAATTGATTTTGGAAAGAACATTAATGACTCCAAGTATGCAACAAAATGGTGGTGATAAGGAGGATAAGTGATAAGAAGATGTATGTCACTTGCTTATCAAGAGAATAAAATTTTTTATGTAATATTTTTATATTGTAATTATTCTTTGACTACCTAGCATCTATAAATCTTATCTCATGCTAATCAATTCTCTAATCAATTTTATTTAAGGTTCTAAAAACCGGACCGGACTGGCCGGTTCGACCGGTTTAACCGTGAACCGGCGATGCAAACGGTCCGATCCTCCTGCAGAAACCGTTCTGAAAAGAACCGGCGAACCGGCTAAAAACCGGCCGGTTGGGCCGAACCGGTGACCGGCCGGTTCTGCATAAACGACGCCGTTTTATTATAAAAAAAAGAAACCCTTAACCCGACCCGACCCGTAGAGCACCCTGCACCCCAACCCCCCTTTCTTCCCCCGAATCTGAAATTCTGAATCATATTCATCTGCGTGAGAGAAGAGAACAGAGAAGACTGAACCCTAGCCGCCCGAACCCTAGCCTGCCACCGCGCCCTCCTTCGTCGCCGCGGTCACCGGTCAACAGCGCAACTGCCGTCGCCTGGTCGTCAGCCCAAGTAACCCTCCTTCTTCGCCTGGTTCCCTGCCCAGTAGCCATCCATCTGCGTCGTCTTCATCTTCTCAACACCAGCAGGCAGTAGCCCGTCCCATCGTCTTCATCGTCGCGCGGTGAGTAACTTGTCCTCTGCTCATCTTTGTTCTTTGCCTGTGTGAACTTCGACTTGCCTCTGTGAACTGACTTCCTCTGTTCATCTTTGTTATTTGCCTCTGTGAACTTCTTTGTTAGTAACTTGGTTTGCAGCTCAATTTCTGTTTGTTAGTAACTTGGTTTGCAGCTCAATTTCTGTTTGTTGGTAACTTGGTTTGCAGCTCAATTTCTGGTTGTTGGTAACTTGGTTTGCAGCTCAATTTCTGTGTATTGCTCAATTTCTGGTTGTTGGTAACTTGTTCTTGTCTCCGTCTTCTCTCCTGAGAGCCTCTGTTTGTTGATTTTTAATGTGAAATTGTCAAATTGATAATTTTTGCTGATTTTGTGTTGCTGCTCTTTCTTTGATTTCTAAAATTTTGGTTAAAATTTTCTTGCTGCTGCTAAAAATGAAAATGAAATCATTATTGGAAATTTTGTTTAGGGATTAGGGATTACTTGTTGCTGTTTGTAATGTTTGTTGAAATTTCAGGTTTAGTGTGATTAGGGATTACTTGTTGCTGTTGAAATTTCAGGTTTAGTGTGATTAGGGATTACTTGTTACTGTTTGGTACTTGCTGCTACTATTCTAGTGTTTTTTAACTTTTGAATCAACTGTTTTTGAATTTTTGTTGATAGATTTATCGATTTTAGTATTTAGGGTGATGATTTGTTGCTGTATTTTAATTTTAGTTGCTGATTGTTCTTGATTTCTGGCTCTTTTTAGTATATTGTGCTAATTGTTCTTGATTTCTGGCTGTGTGAATGTTCTGATTTCTGGCTCTATGAGTGTTGTTTTGTTTTTGTTTTAAGGCCCTATTTTGTGCTCAGTTTTCATTTTGTAGGAAATTGTTTGAGGTATATAAGAATTAAGAAGGAAGATTATCCCAACAGCTACTCTGTTGATTGATTCTAGTCCCCCACAAGCTTGAAGAGAGGAACCCTTCATCATTGGTTTGTTTATGGCATGCCATAATGCATATTATTGTAGTTTGTTTGTTTATTCATTGAACTTCCACAAAATCAGTTGTTTATGATCCCCTTTTGTCCAGAATAAACAATTCTTGAGTCCTTGCTTAGCTTTATGTCAGGTGGATTATGTGCTGTTAAGTTGTACAAGCATAAGAGTTCTCCTTGAATATAGTATATGCAGTCTAATTCTGATTTGGTATAATTATACCACAAAGCTATAATTATACCACAAAGCTATACCAAAAGAACTGGATTGGTAGGAAGATCTTTATCAAAAGCTATAATTATATTTTAGGATATATATTTAAAATTTATATATTATTTTATTCTAAAACGATTTTTTCGGTTAGACCACGGTTGGACCAGTTGAACCAATAAACCAATAAACCAGTGATTAAAGCGGTTTGATGATCGGTCCGGTTCTCCGAACCTTGATTTTATTATAGTATCACTTTTAAGAGGAAACATCCTGATAGTAAACTTTTTCACTTAAGAAGTTAATTTAGAAAATAGATCTTCTCAATTTTTTTTAACAATTGAGGGAGTAAAGTATGATCTCTAACCATTAATTTTATAGTGGGACCAAGAATAAATATAAGAAAGAGAACAATAAAAAATTAGAGATTACACTTTACACTCTTAATTTTTTTTAACAATTAAAAAAATCTATTCCCGTTAATTTATGCAATCTCGTGTCATTGATTTTTAAGTCTATATTTGGAATCAATGTTATTTTATGATCTGTGCATTGTCAATTTATTCTTTTAGTATTTAATAAGTTCAAATTATTATCATAATAAATGATTTGGATTAATTGCCACCATAAATCCGTATGAGTTTCGTAAAGAAATCAAAATAAATTTTAATTTATATATGAGCTGGAAATAAAAGTTAATCAAATGGTCAAAGATTGTAATGTTAAGATTTACGAGTTGTGAAACTAAAACAAAATTCTCTTTAATACATGTTAATATAAAGAAGCATGTAGATGAAATCAAGTGAAAAAGTATTATCAATAAATATGTATCAACTAAATCTTGTAATTTTTTTTTACTGAATTAGAAATTGTAAATTGTTAAGCTTAACAAGTGACATTTTCTCTTGTATATCATCGTAGGAGTAATATAAATAGATGGTTAGAATTAACCAAATATATGGTATTTTTATGAGTTAGAGTTGTTAAAGGGTAGATTATAAGGTTTTTTTTTATATGTATTGTATTTTTATATTTGTTTTATTTACTAAGTCATTAGCCACTCTTTTAGCTAGGTTAAGAAAATTAGTCTTATATTTTTGGTATCTACTCTGTGTTTAAATTGAGCATTTATATCATTTAGTTAATTAGTTTACTATCAATAAATAATATGAATGTAATTGGAAGTGGAATTTGACTTTGAATGGAGTATTATAATTTATCATTTTGTATTTCTATGTTAGGAATTTCGTTTGGATGGAGTGATTATCTATCTAAGTCTCTTTAGAAGAGATTTGATTAAAATAGAGTAGTATTGGCAATTATCATTTCATATCTCCATAAAAATTGAGGAGTATTATACATACAAGTCATACAAATTAGAATAAACTTAACAAAAAATACGCGAGCGTGTGCGCACTACTCAACGGTTTTCATAGCACGTTTCGCGTTTTTCTCATCTTCTTTTTTCTTTTTCTTTTTTTTTTTTTGGCGTTTCTCCTCATTCTTCTTCAGGTGTTTCATCCTCGTCGTCGTTTTTTATTATTGTTATTGTTGCTGTATTTTTTTCCTCCTCATCTTTCTATTAATTTTGCAATATTATGTATCTTTTTCTTTTTGTTTGATTTTTTCTCCTAAAAAAACTTATAAGAAAACGAAATAAGAAGATGAGAAAGAAGAAGCAATAGAAGATGAGGAAGAGGAAGAGAAAGAGTTTTGAATTATGCAGAACTTAGAATAAAAATACACCCAAAATTCTTAAAAATACACCCAAATATCTTCGTGTTACACCCAAATTTGCTGCAAATACAGAAAAATATTTCCTCTAATAATACATTTTTTCTTTCTGAATTAAACCACACCTCAACCACTTGATTGGATTCAAAACAATAATCAATTTCGTAAAAAAAAAGAAAAAAGGAAAAGGTGGTATTGATGACGACTATAACGAAAAAGAATAAAAAGAAGAACGTGCAGTAACAATACAAAGTGCGTGTGCGTGAATATAAATGACCTGTATGTAGAGAATAATTATTAAAAGTTTAAGTTAAAAATTTAATTAACGTAGAATTATTACCCAATTTTATAACTTTATAATATCATATTTCTTTAGTAAAATATTTAACATTCTCTTTATGTCAATTTTGTAAATTTTACGCTACCGTTTCAAGACACAGAGTAAACTTCAACTAGTACTGATCAGAACAAGGTTTTTGTTTTTTTGTTTTTTTTATTTCTTTTTATTTTGCTTCTTCTGAAAAAGAATAGATATACAGAGATATTTTACTTACAAAAAATGAAAGAAGACGACTTTGAAACTCGGTATTAATCTCAATTCAGTTATCTAGCTCTTGTGGTGAAGACTCTATTGAACCAAATAGAATGAAGTATCATGTGAAACATATCATACTTCTCAGGGCTCCTATGCCAAAGGAAATGCTGCTGCACTTTTTTTACCCTCATCTGCATCTGAAGATACCTCTTTTGTGGGATTGAAAGTAGAATACTCTTCAAATTTGGAATATCCTTCTCCATAACAATAACAGCAAATGATTCCCAATTCAACACTTCAAAGAATGGAGGCACAAAGTTATCAGATATGATAACAGGAACACATTCATAGAATATGGCCTCAACAACTCTTGGACTATTAACTTCATACCCTTTTGCACAAATGCAGTACTTGCTGCTCTTCATGTACTGAATGTAGTTTCTGTTACCCTTAGATTTTGGCAATATACCAAAGATTTTCATGTCAGGGTCTTTGTTCTCCCAATGCTGCAATAGGATTGGCCTAACATAACCATGCATGCCACCAGCAAAGAATGCCAATGTTTTCCTTTTTGAAACTGGTCTTCCACCAATGTCTCTTGTGGGTTTCTGCGCATTTCTGACATAGGTTTCAGGAAGAGACACATCTTTACCTATCACAAAGCCTTCTTTGACATCAGAATTGCATAAGGCTCTTATGCACTTGGCCATGTTCTGTCTTGTTTCTGTTGGGGCCTGCATGGTGAAGATTTTATCTTATATTGTGATAAAAGATTCAACAATCTTAGTATAATCAAGCTGCTAGATAGCATCTACGTTGCACAAATACAACTACGATTATTGAAAACAATACAGTATTATACATAGATATAACCATTTAATGCAAAGAATTGGTCAAAAATTAAAGAAGTTTAAAGTAGCAATACTTTAAATTACATTAACCTCTCTTCTTTAGACGATATTACACACGACTCCCCTTTATTTATGAAAGTATGCATCAATTTCTTTTATATTTAGGAAGGGAAGCCTTGGAGCAACGGTTGAGTTGTCTCCTTGTGACCTTAAGGTCACAGATTCAAGCCGGGGAAACAGCCACTGATGTAATGATTAGGTTAGGCTCCGTGCATTACACCCTTTGGGTGCGGACCTTCCTCGGACCCTGCAGTAACGTGAGATGCTTGTGCACCAGGCTGCCTTTATGTGGCCCTTGGTACTCTTGTATTTTATAAAAGTGTGACACTAGTCTGCCATATATAAAGCAATGGTACAATAGAGCAAATGCTCCTCCCTATGTATATCATTTAATCTTAAAAAAGGTCAATGTATTATGTCTAAATAGTTAATGGCCTTGGGAAATTGAGAAACAGAGAGCATGATGAATTAAAGTAGGAAAATGCATACCCAATCATGGCAGGCAACAAGGAAATGATCAGCACCTCCGGTTCTGTTCCAGAAAGGATGTTTCGCTGCGATCAAGTCGACATAACCATTCAGATACTTCCTCAGGTTCCTATTATTATGCGAATCCGGTACATACAAGGTTTCCTCTAGCATCCGGGAACTGAAAGGTAAGTAGAACAGGTGTGCCTTCTTTGGGTCCTTGGTAACAAATCTTTTATTACCTTCCATCTGCCTCATGAACCATCCCTCGGAAGCATAAATTCCCAAAAGATATGGCAAATGCATTATTGGTTTAGACCCTTCTCTATATACATAAACTTTGAGAGTCTCTTCCATTAATTCATAGCTCCTGATAATTAGACAGTAACAAGATAATAAGGTGTAATAGATTGCTGTTATGGATTTTAGACAAGTTCACATAGTTGCCATTTTAGTTAAATGTTTGCTCTGAACTAAAAGGAGATTCTTCTACATCAAAATATGAAGACCTTGTTGATAACTTGCATATTTATGTAAGAGACAAGATAGCAACATAAGAATTCTGTCGAATATGTGCTTACAAAAGTCTATAAATATGTGATGTCAGTGTCAGGGATAGAAATTTTAAAGAAAGTAACAATATTCAGATGATACCTTTTGAACATGGAAAGATTTCGATAAAGGGGGGCGTAAAGATTATCAACATTCTCTACAATTGGTGCATTTTCAATCTCCGATCTAACCTTCAGTAGCTCATTATCAACTGATGAAGACCACCTTGGCCTCTAAGAAACAAATTAGCAACATTAGAACAAATCAGAAGAAAATGCTATAATCTGTAAGTCATTGATGGAACAAAATGTTAAATCGAGTCACATACCATAGAACGATATGAGACACGGCTTTTAAGCAATAATTCATTCATTTCAGAGATTGATGTTACTTTCGGAACAGCTATACGAGAATCTTTATTCTCCTTAGGCATACTACTGATAGAAGAGTTCTTGCCAAGCACATTGACATCATCTTTTGGCCTCTCATCATTCTCCGAATCGATTTCATTGGAAATGTTCAATAACCCTTGAGGAGGTGTAATATTTGGCTTCATTTCGACGGGAGGACTTAAATATGTATCTGATTTATGCTCTAATTCAGATGAAGTGTTGACCTCTCTTGTAAAATTCATATCCATACCATTGTTAGAACTCTTCAGTTCAAGATTCTCTGCCTGCTTTATTGTAGATCCATTATCCGATATCCTTACATTTTCGACCACGGGATTTTCATCGGACTCATCAAATCCTACAAGAGATGAAGTGTTTGATATGGATACCTTTTTTGGTTCTACAACAAAACCTGCTCCCAAAACATTGTCCTTTTCAATTGATGAACTAGTTGAATCAACTATCCTCTCAAGAACATGTCCATTAGTAGAGTTTGCTATATCGAAATCCGTAGTAACATTGTTAAGTATAGACTCAGATGGAGGATCTGCTGGATGGAATCTACTGCTTCCTGATGATGTTGTTGTTGTTGCTAAATATGGAAGCTCAGAATACTGGAAGAGTAAAAACACTGCAAATGTAATGCCAATAAGCCATAGCAACCTCTTTGTTTCAAGCTGAAATATGGAGAAAAATGCTTGACCCATTTTTGGTAAATTTACCGAGAAACCATCAATTGAGTGTTGATTACCTCATCAGTTCTGCAGATTACAAAAAAGCAACACAGATCAATAAAAGAAAATGGGAATTTTTTTTTTGTCCATACATGAGGTCATAGAACTATAAGCCAAACTAACCCATGATCAAGAATTCCACAAATGAATTCATAGAAGATGAACACCAAGAAATAGCAAGAAATTCAACAAAAAAGAAAAGAAAAGAAATTCATGATCATAAAGAATCCAACAACAATCAAAATCAAAGGCACCGCACTACACTACACAACATCATCTGATTCTTGTTTGCATGCAAAAGAAATTAATCAAGATAAACAACAGAATCAAATAGAAGGAAGCAAGATGAGAAATTAAAGCAGTAACTTTACCAAGAAACACAAACAGAAGTCATTTTCAGCTCCTCCCCTCTCAACAGAAGAGAACAGAGTGAGTTGAAAATAACATGAGCCAGCAAGTAGCTGAATAATTGATAGGAGACGTTGAAAAAAGAAAGAGAGAGTAAAATAATGGGAAAATACCTGTCACTGGTTCAAAATTTCCATGGTTGGCAGCCCTAAGAATAATAAGGGAATTTTCTTTTCCGTTTTCTTTCTTTTGTTTTCAAAGTGACAAAGCACAAACACAAGACAAGACAAGTCAGTTCAGAGTTCAGACATGGATCCCAATTTTTACAGTTTTCTATTCTCTCTTTCTCTCTCTTACGTCAAGTAAGAGTAAAACAAATTATATAAATATGTTGAATTTTATTCTGTGTATAATTTAGTGTTTAGTTTTTCTTGAACTTATTTTTTATAGTTAATTTTAAATATTTAATAATTATTTATTTTTATATTTCAAAAAATTAAGTATTAATTTTTTAATAAGTTAGACAAAAAATTTTAAATAGCATAACAATTACCTATAAATATATAAGAATTATTATTAGGGATTTTATTTATTTAAATATTTTTTTTATACTATTATAAAAGAAATTATCTCTTAATTTTGCAAGATAAATTGGTAGTTTGAGTCGGCAAAATTAAAGAAAAATTCAATTGCGTACTTAGTACTTACTGGTTGCAAAATTGAAAACTGTTTTTTTCTACTTCAATTTTGCAGCTATTGCCAATGTACGTAATTGAAGAAGAATATTTGCATAACTGAAATAAATTTTTGAAATTCCTGCTTCTTCTTGACGAGTAATTTTGGGGAGAATAACATAGTAATTTTAACACTGAGATGAATAAATTGATTCAACATTGATTCATTTATTTTAATTTCCATTTACTGGTTATTATATGTAAATGTAAAAGTATTGATCTGACTCTCAAATATAGATACGAGTTATGTAGAGAAGTTGGTTAAACAAAATATTTGTAGAACCGTCCAACTATAAAATTAAAGGGAAGTTGTAGTTGTTAATTTTCATGTACTTGTTCATTTTCATGCACTTTTTAATTTTCATGTACTATATATTCTTCAATTACGCTTATAGTGACAACGAATTTATAATAAAATACGTTTTTCACAATTATATGCGTCGCTGCGAAATTGGAGTAAAAAAAATCTTCCTATTTCACGAACAATAAATATAAAATTGAGAGATAATGTACAAAAATGTAAATTTTTTAAAATAATAAAAAATAGAAAGATTATTTCTTATTACTATGGTGATTTCAGTAATTATATAATTTTGATATTAAAATATATTATTAAAATTAAATTTATATTATTTTGTATTTTTATAATACTTTTTATTCTTATTTTTAAAACTAAAAAATATTTTTAAATATAAATAGTTACTTTAATTTTAATAATATTTTTTAATAAATATTATTAATATTAAATGTTCATAAAATATATCCAACACATATTTAGAATATTCTCCATGTGTTTAACACGCACTTTATGTGTTGCAATACACACACTTTACGTATTGACTCTCTACTTATAAAATTCATTCACCTATAAATATATCAAATAATTTTATTTTTAACAAAAAATACAAATATTTTTTTCATATAAAAAAATTAGCTGTAATAAGATGGTAACCACTAAAGTGAATTTACAATAATAATAATAATAATAATAATAATAATAATAATTTATTATTATTATTATTATTATTATTATTATTATTATTATTGTTAAAAGTAGTAAAAGGAAACTGTTCACTTGTACTTTTGGTAAATTTTATGATACTTATGTGATGATGATTAATTTTTGTCAAATTTATTTTTTATAAGAAATTTTTAAATTTTAAAAATTATTTATTTTTAAATTTTTAAATTAAATATTAATTTTAAATATTTTTAGACAATTTGGACAAAAATTTTCAAGTATCATAGCAATCGCCTGTACTTTAGTCTTTTCTGTTTTCTCACAAGCTGTCAGCCGTCTGCATTATTCTCGTGGAAAATTAAATTATAAGGACAAAAAAAAAAATTTACTGTTCCTTGGCTGTTCATTGTTAGTTTGTTACCGCAACTTACCATTATTCCAATGCGACTGTCCGATTATGTTGAACCGAATCTAAGCATAATATTATCTGAATAAATTTACTTACTGCCTGATTTTACTACCCTTACCTTCCTTCTTCCTTTCATGGAAATGAATAATTGTATTTACTATTTAGTGTGTTTTTCTATAATAATAATAATAATAATAATAATAATAATAATAATAATAATAATAATAATGTCAAGAGTCTTTAATTTTTTTGATTGCCATATATCGGCAAATAGTCATTCATGATCATTTTTTTTTTCATGGCTGAATTACTATATACCTATGGGTGATATAGTAATTCTATTTTGTGGGAATTTAGCCTATCTCTGTAAGACAGTTTTTTTTTTTTTTTTTTTGTTCATCTTTATTTGTTAGTGGATATAGAATGTTTATTCTCCAATTACAGGTACTTTTGTTTAAATATTGTACATATATATGAACAATTCTCAATTAAATTAAAATTTGAACCATGATAGATAAATCACATTATGGTGAATTAGTTTCTAATATCCTCACATCTCAGTTTATATATTATGTTTCTTTGTCCAAAAAAAAAAAAAAAGGAGTCAAAAATGGGGTCCATTATTTTAATGTTGAATATGGTTGATCAAATCTCAATTCTCAACAATTTGTACTTTCCGTGGGGCAAAGTTAATGGTGAGAGGAGAGGAGAAGGGCTTTTATTAGAAAATAAACATTATGATCAAGTTCATCAATAAAAAAGAAAAGGCAAAAGAAGTTCAAGGGCCAGCTTGAGAGATTGGATAATAATGATGTATCATGTAAAGTATATGTTAAAATAATCAAAACGATTTCTTGGTCAGTACGTACAGTCTTGATTCTTGTCTTGCAGCACATGAAAATTGAAAAATGTCACAATGGGTGTAGCTTGGTTTTGATATGTTCCAATGCAACTTCCAAGAAGGTGGTCCTACCTTACTCCCCCATCCTCTTTAGTTTTTGAAGGGATTGGAGGGATTTTAGTGCACAATTTTTTTTTTTACAAAAGTATTTTTTTATATACATTAAATAAATAAAAAATAAATTAATAGACATATGTTAAGATTTTTTTTAATAAATAAAATAAATTTAATATTTAAAAGATATAGATATGAATTCAAAAATTTATATTTTTTTCTGTGTTACATATTTCATTTTTACAGAGCACATTTAAGTTAAAATTATATCTCGTCTTCACAGGGAACGAAATACGTTAAAAAATTCAATAATTTATTTCATCCGCAACCGAAATACATATTTAAATATCACCTATATCTATCTCGTGCTCAATGTGAATAAGATACAGTAATTATTATATCGTGCTGAGGACGAGATATGTGTTTAAGCACCTCATTAGTTCTGTACACGGGACAAAAAATTTTACTCCTGTAAAGAGCTCATTTATGCCTATTCTAACAAATCTCAATTTTCTCCTCATATTCTCTTAACATGTCTAATAGTGAGTATATTATTGTGAGTATTTATACAAATGGTTGTGTTAGATATACTGATAAAGGCGTCGTGGTTCAATCTCCTAACCCCACATTGTTTCGAACTCCTCGAGTTGATAACTTTAAAGCTATGAAGAATTTGATATTGATGAAGATGGGAGTTCATGATCAGAGGGAGGTTAGGAGGATTGGGTACAAGTTTCATACAGTCTTGGCAAACCAAGATTTTAAATTCAAGCTTTTTTTGATTGCACGCGATGAACATGTTCATGCGATCTTTGAGGTTCATGGGAGAATATTAACGCAGTAGGTCATGAAGCTCTATATCAAGGGTCAATGAGATTGGTGGTAATGGAGTCTACTCGTCTACATCCCTAATATCGAGACCACTGATTGATGTATCTTCGTTATATTACACTACAACAAGCGAACACATGGAGGAGGACTCTGAAATAGATGAGAAATATATCATTGAGACCAAAGTGTCCTTCAGTAGCTCTAAAGAAGATGAGTTTGTAGCGGATATTCCATTGAGAGAGATATTTCTATTACTGGCACTGCTTTCTGTGTTGGACCTATCCAGTATACTTAGTCATTATCACTAGGGGTGTTCATGGTTTGGTTAATCCAAAAACCAAACCAGTTTTTTGGTTAACCAAAAATATAGTATTGGTTAATTAACCAAATTAGTTTTATATGATGAAACCGGTTAGTGAAATTCAAAACCGGTTTTTAACCGGTTATTAAAATAAAAACCGGTTTTTAAAAAATAACCGGTTTTGTACCAAAAAACCGGTTTTTATACTAAAAATTGGTTTTTATACCATAAAATTGATTTTTACATGTAAAAATATATTTTTACACAAAAATTAATATTTTTATATATAAAAACCCAAATTTTTACACAAAAAACCGGTTTTTATACTAAAAAATTGGTTTTTATACCATAAAATTTGTTTTTACATGTAAAAATAGATTTTTACACAAAAATTAATATTTTTACATAAAAAAACTCAAATTTTTAAACCTTTTTTTAATTGAATTTTTTAATCTAATTTTTTTTTCTAAATGATACGAGTAACATTTGTAAATAATGAAGTCCCTTCCATTGCTTTTGTTCCTTTTTGTTTCTTATCTCTTTTCAGTATTTTCTATAAATAATTTTTTCTAATATAAATAATTTTCTTTCTAAATGATACGAGTAACTTTTTCTTATCTCCTTCTTTCCATCTCTCTTCTTTTCTCTCCCCCTCCTCTTCTCTCTTCCTTCTCTCTCTCTCTCTCTCTTTCTCCCCTTCCCCTCTCTATCTCTCCTCTTCTCTTTATTTTCTCTCTCCCATTTTTCTCTCTCCTCCTCTCTTTCTTTTCTCTCTCTCTCCCTCCTCTCTATCTCTCTCTCCCCCTCCCCTTTCTTTCTCTCTATCCTTCTCTCCCTCTTACTCCCCATGCGCTCTCTCTCCCCCTCCCTTTTTCTCTCTCCCCTCCTCTTCCTCTCTCCTTCTCTCTCCCTTCCTCTCTTTTCTCTCTCTCCTTCTCTTTTTCTATCTCTCTCTCCTTCTCTCCCCTCTCTCTTTCTTCCTCTTTGTCCTCTTTCTCTTCATCTTTCTCTCTCTTCTTCTCTCTCTCTCTTATCCTTTTTCTCTCTTCTTATCTCTCTCTCTTTTTTCTTTCTCCTCCTCTATATTCGCCTCCTCTCTTTCTTCTCTCTCGCTTTAGAGAGAAGAGGAGAAAAGAGATAGAAGAGGGATAAAGATTGAGAGAAGGTTGAGAGAGAAAGAGAAAAGAGAGAGTAAGAAAAGAAAGAGGAGAAGGAGAGAAAAGGAAGAGAGGAAGAGGAGGAGAGAGAGAACGAAGAAAAGGAAAGAGAGATGAGCGAGAGAGAGAAAGAGAGAAAAGAAAAAAAGAGAGAGAGAAAGAGAGAAAGAGAGAGAATGGAAAATAGAGGAGAAAGGAGAGAGATATGGGAGAGAGATAAGGAGAGGAGAGGAGAGGAGAGAGAGATAGGAGGAGAAAGATGATTAGAGAGAGGAAGGGGAGGAGAGAGAAAAAGAGAGAGAAAGGAGGGGGAGAAAGAGGGCAATGAGAGAGAGAAAGTGAGAGAGCAAAGAGAAGGAGAGAGAGATAGAGAGAGAATGAGAGAAAGAGAGAGGGAGAGAGAGAAAGAAGGAAGGGGAGAGAGAGGGAGAGAAGGATAGAGAGACAAGGGAGAGAGAGAGAGAAAGAGAGAGAGAAAGAGAAAAAGAGAGAGGGAAGGGAGAGAGAGAGAGGAGGAAGAGGGGAGAGAGAGAGGAAGAAAGGGAAAGAGAGAGAGGAGGAGAGAAAGAGAGAGAGAGAGAGAGAGAGAGAGAGAGAGAGAAGGGGGAGAAAGAGGGAGAGAGAGAGAAGCGGAGAGAGAGAAGGAGAGAGGAGATAAAGAGAAAAATGAATGAGAGAGAGAAGGGAGAGAGGGGGAAGGAAAGGGGAGAGAGAGGGAGAAGAGAGAGAAATAGGGAAGAAAAGAAGAGAGAGAAGGGGACAGAGAATAGAGAGAGAGAGAGAGAGAGAGAGAGAGAGGATGGGGAGAGAGAAAAGGAGAGGACAAAGAGGAGGAGGAGAAAGGGGAAAATAAGAGAGAGAGAGAGAGAGAGGAGGGAGAGTAGGGAAAAAGAGAGATAGGAGGAGAGAGAGAAGAGAGAAAAAGAGGAGAGAGAGTGAGAGAGAGAGAGAGAAAGAATGGAGGGAGAGAGAAAGAGAGAGGAAGGGGGAGAGGGAGGGAGAGAGAAAGGGAGAGAAAGGGGGAGAGAGAGAGAGTATGTAATTTGGTTTTGAAATTAGGTTTTGATTTTAATTTGGTTTTGGTTTTGGTTAACCGGTTAAAAACCGGTTTTTTTTAATTTGGTTTTGGTTAACCAATTCTAAAAAATATGGATATGATTTTTAAAATTGTTTTATTAAACTGGTTAACCAAAATGTGGTTATGGTTTTTTAACCGATTAACCACATTTTGGTTTTTTTTATGAACACCCCTAATTATCACACAGTTAACCTTAATGCAAAAGAGAAAGATCCAGTTTACGGTATCTACAGTGTAGGGGATGATTAAATTACAACTTGGATGTAGGCGTTGAGTTCATGGTGGGTCACCGATTCAGGAGAAAGGAAGTTGTACATATGGTATGAAGATTATAGTATTCGACGGGTTACGGAGTTCATGGTTGTAAAGTCTAATTATTTGAAGTATTATTGTCAATGCAAGTAAAGCTCAGCTGAGTGTCCTTGAAGCATACATGTCTCAGTATACTTAAACAAAATATTGACTATTGGTAAGTGATTAGTCACCCTTTATGTTTATTTAGTTATGGTTTTTGATATAGGAATAAGTTACATGTTTGTGGTCATGTACTTTAGGAAGGTTTGTAAGTTCGATGGATTTCATACTTGTCTGCACCAATGATGTCTGCAAACCTTGCTTAATTAGATAGCATGGTGATAAATGGTGTCATTATGTCTATTATCCAAGCCACCAACTCACCAATATCTATTTTAGTATTGTGAAGTGTCGTGCAACAAATTATCGCTTCAATTCTTCCTATCAAAAAGTGTGACTAAGAAAACAAAAGACAATTACAAAGATATATAAAAACTGAAAAGAGTCATATAAGTTCCCTAAACTTTTACAAGCATTGCATCACTGTCTTTCTGGAGGTGTTAGTGCATATTAATCTTTTACATATTTTATTTGAAATTAAAATATTGTATTTGACTTGCGTTTTCCTCTCTCAATAGTCAATACCCCTTGTATGTATTGTGTTCACACATGAAAATTTAAATAACTACATTGTTTAATTTATATAATATCTTTTTCAAAGAATGTACAAAATAATTTCACTTAAAAAAAAGACCCATTAATTTCACCCCTAAATGGTAAATCATACAAATGCTAGTGACTACAATGACTTTAAGGTTTTTATCAATCAATATACAACATATAGATAGGATGGATTGTTTTGCCTTTGGGTTTCCTATTGTCATGGTATGATAAACATATTAATCTTGGACGATTTGGCTGTGATTAGATCTCTAATAATTTTTTTCCAAACCAAAAAAAGAAATTAAAATGTTATTCCACAATTGACGAGGGTTACTCGAAGTAGAGATTTTTGGTGATCTTGGACAGCTTATCGCTATAGGGTTGGGTCATTTGGAGCAAAGTGGAATGTACTAAAATGACGAAGACGAATGTGTGAAAGTCTGCAGCTGAAACCGCTGGAAGCAACGCACGTGGTAACAGTGGATGGCATTTTGTGGCCTAGAGAAGCTCACTGTTCTATGGGATATCATCAAAGGATGACTCATGTTTCAACCTTTAATTGTTTGGGTTTTTTGTGCCTCCAGGGGTTTTGAAAACATAAAACCTCAAAAATCAATCGCATCCTAAAGCCCAAAATCACTTTACAAAAAAGAACCCATTTGCTACATCCAAAGCCAAAAGGAGAAAGTAGGACTACATCCAAAGCCGAGAGAACAATTAGAAGCCTTCAGGAAATTTGTTAATAAGAATGGGCTAATGGATATTGATCTGAAAGGGGGAAGATTTACATTATTCAACAATCCAAGGAATAGTTTTGTAACCAGAGCGAGAATAGATAGAGTATTAGTGAACTGGGCATGGAGGAGCCAGTATCAGAATGCCACACTTACAGCATTACCAGCCATTAGTTCTGACCGCTGCCCAATCTAACTCACTCTTAAACTGAAAATGAAGTTTATAAGATAATTTCGATATGAGGCGTTTTGGGATGATCATGAAGACTGCAAAAATATAATCAAAAGAGGTTAGCAAAATCAAATCACCCGAGGAGATAAATGGAAAAAATTGCTACACAACATGAGGAATTGCAAAAGGGAGTTGACGCAATGGAGTAAAAATACTTTCACGAGAGCTGATAGAGATATTAACTGACTAAGGGAGGATTTAAAAAAGCTTCAAAACATGGAATTTTCAGAGGAACAACAAAGGCAAATGCAAAAATTAAAAGAAGAGATTAGTCAATTATGGAGAAGAGAAGAGAAATACTGGGTACAAAGGTCTCGAATTAAGTGGTTGAAGTGGGGTGACAAGAACACATCCTTTTTCCATGCTACTATAATCCAGAGAAGGGACAGGAATAGAATTGACAAATTGAAGAAAGCAGATGGGCAATGGGTAAGTGGAAAAAAAGATGTAATGGAACTAATCGAAAATCACTTTTTCGAACCGTTCTCAACTACAATAAGAAGAAATATGGAGGATTGTATAAGAAGAATGATGAGCGGATAATTTATACGTTTTTTGACATTGTTTTTAGTATGTTTTTAGTAGGATCTAGTTACTTTTAGGGATGTTTTTAATAGATTTTGTGTTAAATTCACATTTCTGGACTTTACTATGAGTTTGTGTATTTTTCTGTGATTTCAGGTATTTTCTGGCTGAAATTGAGGGACTTGAGCAGAAATCAGATTCAGAGGTTGAAAAAGGACTGCTGATGCTGTTGAATTCTGACCTCCCTGCACTCAAAGTGGATTTTCTGGAGCTACAGAACTCGAAATGGCGCGCTTCCAATTGCGTTGGAAAGTAGACATTCAGGGCTTTCCAGCAATATATAATAGTCCATACTTTGGCCAAGAATTAACGACGTAAACTGGCGTTCAACACCAGCCTTCTGCCCAAATCTGGCGTCCAGCGCCAGAAAAGGATCCAAAACCAGAGTTGAACGCCCAAACTGGCACAGAAACTGGCGTTCAACTCCACAAATGGCCTCTGCACGTGCTACACTTAAGCTCAGCCCAAACACACACCAAGTGGGCCCCGGAAGTGGATTTATGCATCAATTACTTACTCATGTAAACCCTAGTGACTAGTTTATTATAAATAGGACCTCTTACTATTGTATTAGGCATCCTGGATTGTATTTTGATCCTGTGATCACGTTTAGGGGGCTGGCCATCTCGGCCATGCCTGGACCTTTCACTTATGTATTTTCAACGGTAGAGTTTCTGCACTCCATAGATTAAGGTGTGGAGCTCTGCTGTTCCTCAAAGATTAATGCAAAGTACTACTGTTTTCTATTCAATTCTTCTTATTTCTATTCTAAGATATCCATTCGCACCCAAGAACGTGATGAAGGTGATGATTATGTGTGACGCTCATCACCATCTCCCTTATGAACGCGTGCCTGACAAACACCTCTGTTCTACATGAATTAAGCTAGAATGAGTATCTCTTAGATCTCCTAACCAGAATCTTCGTGGCGTAAGCTAGAATGATGGCGGCATTCAAGAGAATCCGGAAAGTCTAAACCTTGTCTGTGGTATTCCGAGTAGGATTCAATGATTGAATGACTGTGACGAGCTTCAAACTCGCGATTGTTGGGCGTTAGTGACAGACGCAAAAGGATAGTAAATCCTAGTCCAGCATGATCGAGAACCGACAGATGAATAGCCGTGCCGTGACAGGGTGCGTGAGCATATTATTCACTGAGAGGATAAGATGAAGCCATTGGCAAGGGTGATGCCTCCAGACGATTAGCCGTGCCGTGACAGGGCATTGGATCATTTTCCCGTGAGATGACCGAAAGTAGCCGTTGACAGTGGTGATGTATCACATAAAGCCAGCCATGGAAAAGAGTAAGACTGATTGGATGAAGATAGCAGGAAAGCAGAGGTTCAGAGGAACGAAAAGCATCTCCATTCGCTTGTCTGAAATTCCTACCAATGATTTACATAAGTATCTCTATCCCTTTTATTGTTTATTTGAATCTAATAAAATATCATGTTTAAATCCGCCTGACTGAGATTTGCAAGGTGACCATAGCTTGCTTCATACCAACAATCTCCGTGGGATTCGACCCTTACTCACGTAAGGTATTACTTGGACGACCCAGTGCACTTGCTGGTTAGTTGTATCGAAGTTGTGACAGACTGTAAAACTAGATCAGAGTATCTGGCCTAAGAAGCCATTACCAGAGATCACAATTTCGTGCACCAAGTTTTTGGCGCCGTTGCCGGGGATTGTTCGTGTATGGACAACTGACGGTTCATCTTGTTGCTCAGATTAGGTAATTTTCTTTTTATTTTCTTTTCAAAAAAAAATTTTCAAAAATAATTTCAAAAATCTCTCATCTGTTTTCGAAAAAATAAAAAATAAAAAATAAAAATGTTTTCAAAAATTTATTCAAAATTTTTAAGAATGAATTCTAGTGTTTCATGAAGCATGTTGAAGCCTGGCTGGCTGTAAAGCCATGTCTCAATCCTTATACTCAAGAGAAGAGCTTCTTTATCTTTCTTAGCCAATTGGCTGTTGAATGTAAGGAATGTCAGGCGTGTCATGTCTGAGTTACATACTAAAGCTTGGCTGGCTATTAAGCCATGCCTGACCCTTTGATTGGAGCTTTAGAGCATGAGATTCCTGGAATTCATGTTGAAAATTTTGGAATCCTTATTTTTTCTTTTTCATATAATTTTCGAAAAATATAAAATAAAAATCCAAAAAAATTAGAAAATCATAAAAATCAAAAATATTTTCTGTTTCTTGTTTGAGTCTTGAGTCATATCATAAGTTTGGTGTCACTTGCATATGCATCTTGCATTTTTCGAAAATTCATGCATTCATAGTGTTCTTCATGATCTTCAAGTTGTTCTTGGTAAGTCTTCTTGTTTGATCTTGATGATTTTTTGTTTTGTGTCTTATCATGTTTATCATATGCATTCTTGAATTCTTATTGCCTAAGCATTAAAGAATTCTAAGTTTGGTGTCTTGCATGTTTTCTTTGCATTAAAAATTTTTCAAAAATATTTTCTTGATGTTCATCATGACATTCAAAGTGTTCTTGGTGTTCATCTTGACATTCATAGCATTCTTGCATGCATTCATTGTTTTGATCTAAAAATTTCATGCATTGCATATTTTTCATGTTTTTCATAAAAATTTCAAAAATCAAAAAAATATCTTTCCCTTTTTCTCTCATCAAATTCGAAAATTTGGATTGACTTTTTCAAAATTTTTTAAAATCAAATTGTTTCTCATGAGTCAAATCAAATTTTCAATTTGAAAATCTTATCTTTTTCAAAATCTTTTTCAAAAATCAAATCTTTTTCAAAATTCTTAGTTATTTTCGAAAATTCCAAAAATATTTTTCAAAAATCTTTTTCTTATTTTTATATAAAATTTTCGAAAATAACTAATCAATTAATGTTTTGATTCAAAAATTTCAAGTTTGTTACTTACTTGTTAAGAAAAATTCAAACTTTAAGTTCTAGAATCATATCTTGTAATTTCTTGTGAATCAAGTCATTAATTGTGATTTTAAAAATCAAATCTTTTTCAAAAACTAATTTCTATCATATCTTTTCAAAAATATCTTCTTATCTTATCTTTTTCAAAAATATCTTTTCAAAATATCTTTTCTAACTTCCTAACTTCTTATCTTTTCAAAATTTGTTTCAACTAACTAACTAACTTTTTGTTTGTTTCTTAACATTTTCAAAACTACCTAACTAACTCTCTCTCTCTAATTTTCGAAAATATCTCCCCTCTTTTTCAAAAATTTCTTTTTAATTAACTAATTATTTTTATTTTTTATTTTTATTTCAAAAAAAATTTTCGAAAAATACTAACAACTTTTCAAAAAAACCAATTTTCAAAAATCACTAACTCCTTTTCAAAATAATTTTCGAAAATTATACCTCCCCCATCCTATTCTATTTATTCATTCATATCCTAACATCTCATCTCACATTCCAATCCTCACAGTTGTGTTTCTTCCTTTACATCACATCCTTTATCTCCCCCTCTTCTTCTACTTACAAAGGGATCCCTATACTGTGGTATAAAGGATCTCTATTATTATTATCATTTTTCTGGCCATTCTTCCTTGTCATATGAGCAGGAGCAAGGATAAGAACATTCTTGTGAAAGCAGATCCAGAACCTGAAAGGACTCTGAAGAGAAAATTAAGAGAAGCTAAAATACAACAATCCAGAGATAACCTTTCAGAAATTTTCAAACAGGCAGAGGAGATGGCAGCCGAAAATAATAATAATGAAAGGAGGATGCTTGGTGACTTTACTGCACCTAATTCCAATTTACATGGAAGAAGCATCTCCATTCCTGCCATTGGAGCAAACAACTTTGAGCTGAAACCTCAGTTAGTTTCTCTGATGCAGCAGAACTGCAAGTTTCATGGACTTCCATCTGAAGATCCTTTTCAGTTCTTAACTGAATTCTTGCAGATATGTGATACTGTTAAGACTAATGGCGTAAATCCTGAAGTCTACAGGCTCATGCTTTTCCCTTTTGCTGTAAGAGACAGAGCTAGATTATGGTTGGATTCTCAACCTAAAGACAGCCTGAACTCTTGGGATAAGCTGGTCACGGCTTTCTTAGCCAAGTACTTTCCTCCTCAAAAGCTGAGCAAGCTTAGAGCTGATGTTCAAACTTTCAGACAGAAAGAAGGTGAATCTCTCTATGAAGCTTGGGAAAGATACAAACAGTTGACCAAAAAGTGTCCTTCTGACATGCTTTCAGAATGGACCATCCTGGATATATTCTATGATGGTCTGTCTGAGCTATCAAAGATGTCACTGGACACTTCTGCAGGTGGATCCATTCACCTAAAGAAAACGCCTGCAGAAGCTCAAGAACTCATTGACATGGTTGCTAATAACCAGTTCATGTACACTTCTGAAAGGAATCCTGTGAATAATGGGACGCCTATGAAGAAGGGAGTTCTTGAAGTTGATACTCTGAATGCCATATTGGCTCAGAATAAAATATTGACTCAGCAAGTCAATATGATCTCTCAGAGTCTGCATGGAATGCAAGCTGCATCCAACAGTACTCAAGAGGCATCTTCTGAAGAAGAAGCCTATGATCCTGAGAACCCTGCAATAGCAGAGGTAAATTACTTAGGTGAACCTTATGGAAACACCTATAACTCAACATGGAGAAATCATCCAAATTTCTCATGGAAGGATCAAAAGCCTCAACAAGGCTTTAATAATGGTGGAAGAAACAGGTTTAGCAATAGCAAGCCTTTTCCATCATCAACTCAGCAACAGACAGAGAACTCTGAACAAAATGCTTCTAATTTAGCAAATCTAGTCTCTGATCTATCTAAGGCCACTGTAAGTTTCATGAATGAAACAAGGTCTTCCATTAGAAATCTGGAAGCACAAGTGGGCCAGCTGAGTAAAAGGATCACTGAAATCCCTCCTAGTACTCTCCCAAGCAATACAGAAGAGAATCCAAAAGGAGAGTGCAAGGCCATTGACATAAGCGCCATGGCCGAACCTGTGAGGAGAGGAGAGGACGTGAATCCCAAGGAGGAAGACCCCCTGGGACGTCCAGTGGTCAATAAGGAGCTTCCCTCTGAGGAACCAAAGGACTCTGAGGCTCATCTAGAGACCATAGAGATTCCATTGAACCTCCTTATTCCCTTCATGAGCTCTGATGAGTATTCCTCTTCTGAAGAGAATGAGGATGTCACTGAAGAGCAAACTGCCAAGTTTCTTGGTGCAATCATAAAGCTGAATGCCAAATTGTTTGGCATTGATGCTTGGGAAGTTGAACCTCCCTTGTTCATCAATGAACTAAGTGATCTGGATCAACTGACATTGCCTCAGAAGAGACAGGATCCTGGAAAGTTCATAATACCCTGTACCATAGGCACCATGATCTTTAAGGCTCTGTGTGACCTTGGTTCAGGAATAAACCTCATGCCCCTCTCTGTAATAGAGAAACTGGGAATCTATGGGGTGCAAGCTGCTAAAATCTCACTAGAGATGGCAGACAGCTCAAGAAGACAGGCTTATGGACAAGTAGAAGATGTATTAGTAAAGGTTGAGGGCCTTTACATACCTACTGATTTCATAGTCTTGGATACTGGAAAGGAAGAGGATGAATCTATCATCCTAGGAAGACCTTTCCTGGCCACAGCAAGAGCTGTGATTGATGTTGACAGAGGTGAAATATTCCTTCAATGGAATGAGAACTCCCTTGTATTCAAAACTCAAGGATCTCCCTCTGCAACCATGGAGAGGAAGCAGGAAAAGCTTCTCTCTAAGCAGAGTCAACCAGAGCCCCTACAGTCAAACTCTAAGTTTGGTGTTGGGAGGCCACAACCAAACTCTAAGTTTGGTGTTGAACTCCCATATCCAAACTCTAAGTTTGGTGTTGGAGAGTCTCAACAAAGCTCTGCACATCTGTGAGGCTCCATGAGAGCCCACTGTCAAGCTATTGACATTAAAGAAGCGCTTGTTGGGAGGCAACCCAATGTTTATCTAATTCTTATTTTTATTATTTTTCATGTTTTCTTAGGTTCATGATCATGTGGAGTCACAAAATAAATATAAAAATTAAAAACGGAATCAAAAATAGCAGAAGAAAAATCACACCCTGGAGGAGCATCTATCTGGCGTTCAAACGCCAGAACAGAGCATAGTTCTGGCGCTGAACGCCCAGAATGGGAGCATCCTGGCGCTGAACGCCCAGAACAAGTATGGTTCTGGCGTTCAACGCCAGAAATGGCAGCAAATGGGCGTTAAACGCCCAAAAAAGGCACCAACCTGGCGCTGAACGCCCAGAGTTGTGTGCAAGGGCATTTTGCATGCCTAAATTGGTGCAGGGATGTAAATGCCTTGACACCTCAAGATCTGTGGACCTCACAGGATCACCACCTACCTCCACTCACTCTCTTCTCTCTTCTCAATCATCCTCTATTCCCAATAAACACTCTTCCCTATTAACTCTTTACCACTCACATCCAAACACCCACTTTCCTTCAAAATTCAACACCTCTTTCCCACCCAATCCCACCCATATGGCCGAATACACATCTCCCTCCATATCCTCCATATCTTCTTCTTATTCTTCTATTCTTTCTTCTTTTGCTCGAGGGCGAGCAACATTCTAAGTTTGGTGTGGTAAAAAGCATAGCTTTTTTGTTTTTTCCATAACCATTGATGGCACCTAAGGCCAGAGAAGCCTCTAGAAAGAGGAAAGGGAAGATAAAAGCTTCCATCAAGGGTCTATAGCTCAGTGGTAGAACATTTGACTGCAAATCAAGAGATCCCTGAGATACCTCAGGGGATACATTTTCTTCCACACAATTATTGGAAGCAACTAAGGGTGGAACATCAAGAGCACTCCATCATCCTTCATGAAATCAGAGAAGATCTAAAAGCAATGAAGGAGGAGCAGCCAAGGCAAGGAAGAGACATAGAAGAGCTCAAAAACATCATTGAAACGCCATCATCACTAAGGTGGATTCATTCCTTGCTCTTATTTCTTCTGTTTTCTTTTCGTTTTCTATGTTATGTGCTTATCTATGTTTGTGTCTTCATTACATGATCATTAGTAGTTAGTAACTCTGTCTTAAAGTTATGAATGTCCTATGAATCCATCACCTCTCTTAAAATAAAAACTGTTTTAATTCAAAAGAACAAGAAGTACATGAGTTTTGAATTTATCCTTGAACTTAGTTTAATTATATTGATGTGGTGATAATGCTTCTTGTTTTCTGAATGTATACTTGAACATTGCATATGTCTTGTGAAGTTGTTGTTTAAGAATGTTAAATATGTTGGCTCTTGAAAGAACGATGACTAGGAGACATGTTATTTGATAATCTGAAAAATCATAAAAATGATTCTTGAAGCAAGAAAAAGCAGCAAAAAAAAAAAAAAAAACAAAGCTTGCAGAAAAAAAAAAAGAAGAAAAAAAAAATTTAGGCGAAAAAAATTAGAAAGAAAAAGAAAAAGCAAGCAGAAAAAGCCAATAACCCTTAAAACCAAAAGGCAAGGGCAAATAAAAAGGATCCCAAGGCTTTGAGCATCAGTGGATAGGAGGGCCTAAAGGAATAAAATCCTGGTCTAAGCGACTAAACCAAGCTGTCCCTAACCATGTGCTTGTGGCGTGTAGGTGTCAAGTGAAAACTTGAGACTGAGCGGTTAAAGTCAAGGTCCAAAGCAAAAACAAAGAGTGTGCTTAAGAACCCTGGACACCTCTAATTGGGGACTTTAGCAAAGCTGAGTCACAATCTGAAAAGGTTCACCCAATTATGTGTCTGTGGCATTTATGTATCCGGTGGTAATACTGGAAAACAAAGTGCTTAGGGCCATGGCCAAGACTCATAAAGAAGCTGTGTTCAAGAATCATCATACTGAACTAAGAGAGTCAATAACACTATTCGAAATCTGAAGTTCCTATAGATGCCAATCATTCTGAACCTCAATGGATAAAGTGAGATGCCAAAACTATTCAAGAGGCAAAAAGCTATAAGTCCCGCTCATATGATTGAAGCTCTATTTCATTGATAGTTTGGAATTTATAGTATATTCTATTCTTTTTATCCCATTTTGATTTTCAGTTGCTTGGGGACAAGCAACAATTTAAGTTTGGTGTTGTGATGAGCGGATAATTTATACGCTTTTTGACATTGTTTTTAGTATGTTTTTAGTAGGATCTAGTTACTTTTAGGGATGTTTTTAATAGATTTTGTGTTAAATTCACATTTCTGGACTTTACTATGAGTTTGTGTGTTTTTCTGTGATTTCAGGTATTTTCTGGCTGAAATTGAGGGACTTGAGCAGAAATCAGATTCAGAGGTTGAAAAAGGACTGCTGATGCTGTTGAATTCTGACCTCCCTGCACTCAAAGTGGATTTTCTGGAGCTACAGAACTCGAAATGGCGCGCTTCCAATTGCGTTGGAAAGTAGACATTCAGGGCTTTCCAGCAATATATAATAGTCCATACTTTGGCCAAGAATTAACGACGTAAACTGGCGTTCAACACCAGCCTTCTGCCCAAATCTGGCGTCCAGCGCCAGAAAAGGATCCAAAACCAGAGTTGAACGCCCAAACTGGCACAGAAACTGGCGTTCAACTCCACAAATGGCCTCTGCACGTGCTACACTTAAGCTCAGCCCAAACACACACCAAGTGGGCCCCGGAAGTGGATTTATGCATCAATTACTTACTCATGTAAACCCTAGTGACTAGTTTATTATAAATAGGACCTCTTACTATTGTATTAGGCATCCTGGATTGTATTTTGATCCTGTGATCACGTTTAGGGGGCTGGCCATCTCGGCCATGCCTGGACCTTTCACTTATGTATTTTCAACGGTAGAGTTTCTGCACTCCATAGATTAAGGTGTGGAGCTCTGCTGTTCCTCAAAGATTAATGCAAAGTACTACTGTTTTCTATTCAATTCTTCTTATTTCTATTCTAAGATATCCATTCGCACCCAAGAACGTGATGAAGGTGATGATTATGTGTGACGCTCATCACCATCTCCCTTATGAACGCGTGCCTGACAAACACCTCTGTTCTACATGAATTAAGCTAGAATGAGTATCTCTTAGATCTCCTAACCAGAATCTTCGTGGCGTAAGCTAGAATGATGGCGGCATTCAAGAGAATCCGGAAAGTCTAAACCTTGTCTGTGGTATTCCGAGTAGGATTCAATGATTGAATGACTGTGACGAGCTTCAAACTCGCGATTGTTGGGCGTTAGTGACAGACGCAAAAGGATAGTAAATCCTAGTCCAGCATGATCGAGAACCGACAGATGAATAGCCGTGCCGTGACAGGGTGCGTGAGCATATTATTCACTGAGAGGATAAGATGAAGCCATTGGCAAGGGTGATGCCTCCAGACGATTAGCCGTGCCGTGACAGGGCATTGGATCATTTTCCCGTGAGATGACCGAAAGTAGCCGTTGACAGTGGTGATGTATCACATAAAGCCAGCCATGGAAAAGAGTAAGACTGATTGGATGAAGATAGCAGGAAAGCAGAGGTTCAGAGGAACGAAAAGCATCTCCATTCGCTTGTCTGAAATTCCTACCAATGATTTACATAAGTATCTCTATCCCTTTTATTGTTTATTTGAATCTAATAAAATATCATGTTTAAATCCGCCTGACTGAGATTTGCAAGGTGACCATAGCTTGCTTCATACCAACAATCTCCGTGGGATTCGACCCTTACTCACGTAAGGTATTACTTGGACGACCCAGTGCACTTGCTGGTTAGTTGTATCGAAGTTGTGACAGACTGTAAAACTAGATCAGAGTATCTGGCCTAAGAAGCCATTACCAGAGATCACAATTTCGTGCACCAAAGAACCCCAAAGAGAGTGAGTCAAAGAATGAATGAAGCGCTTTTAAAAAATATTTCAGATAAAGAGATTAGAACGACAGCCTTTAACATGGGAAGTCTAAAGGCACCGGGGCCAGATGGATTGAATGGGCTATTTTTCCACAAGCATTGGGACATTATCAGTAGAAAGGTGTGTGATGTAGTGAGAAAATTTTTTCAGATAGGGGTCATACTAGAAGACATAGGAGAAACAATTGTGGTATTAATTTCGAAAGTAAACAACCAGAAAGCCTCAGTCAACTAAGACCGATAAGTTGCTGTAACTTTATTTACAAGATCATAACCAAGATTATTGTGCAAAAACTGAGAGAAATGCTGAAAAGAATTATATCACCCATTCAGAGTGCTTTTGTGGGAGGAAGATATATACATGATAATATTCTTGTAGTTCAAAAGGCCTTTCATAGACTAGGAAAGAAAGGAAGAGATGGATCTCAGAATTTAGCGGTCAAGTGAGATATGAACAAAGCTTATGATCGTTTAGAGTGAAATTTTTTGGAGAAGGTGTTGGGTGCATTTAATTTTGACAAAAGATGGGTTCAATTGTAATGACTTGTGTTAAAAGTACAAGTTATAAATTTAAAGTGAATAGCAAGTTTTTAAGGAAGATTAATCCCTAAAGAGGCCTCAGGCAAGGAGACTCACTCTCACCTTACTTATTCATTATGGCGGCAGAGGTCTTTACTATTCTAATGGAAGAAGTGAGAATCAAAGGTAGCATTTCAGGTTTTAGGTTAGCACCATTAGTCCCAACTATTACTCATTTACTTTTTACAGATGATTGTATTATATTTGCAGAGGTAAAAGAGGAGGAACTCTATTAAATTATTTTCATACTAAATAAATACACTCAAGCATCAAGACAAAAAATTAACTTAGAAAAATCTGGAATTATTTTTGGAAGTCAAGTTCCAATTCAGGTAAGGATTAATATAGAAGAGATCTTAAGTATGCCAACTTGGAACAATCCTAGGATGTATCTTGGGTTACCGGCGTAGTGGGGTAGATCTAAATGTAGAGTATTAGCATGGATAGAGGAAAAGGTGATGAATAAATTGGAAGGATGGAAGGAGAGACTTTTGAATCAAGCCAAAAAAAAAACTCTGATTAAATCAATAGCTCAAGCTATTCCGGTTTATGCAATGAACGTGATTATGCTACAAAAAAATTTTTGCCAAAGGATAAGCTCGAGGATAGCAAAATTTTTGGTGGGCCAGCAGTGAAAAAGATAATGGAATACATTGGAGGAGTTGAAAGAAGATCACAATGAGTACAAAAGAAAGCGATTTGGGATTTAGGGATTTACAATGTCAAAATTTAGCTTATCTTGCAAAACAAGCGTGGAGAATTATAAAAGATCCAGAAGCAATTTAGGTCAAGATCTTAAAAGCTTTGTACTTTTCTAATAAGAATTTTTGGAAAGCTATGGATTGTAAGGGGACATCATGGGTGTGTGGAAGAGTCTAATTAAAGGGCGAGATGTTTTGAGAAGGCAAGGTAGATGGAGTATGGGGGATGTATCAAAAATAAAAATTTAGGAAGATAGATGGGTTCTCGAATTTAGAGGAATAGATGGAGTCAGAGATCCAAGGGTGCAAAATGTTAAGGACTTATTGAAGGAGGAAGGAGGATGGAATCAGGAGAAGATCAGAAGCTTTTTTCAGAAACCATTAGAAAAAAAATTTTACAACACCAATGTGCTTGATAAAGAAGGAAGACACACTAATATGGCCATGTAGAAAAGACAGTGAATATATGGTTAAAATGAGATACTATGCTGCCAAAATAAAAAAATAGTAGAAGAAAAAGATTCACCATCAACCAGTGAGGATCTAAGAGAGCTATGGAGTTGTATATGAAATATGCAGACACCTCAAAAGATCAAAATTTTTTTATGAAAGGTTGTTCATGATGCTATTCCAGTTAGCAAAAATATTTACAAGAAGAAGATATTCAAGAGTCCTATGTGTCAAATATGTGAGAATGAAGAGAAAACTACCGAGCATGCTCTACTTCTTTGCCCATGGACTAGACCTGTTTGGTTTGGATCCCAGAGTCAATGCATTCAATCTACACAAAATATGACATCGTTTGGAAAGCGGCTTTTGGAGAAAATACAAAAAATTAAAGCAGAAGAAAAAGAGGACAGGGAGATTATGATTGCTAAATTGGGATTCTTGAGTTGGAAAGTTTGGAGATCTAGACGTTAGCATATATATCAGAGATTAGACATAGACTCAAAGGCAACAATCATTAAAGAAAATATTTCAGAAGCAGAATTCAAAAATACAACCAAGAAAGAAAATAATCATCACCATCCAACAAATAGAATGCAAAAGAGTAGAAGAAGAATTACCTGGAGACCTCCCCCAGTACAGTGGTTAAAAGCAAATGTTGATTGATACACCACTATTTTATGATATATTTTGGACTGAATTGAGTGGGTTTTGTCAACTTCTCTCACACTTATTCATGTAAATTGCATGTTTTTCATTTCCTTCTTAATTTTGTGCTATGATTGAAAATATGCTTCCTAGGCCTTAAAATTATTCATTTTTTAATTCTCCTTTGTACCATTCGATGCCGTGATGTGTTTGTTAAGTGTTTTCAGGTTTACAGGGCATGAATGGCTTAAAGTATGAAGAGGAAGCATATTAAAGTGGAAGGAACACAAGAAACTAAGGAGCTGAGAAGCGAGGAGCGACGCGCACGCATGGCTGACAAGTGCGCGTGATTTGGAGCATCTTACATCGACGCATACGCGTAACAGAGCGTCACGTATTGCACTTAACAGAACTCGCTGGGAGCGATTTCTGGGCTGATTTGGACCCAGTTTCAAGCCCAAAAATATAGACTAGAGGCAGGGGGCAAGCTGAGACTGGACACTTTCACTTTTCACTTAGTTTTAGTTTTAGTTTTGAATTCTAGAGAGAAAAAACAACCACTTTCCTCTAGGTTTTTGATTTCTTAGTTTTGCCTTGGATTGGATCTTGAGAGAGCTACTACTACCTTCTATTGAAGTCATCATCTCTATAGTTTACTTTTCCAATTTCCCTATAACTCTTTTCTTTTTGTTTATTTTGCATTCACGTTTGGATCTTGTCACTTTTGATTATTATTAATGCATTGAAGTATTTTCATATTTATTTTTATTGCTTGTTTAACTCGTATTGATTATTGTCCGTACCAGTTTTAATTTGATTAATTTCTCAAGAATTTTACCATGTCTTTTATTTATTCCTATTCTATGTTATTGAAAATGGCATTCATGTTAATGGAGTAGAGCTCCCAACTTGGCTTAGGAGTTGATTAATTGGAAACCCTTGAGTTGTGATACTCAAGTGTAATCTGTAATTGGAAATTGTTGGCTAACTCGATTCTCACCAACTCTAGTCCTTCCCCCTGAAGTGACTAGGACTTGTGAGCTAGAGTAGTGGTACCCACTTGACTTTCTTGCAACTGCAAAAGGATAACTAAGTGGAAGTAATAACCTTTTGCTATTACACTTGGGAAAGACAACAAGGATAGAAATTCCAATTATCTTTCCTAACTAAGGTTTTTTATTTCAAATACATAACATCTCTTGTTATTGCTCATTGTTTTAATTTCTAGCCATTTATTTTTCTATTCTCCACTTCAAAAAAATTACTTAGAAAAATTCTAACCAATAAATTGCAGCTTGTGTCAACTCTTTGGGAAACAACCCGGGATTCTACTCCCGGTTATTAATCTTAATTGTGACACACTTTTAAATTGATAGTGGAATCTTCGTCGGTTAAGAACTGTACTTGCAACACTGTTTTTATAAGAAATTCTTAACCGGTATTTTTTCACCCATCATTGATGCTGCATACAGGACGAAAACTTCAGAGGGAGCATCAGCAGTAGTGGTTCGAGAAAGCACTGGCAAACTAATGATGGGAGTTCACGCCAAGTTCAAGACGGCGTCAAATCTAGCTACAGAAGAGGAAGGAATAAGGAATGCGTTAATTTTAGCAAAAACTCTTCAATTAGAGAAGATCCTTATAAAGTCGGATTGCCTACCTCTCATCCAAGCAATTAAATCAAGAAGCAGTATAGGTGAGATAGATCTGATTCTAAGGGATATTCAGGAATTAGCTTAGAACATTAGAGAATGTGGTTTTACTTGGATTCTGAAGGGAAGGCAATGAACTATCACATCAAGTGGCAAAGGCAGCATTATCAAATGAGCTTCAAATTGGGTGGACCTGGAATCCACCTCCACCCATTGAGTCCATCATGACAAGGGAGAGAAAGAGAGAGCAACCAATAGGAGAACAAGTGCGAGCATAGCAGAATTGAATGGGAAGAGACGTGTGAGATGTCAGGAGAGGTGATGAAGCTATGGTTTCGAAGTGAAAATCCATTGAACCAAATCAGTTATGATCTGAGACAAAGGCGGTATTCTCAACCCAAACCAAAAAAGTTCATGGTTTTGTTCATCACCATGAATGATGGCAACACCATCTTCTTGGTTCTTTATTAACGGCACGGCACGATAACCTCCATCAATGATGCGGAACGACAACTTTCATCATTGGCACATCAGAGCCAACAACAATGGAGAATACAGAAGCATGCTCACTGCTGTCAGTTTGAGGAGTAGGAACATTAGTGATTTGAATTGGGTAGGGTGGGAATAAGGTTTCTATTTTATATGCCTGAGTCCTTTGTGGCCCACGGTCCTGACAAAAAAAAAAAAACAAGAAAAATAAATTAAGTATGTCCAAAAAAAATAGTAAGATTAAACCACTATCCTACCATGACAAAAAGAAAAAAAAACAACACTCTTCTTCAACCTCAAGCTTTCCCTGGTGTTCCATCAAACCAACAACCATGGCCACCTACGACAATTAACAAGTTGAGCTGCGAATTCTCAACAAAACACTAATAACTCAAACGTTCTGCTCCTACAACACAAGTTACTATGTAGCACCATGCCACCACGCACAAATGTCACCGTCTATTCCTTTGCAAAAGATTAACAACACAATCGAATCTAACCGAGGCCATGGCTAACGGTGTTAATGACAGATTAATCCACACAAACCTTAAACCCATTACCAGCAGATTTTCACCAGTCGAAAAGAGACTTTGTCAATCTATGATATTGGTCCAATTCACATTCCTAACCTTGGGAGAATACGTATTTATAATCACATCTCCATAGTAATAAACTTAAAACTTACTATACTTAATATGTTGAAGAGAAGTTATTAACAACAACGAATCAACTTTTCAACACCTCATTGAAGGGTCAGTCCGTAGCCACTGATAGCCAACACAGACGTGGCCACCCGAGACGCAACTATATATATATATATATATATAGAGAGAGAGAGAGAGAGAGAGCCGACCAAAATGTATGTAATTAATATGTGATCAAAATTGTCTTGTGGCATATGTACTAAATTTGTTCAGGACTAATCAGGAGTAGTGGTAAAAGTTTGGTAAACAAATAAGAATTCTACTTGTAAATGCAGACGATGCACAGAGAAACATTAATGCATTAAAAGAGAGAGATTGCTAGCCATTCTAGACACTCCAAGATTTTTATTCAAACTTATTTTCATTTTGAGTCATAACAAGAACAAGAAAAAGGCAGAGAATAATATGAATGAATGAAAAAGTGTATTGTATTCTCATTATTGATCAATGATTACAAAGGATGTATATATATAGGAAAAAATGCACAACTCACCAAATCCATATGACAACTATCAAATTTAGCAAAGAAATCTTATCCTGACAAAAAAGATGAGTCATACATTTTGGAACAAAAGAAGAAAAGCATGAGCAACAAGAAATAAGAAAAACATGAGCAAAAAAATAACAAAGAAGAAAAGAATTGCTTATTATGAATGTTAAATTTGGGCCTGAATTTCTTTTGTGTTTTTATGTTAGGCTAATAGAGGTTGATTTAATATGGAGGATGGTATACGTCAAGAATTCCCAGCTTGAATAAGTTGGTGTAAAAAGGCTTAGTTGGAAGTGGTTTGGTAAAAATATCTGCAAGTTGACCAAAGGAAAGGACTGGCAGCAACTTCATTACCCCAGTCTGTGCCTTTTGATGCACCACATGACAATGAACTTCCAAATGCTTGGTACGCTCATGAAAAACTGGATTGGCAGCTATATAAAGAGCATTCTGACTATCGCAGAACAAAATAGGAGGTCAATCACAAGAAACATGAAGAAAACCCAGCAAATTCAATATTCGTAAGAGTTCACAGGTGGTATTAGCAAGAGCACGGTACTCAACTTCAGTTGATGAGCGTGCACTAATAGCCTATTTTTTTGTTTTCTAGGAAATAAGGGACTCTCCTAAAAAAAGTTGTATCCATTCAAAGATCGATGCATATTCGGACACCCGACCCAATCAGAATTGCTAAAACCAGAAATGTGAAGGGATGAACTCTTGAGAAAGAAAAGCCCTCTCCCTGAGCTATTCTTGAGATATCGAAGAACACACAGGGCTACTTTTTAGTGGTTCTGAGTTAGGGTAGCCATGAACTGACTCAATTATTGGTTAGCGTAAGTAATATCTGGCTCAGTGGTGGTTAAATAGATGATTTGGCCAACCAACTATCGATAAATAAAAGGATCTTGCTGCAAGGAACTATCATCTTGTGATAGCTTAGTAGTACTGTCCATTGGAACCCCAGCAGACTTGGCTCCCAAAAGATCATAATTAGATAACAAGTCTAAACGGTATTTATGATGGGATAAGAAAATTTATGAATTGGAATGAGCAATTTCAATACTCAAAAAATACTTCAAAGTCCCCAAATCCTTAATTTTAAAATGATCATTTAGAATTTTTTTTATTGCTGCCATTTCAGAGACTGAATTACCAGTAAGTACAATATCGTCAACATAAATCAATAAGATACAAACTTCGTTGCCTTTAATTTTAATAAATAAGCTATAATAAAACACGGTTTGTTGATACCCACAAGAAAAAAGTATAATAGAGAGCTTCTCATACCACATACGGCTTGATTGCCATAAACCATATAGAGACTTGAGAAGCCGACAGCATTGATTAGACCGAACAGAGAGACTAGGAGGGAGTTTCATATATACATCTTCAGACAAATCACCGTGCCAAAAGGCGTTGTTCACATCTAGCTGCTGTATAGGCCATCGTCGAATGGAAGCTAAAGCGAGAATGATCCAGATAGTCGTAGATTTGACAACAGGGGAGAATATTTTCAAAAAATCTATGCCCTCTGTCTGAGTGAAACCCTTGGCAACTAAACGGGATTCGTAACGCCCAATTGATCCATCTGGTCATCATTTGATTTGGTATACCCAACGACAACCAATTGGTTTTACTTGCCGAGGATAATCTACAATGAGTCAGGTCTGATTTGGTTCTAATGCAGCAAGTTCTTTCTGCATGGCTAGACGCCAATGAAAAACTCCATTGACTTTTCGAAATGTCTTTTGTTCATGCTCAGAATGCAAGGATGAGATGTATGATCTGTGAGAAAGAGACAAAGGAGAGGGAAAAACAAAAGAAATTAGATATCTTAACATTGAGAATGGAGAAGTTTAATTTGAGGAGTAAGAGAAGTGTTGCATAGATAATCGAAAATATAAGTGGACGGCTTGGTCGGTCGTTGGCTCCAACGAGGTGGTGATAGAGGTGAAGGAGAGAAAATGGGCAAATTAGTGGAGGATGGGAGGGATCCTTAGTCAGGTGGGGTTGATATAAAGGAGTTTGGGGTAGGAGGAGAAGATGTATGTGAGTGGGTTGTTGTAGTGTGAGGGTCAATATGATAAGACGTCAAAGAAGTGGGAAGAGAGGGATAAGGGGTTGAACACATCGATGAAGAAGGAATTGAAGTAGGAGTTTCTGGAAAAATGGTATTAGGGTGAAGATGATGGGAAGTAGCATATTGGGTTGGGGGGGGGGATCAATGGGAATGGGTTGATGTGTGTGTTATCCAAGAGGTAAGGAGGAGTGAGAATTTGGATTAATCATAGGTGTAGTGGGACGAAGAAGTTTTGAGCTTTTGGTGACTAAAGAAAAAGTTAATTCATAAAAAAGAACATTTTTAGATATCAAAATCTTTTTATCATGTAAAGAATAGATGATATATCCTTTTAAACCATTTAGGTAACCAAGAAAAATTGCTTTACATGTCCGTGGATCAAATTTTGAACGAATGTTGGTAAGAGTAGAAACAAAACATAAGCATCCAAAAATCTTTAAATCATTGTAATTAGGTGATTTATTATATAAAACTTTAGAAGGGGTTTTAAATTTTAAAATGGATGATGGAACCCGATTGATTAAATAAACCGTATAATTAATAGAATAAAACCAAAAATTAAGAGGTAAATTGGATTGAAACATGAGAGCTCTTGCAACATTTAAAATATGTTGATATTTTCTTTCTACTCTACCATTTTGTTGCGGTATTTCAACACAACTTCATTGATGAATGATCCCTTTGGATGAATAAAATTCAATAAGTAAAAATTCAGGACCATTATCAGAATGAACAATTTTAACTTTTCAATTAAATTGAGTTTCTACTAAAGCAATAAAATATTTAATGTGTTGTGAAATCTAACTTTTAAACTTTAATAAAACAATCCAAATGAATCGGCTAAAATCATGTACAATAGTTAAAAAAATATTTATGATAATGAATAGAAGTAGTTCTAAATGGTCCCCAAAGATCAAAGTGTAATAATTCAAAATTAGCATTTTCATTACTCAAACTCGACGAAAAAGAAAGTTTTCTTTGCTTAGAAAAATGATATACATCGCAAATTTTATTTTGATGAGATGAAATAAAAGGATATTGCTTATGTAAGAAATTGAGTCTTTGTCCAAAAAAATATCCTAAACGGAGATGCCATAACTTAGAAGATGTTTTGTGTTGATGGTGTGGAAAAGTTATTGAATGTAATGGTATGGTGGTGTTATTGGTGGTGTCAAAGGCTTTTTCAAAGATGTACAATCTTTCTCTTATTTTACCCAAATCAATCATCCTCAATGTATTCGATTCTTGTAGAAGACATGAATATTAAGAAAAAGTAAGATCACAATAAAGCATAGAAGTAATTTTTTAAATGAGAATTAGATTGAAGTGAAACTGGCAAATACAAGACATTGTTCAAAAATAAAGATGTTGAAAATTTAATAACATGTGCAATGACTTGTGAACCATTTGGCATATGAACAATAATAGGTTTAATTTTTGTGTAAAAAACAAAATTTGAAAAATTCAAAGTTATATGATTTGTAGTACCTGAATCAATTATTCAAATACGAAAAAAAAAAATTAAAGGATGATGTAATATTATTTAAAATAAAAAAAGTATATGAAGAACAAATAAATGAATACGCAAACATGTGCTAGGAAGCAGCCCAGTTTAAGAGGAAGTGGAGCCATTCTCATCCTTATTTTCTGGAGCATGGGCCTCATCCCATTTCAAAAAAGTCAAGAGAGTGTTGTGTTAGGAAGGGTCAAGTCTATTACTGATTGCTCCTAGGTTGTCTTCAACGCATCCTCCCCCTCTAAATTAGGGCATTCGGTGGCTATGATAGAGAGGGCTGGAAGGAGGCGACGACACTGTGCACAGAAGAGAAAGCCCTTTCGCCAAAGATGCGTGACCGTCCTGGAAATCGCAGATGACCTGGGGGTAACCGTGCTTTCCGTAGCAAACATCCACAGTGTGCCCCCTTTTCCACAGAATGTGCAAAGCTTGGAAGAAGGAGCACTATATCCGACGCTAGCTGAACCAGAGCCTCACCCGGGCCATAGGAGACGTGTCGAGTGTCCAATACAGCGGCTAGAATCCACTTCTCATCCAGGATACTAGACCCGATTTGGATCTGCCTCTCATGTTGAATTACCATCGGAAAGACTCTGATCATAGGAGGTAGAAGGTCCATGAAAGTAACTGTGAACAAACGACCGCGTACCGTTCATCCAGGTCCTTAAAAAATCTAATGATGAAGTCCTGGTTTCAATGAGTTTTAGCTGGACAAGTGCAGATAGGAAGCGGTCTGAAGTTTTCAAGTTCCTCCTAGAAAGTTTTCAGAGAAGTATAGAAGTCAGTGACAGTAAGTGTACTTTGTTTTAGGATGTAAACTTCTTCTTGTAATTCTACTATGCGTAAGAGATCTGATTGAGAAAATCGTTCTTTAAGATCAACCCAAACAGAGGTAGCAGTATTGAGATATATCATGCTCTGAGTGATGGATGGTGAAAGAGAATGAAAAAGCCAGAAAAGAACGAATTTGCAATGTTCCCAGACTGGGAAGAAATGATCTTCAGGAAGGGGTGAAGGTATTGTACCAGTGAGAAAATCATGTTTATTTTTGGAAATAACTGCCATGGTAAAGGATCTGCTCCAGAAATGATTGTTATTTCCTATTAGAACAGGAGTAACAAGCACATACGTAAAATTTTTGCTAGGTTGTATATAATAGGGACTGGATTAATCTTGAGAAATATCCATTGTGTGTGATGAAGAAGAAGGAGGAGGAGAGGATGGTGTTGACTAATTATTAGGATTATAAGTTTTAACCATATTTTGGGTATCAATAGAACCATAATGGCTTTGATACCACAACAAGAACAAGAAAAAGGCAGAGAATAGTATGAATGAATGAAAAAGTGTATTGTATTCTCATTGTTGATCAATTATTACAAAAGATGTATATATACAGAAAGAAAAATACACAGCTCACCAAATTTATATAACAACTATTAAATCTAGAAAAGGAATCTTATCCTAACAAAAAATGTGAGTCATATATTTTGGAACAAAAGAAGAAAAGCATAAGTAACAAGAAATAAAAAAAGTATAAGCAAAACGAAATAACACAAGAAAAAAATATTTATTATAAATGTTAAATTTGGGCCTAAATTTCTTGTGTTGTTGTTATGTTGGATTGATAGAGATTGGTTAAATAAATTAAGAAATAGACAAATAGACACATTTTGTTACACTGATTTGAGAGTTTGTGGTGTTTGAAGAGTTGAAGACTAAGAAGTGAGTTAACAATCACTAACATAATAGTTGGAATTCCTTTCAAGATCAATATAACTCAGGTAGCGTTAATTTAAAAATGTTTAATTATTCTACTGGTCCCTATAGTTTTGCAAAATTTTCAATTAGGTTTCTATACTTTTTTTTTTTTTAATTGAGTCTTTGCACCAAATTTTTTTTTAATTAGGTCCCTACACTTTTTTTTTCTTTTATTTAGGTCCCTGTACCAATTCTTTTTTTTTTAGTTGGATCCCTATAAAATTAAGCCAATTACTACTAAGAGGGACTTAATTGAAAAAAAAATTGGTGCAGGAACCCAATTAAAAAGAAAAAAAGTATAGAGACCTAATTGAAAATTTTACGAAACTATAGGGACCAACAGAATAATTAAACCATTTAAAAAATGTCAATACAAATTTTATTTTATTAATTCTTTAGTATACAAAATCATATTTTATAAACTAATCTATCAAATTAAATCATGAATTTTTCAAGAAAAAAAAATTATTATTACATTAATTTTTATATATGACACGAGAATATAGTTACTTGTTACATAAGGCTAATTTTTTTATATTGATTAAATATATGTGTAATACACTGTTATTGAAAAATTAGGTATTTTTTTATATGGTATTTTTTTATTGGTATTTGTTCAAATCGGAGGGTCCGATTTGTTTAAAAAAAAAAACTACAAATCGGAGGATCCGATTTGTTTGAAGAAAAAAATAAACTACAAATCGAAAGTCCGATTTGTATTTTTTATTTTTTTTATTTTTAAAAATAAAAATCGGGCGGTCTGATTTTAACATTAAATTTTTTTATTTTCGAAAACACAAATCGGACCGTCCGATTTATGATTGTTTGTTTGAAAAATAAAACAAATCCGAGACACCAATTTATCTTAAACATAGCAAGGTAAAGCACCTCTCTTCTCACACCATTTTGAGATACACTCTTCTCTCTCACACGAAAAAAATTCGCGGTTACATAAGCACTAATAATTTTAGTTATTGATAGTATTTTGGTCAAATAAACTAAAATATATATCATTTCTCATTTTGAAAAATTATAAAATTTTAAACTAGTTAAGAAATCGCTCCTGTGTTTTCATTTGGAAAAATTAAAATATTAAAAATAAAATTTTACAAAACGCTCTGCCATTTTTTTCTTTTTGAATAATGACTCTCATAATTAAAAGAATTCACAATCACCACCATATTTGTGAAATTCACACAAATAAGTCAAATATAAAAAAGAAATTAAGCAATGAGACGAAATTTAGTTTTGTCTTTTTATGTAGATTAAAAAAAATTTTAAAATTGGTCTTATCTTTGTACAACAAAATAATAATTTCGGTAGCATCCCCAATACACATCATTAATTAGGAATCATATGTTAAAGTACTTTAGAGGATATTTGGGGCTTGGTCCAGTGCATTATTGAAGAGTGACTGAGTGAGTACGTAGCAGTTCTTTATATTATGTTGATGATGTGCATCATCAATGAAAGGAGGTCCACGCCACGCATGCATGCATGCTATAAGCATTCACCAATCATTTGCATCCAATAATTACAATAGCATTGCAATTAACAATATAATTACTGGCGGTTCTCACGTAATTATATTTTGTCTCAATTCATGCATTTATTTATTTTATTTAGTAATACACTAATATATATGTACATGATTGCCATCATGCATATTTAACTATATTATCTTTCTTACAACTATTATTATATTTTTTTTCCTGACTTCTATATGATTATAGAATAAGTAAATTTTAAAAAGTAATTAATAAATCAATCAATATAAGTTGTAGATATATAATTTTTAAATTTTGGATTATACAATGCAATTTTTTTTGTTGGCTTATTGTTAACGGTTGTTCTGTCGTCCTAATAAGCTAAGTGTTTGGTAGGTGCAGTTTGCAACCATATATAATATATATTGGTAAGTAAAATGGCTACCAAAGAAGGATCTATGTCGGTGATGCTACATGTATTTATGAATATTTTTATAATCAAATTCAATTAAATTACTATATGCCTAATGAAAAGAAAAATATGTGAATATATCACCGTTTTTTCTTTTTCGTATTTCTGTAACACAATTTTTTATTAAAAAATATAAAAATTTATTGATATAATACAAAAATTTTACATATAACATAAATTTTTTAATATAGTATAAAATGTTTTGCACATAACACATAAATATTTATTATAAATGTATTTTGTTAGTTGAATGAGTCAATATTCTAACGATCTTCTAAAAATTTTTGTATTGCACACCAAAATTCTGTGCTATGCATTAAAATTTTTGTGTTATATACTAAAATTTATATTTTGTTAATTAGGTGTCAATATTTTGGGCATGTAATTTTTTAAAAATTTATATATTAAATACTAAATTTTTTATGTTGTATACCAAAATTTTAGTATTGTATATCAAAATTTTTGTGATATATATATATAGGTGAGTCTTTGGTGGCCAAAAGAATGGTGGCTAAACATGACTAAGAATTGACCATTCAATAAACAGATGACATGTGGTATGTAGCATTAGTAGATAGATTTTGTATTATAGACTAACGTATAAAGCACACAATTTAAAACAGTAAAAGACAGAGAAAAATATTAACACCTTGTAATTTTATAATTTAAAAAATTAAAAAACGGTGATCATAAATTTATGGTGATTTAACTAATACTTTAACTTAACAAAGTAAATTTAAATTTTGATTTAAAAACTATGATAAAATTTTTAATAAAATTTTGAATTTAAATTTTACACATACGGATAATAAATTTATGGTGATTTATATAACAATTTAACTTAACAAATTGAATTAAAATTTTGATTTTAAAATTAGGAAAAATTTTCTAAATATGTGTTGAATTTAAATTTTTATGAAAATAGCAAAAATATTTAAACTAATAATAATGTAACTTAAGAAATTAAATAAAAATAAAAAAATAAAGTTACCAATATTATCAAGAAAATTGACTAATTATTACTTAATAATTAATATAAAAATAAAAGAAAGACATGATGATGAAATATTTTTTTAAATATATTATATTTGTGAAATATATATTAAAAAAAGATTTATTAATAAAAATTAAATTAAATTTTGTTATATTGATAATATAAAATATTTTATATAGTTGTTTAATTATATTTTTTTAGACAATCATTTTTATAGTTAATAAAAAAATAATTATTTTTATTAAAATGATAATACATAATTATTAAATGTTCGTATAAATTATTTTATATTTACAGTGTATCAAAATTAAATTCATGAAAATATATGTAAATATATAATTATACATTAAAGATTTAATTAAAATAATAAATAATAATTAATTACACATTTTAATTTATTTAATCACAGGTTTATGTTTATCTATTAATTTTAAATTTAAGTGTTACTAAGATCTTTTTAAAAAGTAGCTTTTTTTTTTTTGGTGTTTAGCAATCATATTTATTAGAGTCAAATTATGATTCATTCAACTCCAAACTCTGTCACATGTCAAATTCTGATTTATTTTTTGATCTTAGCTATCTTAGCCACTCAATCTTTATAGTCACCAGAGACAAATCCATATATATATATATATGAGAAGAGAAATATGACAATGATGATAATGAGAAAAACCGAAGAGAAAAAAAAAGAAAAAAATTTAAATAAAAGAAGAAGAAAAAGATGATAATGATGATAATATAACAACAACGACAAAAAAAAAAAGCACATAAAAAAACAGCGAAAGAGGAGAAATAGGAGAAAAATTGAAAGAAGAAGAGAAAGCAGAAGAAAAAGCAGCAATGCGCGGCGACAAACTTATAGTTAAAGATTTAGTTTAAAAAAACGATTGGACACCTAATTTTATTGTACTAATAAATAAACGTTTGCTTTTCATTCTCAACATCTTTTAAGAAATATCTCCAGCTCCAGATTGTATGTTTTCAACTCTTCATGATGAGTCTTTCCTTTTTAACATTAATTATTTAAGATATTTGTTTAATGAAATAGTTTAATCTTAATATATATGATATCAAATTTAAGAAAATAATTTATATTTTAATAACATATTACGAATTCAAATTTAATAAAATAATAATGGAAAAAATAAATCTATTTGCATTTATACCACTTAGAATACTCCAAATGAATGTAGTGGATCTATAACTATAATTTTAGTTTATTCTTTTCCATTTAGTAAAACTTAAATAAGGTAAAATATTTGGTTTTGATACCTATAAAAGTTTCATTTAAATGAGTCTGATTTTATTTTGAAAAAAATGTTTTTTGGTTTTAATTCCTAAACACTTATTTTAAATTAGTTTTTAGAATCATTAACGAATTTAAACTCAAATGAGTTTAACTAGGTAACTAACTTTTTTATTAATATAAATTAATTTTTTAAATAATAAATTTTATATTTTATATTTTGAATTTTAAATATTAAATTTTATAATTTATAATAAAGTTGACTAATATTAATTAATTAAAAATTAATTATCATACTATTTTTTTAAAGAATAACCAACTGGTTGCAACTTGTAAACGCCCAAAATTTAAATAAGGCCAACAAGCATATTATGAACCGCTTTGATGGGAGAGTTTAGACTAATAGAGCATCTACTGCGCTGGAATTCTTTTTATTTATTTATTTATTAATTACGGCATGTGGATTTTGGAGCACATGCATGCATAAATCAAAGTTATTATATAGTAATTGATAATCAAATTGAATTGGTATGATGATTAGTTTATAGAGAATACTTTAATAAGGATATTAAAAATATTTTTTTAAGACGTTTACATGTGTCATGTTATTATTAGATATTTTTATTAAATTAGTTAATAATTAATTTTTTGATAAATCAGAACAAAATCGGTTATTATAGCAATAATAATAAATCCAATTGTTTATATTATAATTATTAGACCCGATTTGATTCAATTGAATTACACAATCTAAACCGAATATCTTTAAACTTTTTAATAAAATGACAAATATATCTCTGATTTTTTGTTTTGTAGACATTTAAATCCCTAAAAATTTAAAAATATAATTAAATTTCTAAAAAAATGGATTTATTGTTATTGTTATAAAAAAATCGGTTTTATTTTAATTTGCTAAGAAATAAAAAATAACCGATTCATTAATATGTCCAACAATAATGCGAAACGTAAGCGTCTTTACAAAAAGACGTTTTAAGCGTCTTTATGGAAGCGTCACCCTTAGTTTATTAGTCTGATTAGTAAATATTGGAGGTTTGAATCTCATTTTGTGTATACATTAATTTATTGATCAGTAATAAATCTTTAAATAAAATATCAGAGAGTAAATAAAAAATTTAAGCGCGGACAAATTTACCTATAAAACAATAAAACTAATGCTGTACTCATAAAAGATAGGTTTCAATTGACAAAATTAATCAAAACCTAAAAATATTCAAAATTTCTAAATTACTCCTTCTTTACCAAACCCAATTTCACAACATCTCTTCCTCTTCTTCTTCCACTACTACACTCACCTTCAACTTGACAAGTCCAATTTTATCGTCCTCCATAAACTCACCCACCACTCCTCCCACCTTCATCGCCTCCATCTTCTACTCTGGCAACTCCCTCAAGCGCAATGTCACACCTTTTGCAGTGAGTGTTGTTGAGCGGATCGAGTATGATCCCAATCGCTTCTCCAGCATCCCTTCGTCTGATGGATCGAAGAAATCCGCTGCGGTGTCATGCTAGAGAAAGCCCTTGCTCAACTGTCGCGCAAATCGCTCCAGATTGATAACTCCACTGAAGGCAATAATAATATCCGCGGTGTGTTCGCGTTCAATTCGATGCTGCCTCCGCAGCATGCTGGTTCATCATCCAAGAACATATTCTTGTCGACATTCTCACTGAAGGAAAAAGCAGCTTTTGTTTTTGCATTTGGATTCGAATTGCTTTACCTCATGTTGCCGAGGATTGCGGTGGCTGCATCAAGAGCATTGTTCTTCGCGCCACGAGCGACAAGAGATCAGAGGAGACAACGATGCAGGTTTGGAACTGGAAGAAGCTAAGAACAACGATGTGGTGACAAAGGGGTCAAAAAGAATAGACTCAATAGAGTTCATTGGTGGTGGTGTTAGAAGTGGGTGTCACCGTGAGTGAAAGGGAAAAAAATTGTGGACTTGGATGGGAGTGATAGTGAAATACTAGAGAGAGCACTACAAAAAAATGATATAAAATGGCATTAATGTTATGGGGGTTCTATAAAAACGCCCTAATTTTTTAATATTATGTCGTTTCTTATTGTTGCCGTAATTAATTTGTAATTAACAGCGGTTGTTTTGGATTCTGGCGGTTTTAAAACGCTATTATCAACTTGTATAAAATGCTAAACCCTAAATTAACCCACTACAAAAAAATATGATTAAAATGGCATTAATATTAAGGCATTGTTACTTAACTGCCGTATTGTTGGTTCATTTTAACATTTCTCTCTTATGCCATAATATTCTTGCTAAAAGCGCTACATTTTGGCGTTTATACCCGCCACTGCAATTGTTTTAATGTTTTTTTTAGTTTTTTTTTTTTTATAAAACTATAAGAGAATATGAGAGTAAAAGCAAGTGATGCTTTTCATCATCATACGAGAGTGAGAGTATACGAAACCCTAACAATTGCCGTTGTTCATCTCCACACGACGAAGCCATTGTTGTTGATCTAGTTTTCTAGTTTTGATATGAGGGTTTGCGTCGCGATTCATCTTCGCACTGCTGCAAGTGACGTTGTTATTGCTGCGTACGATTGAACTTCTGTGATCTGGTTCTTCAACTTCGATCCGAAGTTTGCCACCGCCACAAGCGGCGCTGTTGTTGCTGGCCTCCAATTGTGCTTCTGCGATTTGGTTTTGCTATTTTGTGAATTATTAATTATTAATTTGATCTACTTTATCTTTTGATTTTTCCTTCTTCTTCATACTTTTAGATCTAGTTCATGCTCTAATAGGAAGAAACAGAGAATGCCTGTTCTTTTTCCTTGTTGTGTATTTTTACTTTGATTGATCTTCTGCGTTAATAATTTCAGAGAATAATGGAGGTTGATATGCTCTCTGCTTTTGAACTATTCTCCTTCGGAGATTTTTGATTAACGTCCTCCTCAGATTACTCGCAACTCTCTCCCAATGTCGATCCTCACGCGCCTTCACGCGCTGCTCTCAGAGTTCAAAAGGTTTACCGCAGCTACCGTACTCGCCGCCGCTTGGCCGATTCCGCTGTCGTCGCCGAAGAGCTCTGGTGCGGTGGTGCCTCCTCAACCTCAATCTATCAATTCTCAATTTTCATTCCTTCATGCAACTCATTCTCAAACCTCTTAAAAAAAAATCAAATTTTTTATTTTAATTATTATTATTTTTGTTTGAATTTTCATTCCTTCAATTTGCCTGAAAGCGCTGCTTCTCGCTGGAGCCGTGTTCGTCTCAACACTTCCAAGGTTTTCATTCAACACTCTTCTCTATCTAAAACTGAGTCTGAAAAATGAAGCCTTTGATTAAGTGTTTGTTTTGTTTCATTTTTTGCCGTATTTAATATACTGTGTTTTGTTTCTGTTACGTGATTATGTTTTATGTATATGTATATATGTGTATAATACTATAATGTAACACTAACATGATCAATAGTACTTAATAGTGATGAGATGTGTGTATAAGAATACTTGGAGTTGTACGGTATATATACCATGCTATACGGATATTTATCATTGATTATTGATTATGGTTTTGGAAAAATGAATTGAAGGACCAAGTTTTGAGCTTGATTCTGAAGAAAAATATGGACCCTTTTTTCTTTGTTTTCTTTTGACAGGTGGGTAAAGGTTTGTCCTTAGATGCCCAAGCTCAAAAGTTGGCTTTTCAGCACTGGATTGAAGCTGTGAGTTATGCAATACTCTCCCTATTTTTTTATTTTTTTATTTTATTTTATTGCTGTTATAGTAGGGTGTAGTGGTTGTAATAGTCATTTATTTATTTATTTAATTGATAATTCTATGTTACTTAAGTTAGTTTGACCAACATGCTCTTATTAGTATATTTTTTAATTCTAATTAATTAATTAATTAACTAGTGTTAATTATTTGAACTGTAGATTGATCCACGCCATCGTTATGGACACAACTTGCATTACTATTATGAAGAATGGTGTAAAACGGATTCTAGTTAACCATTCTTCTATTGGTGAGACTTATTTATTTATTTACCATTTTTTTGTCAATTTATTTTTTTCTCTTCAAGGAAAGCCCTTTACTATTTTCTCAGAGATTCGGCTGAAACCATAGTGGGTTGGTTGGTTTAGTTTGGACTCACATTGCAAATCATCTTGTACATTGAATTATTTGTAAGTGCTGAATTGCATACACTTCTTTTTCTTCTTTCTGGTTTTCATACAAAAACTGTATATTACTCTGCACTATTGGGTGTGAAATCTTGTTTCGTGATTGTAGTCATATTGTGTGGAATTTATCATCATGAAAGGAGATAACCTTACAGGGCTGTTTCCTGGATCATCATTGGATATTGGAAGCCTCCACTTGGACTCCAAACAATTGTCTCAAATAACATTGAACCTGCCTGCTAATGCATTTGCTTCCAAAATTATCCTGTGGATAATAGTAAGAGTTTTATTTTTCTTTTTCTTTTTTTTTAAAGAGGGTTTTTAGTTTTCTTTCTAAACTTCTAATGAATTTCTACTTTATTGTATTTTCATTTCTCTTTTAGGTACTTAGCCCCTTCACCAAATATCCTTATTTTTAGCCACATGCTAATACTTATCTATGAAAGTAGAGCAAGGCTTGTTCATGTTCATGGAACTTTTTTAGACTAAATTTTCTTAATTTTAAACAAATATGCTTTGACCACGAACCCGCTTGCAAGGAGTCTGGAGGAGTTGCTACCCCATAGAATTTCAAGTACCACTTGGTGTTTCATGCCGCTCAGAACAATATTGGTTATGGCTACACTTTTAACTGCTTTTCTAATTCCTTATTTTGGTAAGTCCTAGGCTTTGTCTGTGTAAGGACGAAGTATAATAAGTTAATAAACTTCTATTGTATAGCTAATGTACTTCCACTAAATCTTGAGCAGTGTTACATCATCAGGAAAAATTCAATTTTTTATACAAAACAATATTTCTCAGTGGATGAAAGAAAGTAGTTATACTCGCTTACTCACTTTATGCTTGGAATTAATGTTTGAGGTTTTCTTAATCAATAACTAATAACTAATAGTAAGCATGCATCTGTTTGAGATTCTTTTAATCAATACTATGTGATCATGTTTGGAATTAATGTAGATGAGGGCCAAAAGGGCAGTTGTTGTTATGCTTGCAAGATCAAAAGAAAGTGTAAAGATAGAAGATATTAACATGACTGAGGAGGAAAGAACTGAGAAAGAACAGAAGGAGCTTATGCCTTTACTCACGGGCGAAAAATTGAAGTCTTATCAGCTGAAAGGTGTAAAGTTGTTGATTTCACTGCAAAATAATATGTATTAAGAGTTATATATTAAGACTTTCAATACTTTATTTGTATAGGAGTTATTATTTTTTATTTTCAATACTAAAATATTATATATTATGTTTAATTTTTTTTGTGAGTTATGTAATATTTTGTTGATGAGTGATATGATTTTTTATTATTGTGAAATTTTAAGCAAAAAAATTATATGTTTAACACGATAAAAATTATTTTTTAAACGATAAAACAAATTACTTTTATCCAGTAAAAAGGGCAATTTGTAACTGTCATTTTAAATAACATGAAATGTCATTTTAACCTGGTAAAAACGGCAGTTTCAAATGCCATTTTAACCCAAAAATGATACTGTCAGGATAAAAACGGCGGTTCAAAAATGCCATTTTAACCAATGAAAAGTCACTCTGTTAGGGTAAAAATGGCGGTTCAAAAACGCCGTTTTAACCAATCAAAACGCCACTCTGTCAGGGTAATAATGGCGGTTCAAACCGCCATTTTAACCTATCAAAAAACCGCCGTTTTAACCCAGAAAAAACGGCAGTTTGAACCGCCATTTTAACCAACAAAAAATGCCATTTTATCTGGAAATAACGGCGGTTTTAACCGCCGTTTTAACCCAACTCAAAAACCGCCGTTTTAACCAGATAATTGTGGCGGTTTTTTAAAAACCGCCGTAATAACCAAATGGTGCTTCAAATTATGGCGATTTTTTTAGCGCCGTTCAAGGTAATAATGGCGGTTCAAACCGCCGTAATAACCTTAAAAAACCGCCGTAATTACCAAGTTTTTTTGTAGTGACCCCTCCTCATTCCCACTTTGAAACGCTGCCACTGTAAGAGAAATCTTAAAGCTATGCCACTACAATCTCCTCTGTCATGATCTCTCCTCCGGCGACAATCCTCTCTAGCGACGACCTCCTCCGGCGAAGTCTCCTCCAGCGGTGACCTCTTCTTGCAACGTCTTCTCCAATGGCGATCTCCTCCTGCGATGATCTCCTCCTGCCAGCGGCGTCTCCTCCAGCGACGGTCTCCTCCGGCAACGTCTCCTCTAGCGGCAACCTCCTTCTGCGACGTCTTCTCCAGTGACGGTCTCCTTCGGCGACATCTCCTCCTGCGACGTCTCTTTCAGCGACTTCTTCTCCTGCGGCGATCTCTTCCTGCGGCGTTCTCCTGCGCCAGCAATCTCGTCTATCGAGCTATTGAACTGCGAGTTTCTCCTCCGGCAGACTCACAAGTAGGTTCTTCTCCCTATTTTCCTTTATTCTCTTGAAAATATTTCATTCTAATCGATTCTCTTAGGCTTGTCTTAGATTAGATCAACAAATTTAATTAATTTGGTTTGAATCTCAGCATAGTACTCAAAATGTTTGTTGTTCTTTATTCTCAGCATGTATATGCTCTATTTTGTTGTTCAATTTCCATAAAAGAAAAGAGAAAAACACTCTATAAATTGATTGAAAGAGATTGATGATGAAACCAAACACAATCTCAACTATTTCAAAATTGACTGTAACTAAATTGTTTCATCATCATTTTTTCATTGCTGTTTTAGTGTGGCTCTACTAGTGTCAGATGAGTTAAAACTTGAAAAGGTGATTAATTAGACTATTGAATTTATGTGTTCTGTGTCAAATATCAAATATGTGACACTTTCTAATTTTGGGAGTGAAAGAAATTAGAAGTTACCGAATTAATAATTATCATACTTGCAGAACTTTAACAACTATTTCAGGCTTTAATATGTGTTTCGCATATCAGAATACTCGAAAATGCTCTTATAAACCGGCTGCAATATCCTCAACAAACTGATAGAGAAATAAACCCCAACTACTCGAGTAATTTAAAAATTTTAAGTATTTTTTAAGTTTTGGTTATTTTTGTCAATTAGAATATATTTATGATAGATACAATCTTAATTTTGTTTTTCATAATAAATTTGTTAATGTTTAAACTTTTCATGGTTAAAATTAATTATTTATTTATTATTAAATAAAATAAATTTTAATTTATTTTTTTGTCTTTTTAATATTATCTGATATATTTTCTTTATCTTTCTAATATTGCCGAATATATATATATGATTTGTTCTGTGCAGCATATTATATATTACCTCTATCTAAGCATAAACAACCGATTTTGGTTTGCTTTGCTTTCCTTATTAGCTTGACGATTTGAATTCCATGGCGACTTCTTCTTTTTATAAACCATTATTTCTGGTAAAGTGCTCCATCGAGAAAAGACCTTCCTATGTCTCACACAAAAATTCTCATCATAATCACTTCAATATACCAATTGCTTCTGCTTTTAAGGTAATAAGAATTAAGTTCTATCCCCACATATATACACTTCTTCATTTAATTTAATTTATTTTCAGAAGTTGAAGAAGGTAATTAAGTATTAATAATTAGTATTTTGTTGAATTCATCACTGATGAGAGCAGAAAATGACGATGATTGGTTTGCCGGAATTCCCAAAAATTGTGGCAACTTCTGCTGTTAGATTGGTTGATGCTTTTGTGGATTCATTCTTTGAATTCATTGATCAGCCATTGCTTCCATCTCAGGTACCTTCCTTTAATTTGCATCCATTTTTTTTTTTAATGTTAAGTTACAGCTTCAACCTAAACGAGGAGAAGAGTTTTATGAGTGACTTATATATTACTTACATATCACTTTTGGCATTTCCATTAAGATTACATAATCATCCCATAAATTTCTAACATGTAAAAAGACAAAGTATTATAATATAAATATAAAACAGAATAAAGAAATCAAAATACAATACCAATTAATATATAATCTAAAATCTGTTGAAAATTTCCTTAAAAAATTATTTATATTTTTTATTCTTTTATGACATTGAAATCAGACTTTAATGTTCAGTACATAGTCAAAATATTTTCACATCTAAATTGACAAAGACTTCCACATCAATACAACAAATAATTTTAGTTACGTCAATCTTATCTTTTTATAACTTATTAGTATATTTTAACATAAGTCAGTCTATTAATAACAAATTCTTATCCCAAAATTCATGCACAATTATACAAATTATTAATTGTTACGCCAAATAATTGAGAAGCAGAATAACTTTGCTCCCGTGGAGGAGTTGGGAGAAACAATGGTTGTGACTAACAACATCGATGGCCATATTCCGAATGGTTTTCCTGAGGGTGTCTACATCAGAAATGGTAATAACTAATAACCAATACCCTTCTTTTTTTATTTTATTTATACACATTCTATCTTTTTTTTGAACCAAAAAATTCAATAAAGCAAAGTGGAACAATTAGAATACATAGAGTATATAAAATTACTAGTCAAATAAATATAAATTAATTTAAAATTATCTTTGATATTACCATCAATAATTAAAAATCAAAATGAGTCTATTTTCTATTTTTAGGATTTATTTAAACAATAATAATAGAGTCTATAAATATTATTATTTTAAATTAATATTTAATTAATAATAATTTATATTTATAAAAATTTATACACATAAAATATATAATTTATATTTATATTTACTAAAACTTATACATATACATTAATATAATTTGTATCTAATTTACTAAATCTGCGTATAATTTTATATTTATATTTGTCAAATACTGACTAAAATTGGTAAATAGATACTGGCTCCTAAGATTTTTTATTTATTTAAATTAAAAGTAACATCAATGTAATAATTAGTTCACAACAGCATCGTATGTGGAGTTCACAATAAACATCTGTCCTTCCTTCTTGTTAAACATATATCCGACAATTATTATGTTACACCCGAGACGCTAAATTAAAGTTTCTGGTTGGACTATGCATAAGCTACAACGCACTAAGTTTAATTTAGGGCATCATACCCTGAAATAATTTAATATTCCTAGTGTAATTTGTTAAATCTACACTGTATTATTTATTAATCTCTATTAAAATAGAGCTCAAGATAAGTTCTAGATATATTATTAGTTTTTTAGCTTGTTATTATTATATTACGTCAGCTAAGTAGTTAATTTACACAATTTAAGTATAATTTTTTATTTTTATATTATGTCATAGAATTTTTATTATATTTTTATTTTTTATAATAATTTAGCTTTATATAATATTATAAATTTTTTTATCTTAACTTTTTATATTTTCTTATCTTTTATTTTTATGTAGATTACACTATTATTTTTAATATTAATGTTAATTTTTTTTAACAGACATAAATTTAATTAAAATCTAATTCCTTCTATCTTCTCTTCTCACACTTAACACTCATTCTTATATTTACTATATAAATCAATATTCATTTTATACGTTTTTTTTATCTCCTCTTACATAATGTCATACTTCCTTTTTTTTCCTTCTCTCTTTCTATTGCACAACTGGAATTTGGTTGATTACCATAGTTTTTATTTTTATTTTTTTAATTTGCTAAACATATGTATTCGATGATTGTGTGATTGTATTTATTAATTTTTCTATTTCTTTGTGTAATTGTATTCATGAGTTATATAGTGTCTTTGTTACCTATATATCACTTTTTTTTCTTTCAATAATTTATATTTTTTTAGTATCATTTAGTTATAATAATATTATATTGTTGAAAATATATATTGTCATGATTCATGAAAAATAAAATTAGAAAATTGAATATCGTTTTAATTATCAAAATATTAATAATATTTATGGGCAATTTACTTAAATGAAATAAAAGGATGAAATGCTTACCCAATTGCAACATTTGAGAATCGTTTACCTTCGTGTCCTATCACTATTCTATGTAATCCGTGGAAACATCTCACGTTTTAGCGTTACACACATAAACCGTGGTAACCTGCATACATAAACCGTGGTAGTCTTTCACGGTTTATGTGGAGGAAAATGCTATATATACACGGTGAACTCATTGTGTTGAAGAGGAGAATTTTTACAATGGCAAGTGAGGATGAGAATTTCCTAGTGCTAGTACATTATTTTGGAAAAATTCAAAGAAGCAAGAAATACGGTGTGAAGTTTACTGACAGAGAATTGTTGAGTATATTTATCAGTTCATCAAGTAGCTTGTCAGATATAAAGAATAGCATATTGCAGAAGCTTGGAGTATTTGGGAGCAAGTGGGTGAAGAAGTTATTCTATAAGATTTTTATCGCAATTGTGTCAACCGGTGTTAAGTATGATACGTTTGTGATAGCGGCCGATGAAGATATTCGGGTTCTGTTTCACTGTCTTAAGAGTTTTCCAAAGGTCAGAATACACGAGGTGTATGCGAAGTTGGAGGTCGGTGTCGATAGTTTTGGGGCATCAGCTCCGGTTCCTCACTCGACTGCCATGGGCAGTGCCTATAATTCGATGGCTGTGGCCGCAGCAACTGTTCCGTACATTGCATCTCCTTCCTTTGGGGCTGATTTAGACCGTACGGAGGTAGTTAATTCTGTACCATTCGAGAATCGTGGGGTCCGACATCAGAAATATGAGGTGGATAATGGTCCTGGCATTATTCCTGATGTTCTAGGGTTCGGAAAACCTGATCGAGTTGAGAATGCAATGCGGGATGATGACTTAGACCAAGAGCCTATTGATATCATTGGGACAGCAATGATAATACAGGTGCCAATCCACATACACAGAATAACCCTTCAAGTTTCGGCACACAGCAGTATCCTCCGCACTTTTCCACTCTAAACTTGGAGGCATTAGGGCAACAGTCAGACGGAGATGCTGCCGTTGGGGGTTCTTCTACAGAATTTCAGATTGGATAATCATTCCAGAATAAAGAGAAAGCTGTTGAGTGTGAAAGATTATAGCATCCGTCGAGGTGTTGAGTACAGGGTCTTAGATTCGGATCATCTGAAGTATCATAGAAAATGTAAGGAGTTCGGCAAAGGTTGCAGTTGGTTGATTCGCATATCGCTTCGTGCACGAAAGGGCACTTGGGAGGTTAGGAGGTACAACGGTCCGCACACTTGTTTGGCCACCTCCATTTCGAGTGACCACCGGCTATGTGTGATTGGGCCAATCGGATGGAATATGACAAGTGGACCCAGCATCAGGATAGCAGGGGACGGTTTGGTCACATGACAACTAATATTCGTGAATTTGTGAATTCTGTGTTAAAGGGTACAAGGAACCTCCCGATAACTTCGTTGGTGAAGTCCACATACGGAAGGCTTGCTGAGCTATTTGTGGTCCGAGGACAAATGGCGGAGGCACAAATGGGGACTGGGCATGAATTTTGTCAGGCGTTGGTGAAAGCAATAGAGCGAAACATGAGAGACTCGAGATGCTTCACCGTCACTTTATACGACAGGCACCAGTCCGAGTACACTGTGGCTGAGACGACGCCCACTGGTAAATTCTCGCTTGGTAGCTATCGAGTTTCTCTTAGGGATCACACATGCGACTGTGGCTACTTTCAAGCTCTGCATTACCCATGTTGTCACGCCATTGCATGTTGCGCCCACTCGCGTCTGAATTAGGCCTCATATGTTCATGATGTGTATCGTATGACTGAGGTGTTCAAAGTGTACAAGGAAGGGTTTGCCCCCTATCCCAAAAGGACTCTGGCCGCCATATGTTGGTCCGACTGTCATTCCAGACCCTAAAATGAGGCATGCAAGAGATGGACGGCCAAAGTTAACCAGAATCCGGGGTATCATGGATCAGACTGCTCCAAACCAACCGAAGCGCTGTGGGCTCTGCCGTCAACCTGGTCATACGCGGAGGAACTGCACACAGCGAGGACATACTGTTGTTAGGGATGCTTAGATGTTATGATTTTTTTTGTTGTTGAGTTCATTATGTTATGTATGGTTAAGTCGTGTAATATTAGATGCTGCTATCAGTGTATTATGTATGTTTAAGTCGTTTAATATTAGATGTCGTTTAAAATGAAGTACGATGATGTTTATGTTTTAGCTTTTAACCGATGATTGATTCATAACAGAATTAAAAAGTTTTCACAAAGGTGCTCATAAGTGAAGATCATAAAACATGCGTAAACACGTATATATGCATATCACAGGATAATAAGACACACATAAGTCCTACCATATGACTAAACAATGCAATGCTAATCCGAATTTTTGATGGTATTATCGTCATCAATGTCGAAACCACCAAGCAAGTGAGACCTAGTGCCACATCTAGCAGGACGCCGCACCCTCGTCGATTGCTGAACATACTCCGCTCGGGATGTATCTGGCAGTACGACACTAAATGCTGATGCGGGAGTACCACCCATAGTAAACCATGAGACATAGATAGTATAACTAACCTCTTGGTTGATGTTTCTAGCCACGTGCGCAACGCTATTCAATCGGTACATGTGAGTTTCATCTTCCATGGCTCCACCGCGCCAGAATCTTGATGGCCCCGGATTCTTTCTCAACTCCTCACCACCAAAAACTTTAACCCCCAACAATGAAATCCATCAAAAGTTTTCGCGGATTATGTATATATATAGGTACTCAAAAACTGTGGGAGGTTACCATGGTTTATGCCCAAACTAATCTCTTCATAAACCGTGGAAGGCTACACGGGTTACGCCTCCCAATGTTCACTTCATAATCCGTGGAAGGTTACCACGGTTTATGTTTATGATGCTTCCTTCATAACCCGTTGGAGCTTACCACGGTTTATGTGTTAGTTCTAAAACGTGGAGTGTTACCACGGATTATATAAAAATGAATCAGGACATGCAAGTAACCAATTCTTAATTGTTGTAATTGAGTAAACTTTTCCTCCATTTATTTTAAATAGGTAAATTGCCCAATATTTATTATATAAATCAACATTCACTTTATATATATTTATTATCTTCTCTAACATAATTTCATACCTCTTTCTCTTTTCTCCTCTCTATTTTTCTAATATTTTACACAACTAAAAGTTGATTGATGACCATAGTTTTTTTTTTTTTTTTTAAACGTATGTATTAGGTAATTGTGTGATTGTATTCATTAATTTTTCTATTTTTTTTGTATAATTATATTCATAAGTTATATAGTATTTTTGTCGCCTATATATCACTCCTTTTTTTTAAACAATTTATATTTTTTAATATAATTTAATTGTAATAATATTGTTGAAAATACATGTCATTATGATTCAAGAAAAATAAAATTAGAAAATTAAATGCCGTTTTTAACTATCAAAATATTAATAATATATTCATACTTATATTTTATATAATAGCTTCATTATTGTACCATAGTATTTAAATATAACCTAAAAAAATTTAAAAAAAAATAAAAATAACTATTTAAAAAATAAAAATAAAAATAATTATATAAAATCAGGTGAATAAAATTCAATTAAATATTTTTATTATTTATAGTTTAATTTATCTATAATTTTATTTTTTATAATTATTAAATTTTGAATTATATTTTTATTTTAAATTGTCATTTATCATCTACTGTTATAAAATTTAAATTAATTTTGATATACTAGTAAATAAAATTTTAAACTTCTTAATTAACTAAATTTCATTCATATTATTTAACTAATTATAAAATAACGATTAAATATAATTATTATCTATATTAAAACGGTATATTTTTATATATTTTTTGTTAAATAATAATATTATATATTAAATTATATATAAATTATCAAATTAAATAAATATATTATATAATATTTTTTACAAATTAATTTTTAAGTTTAATATTAATTTATATATAATTTAATATATCTCTAAATAATATATATAATATTTTAAATTTATATTATATAATATAATTAATTTAGTTCTCCGCGAGTTTTAACCTAGTTAGGTTAATTAACCTTAATTTTCTTGTTTTTTACGGCGACAAATGGCAGGAAATTAATTAAGGTAAAACGAACAAATCCCGTTGACGTCCGTGGACTAATTAATAACTAATGTACAAAACGAATTAAAGGTCAAAGTATATTATATATATTAATTGCTCTAGGCACCATATAATGGAACTAAGAATATGATTGGTCTGTTACTGGAATATTCTAAAAGTGGAAATATAGATAAGAATTATTGGAATATTAAATTAAAGTAAGTTTAAGCAAAAAATTCAATAATTAAATACTATTATTATCATTGTGCAGGACCAAATCCGCTATTTGGAGGACTGAAATCAACAAATTCAATATTTGGAAAGACAAGTCACGTATGGGTGGAAGGAGAGGGAATGCTTCATGCATTGTATTTCAATTATAATAATAATAATAATAACAATAATTGGACGGTTCTATACAACAACAGGCACGTTGAAACTGAGACCTACAAGCTTGAAAAACAAAGGAACAAACCATCATTTTTGCCGGCCATTCAAGGCGATTCACTTGCCATTTTGTTTGCATACCTCTTAAATTTGGTCAGTATAATGTTTACTATAATCAATGATGAATCATCTTCTTGACTTTGACTTTATTTCTAAGTAGTCTAATATAATTATCAATTATTTTCCAAAGGTATATGTTGGGTAGGTTTGATGGTCAACTTGGATTTTGTTTAATCGCTTAATTGTGTTTAACAGTTGAGATTTGGCAAAGTAAACAAATACATTAGCAACACCAATGTGTTTGAGCATTCAGGCAAGTTTTATTCCGTGGCTGAAAGTCACATCCCACAAGAGATTGACATCTTTACCCTCAAAACCTTAAGGAATTGGGATGTCAATGGAGCCTGGAATAGACCCTTTTGCAGCCACCCAAAGGTAATTAAGTAGGTTACTATTCTCTTCTCATCCAATAATAATAATCTCGTTCATCAAACTCAAGAATTGTTTAATTTATTGACTTATCACAGAAAGCTCCAGGTACAGGGGAGCTTGTAACATTAGGAATATCTCCAATTTTACCTTTTTGTGAACTTGGAATAATTTCTGGTATGCATTATATTGTATTTTTTCATAAGACAACATTATTAATTAGTGTACAAACTAGTTCCTATAGACTATATATAGTACATAAATAATATATCTCACATGGTTATTTCACTAACTTTTTCAGCCGATGGAAAAAAATTGGATCACAAAGTTGATCTCAAACTGAACAGGTGCACCCTTTGCCATGAACTAGGTGTTACACAGAGGTAGAAATTGTACATAGATAATACTTAAAATACTTTATTATTATTATTATTGTTGAGGATGAAAACGTGCATATGCAAAATATGATCATGTTTTGTTTTTTTCTTTGTAGGTACAATGTAATCATGGATTTTCCACTAACCATTGATCTACTCAGACTTGTTAAAGGAGAGCAGTGAGTGCATATATCCTTTGTAAAATAATTAAACCCAAAATGCATTCAATTCAAAACCGCCACAATAGTTATTTGGCTCTGCATGACTGATTGCAGACTAATAAGGTATGATAAGGATGAATATGCAAGAATTGGTGTGATGCCACGCTATGGTGATGCAAGCTCAATCAAGTGGTTTGAAGTGGAGCCTAATTGCACCTTCCATATCATCAATTCTTTTGAGGAGGGTCACGAGGTAATTAAGTTACCTAGAAGTAATATCATCATAGGACTGAGATTTTGAAGGTAGCGCGTTTGGTCAATGTCTTGAGACACAAGAAATATAGAAATGATCGGTCAATGATTTTATATATCCTACAAATTTAAATTGATAGATAGAAATACATGAATGGTTATATATCATACAGACATATAAAAACAAAGAACCAATATTTTTTATTTTTAAGCAAACTTTTATCGGTATTCTTTATGAACTAAGATAGGTACCAAAGGTCAAATGAACACTACCTAAATCATTTCTCTTTCTTAGACATATGAACAAAATGGCTGCACCATAAATTTGATAATACTATGAATAGGTTGTAGTAAGAGGCTGCAGATCTCTTGATTCATTGATTCCTGGACCTCATCCGAGTTCGAGTTCGAATGAACTCGATTGTCTGTCTCGTTGTTACGAATGGCGATTGAACATGGAAACAGGGGAAGTTAAGGAGAGAAGTCTGATCGGACCCAAAGTAGTGTATATGGATTTTCCTATGGTCAATGAAAACTTCATGGGTATCAAGAATAGATATGCATACACACAAGTAGTTGATCCCCTTGCAAGCTCTACACAAGGTAACACTACAAGATTTTTTTTTTTAAAAAAGTAATTATGTGCAGCACTTCATAATTGTATATATGATACAATCTTTGTATTTGGACTATTTAGATGTGCCAAAATATGGAGGTCTAGCAAAGCTCTACTTCGAAGAATCATCGAGTGAAAAGTTATTTATGGTAAGCGAATTCACATTTTATCTGCTATTAAGTAGGATAAGAATTCAAATGTTCATACGAAATTGATAGTTGAGAATTGAAAATGTAACAGAATAAATAGTTTTATTAAATTATTTGAAAGGTTGATTAAATTATTATCCAACTGTTTTCAACTATTAATTTATGATGATATAATTATGATAAGTTCTTAACTTGAAATTTGCGAACTAGCAGGGAGACAAACAACATGATGAAGATCCAATAAGGGTTGAATACCATATGTTTGAGAAGAACACATTTTGCAGTGGAGCTGCTTTTGTACCGAAAGATGGTGGTGTAGAAGAAGATGATGGTTGGATTATCAGTTTTGTTCATAACGAAGATGATGCCATATCTCAAGTGGGTTAATTAAAACTATATGTAGTAGTATCCAATAACAGATTATGCTGAGATATAATTAATTGCTATACCATATATTCAATTATTTGCAATTTTTGTTGCAGGTTCATATAATTGATGGAAAGAAGTTAAGTGGTGAGGCAGTTGCCAAGATTACATTGCCATGCAGAATTCCTTACGGTTTCCATGGAGCTTTCATGCCAATCTCTTTTCAGGCGTCTCACTAGCACTATGTTGTTTGTAGCCACAACCAAATAGATGTAATATTATAGTTACACAACCACAATATTACAACCTTAATATAGCAACAAAGTTAAAGTTACGTCTTCCAGGTTTTTTTTATCGTATTCCTTTTTTTTTTTTTTTTAACCAAAGATATGAGATTCGAACCCGCAACTTCTTAATTGAGTACGGGGAGACTATGCCATTTGAGCTATTACTCATTGACTTTTATTGTATTCCTTAGATGTATAGGAACAAGTAGATTTAAATTAAATTACTTTCATACTCACTACCCAAAAAAAATTTAGTTTTACTAACAAACTTTTAATAGCCATAACACAATGGTTACTATTAATTTTGTTTAAATTATGTTTTAGTAGCAATTATACATTTGCCTTAATTGCCTGTTGAAAAATAAATAAGGAAGATAAATATAAATATACTCTTATCTCACTATAATATATTTATATTAATATTATAATTATTATAGTTTAAAACCACACAGAGATAAAAGAGAGAGAGGAATATTTGTAACGTAAGGAAGGAGAGAGAATTATTTTTTTTGCTTGTGTATTATTCACTGAGGTTTAACCGCTATTTATACATGCAAGGAGGCTCTTTTTCTACTATCATTAAATGTAAGGACTTTGGTAACATAGCATTTCAGTATGAAAAAGATGACCATAATGTAAAATAGCATGCCCCCAAGGTGAGGTTGGGAATTTTGTTCTCATAAGTAAGGGTCTAGCAATCAATTGGAGGCGTTTAATAAGTGACTCTGCTAACCCATTTGTGTGTGAACATGAGCTACTGGATGTTCAACACTTATTCCATTAGCCATACAATAAGCATCAAATGCTTGAGAAGTAAATTCACCAGCATTATCAAGATGAATTGCTTTGATTGGATTTTCTGGAAACTGTGCTCTTAATCGAATAATTTGAGCAAGTAATCTCGCAAATGTCAGGTTGCGAGAAGATAATAAGCACACATGCGACCATCTTGAAGATGCGTCTATTATAACCATAAAATATCTAAAAGATCCACATGGTGGATGAATATGTCCACATATATCCCCTTGAATCATTTCTAGAAATTCAGGGGACTCAAATCCAATCTTTGCTGGTGATTACCTTAAAATTAACTTTCCCTGAGAACATGCAGCACAACAAAATTCACTAGTTTTAAGAATCTTTTGGCTCTTTAGTGAATGTCCATAGGAGTTTTCAATAATTCTCTGCATCATGGTTATTCCCGGATGACCCAATCGGTCGTGCCAAATTATAAATTCATTTGGGCTAGTAAACTTCTGGTTTACAATGGCATGTGATTCAATTGCACTAATTCTAGTATAATACAACCCAGATGAAAGTGATGGTAACTTTTTTAATATAACCTTTTTATTTAAATCATGGGTTGTGATATACAAGTACTCATGATTTCCCTCATTCATAGTCTCAATATGATATCTATTTCGGCAAATATCTTTAAAGCTCAACAAGTTTCTTAGAGACTTGGTAGACAATAGTGCATTATTTATTATGAATTTTGTTCCTCCGGAAAACAAAATTATAGCTCTTCCAAAGCCTTCTATCACATTGCCTGAGCCAATAATATTATTAACATATTCTTCTTTTGGTACAAGATGGGTAAAATATATATTACTTTTAAGAATAGTGTGCGAAATTGCACTATTCGCAAGGCAAATATCTTCACAATATGTCCTTGCTATTTTTCTTCAAAGACAAATAATAATAATAATAATAATAATAATAATAATAATAATAATAATAATAATAATAATAATAATAATAATAATAATAATAATAATAATAATAATAATAATAAAATGAGTAAAAGTACATGCACCGTAAAAATTATTCACATGAATACTTAATAAACACACATATTAAACTATTCCATCATTGATCAAATAGCCAATATTTTCTTTACGATCCTCAAAGAAATTAGATACATCATAATGAATGGTGGAATTTTCATCATTTGAAACAAAATTTGTTTCCTTTTCTTTATCATCCTTTTTCAAAGATGCTTGATAAAGATCAACTAGGTGCCTTGGTGTACGACACGTACGCGACCAATGGCCGTTTCCACCTCAACGGAAACACTTATCCTCTATTGATTTATTTTGCCCATTGTTTCTTTCTTTATCTCACTTCTGGTGAGATCCTTTCTTTTGAACATAATTCTTTTTCCTTCCATAAATTTTCTTGTTACTAAAACCTTGCCATTTACCTCTTCTGAGGTAATGATTTGCCGCATTTACTTCAGGAAATGGGGTGGCGCTAGCTGGGCGCGCTTCATGATTCCTTAAGAGCAACTCATTGTTGCGTACAGCAACAAGAAGGCAAGAAATTAAATCAGAATATTTTTTAAATCGTTTTTTTCGATACTGCTGCTGCAGGAGCACATTCAAGACATGGAAGGTTGAGAAAGTTTTCTCTAACATATCGGGCTTGAGGAAGTATCACATTATTGTACCTTTCTTCAAGGTCTTTCCACAGATCTGCAGAATCTTTTAATGTGAGATATTTATTTTTTCAATCATACATCAAGAAGACGACGAAGGAAAATCATGGCTTTGGCTATATCCTTCTGGGATGTATTATTTTCAGCCTTAATGGTATCTCTAAGATCCATTGAATCAAGATGGATTTTAGCATCTAGTATCCATGATAAATAATTATTCTCTGATATATCAAGAGCATTAAATTCAAGATGAGAGAGCTTCAACATAATGAAAATTTGTTACCTGAGTTTTCCTAAAATTTGATCAGAGTCTTGTGTTGATAACGTATTGTAAAATAAATAAGGAAGATAAATATAAATAGAGAAATATAAATATGCTCTTATCTCACTATAATATAACTGATCTATATATTTATATTAATATTATAATTATTATAGTTTAAAACCACACAGAGATAAAAGAGAGAAAGAGAGAGAGAGAATAATATTTGTAACGTAAGGAAGGAGAGAGAATTGTTTTTTTTTGCTTGTGTATTATTCACTGAGGTTCAACCTCTATTTATACATGCAAGGAGGCTTCTTTTTCCACTATCATTAAATGTAAGGACTTAGGTAACATATCATTTCAGTATGGAAAAGATGAGCCGCCCATGGTCATCCATTTCATTCTTATCGTAACATTGCCATTATTACTACATTTTATAATGACAATTATTACTATTGCCACTAAATTAATACTTTTTTTATTTTTAATTCTACTTTTTCTTCATCAATAACGGCAATTACTATTATTGCCGCTGAATTTTTTATTTTGTTTTATTTCTATCTTCTTCTCTGATTACTTGCCAAGTAGAGATCACACAGTAAAAAACTCTCCCACCCTAAATAATGACCAAAAGAGAGAAATTCCACAACGACACAACCTCAAGCACTTCTCTCCATCACTGACCACCGTTGTAGACATTGTTATCGCCGACAACATCCTCCGCCTCAGATCTGCATTGCTATCTTCGTTTCTTCGTTCGCCTATGATCTATGTCACGATTTATGTTTCGGTCGTTCGCCAAGGACGAAACGAGAATATGGTGGAACCGGCAGCACTTTCATCTTTAAAAGCATCGTCAATGGCGGCAAAGAAGTTCGACGTGAAGGTTGAGGAGCTTCTTGACCGGATGCTCGCTTGTTTGGCTCTCTGCGAAATTCCAAGCTTGAAATCTTGCTCTCCAAGCTCCTCCCTCTTTGTATCTCCTCCAATTCCGGTGATGTTTGCAAAAAGGTTCGGCAACTCTCTCTCTCTCTCTCTCTCAATTTTATTTGTCAACAATTTTGAGTGTTTTAACTTTCAAATTTGAAGATGCTAATGATGATCTTTATGAATACTTGTGTTAATTGTGCAAATATCATAGGATTTCAAATTCAAGGTTGCGAGGGACTTATAGAAATTGGAATTAGAATATAGTAGTAACAAATTGTATAGTTTTGAGTTCTACCGATTTTTCTTCTATGATATGTGATTCACTCTTTGGTATTTATTACAGGTTTCATAGTAGTTCCACTTTCACACTGATATTTTCCTCTTTGATATGGATAGGAAAGAATAATGGAAAAACAATTAGTTTGTGGAACTTTTTGAAATTTTCCTACATGTTGGAGATATCAACTCTCCTGATGTTAAAGGAATGTAAGTATTTTGAAACTTTAATGTGACACTAAAGTATAATAGAAACTCTGAGAATTGTGCTTATTTGAAAAGTATTCCTCTTAATTTTTAGAGTAAAAAAGACAATCTTAAGATATTCTAAAAATTGTTATGAGAAGCAAATTTTGAAGAATAAGATATTTGTATCAATCTTATTCACTTTCTTGTGTTGAATTTTAGATCTATACTTGCTCTTGATTTTCAGTGAATTGTCCTTTATGATAAGAAAGGAAAATATGAAGGAGTTAAAAGGTCTAATTCAAAGCTCCTGATGAGTAGATATTTTATACGCTTTTTGGCATCATTTTCATATAGTTTTTACTATGTTTTGTTTAAGTTTTATTATATTTTAATAGGATTTAGTGAAAAATTCATATTTTTGGATTCTACTTTGAGTTTCTATTTTATGGTAATTTCAGGTATTTTCTGGTTGAAATTGAGGAGTTTGAGCAAAAGTCTGATTAAGAGACAGAGAAAGGACTGCAGATGCTGTCAGGATCTGACCTCCATGCACTTGAAGAAGCTTTTCTGGAGCTACAGAAGTCCAAATGGCACGCTCTCAACGGCTATGAAAAGATAACATCTAGGGCTTTCCACAAATATATAATAGTTTATACTTTGTTTTGAAAATGAAGGCCCAAAACTGGCGTTCAACGCTAGCCACCAACCCCATTCCTGGCGTCCAACGCCCACAGGGGAGCAGCTGGCATCCAACACCCAAAAGGGGTCCCTAGCCAGCGTTAAATGCCCCCAAGGAGTCCTAGCTCATGGGAGACACTCAAGCTCAGCCCAAACACTCACCAAGTGGGTCCCAGAAGTAGATTTTTGCACTACAAGACTAGTTTATCTTATTTTCTATAATCCTTAGTTAGCAGATTAGTATATATAGGAAGAGATCACCCTTGTTTAGGATCTTCTTCTTCCCTCATTTTGTATTTTCGAACATTATGTATAGTATGAGTCACTAACCTCCTAAGGTTAAGGTTAGGAGCTCTGTTGAGTTTCATGGATCAATAATATTACTGTTCTTTCTCAATATGTCTGATTTTATTCTCTTATGCATTCTTGTTCTTCATCTTATGAATTGAGGGTGATCCATGACAATCATCCTTGTTCTACTTGGGTTCTGTGTAAGTCCTGACCCGGATAGCATTGAACCAGAGCTAGAGATTGCATTGCAGATTCCAATAGAGCATTTGAGCAACTTTGGATACGTGACATGAAATCCCGTTGACTATGGGTGCGTAAGGTCTCTGTGGCATTAAAGCTAGAGTTAGAGAAGCATCACTTTCTGATCCAGAAGATCTGCCTTGTCTGTGGCACCTTGAGTAGGATCGTGAAGGGGAGTGGATTGCTTAGAGCTTCATCTTCTGTTACAGTAAGAAACCTAGAGGTGGCCTGATGAGAGGACATGAGTCATCTTAACATGGTGGATTGCTATAGTAGAGGAGGTTAACTTGATGAGAGGACATGAATTAATCACTTACGGCTGCCATTGAAGGAATCAGAAGGTTATTGAAGAAAATAGTAAGAAAAGTTAATCTGGAAAGACAAAGCATCTCCGAAGCCTCAACCGTTCTATCACCATTGATTTCACACTTATCTAGTAACTTTTATTTATCTATTTTGTTTTATACTTTTTCCATGACAAACTATAACTTTTATCCGCCTAACTAAGATCTGCAAGGTATCCACTGCTTGCTCAGACCAACAATCTCCGTGGGATCGACCTTCACTCACCTGATGTATTACTTGGATGACCCGGTATACTTGCCGGGCTATCTGTGCGAAACGTGCGGAGCCAGTTTCGTGCACCAAGTTTTTGGCGTCGTTGTCGGAGATTGTTCGGATTTGACAAACAACCGGATTATCTTGTTGCTTAGATTAGGTACTTTTTACTATTTTGTTTGAGTCTTTTTTTTTTTCGAAAAAAATAAAAAAATTTTCAAAAATCTTTACTTTTCTTTATTAATCTTTATCTTTTGTTTGAGTCTTTGTTCTTATTCTTGTTAAAGTTCGAATTTTTTGTTTTCTTTTTCAAAAAAATTTTTCAAAAATAGTGTCTTTTGTTTGAATCTAGTGTCAATTCTTAAGTTTGGTGTCCTTTGTGTGTTCTTTGTTTCCTTAAAATTTTTGAAATTGTTCTTTCTGTTCTTTCTTGATATTCAAGTTGTTCTTGTTTCATTTCTTGTTTTGATCCTAAAAATTTTAAGTTTGGGTGTCTTTTGGTGTTTTTCTTTCTTAATTTTCGAAAAAATTAGTGTCTTGATCTAAAAAATTTTAAGTTTGATGTATTTTGGTTGTTTTTCTCTTTTTTCATTAATTCAAAAAATCAAAAAATAAAAAATTTATATCTTTTTACCTTAATTTTCAAAAATTACAAAAAAATTTCAAATTTTAATTTCAAATAACTATCTTATCTTATCTTAATTTCAAATTTTAAATTTTAAATCTTATCTTTTTAAAATCTTTTCTTTTAAATTTAATTCTTTCCTATCTTATCTTTCTTTTAAATTTTAAAATTCAAAACTTTTTCAAATCACTATCTTATCTTTTTATCTTTCTTTAAAATTCAAAAATCTTATCTTATCGTATTTCAAATTCAAATTTTAAAACTCAATTTCAAAATTTAAAATTTAGAATTTCAAATTTCAAATTTCAAAATCAAATCTTTTTCAAATCTTTAATCTTATCTTGTTTCAATTTTAAAATTCAAAATAAAATCTTTTTCAAAATCTTTTCAAATTCTTATCTTATCTTTTCTAATTTTAAATTTCAAAATTAAATCTTTTTCAAATCTTCTATCTTATCTTAATTTCAAATCTTTCTTAATTAGTTACTTGTTTCCTCTTTCTTCTGTTTCAAAACTTCCTAACTAATTCCTCTCTCTTCTATTTTTCGAAAACTTCTCTTCTCTTTCTCTCTCTTCTCTTTCGAAAATCACATTCAAGTTTTCAAATCTTTTTAATTTAATCAATAAATAAAATAAGAACAAAAATATTTTAATTCTATTTTCTCCTTTTACTTCTAATTTCGAATTCTCTACCCCTCTTTATTCGAATTCTTCTTCTCCTCTCTCTATCTTCATTCTTTTTTCTTCTTCACATCTCACAGGGAGTTCTCTATTCTTTAATATAGAGCTCTTATTCTTCTTCTTTCTTGTTTATGAACAGGAACAAGGATAAAGAACCTCTCTTTGATCTTGATTCTGAACCTGAGAGGACCCTAAGGAAGCGTTTGCAACAAGTTAAAGCACAACATTCCGGAAGAGACCTCACAGAACTTTTTGAACAAGAAACTAAAAGTACAGACATGGTAGCTGAACCGAATAATGAAAGAGATGCAAGGAAGGTTCTTGGTGACTTCATTGCACCAATGATGAGAGGAACTCTCGCGCGATCTAGAATTTTCACAATAAATTCGCGTTGTAAGTATAGCTTCTAGACCGACAAGAATTCCTTTCTTACAAACGTTTTGGTTGTCACAAGTAACAAACTCCTTTGAAATTGATAACCGAAGTATTTAACCTCGGGTCGTCTTCTCAAGGAATTGCAGGGAGGTGTTCTTATTATTGGTTATGCAAAGGTATGTTTTGGGGTTTTGGATCAAGGTAAAAAGTAAGAATAGCAATGGCAGAGGAAATAAAATAATAACAACAAAAATAAACTCCTGGCAAGGTATTAGAACTGGAAGTCTTATCCTAGTTATCCTTATCAATTATGATGAGAATTGGATTTTTCTCCCACTTTGTTAACCTCTAACTATGAAGGTAAGTTAAGTGGACGAATTAATTCTGATTCCTTAAGTCCTAGTCTTTCCTTGGGAAAAGTCAGAGTTAGTGGAACTCGAATTAATTCTTGAAGAATTCCAATTTTCAATTAACAATGAGTTTGATAACTCAAGAGTCTCCAATGACTCAACCAAAGCCAAAAGAAAAAAATCCAAATTATTTATATAAATAAAGGAAAGAAATCATAAATCTGAAAATACCTCAAATAACATTAATTAAGAAAATCAATCCAAACATAAAGAGTTCATAAACTAAATTGAGAAAATAAATAAAAGGAATATTGAACCTGGGATTGAGAGTCACTCCTAAAACTAAGAGAAGTCTTAAATCCTAATCCTAAGAGAGAGGAGAGAATCTCTCTCTCTCTAAAGACTACATCTACTCCTAAAATTGTGAATTTGAATGCTTGTTTTTTGAATGGATGCATTTCCCCACTTTATAGCCTTTAATCTGTATTTTCTGGGCCGCAAACTGAGTCAGAAACAGCCCAGAATTCGCTGGTTGCGAATTCAAACACGCTGATTTTCGTCACTGCGATGCGTCCGCGTGGATCACGCGACCGCATCGCCTAGCGTTAGGGAAACTATGATATATTATATATCAAATCGAAGCCTCGGACGTTAGCTTTCCAACACAATTGGAACCGCATTGTTTGGACCTCTGTAGCTAAAGTTATAGCCGTTTGAATGAAAAGAGATCAGGCTGGACAGCTTAGCAGTTTCTCGAACTTCTTATATTCCTTCCACTTTTGCATGCTTCCTTTCTATCCTCTAAGCCATTCCTGCCCTGTAATCTCTGAAATCACTTAACACACATATCAAGGCATCTAATGGTAATAAGAGAGGATTTAAACATAGGGAACTTAAGGCCAAAGAAGCATGTTTTCAATCAAAGCACATAATTAGGAAGGCAAATGTAAAATCATGCAAATAGTATGAATAAGTGGGTAAAGAGTTGATAAAATCCACTCAATTGAGCATAAGATAAACCATAAAATAGTGGTTTATCAACCTCCCCACACTTAAACATTAGCATGTCCTCATGCTAAGCTCAAGAGAAGCTATAAAGATGAAGAGGAATGATAGAGAGTATGAAATGTAACCTACCTATATGAATGCAACTACATGCAAAATGATTCTACCTACTTGGTTAAAAGTAAACAAATCTTTCAAGACAAACATAAATCAGATTTCACTAATTCAAATCATACAATAAAAAGCAAATAAACTTGTAAGAAGATAGCTCATGAAAGCCGGGAACATAGAATTAAGCACTGAACCCTTACTGGTAGTGTATATCACTCTAACTCTCAAGTGTCTAGGGTCAATCACTCTACTCTTCTCTAGTCATGCTTTCTAAAACTTTGTTCTTCATCTAACCAATCAACAAATATGTAATGTTCCAATGCAAACATCATGAGGTCTTTTCAGGGTTGTAATGGGGCTGAGGTAAAGGTAAAGGATATATGTATGGCCAAGTGAGCTATAATATGAATCTTTAATTATCCTAAGCTCTCACCTAATATACATATACTCTATATACTTTTAAATTCATGCCTAGCTACCCATAATTCCCACTTTTGTATGATTCCCATACTCATGTACCAAAATTTTGATATTTCTTTACTTTTATCACATGTGCATTGATCTTTTTATTAACTTAGCATTGGAGTAATTTTGTCCCCTTATTTATTTATTTATTTATTGAATATTTTTGGTTTTTTTTTTGTAGAGAAATAAACATAACTTATCAATGCACATGAATTTTCTATTATTTTTCTATTTTGGTTTTTCATGAGTAGGTTCCCAAATTTCCAATATTCAAATAAATTAGAAACATGTTACATTCCCTTATTAACCCATGTTCCCACAATTTTTCCACACTTAGTTGTTACACAATCTCTATCTTAAGCTAACCAAAGATTCAATTGGGATAATTAATTTGTTTTCCGCTTAAAGCTAGTGATGTGGTAAAGTATAGAATAAATGGGGATTGAAAGGCTCAAGGTGGCTGACAAGGGTAATTTAAAGGGTAGGCTTATTTGGGATAAGTGAGCTAAAATCAAATAATGGCCTCAATCATATGCAAACATGTAAATACACTGAATATTGGACATATAGATTGAAACAAAGTAAAGATCGCAATCATAGGGAAGAAAACACACAAGAATAAAATATTTATGGTTAAATAATATAACCATGTAAATAAGCTCAAAATCTCACAGGTTGTGTGTTTTTTAGCTCAAAAACCATGTTCCAAATACAACTTCAAACAAATTTAACACAAAAAATTTTGATTTTAAATTAGTGAAAATTTTCAAAAATAGGATCTTAAAAAGAAACTTATTATTTCTCAACCAAGTAGTAGCTAAATGCATAAAATCAAAAAAAAAATCATGCAATGAAACATGCAAATGTAACAACAATGTACTAAATAAAATATTGGTGTTGAGAAGAAAATAATTAACCCATGGAGATCGGTATCGATCTCCCCACACTTAAAGATTGCACCGTCCTCGGTGCATGCTGAGGTGTGCAGGTGAACGGGTTGTTCCAACTGATGCTTTTCTCTAAAGATTGTGCAGATGGACTTGTTTGTCTCCCCTTATAAACGTCTTTCGGTTCCCTTCCGGGTGGCCATCCTGAAAGAAAAAGGGAAGAAAGGTAACCCAATAATAGAGATAAGAAAATAAATGAAGTATGGTTGGGTTAATGTCATTTGATAAGGGTCTCATTTACATGGAAGCTTCAACATGTACGTGAGAAAACAATAGAAGCCATGGCATACCAATGGTGCAAAATTTGCAATAATGGGGAAGAGAGTGGGGGAGGAGAGATAATATAAATTCATGTCAATGAAAAAGTAATACAGATATAAAAGATTTGTATTGATATAAATAATATTATCTAACCAGAATAAAATAAGTCATAAGCACCAAGATAATACCAGAAAGATATAACAATTGAATAAGAATATTTGAACACCAATGGTAAAATAATAAATTTAGAAAAGAAAATAAAAATATGCACAAAATTAAAATGCAATGAATGAAAGTATGCAAATAAATTAAACAAAATAAAATAAAAGAGAAGAAGAATGAGAAGGAAAAGAAATAAAGTAAGAAAGAAAGAAGAAAGAATAAGAAAAGATAGAAAAATTAGGATTAGAGAAGAAAAGATAAGAAAATTGGCTGATTTGGATATTCTGTGCGCCGCTTTTGACGCGGTCGCGTGAGTGACGCGGTCGCGTGGTGCGCGATAAGGTCAAGTGACGCAGACGCGTGGGTCACGCGATCACATGGCCTGATTTGTGCGATTGGCGCGAGTGCAGCCTCGCGTTCGCGCAACTCTCTGTTTAAATGCATATTGCCAAAAATCTGGGTGACGCGGTCGCGTGGGGCATGCGATCGCGTGAGTGGCCTTATTTCTAATATGACGCGGACGCGTGGGGCACGCATTTGCGTGGGAGGGCTTGGGCTTCCAGCACGAGTCCAGCCCAACTCCAGCTCAACTTTCTGCCATACACCCTTGTTACGTCGATTTACATGGCACGCGGCCGCGTGGGCGACGCGGTCGCGTGAGCGACGCGGTCGTGTGGGTCAAATTATGCTAAAGGCGCGCCTCCAGCCACGATCTCGCGTGACTCTCTGTTCGTTTCCTTTTCTTCCCATTGCACTGGTGACGCGGACGCGTCAGCGACGCTGCCGCGTCGCATGCGTGTTTTCTCTTTTTTTTTTATGCAGTATGCAGAATGCAATGCTAATATGAATGTTATGCAAAACTCCAGGTTCAATAAAGTAAAATAAAATAAAATTCGAAAACAAATAAAACTAAATAAAAATGAAAAAGGAACGATCATACCATGGTGGGTTGTCTCCCACCTAGCACTTTTAGTTAAAGTCCTTAAGTTTGACATTTGGTGAGCTTCCTGTTATGGTGGCTTATGCTTGAACTCATCCAGGAATCTCCACCAATGTTTGTTATTCCAATATCCTCCGGGATCCCAAATCTTATTTCTACACCTGTCTTCAAGTTGATTATCATGATTCCATCCGGGTGGTTCAGCTTTAGAATTCTCAGTGAAGCGTCCAAACAACTTCCTAGACCCATTCAGTTGAGCTTTACACCAACCCTTGCATGTAAAATTTGAGCACACAACCATGTTGAACCTTGCATGACAATTCTTACCACTGACCATCTTCCTCTTACTCTTTATGCCACAAAGAGCTCTAAGTTGACCATCCGTCTCCAGTAGCCCATATTCAAGTGGAATTAGAAAGCTAAGGGATGTGAATTTTACCCACTTGAATGTTGTGAAGGATGATGGCAACTTAGGGGGAAGTATTTCTAACGAATTTGCAAGCTCCACTCCCTTGTGCTCTTCTCTGACAACTTCCACCTCTTTGCAAGTTTCTTCAATATCAACCTCTTCCTCTTGGTAGCTTTCTTCCAATTCAATCTTTTTTTCATTACTCACCAAGGGCATGGGAGGTTGTGCTTCTTCTTCTTTAATCTCCATCTCTTGACCAACCTCTTCCAAGTCTTCAACTATGATATGCCTTGGAGGTTGTACACCCTCCTCAACATCAAATGCAACCGTCTTGGAAGGAGGCTCTATGTCTTGACTTTTCCATGGAGGTTCAGCATCTCCTAAGTCTTCAACCACTTCTTCCTCTATAACTACTATGGCTTCCTCCACTTGTTCTAATACAAAGCCATGTTCCTCATTGTCCACCGAAGTTTCTAGTGTCTCCTTCATGCTTTGCTCTTCTTTTGATTCTCCACATGTATCCATGGGAGTTCTTTGAGTGCTCAGATATTGGGAAGCTATTACATTTACTAACTCGCCTAAGGCGGCCGCAAATTTTAGCACACTCTTATTCATCCTTTCTTGCCTTTGAAGAATAACACGAAGTCTGTCATCCATTGGAGGTTGGGGTGGATATGAGGGTTCATTGGTTGGGAGAGAGGGTTCATAATAGGAAGGTGGTTCATCTTGATAATGATATGGAGATGGTGAATATTGAGGTGGTGGTTCATGTGAGTAGTTGTGTTGGAATGGTGGTGGTTCTGTGTATGGTTCATTTGGCTCATAAGGTGGTTGGTATGGTGGATACGGGTTAGGGTCATATAGAGGTGAATGGTTGTAGTTGGCTTGTGAGTGTGGTGGTTCAAAGTTGTGTTAAGGAGGTTCATATGCATATGATGGGGGTCCATCATATCTATCATCTTGGTATGCCCCCTGAAATGGCTCTTGACTATAGTAATTTGGTGGATGTTGGTTGTCACGGAAGGGTCCACCATAACTATTGTCTTGGTATGCATCGTGGAATGGTCTTTGTCTGTGGTACTGTAGAAGGTGTTGTTGCCGAAAGGGTTGATCAGATCCTCGTGGCTCCTTCCATCTCTGATTGTTTTGACCTTGATGCATGTTCCTGTTATAATTTCCATTCCTTGCAACAACATTAGAACCAAACTCAAAGCGAGAGGGGTGAGAACTCATAATAGTAAATAAAAATTAAAAACAACAAATAAAAACAAATTTTAAATTAAAAGGTTATTGAAATTTAAATTTTGAATTTGAAAATTAAATTTTGAAATTTGATTTTTGAAATAAGATAAGATAAGATTTTGAAAAAGATATGATTTTTTTTATTTTTTATTTTTTGAAAAAGATTTGAATTTTGAAATTTAAATTTTGAAATTTGAAATTTTGAAATTTGAATTTTGAATTTTTTGAAATTTGAGTTTTAAATTTTTGAATTTTTGAATTTAATGAGGAAAGAGAAAAACAATAAAATGACACCAAACTTAAAATTTTTTAGATCAAAACGAAGAAAACAACTAAGAACAACTTGAAGGTCAAGATGAACACGAAGAACAACTTGAAGATCAAGATGAACACCAAGAACAAATTTTTTTTAAAAAAAATTTTAATAACTAAATAAAAACCAATAACCTCTTAATTTACGAAAAAGCAAAAATAAAAACAAAAAAACAAGCAAAAAGCAAATATTTACAATAACCAACAATAAGGCACACGTTTGCAATTCCCTGGCAACGGCGCCATTTTGATGAGAGGAACTCTCGCGCGATCTAGAATTTTCACAATAAATTCGCGTTGTAAGTATAGCTTATAGACCGACAAGAATTCCTTTCTTACAAACGTTTTGGTTGTCACAAGTAACAAACTCCTTTGAAATTGATAACCGAAGTATTTAACCTCGGGTCGTCTTCTCAAGGAATTGCAGGGAGGTGTTCTTATTATTGGTTATGCAAAGGTATGTTTTGGGGTTTTGGATCAAGGTAAAAAGTAAGAATAGCAATGGCAGAGGAAATAAAATAATAACAAAAAAAATAAACTCCTGGCAAGGTATTAGAACTGGAAGTCCTATCCTAGTTATCCTTATCAATTGTGATGAGAATTGGATTTTTCTCCCACTTTGTTAACCTCTAACTATGAAGGTAAGTTAAGTGGACGAATTAATTCTGATTCCTCAAGTCCTAGTCTTTCCTTGGGAAAAGTCAGAGTTAGTGGAACTCGAATTAATTCTTGAATAATTTCAATTTTTAATTAACAATGAGTTTGATAACTCAAGAGTCTCCAATGACTCAACCAAAGCCAAAAGGAAAAAATCCAAATTATTTATATAAATAAAGGAAAGCAATCATAAATCTGAAAATACCTCAAATAACATTAATTAAGAAAATCAATCCAAACATAAAGAGTTCATAAATTAAATTGAGAAAATAAATAAAAGGAATATTGAACCTGGGATTGAGAGTCACTCCTAAAACTAAGAGAAGTCCTAAATCCTAATCCTAAGAGAGAGGAGAGAACCTCTCTCTGAAGACTACATCTACTCCTAAAATTGTGAATCTGAATGCTTGTTTTTTGAATGGATGCAGTCCCCCACTTTATAGCCTTTAATATGTGTTTTCTGGGCCGCAAACTGGGTCAGAAACAGCCCAGAATTTGCTGGTTGCGAATTCAAACACGCTAATTTTTGTCACTGTGACGCGTCTGCGTGGATCACGCGACCGCGTCATCTAGAGTTAAGGCAACTATGACATTTTATATATCAAATCGAAGCCCCGGACGTTAGCTTTCCAACGCAACTAAAACTGCGTCGTTTGAACCTCTGTAGCTAAAGTTATAGCCATTTGAGTGCGAAGAGGTCAGGCTGGACAACTTAGCAGTTTCTCCAGCTTCTTGTATTCCTTCCACTTTTGCATGCTTCCTTTCTATCCTCTAAGCCAATCCTGCCCTGTAATCTTTGAAATCACTTAACACACATATCAAGGCATCTAATGGTAATAAGAGAGGATTTAAACATAGGAAACTTAAGGCCAAAGAAGCATGTTTTCAATCAAAGCACATAATTAGGAAGGCAAATGTAAAACCATGCAAATAGTATGAATAAGTGGGTAAAGAGTTGATAAAATCCACTCAATTGAGCATAAGATAAACCATAAAATAGTGGTTTATCAACCAACTTCTGACCTCTATGGCAGAAGTATCTCTATACCAGCCATTAGAGCTAATAACTTTGAGCTAAAGCCTCAGTTAGTCTCTCTAATACAACAAAATTGCAAGTTCCATGGACTTCTACTTGAAGATCCACATCAGTTTCTATCTGAATTCTTGCAAATTTATGACATTGTTAAGACCAATGGAGTGGATCCTGAGGTCTACAGGCTTATGCTTTTCCCTTTTGCTGTTAGAGATAGAGTTAGGATATGGTTGGATTCTCAATCTAAGGAAAGCTTAGACTCTTGGAAAAAGTTAGTCAATGATTTCTTGGCCAAGTTCTTTCCACCTCAAAAGATGAGAAATCTTAGAGTGAAAGGTCAAACCTTCAGACAAAAAGAGGGTGAATCCCTCTATGAAGCTTGGAAAAGATATAAGAAACTGATCAAGAGGTGTCCTCCTAACATGCTCTCAGAATGGTCTATCCTAGGAATTTTCTATGATGGTCTATCTGAGATATCAAAGATGTCCTTTGATCATTCAGCTGGTGGATCACTCCACTTGAAGAAAATGTCTGTAGAGGAAGAGGAGCTCATTGAAATGGTTGCAAACAACCAATTCATGTACACTTCTGAGAGAAACTCTGTGAACAATAGGGTAGCTCAGAAGAAAGGAGTTCTAGAGGTTGACACTCTGAATGCTATATTAGCTCAGAACAAGATCTTGTCTCAATAGGTCAATATGATTTCTCAGCACTTGATTGGAGTGCAAGCTGTAGCTAGCAGCACTCAAAACACCTTGATGAGCGGATAATTTATACGCTTTTTGGCATTGTTTTTACATAGTTTTCAGTATAATTTAGTTAGTTTTTAGTATATTTTTATTAGTTTTTAAATAAAAATCACATTTCTATACTTTACTATGATTTTGTGTGTTTTTCTGTGATTTCAGGTATTTTCTGGCTGAAATTGAGAGACGTGAGCAAAAATCAGATTCAGAGGTTGAAGAAGGACTGCAGATGCTGTTGGATTCTGACCTCCCTGAACTCAAAGTGGCTTTTCTAGAGATATATAACTCCAAATGGCGCGCTCTCAATTGCGTTGGAAAATAGACATCCAGGGCTTTCCAGCAATATATAATAGTTTATACTTTGCCCGAGTTTAGATGACGCAAACTGGCGTTCAACGCCAGTTCCATGCTGCATTCTTGAGTTAAACGCCAGAAACAGGTTGCAAAGTGGAGTTAAACACCAGAAACAGGTTACAAACTGGCGTTCAACTCCAAGAGAAGCTTCTACACGTGTAAAGCTCAATGCTCAGCACAAGCACACACCAAGTGGGCCCCGGAAGTGGATTTCTGCATCATTTACTTATCTCTGTAAACCCTAGTAACTAGTTTAGCATAAATAGGACTTTTTACTATTGTATTTACATCTTCGGATCAATTTTAGTCTTGGTGACTCCGGTTCCCCTCTGGGGCCGAGACCAATGAACTCCACTATCACTTATGTATTTTCAACGGTAGAGTTTCTACACACCATAGATTAAGGTGTGGAGCTCTGCTGTTCCTCATGAATTAGTACAAAGTACTATCATTTTTCTATTCAATTCAAGCTTATTCTGATTCTAAGATATTCATTCGCACTTCAATATGAATGTGATGATCATGACAGTCATCATCATTCCCAACCTATGAACGCGTGCCTGACAACCACTTCCGTTCTACCTTAGATTGAATGAGTATCTATGGGATTCCTTAATCAGAATCTTTGTGGTATAAGTTAGAATCCATGGACGGCCATTCTTGAGATCCGGAAAGTCTAAACCTTGTCTGTGGTATTCCGAGTAGGATCTGGGAAGGGATGGCTGCGATGAGCTTCAAACTCGCGAGTGCTGGGCATAGTGACAGACGCAAAAGGATCAATCGATCCTATTCCAGTATGATCGAGAACCGACAGATGATTAGCCATGTAGTGACAGTGCATTGGACCATTTTCACTGAGAGGACAGGATGTAGCCATTGACAACGGTGATGCCTAACATACAGCTTGCCATAGAAAGGAGTATGAATGATTGGATGAAGATAATAGGAAAGCAGAGGCTCTATACGCTTATCTGAAATTCTCACCAATGAATTATATAAGTATCACTATCTTTATTTTATGTTTTATTTATATTTTTAATTATTAAATCTCTATAATCAATTGAATCCGCCTGACTGAGATTTACAAGGTGATCATAGCTTGCTTCAAGCCGACAATCTCCGTAGGATTGACCCTTACTCACGTAAGGTTTATTACTTGGACGACCCAGTGCACTTGCTGGTTAGTTGTGCTAAGTTGTGACAAAGAACTAAGATTATGAACGTGCGTATTGAGTTTTTAGCACCGTTACCAAGGAATGGAACCGTCACGATTTCCGCACACCACACCTCCTATGATGGAGATGCCTATGATCCAGATCAACCCATGATGGAAGAGGTGAATTACATGGGAGAACCCTATGGAAACACCTACAATTCCTCATGAAGAAATCATCCTAACCTTTCATGGAAGGATCAACAAAAGCCTCAGCAAGGCTTCAACAATAATCAAGGTGGAAGAACCCAGAATAGGTTCAACAACAGACTACCATTCCCATCTTCTCAGCAACAGATGGAGACTTCTAAGCAGAGTCTTTCTGACTTAGCAACCATAGTCTCTAAATTCTCTAAGACCACTCATAGTTTTATAACAGAAACTAGGTCCTCCATAAAAAATGTGGAGGTACAAGTTGGTCAACTGAGCAAGAGAATTCATGAGACCTTTCCTAACACTCTTCTTAGTAACACTGAAGTGAACCCAAGAGAAGAGTGCAAGGCCATCACTGTGGAAGTGGATGCCGAATCTAAAGGGGATAATCTACCATTGAATGCCAGCAAGGAAATCCTTACTGGGCATTCAACGCCCAAGGGTGAGCCATCTCTGGCATTGAACGCCAATAAGGAGGTCCTTATTGGGCATTCAACGGCCAACCAACCACCATCACTGGTGTTGAATGCCAGTAAGGAGGTCCTTACTGGGCATTCAACGCCCATGGCAGAGAAAAAACTGGCGTTGAACGCTAGCAAAGGGACACAAGCTGGGCGTTCAACGCCCAAAGAAACACAAGTCCTAGCATTGAATGCTACAACAGGGGTAATTGGCAACACTAAGCCCATTGAGAACTCCCCTATTGAAGAACTGATGGAACCCAAGGTTCATGAGGAACCAATTGAAGTTCTTTTGAATGCTTGGTTAAAGATCATAGAATCTGCAGTGTACTCTTCCTTTGATGAGGAAGAGGAAACTAGGGAGGAGCAAGTTGCTCGGTACCTAGGAATTCTAACGAAGCTGAATGCCAAGTTGTTTGGCACAGAGCCATTGGAGGAAGAACCTCCAGTGCTCACCAAGGAACTCAATGCTTTGGTTCAGCAGAAACTACCTCAGAAGCTGCCGGATTTTGGATGCTTCCTGATTCCCTGTACCATAGGCACCATTACCTTTGATAAGGCTCTATGTGACCTAGGGTCAAGCATAAACCTTATGCCACTCTCTGTAATGGAGAAGTTGGAAATTTTTGAGGTACCAGCTACAAGCATCTCACTAGAGATGGTAGACAGATCAATGAAAAAGGCTTATGGTCATGTAGAAGATGTCTTAGTAAAGGTTGAGAACCTTTACATCCCTGCAGATTTTATAATCTTGGATACTAGGGAGGAAGAGGATGAGTCCATCATCCTAGAAGACCCTTCCTAGCCACTGCCAATGCCATATTGATGTAGCAAAGGGAGAGCTGATTCTACAGTTATGGGAGGACCACATTTTGTTCAAGATGCCTAACCCCAACTCTCCCTTTGACAGAAAAGATATATTTGTACAACACCTAGTGTTCCAACCTTCTCTCTCAGAGCAGAGCTATACAGAGCCCCCAGACACCAACTCTAAGTTTATTGTTGGGCAGCCATTGTCAAGCACTGAAAACACTGGTACTAAGAAGAAAGTACCTAAAGGGTGGAGGGACAAGAAGACCCCCACTGAAGGCCTCTCACTTGACATGAGAGTTGTCTTCACTGACAATCTAGTCATTCCACACACTGTGAACAGGATTCTGCCTCCAGAGCATGTAGAACTTATCCATAAGAGCACAGGCAAGAAGTTCACTGTAAGGGGTGAAATTCTGAGCCCCTATCCATCTCCGTAAGGAGCTAACCGTCAAGCTAGTGACGTTAAAGAAACGCTTGTTGGGAGACAACCCATCAATAATTAATGTTTTCTTATTTTTCTTTAAGTTTATTTAAGTTATTTCAGTTTAATTTTAATAGTTGTTTAAGTTTGTGATGTTTTTAGTATATTTTGTTAAGTTTTATTATATTTTAGTAGATTTTAATGCAAAAATCACTTTTTGAATGCTACTTTGAGTTTTTATGGTTTTTCTATGATTTTAGGTGATTTTTTAGTGAATCTAGCAAGTTTTGTCAAAGGCTGATTCAGAGGCAACAAAAGAATAGCAAATGTTGTCAGATCCTGACTTCCGTGCATTCAAACGAGCATTTCTAGAGCTGAAAAAGTTCAATTGATGCGCTCTTAACGACGTTGGAAAGCTAACTTCCAGATCTTTCTAGCAATATATAATAGTCTATACTTTTCTTTGGAGACGACGGCCCAAAACGGCCATTGAAGACCCAAATTACCCCCTTTCTGGCGTTCAACGCCCAAACAGGACCAACTTCCCAAGTTGAATGCCCAAACTAGCGTTCAATGCCCCAAGGGGAGCGAAAAATGCCCAAAACTTGATTTGAACGCCAGGCATCAGCCCAAACACACACCAAGTGGGCTCCAAAGTGGATTTTAGCACTTCTTAGCTTATTTTATTTACCTTTTTGTAATTTTTAATTAAAAACAATATCTTTTAGGTTTAGTCTTTGAGTTTTTATTATAAATGAGGGACTTCCTTCTTCCTAAGGACTATGCCTCCCAGGAGGGGAGAAGCACAGATATATTACATTACACCTTCTTAATGTGTCTTTGAATATTATGAGCAACTAAACCTCCTAGGTTAAGGTTAGGAGCTCTGCTGATTCTCATGGATTAATAATATTGTTGTTTCTATTTCAATCTATGTTTGATTCCATTCTAAGATGTATTTTTGTTCTTCAATCTTTATGAATCTGGGGCGGAACTGGAGTATGACCCTTGTTCTACATGAGTTCTTGCGAGTCTCGAGAGGGATAGCATTGAACTACAAGCTTGAGAATATATCTCTTAGATGGCTAATCCACAATCTCGTTGGGGACATGGGAACATCTGTTCAGCCGAGATCTGAGGCGATTAGGGCCTTTGTGGTATAAACTAGAATCATAAAGCTTTATTCTCCGATCCGGAAGATCTGACCTTATCTATGGCATTTTGAGTAGGATCACCAGAGATTGAATTGCTAGAGCTTCACCCTCGTTCAGATTAAATGACTATTGGTGTGGCATGTGATGTGGATCAGAGGAGATTAATGACCATTGGCGTGGCGTTAATCACTTACAGTTTGCCATGGAATGAATAATTAATTATTGAAATAGACACTAAGAAAAGTTAATCCAGATAGATAAGGCATCTCCAAAGTCTTAACTGATTTCTCACTATTGTTTCTCAGCTACTTCTTTATTGCTTTCTTGTTTATTTTATGTGCATTCAACAGTAACCAATCAACTTTCTATTTGCCTGACTAAGATCTGCAGGAGAACCACTGCTTGCTCAATCCAATAATCCTCGTGGGATTGACCCTCACTTACCTAAGGTATTACTTGGACGACCCGGTGCACTTGCCGGTTATGTTGTGTGGAGTTCTAAATTTCGCACACCTGTTAGGAGCTCCATTTATTTCTATGGATTAAAACTATTATTCTTCTATTTTTTTTAATTTACTAATTCAGTTTTAAGGATTACTTTCATTCTTAATTTGATGAATCTGGTGGAACGAGAGTATGACCCTTTTTCTATATGCGTTCTTGTGATCCTCGAGAGAGGTCTCTCACCTGAACAACAGCTTGAAAGTAAACTCCACTTAAATTGCTAATTACTTGAACTAATCTGAATACGTGACATATAATCCATTTAGCTTTGAGTAATTAGGGTTTTTGTGGCCATAAACTTGATTTGCATTTAACCCTCTAATCAGAATCAAGTGACCAAGAGATTGGCAATTGATGAAGGTTAGAGGAAATTAAATCAGTAAGAGATTAGAGTTTAGTTAATTACAGTTTGCCATGAAATGAATCTTGCATGATTAAAATAATTGGTAAGAAATTTTAATCCAAAAAAGTAAACATCTCTAATATCATAACTATTTTCTCTCACTACTTTCACATCAAACTCATTATTTTCTTTCTTTACTTGTGTTTTATTGTTTTATGCTTTTAAAAACCCACAAATCAATGTTTCTTTCTTTACTCGTATGGCCTTCACATTAGCAGGTGGTGGTAATTTCTCAATTATCTCCACCTTGGCTTTATCAACTTCAATTCCTTTGCTTGAAATACGGTGCCCAAGAACAATACCTTCAGTTACAATAAAATGGCATTTTTCTCAGTTTAAAACAAGGTTTATCTCTTGGCACCATTTCAAGACTAAAGTTAGATGATGTAGGCAAGTATCAAAAGAAATACCAAATACAAAAAATCATCTATAAATACCTTAATAAACTTTTCAATCATGTCAAAAAATATAGAAATCATACGCCTTTGAAAAGTTGTTGGGGCATTGCATAATCTAAACGGCATCCGGCAGTAAGCAAATACTCCAAGGACAAGTAAATGTCATTTTCTCCTGGTCTTGAGGATCCTCACTGCAATCTAATTATATCCTGAATATCCATCCAGAAAGCTAACCTCTCAAGCATCTGATCAATGAAGGATAGGGGGAAGTGGTCCTTCCTAGTAGCAGTGTTGAGCTTCCTATAGTCAATACACATTCTCCAACTGGTGACGATTCTTGTGAGAATCAACTCATTCTTCTCATTTGCAATCACTGTAACTCCTCTCTTCTTGGGAACAACTTGCACAGGACTTACCCAAGGACTATCAGAAATTGGGTAAATGATCCCTGCTTCCCATAGCTTCATAGCCTCTTTCTGGACCACCTCTTTCATAACCGGATTAAGCCGCCTTTGTGGTTGCACCAAGGGTTTAGAATCTTCCTCAAGTAGGATTTTATGCATACACATAGATGGGCTTATCCCTTTTAAATCACTAATGGTCCAACTAAGAGCTGTTTTGTGGTCTCTCAGTACTTGTAGCAACGCTTCCTCTTCACAACTACTCAGAGAGGAGCTTATAATAACTAGATAAGAGTCCTTTTCTCCTAGAAAAGCATACTTAAGAAAAGAAGGTAAAGGCTTCAATTCAAGCTTTGAGATCCCCCCCTTTCTCCTTGGACACATGAGGTTCTTCCTTTGGAGGTGGAGAATCATCAATCTCAGTCAAATTATCCTCTGTAAGAGGCTCCAAAGAATTGTCAAGTTCGTCTACTTCTAAAACCTCTTGAATCAACGGCTCAATCAAATCAATTTTCATGCACCCCTCAGAGTCACTGGGATGTTGCAAGGCCTGAAGAACATTAGAAACAATTTGTTCATCATTATCTCCTGGTTGCTAGAAAAGGTATTTCCAGAATAATGGAAGCATTAACATCTTCCTTCATATCCAATATCACAAAATCAGTGGGAAATATAAAGGTTCCCACCTTCACTAGCAAATTCTCAACAACTGTAAGTGGAAATTTAATTGAACGATCAGTAAGTTGAAGAGAAATTCTAGTGGGTTTTATCTCATCAATGTGAAGCTTTTTCAGCAAAGAAAGTGGCATTAAATTGATGCTTGCTCCAAGATCACACAAAGCTCTCTAAATAGTAACATCACCAATGGTGTAAGGAATCAAAAAGCTCTCGGATCTTTCATCTTTTTATAGAGGTTCTATTGGATAATTTCACTGCATTCTTTAGTAAGCACCACAGTCTCACTCTCCTTTCAATTCCTCTTATTTGTCAACAACTCCTTCATGAATTTAACATAGAGAGGCATTTGCTTCAAAGCCTCAGCAAAAGAAATATTAATCTGCAATTTCTTGAAAACTTTCAAGAACTTTGAAAATGACTTGTCTTTGGTTCCCTTTTGAAGCCTATGAGGGTATGAAATTTTAGGCTTATACTCAGACATTGGAATCTTCACCTTGGGTTGCTCTACCTCAACTTGAACTAGGATGGAAGAGGAGATAGGAGTGGCATGCTCCCCTGTGGGTCTACCTTTCTTCATAGCTTCTTCAGCATCTTCTTCATCACCCTTGGCTTCTGTGCCTACCATTTTTCCACTTCTCAGGCTGATGGCCTTGCATTCTTCCCTTAGATTTGGAACTGTATTACTGGAAAAAGTGTTGGTAGGTCTCTCAGCAACTTGCTTGCTTAACTGACCCGTATGAACCTCTAAGTTTTTGATGGAGGATCTGGTTTCTTGCATGAAGGATTGTAACGTAAATTTCAATGATGAAGGTTTTTGAGGAGGTTGTGGTAACTGATACGTGAATATTTTATACCCTTTTTGGCATTATTTTCTAGTTGTTTCTAGTTAGATTTTATCTCCTTTTACTTGATTTAGTACAAAAACCACCTTTGGATGCTACTTTGAGTTTTTCTCATGTTTTTATGATTTTAGGTGAAAATCAGAGCAATTTGGCAGAGTTTGGAGCTAAAAAGGAAAATGCTATCAGCATCCCCCCTGGGCGCTGAACGCCCACCTGGCGTTTCACGCTAGCGGAGGACACAGGCCAGCAACGTTGCACTCCCGCCCCCTTGAGCAGCAGTCCGTTTCACACCTCTTTGGGCCTCTCAAGTGGATTTAACACTTATTAGTTTTATTTTAATTTCTTTTTGTAATTTTTATTTACAAACAATATCTTTTAAGTTTAAAATTTATTATTTTATTTTATTTCTGTTTCAAATTAGGTTAGTATTTAAAAGGAAAAGATCACTTAGGTTTAGGATCTTCTTCCTTCCGTACTTTTCAAAACCCTGTTTTCTCTGTAAGTATGAGCAACTAAACCACTCGGTTAAAGGTAGGAGATCTGCTTATTTCTATGGATTAGAACTATTATTCTTCTATTTTAATATATGTTTGATTCAATTCTAAGGATTATTTTCGTTCTTAATCTTATGAACTGGGTTGAGCATCAATGGTCAAGAACTATTAAAAGAAAAAGAAAAATAAAGAAAAATACAAGATCAAGGATCCAAGGCTTTGAGCATCAATGGTTAGAAGGGTCAAAATTGGCCTAAAAAGCTCAAATGAGTTGCTATCCCTAACTAAATGCTTGTGGTATGAAGTTGTCAAGTAATAAAAAGCTTGAGACTGAGCAGTTAAAGTCGTGATCCAAAGCTAAAGAGTACGCTTAAGAACTCTAGGCACCACTGTCTGGGAATTTAAGCAAAGTTAAATTCGAATCCAAAGGGTTCCCCAGTTAAGTGCCTGTGGCGTTTATGTATCCGGTGGTAATACTTGAAAACAAAACGCTTAGAGTCATGGCTAGGCTAAAAAAGGTGCAAGGCACTAAAATAAAAAGCTGTGTTCAAGAATCAAGAAAAGATAAAAGAAGAGAATCAATAATATCATCCGGATTCTAATTCCAAGGGATGCCAATATTTCTGAGCTTCAAAGGAAAGTGAGATGCCAAAACTGTTCAGAAGTGAAGAGCTAATAACCCCATTCAATATTTGGAACTGAGCTTCATTGACAACTGATGAGCGGATATTTTATACGCTTTTTGGGGTTAATTTCATATAGATTTTAGTATGTTTTAGTTAGTTTTTAGTTTATTTTCATTAGTTTCTAGGCAAAATTCATATTTCTGGACTTTACTATGAGTTTGTGTATTTTTCTGTAATTTTAGGTATTTTCTGGCTGAAATTGAGGGAGCTGAGCAAAAATCTGATTCAGGCTGAAAAAGGACTGCTGATGCTGTTGGATTTTGACCTCTCTGCACTCAGAATGGAATTTCTGGAGCTACAGGAGTCTAAATTGTGCGCTTCCAATTGCGTTGGAAAGTAAACATCCAGAGCTTTCCAGCAATATATAATAGTCTATACTTTGCTTAAGAATAGATGACGTAAACTGGCGTTCAACGCCAGTTTCATGCTGCAGTCTGGCGTCCAGCGCCAAAAACACGTTACAAGTTGGAGTTCAACGCCAGAAACAGGTTACAGCCTGGCGTTGAATGCCCAAAACAGCCCAGGCACGTGAGAAGCTTTAGTCTCAGCCCCAGCACACACCAAGTGGGCCCCAGAAGTGGATTTCTACACTATCTATCATAGTTTACTCATTTTCTGTAAACCTAGGTTACTAGTTTAGTATTTAAACAACTTTTAGAGATTTATTTTGGATCTCATGACATTTTTTAGATCTGAACTTTGTAACTTTTGACGGCATGAGTCTCTAAACTCCATTGTTGGGGGTGAGGAGCTCTGCTGTGTCTCGATGAATTAATGCAAGTATTTCTGTTTTCCATTCAAACATGCGTGTTCCTATCTAAGATATCCATTCGCGCCTCATTATGGAGAAGGTGATGATCCGTGACACTCATCACCTTCCTCAATCCATGAACGTGTGTCTGACAATCTCTTAGATTCCTTAATCAGAATCTCCGTGGTATAAGCTAGATTGATGGCGGCATTCAAGAGAATCCGGAAAGTCTAAACCTTGTCTGTGGTATTCTGAGTAGGATTCAGGGATTGAATGACTGTGACGAGCTTCAAACTCGAGAGTGCTGGGCGTAGTGACAGACACAAAAGGATAGTAAATCCTATTCCGGTACGATTGAGAACCTGCAAATAATTAGCCGTGCGGTGATAGCGCATTTGGACCCTTTTCACTGGAAGGATGGATGGTAGCCATTGACAACGGTGATCCACCAACACACAGCTTGCCATAGGAGGACGTGTGTGCGTGAATCAGAAAACAGAGGAAAGCAGAATTTCAGAAGACAAAGCATCTCCAAAACTCCAACATATTCTCCATCATTGCATACAAGTATAATTTGTGTTCTGCCCTTTTATTCCTTGCAATCAAATTTGATAAGTGAATTATTTTATTGTTTTCCTGACTAAGAGTTACAAGGTAACCATAAATTGCTTCAAGCCAATAATCTCCGTGGGATCGACCCTTACTCACGTAAGGTATTACTTAGACGACCCAGTGCACTTGCTGGTTAGTGGTACGAGTTGTAAAAAGTGTGATTTACAATTCGTGCACCAACAACCCTGAGACCTATTGTATTTTTTCTCTTCCATTTGTCCTATCTTGGTTTTGGTTGCTTGAGGATAAGGAACAGTTTAAGTTTGGTGTTCTAATGACGGAGCATCTTATACCCTTTTTCATTGCATTTTTAGAGTGTTTTTAGTAGTATTTTTATTTAGTGTTAATATGTTTTAGTGAAAAATTCACCTTTTGGATACTACTTTGAGTTTTTTTTTTGTTTTTCTTATGATTTCAGGTGATTTTTGGGTGAAATTGGCAAGTTTTGACAAAGTCAGATTCAGAGGCAAAGAAAGGATAGCCGATGTTGTCAAATCCTGACCTCCGTGCATTCCAACGACATATCTTGAGCTACAGAGGTCTAATTGATGTACTCTTAATGGCGTTGGAAATCTAACTTCTAGAGCTTTCCAGCAATATATAGTAGTCTATACTTTACTTTGGAAAAGACTGCCCAAAATGGGTGTTGAATGCCCAACTTATACCCTTTCTGGCGTTCAACGCCCAAGAAGGACCAAGATCAGCGTTGAACGTCCAAAACTGGCGTTCAAGGCCACCAAGGGAGCACAAGGCAGTGCACTCACCCGCTTCACTGGCGTTCAATGCCCAATTCCCAATTGAACGCCAGGCTTGGACGAAACACTCAACCAAAGTGGTCCCAGAAGTGAATTTTCGCACTCCTTAGCTTAGTCTATCTCATTTTTGTAATTTCTAATTATTATTAATATCTTTTTAGGTCTAGTTATTAATATAAATAGAAGGAAGATCACCCTTGTGATGGATCTTCGAACCTATCATACACATTTTCTTTGTTTTCTGTAAAGTATGAGCAGCTAAACCTCCTAAGTTAAGGATAGGAGCTCTGCTCATTCCCATGGATTAATATCATTACTTTTCTATTTTAATATATGTTTGGTTCTATTCTATGATACATTTTCATTCTTCATCCTTATGAATCTGGGGTGGAACGGAAGTATGACCCCTTATTCTACATGAGTTCTTGCGAGTGCCTGATAAGATAGTATTGAGCTGTAACTTGAGACTGCATCACAGATTCCAATAAGTTATCTAGGCTAATTGGGATAAGTGACATAAAATCTCGTTAGTCATGGGTAATTGAGGTTTCTGTGGTGCTAAGGCTAGAATCCTGAGCTTCATTCTCCGATCCAGAAGATCTGACCTTGTCTGTGACATTTTGAGTAGGATCATCAGAGATTAAATTGCATGAGCTTCACCCTCCTTCAAATCGAATGACCACTGACCCTGGAATTTGATGTGGATCAAAGGAGATTAATGACCACTAACTCTGGATTTAATCACTTACAGCCTTGCCATTGAATAAATCACTCATTGTTGAAGTAGTCAGTAAGAAGTATTAATCCAGAAGGATAAGCATTTCCGAGGCCTTAACTAATTTCTCATTATTGTTTCTACATCAGTTTGGTATTGCTTTCTTTATTATTCTGTTTCATGCATTTACAACAACCACTATTTCTTCTATTTTCCTGACAAAGTCCAGCAAGATAACCATTGCTTGCTCAATCCGACAATCCTCGTGGGATCGACCCTCACTCACCTGAGGCATTACTTGGACGACTCGGTGCACTTGCCGGTTCAGTTGCACGAGTTCTAATTTTGTGCACCAGGGGTGCTCCAAAAAAGAAAAAAAATTTAATTCTTCTTTCCTTTCTATTACTCTCATCCTCTTTTGCATTAATTTTATTTTTACTCATCCGTGTGCTTTTATATCCCTCCCCGTTTTCAATTTTTTTTTGCTTGGGGACAAGCAAACTTTTAAGTTTGGTATTGCAGGGCGAGCTCTCTATTTATCTTATTAACCATGGCACTAAAGGGAGGTGAATCATCTTCACGGAGGAGCACAGCCTGAGAAGCAAGATGGCCACCATGACTGAGGTGGTTGAGTTTCATTATCCTCTGCCTCTTTTACTTCTGTTCTTTAGTATTTCATACTATTTTCTATTCTCTATTATGAGTTACATGATCACCAGTAGGATTTTCTTGCTTTCTAGTTTAGTTGTTTATTTTAGTACTTTATGTTTATTTTATTAAAAAATATAAATAAATAAATAAATTTTGTCTCATGTATTACTCACTGAGCTTGAATAATCAAAAAGAAAAGAAAAGAATTAGTAAAATTCATGAGATTTTGAGTTATGTATTATGAGTTTTTTAGTTACTTTGATGTGGTGGCACTATCTCTATTTCTGAATGTATGACCTTAACTGTGCATATTTGATATTGGAGTTGAGAATATTGGTTCTTAAGGAATAGGAACTTAGAGAAGTATTATTGATTCTTTACAATAAGAAAAAAATTGATTCTTGAAGCAAAATAAATAGCAAAAAGAATTGAAAAGAAAAGAAAAATCAAAGAAAAAAAAGGTCCAAGGCTTTGAGCATCAATGGTTAGGAGGGTCAAAATTGATCTAAAAGCTCAAAAGAGTGGTTTTCCCTAACCATATGCTTATGGTGTGAAAGTGTCAAGTAACCCTTAAGACTAAACACCTAAAGTCGTGACCAATTACTATTATAGAGTATGCCTAAGGCTCTAAGCACCACTGTCTGGGAGAAATAAGGAAAAAAATCAGAACTCAAAGAGTTCCCCAGTTAAGTACTTGTGGTGTTCTTGTATCAAGTTAAACTTGAAGACAAAACACTTAGAGTCACGGCTAGGCTCAAGGTGCAAAGCACCAAAGGAAAAGAAAAGAAAAAGCTGTATTCAAGAATCAATTAGAGCCTAAAGAAGGGAATCTATAATATCATCCAAGTTCTAGTTCTGAAGGATGCCATATTTCTGAGTTTTAAAGGACAGTGAGATGCCGAAGCTATTCATAATTAGAGTGTCATTAGCCCCATTCATTAACTAGATCTGAGCTTCATTGACAACTGAAGGTCTTAAGCATTATCTCTTCTTTGGTCCTATATTTTTTTGGTTGCTTGAGGACAAGCAACTGTTTAAGTTTGGTATTGTGATGCGTGAGCATCTTATACCCTTTTTACTAGCATTTTTAGTTTTTTTTAGTAAGATTTTATTGAGTTTTACTTGATTTTAGTGTAAAACTATTTGGATGCTACTTTGAGTTGTTTTGGTATTTTTATGATTTTAGGTGAATTTCGGAGCAATTTGGCAGAGTTTGGAGCAGCAAGAAGAAAAGCCTGCAGCAACCCCCTGGGCGTTAAACGCCCAACTGGTATTTAGCACCAGTAAGGGATCAAAGCATGGATAAGTTACTCCTTCTAGGGAGTTGTACACCTATAATTGGCATGAAACGCCAAGAGCAGGCCGAAGACACCCTCTCTTTGGGCCTCCAATTGGATTTCGCACTCCTTATTCTTATTTTAATTCCTTTTGTAATCTTTACTTACGAACAATATCTTTTTTAGGTTTAGCATTTATTACTAAGTTAGTATATAAGGTATAGGATGCACCCTTTCTGGGAGGTCGCATTAAGCATCATTAGGGAATTATGTTTTCTCTGTAAGTATGAGCAACTAAACCTCTCTTGGTTAAGGTTATGAGCTCTGTTTATTTCTATGGATTAGAACTATTATTCTTCTATTTTAATTTATGTTTGATTCAATTCTAAGGATTATTTTTGTTCTTAATCTTATGAACTGGGTGGAACAAGAGTATGACCCCCTTTTTTTACATGAGTTCTTGTGATTCTCGAGAGAGTTATCTCGCTTGAACTACAGCTTGGAAACACTACTCTTAGACGGCTAATTACACAAACTGATGGAGATAAGCAACATCTATTCAGCCAGTTTGGGGTGATTAGGGCCTTCGTGGTATAAACTAGTTTTCTGAACTTCACCCTCTAATTTGAATTAAGTGACCACGAGAGTGGTGGTTGATGAAGGTTAGAAGAGGCTAAATCACTAAAAGATTAGGGTTTAGATACTTATGGTTTTCTATAGAATGAATCATTCATTGTTAAAATAGTTGGTAAGACGTTTTAATTCGGAAAGATAAACATCTCTGAAGCCTTAACTGTTTTCTTATTTTTTTACACCAACTTGTTTATTGCTTTATTTATTTTATTGCTTATTGTTCTATGCGAATTACACACACCAAACCCTTCTTTTTTATTCGCCTGACTAAGTCCAACAAGACAACCATTGCTTGCTCAATCTGACAATCCTCGTGGGATCGACCCTCACTCACCTGAGGTATTACTTGGATGACCCAGTGCACTTGCCGGTTAAGTTGTGCGAGTTCACAATTCGCGCACCACTAACCAAATCCTCCTAGGTTGCTATACTCTCCTTGGGTTGTGTCTCGAGCCACTGACTAGCCCAGTCCCTTACAGCAAATGAGAAAAGCAACAACTTGTAGACATCGGTGGGAACCCCATTGGTCTTGACCGTATCACAAATCATCAGAAAATTGGCGATGAATAAGTTGGGGTCTTCCTGAGGACTTCTAAAGTGATGAGTTGAGGCTTCAACTAGAAATTATTAGTATTTACCGGAGGAATGACAATGCTACTCCCAGAATTTCCAAGATTAGAGTTAGTGTATGACCCTAGAGTTCTTCTAACAGGAGGGGCATTGTTGGGATTATTGACAACAAGATTATCAGTATTGTCTGCCATACTGACTTCAATTTCTTCTTTAGATTTGTCCCCAGAGACTTCTTCAACTCCCTGAGCTCTAGCTTGTTTTCTTTGTCTCAAAGAGTTCTTTCAATTTCAGGGTTGTACAGAAGAGGTTCTTTATTCCTCTTTCTCTGCATAAACAATCAGAAAACATAGAAAATTGGGATTCTCAATGTAACAGTGAAGAGAACCCCCAACAAAGCACTCGAAAGAAAAATAAATTAAAATAAGGTGGAAAAAAATAAAATAAAAAAATAAAAAAAATGAAATAAAATAAACAAAAGAAAAGGTCTAATCTAGGTAATCAATCAAATGGTAGTTGTTAATCAAATACATCCCCGGCAACGGCGCCAAAAACTTTATGCAAATTTTTCAACCCACAAACTACCGGCAAGTGCACCAGATCGTATGAAGTAATACCACAATGAGTGGGTTATCATTTCCACGAGGATTAATGGATTAAACAAGCAATGATCAACTGATTATTCTAGTTTGACAAGTTGAATTTGGGGTTTTGAATAGCAAATAGCATAAAAGACAGTGAATTGAAAGAAGGCAAACAATAAATGTGTCAAAAAATAATATGAGAGGAGAGTTAAGAGTTTGGAGATATTTAGATTTTCAGATTAACAATTATTGTCATCTATCTTGATCATGCAAAGATATAATTCATGGCAAACCCTAAATAATTGAATTTCAATTCCTTGGCAATTCAATCTCTTCTAATCTAATCAACTGTCAATTCCTTAATCAATTAATTATGTTAAAAGGTTAAGTTCAAACTCTGGTTTACAGACCACACAATTCTTAAGAACCCAAAAGAAATATGATTATATGTCACGTATCACATTAAAACCAGATAGTTGAAGAATTATGAGAAAAGGGTTTCAAGCTTTAATCCCAATTATTCAAAGGGATTCAATTTAGATTAAGGTTATTTTCCAATATACTCTAATCCTTAGGATGAAGAACGAAACCAATTCTTGAATAGAAATAAGTGCATTACTCAAAAGTAGAAGAACAATAGTATTAATCCATCAAAATAAATAGAGCTCCTAACCTTAACAATGGAGGGTTTAGTTGCTCATGGTGCAGAGAAAATCCTATAAGCGTAAAGGTGAAAAACTGAAAAGTGCCGAAGAGAAGAAGAGAGCACGCAGGGCAAATCTCTTCCCTTTTTATAGTTCTAATCCTAATTGATTCCAAACTTAAAATAAAAACCTAATAATATCTTTTCTATTTGTTTTGTTTTAGATTAAATCAAAGGAATCTTCATTGTTGATTGCATGCAGGGATGTGGTCCCTATTCCTTGCAGCGTACTCGGTGCTATACGTCGATGATATGGCGTTTAGTGCCACCCATCTAGTGAGTTATGTGCACGTCCCAAGGCCCTGGTGATGTGGCGTTTAGCACCACCTTGGTAGAGATGAATGAGAGCTTTCCCTAGTCTGGCGCTAAACGCCAATGATGTGGCGTTTAGCGCCAAGGTGGTAAAGAAGAATTTGAGGCTTTTCTTGCTTCCCTTCTTCATGAATTTTGTCAATTCTTCATTCAATGCTACCTAAAATCATCAAATCACCACAACAACTCAAAGTAGCATCGACTAGGGTATAATTCACTAAAATCCTCAAGCAAATCAACAAGACACCATACCAATCAACAAGAAAAGATACTAATGATGCTCATGCATCACAGTTGAGGCACATGCTATGAGGGAGGCACTAATGCTAGCAAACAAATTTCAATTAGAAAGATGTTTAATTAAATCGGATAATCTTGTTCTTGTACATGTGAAATCAGGAGCTAAAATTAAAAAAAATCAATGCAATTCTTAGTGATATTTTCAAGCTTCTTAAGAAAGTACAAAACGTAGGACTAACCTAGATTCCTAAGGAAGAAAACTGTTTAGCTCACAAGATGGCTAGACTAGAAATGACGACGAGATTGGACAGACACATGGATCTTGTGTCCATCGGAGGAATTATTGTGCATTATTAAAAAGAAGATGCAACCCTGTTGAATGGAAAGATTTAATCTCTAGATTTAATCTTAGCTACCTAGTTGATGGATTGGGTTGCAGATGAAACCAAGAGAAACTACAGGGAAAAATAAATCTAGGGAGGAATTAGGAAACACAAAGGGCATAGTATGAGATCAATAAAGTAGAGTCATCAAGAGGAATTATCAAACAAAACCAAGAGAAATGACCTCGAACAGCACCGTAAGAGATAAGCATATGAACATGAAAGGCGAGTTGTGAAAAAACACTGGCGTGGGTAGCAGTTGTCCTCATCGGCAGCATCATCATCGAGGGATATCACAGCAAGCACCACCATCACCAGCAGCAGTGTGACAATGGAACCGGGGATAACCATTTAAACAAATAACTATTGAATCATATTATCAACAACTTATTTCAATTGGTACAGAGGATAACCATTTGAGGCCGAAGGGGGCAAGCAGTCATAGAGGAGCTGCAACAGAACCAGAGAAGACCTAAGCGCACAACAAGGAATGAACAACAATTTCGAAATTAGCGATGACTGCGGTGGTGATGAATCCATATTTGACGATAAATTTTGGTTTCATTTAACTAGATTTCATCATATAAACCCACATTTATTCACCTAAATAGCATGCTTTTGTGTTTTCTCTCTAAATTGTGCCTAATTGTGAAAACATGCTATTTTGTGCTTAATTTGATCAATTTTATTTCACTTTCATTATATTCGATGCCTTGATAGTTTTTATGAGTGATTTCAGGTGTAATAGGTTAGAATTGCTTGATAAGAGTGGAAGAAAAGCATGGACTTGAGAGAAAACATGAAGAAATCAAAGCAGAGAAGCATTTCAGAGTGTACCCACGCATACTTTCTGTACCTATGCACAAGGGTCAAAATCAGCACCTATGCCCACGCTCAGCTCTGTGCGTACGCATAGAGTGAAAATCAGCACGTGTACCCGTGCACAACTTCTGTGCATACGCACAGGAGAAAAACCAGCAAGTGTGCGTACGCACACATTTGTTCGTACGCACAAGTTCCTGCGCGTGACTTCATTAAAAAGTCACGTGGCTCGCGATTTGAGGGGCTTTTTGGCCCATTTCTGATGGCTTTGGAGCTTATAAGGAGGGACAAGCAACTGTACATTGATAACATACACTAGAATACAATATACAACATACTTAGGAGTAGTTTTAGGTAGTTTAATTTAGGTTTTTCTCTCAATTTTCTTAGGATTTTTATTTAGGACTTTGTAGAATTTTATAGTTCAAGTTTTGATCTTTGATTCTAGCCATTTCCATTGTAAGTATTCTTTAATTTTCTCTTTTATTGCACTACTTGTTCTTCACTTTCTTACATTTTAAGTCATTTTGTTAATACATATATACTTTTACAATTTTGAATTCTAGTTGATGAATTTGATGATTTTTGGCCATTATATGTTTGTTTGAGTTATTAGTGTTGATTTTGATTATTTGTGGTTCATAGTTTTTATCAATTTTCTAATTTTGCCATGTTTTATATGATTATGTCCCTATGTGTTTGATGAAATACAAATTTTGATTATGGGGTAGATTTTCACCCCTTGGCTTGGGGAAATGAGTATATGGATTACTAGAGTCATAATGTCCGACATTTAGTGATAATTCTTGGGTTGTTAGTTGTTATTATTTTCACTAATGCTAGCTTCTTACTAAGGTAATTAGTAAGTTAGCTAGGATTTGTGGATTAATAACAATTATGCTCACTTGACTTACTCTTCGATGTTAAGGGTAGACTAAGTGAGATTAATTCATCGTAATTATCATAGTTGTGGTTATGGCAAGGAAGGAATTCCATAACTCATCCCAAGTCAAGGTTCCATTTATGTTTTGAACCACATTTCCATCTTTCTAAGCTTTACTTGTCCATATTAGATACATAGTTCTTTAGTCCTTTTATTAGTTTATTAATTACAATTTTGATCGTTCTTTTATTTTTTTAATTGCTTGCTTCCTAATTATTGAAAGCCCTCTTGCTTTTCACAACCAAAATTGTGTAGTCTTAGGCATTAGTTTCTAGGGAAGACGACCCGAGGTTTGATTACTCTCGGTAAATTTGAATTAGAAATTTTAAACTTTGATTGGGAGGTTTATTTGTCGGTTTGGACTCTGTTACCGACGAAGAAATTGTTTTGCTAAATTTCCAAACCGTCGTAATCCTCTTCATCAAGTTTTTTGCGTCGTTCTCGGGGAACTAGCGCTGTGAATGCTATAATTTTGGTTGTTGTGAATAGTGTGAATAGATACTTTTTGGGTTGTTTGATTGTTTTTGCTATTAATTAGAATTTTGTTTCTTTTGTTAACTGATGTCTTTTGTTTTTGTTTTCTATTTTCTCTATGAGTTATCACCCTCTTGGTTTGGAGTATGGTTGTGATCATTTTACAGGGCTTGATAAATTTAATTTTGGATTGCATCATGGGATTGGAGCATCAATTTTGGAAGGAGCAAACTTCTCTATACTATTTTGGTAGATTTCACTTTGATTATGCACTTCCACCACCATACACCTATGACCCATACCCCCAACATAATCCTCAATCACCATATTTTTAAATACCACACTAATACCATCATCCACCTTCTTATATGCCACCTCAAAAGACTCATCAATATGAGTCACCTCCCACATATACAACCTTTCTCCTAAACTATGAGCCTAATTTTTCACTCTAATGTGAAGCTTTCCCACCCTTGGCCCAAGGCCATCAAGACCTTCAAGTTTTTCTCCAAGAGCAAGAAGGATTCTGAAGAACACAAGGGCAATTCATGGCTACCATAGCCAAAGCGATGAACCACTTGGTCCTACTATGCTCATCCGATCAAGGAATTCCTCTTGAGGAATGTGGAAGGTCAACTCAAGTTTGTAGTGAAGAGGAGAGCATGGAGCCACAAGAGAAAGAAGAAGAGTTAGAGCATGGATTGAAACAAGAGGAAGAAAGTGGAGTATTTGAACCGGATGAGAGAAGGGGAGCATTAAGGGAGATTGATCAAGATGTGGATTCTATCATTGATGATTTCTTGTCCACCATGGTCAATCCCCTTAATGATCCTAATGAACCTCTTCCCATTGAGTTTGAGAGAGACACGGTGGTAGACTTCTCACAACCCCCTTATTATGACTTGAGTTATGGGGAAGAGGAAGTTGGTGAGGAAGCAATTCCGGTCCAAGAGTACATTGAGTGGGTGGTAATTTCATCTATGAGCTTCATTGGCCCCCATCAATATACTATCTTGGAGACGGATTACCAACTCAAGGTCCTTCTTGGGTTGGTACATGGTGGAGAAAGGGGTATTGGTTGCCAAGAGAATCCAAGGCTCTTCAAGAAAATCAATTCAAGAGTTGGAGCTCAAGTGGGATGCAAGGTACAGTTGAGTGATTTTCGGAGAATGTTGGGTTGTTTTAAGGGTACTTTAGGAGTTTGTCCATCCAGCTTGAAGCATAGAGACCAACAAGAAGGAAAATGGGAAATTAGAATATGGGATCCCGGAGGAGCTTTAAAATGCAAGCTTGGATGGAGATTCAAGGAAGAGTGGAAACACAAGCCACTCTAACAAGAGTCTTCTCAACAAGTCCAATTTAAGGACTATAAACCAAAGTGTTAGGTGGGAGACACCCCACCATGGTAACATCTTTCTTATCCTTTCTCTTTGTTTATAGTCTTGGTTTATTGAATTTTTGTTTATCTTGATTAGCTTAGGATTAGTTTAATTTTGAGTATAGATAGATTAATTTTCATATGGATCATGAGTTTATGAATTTCTGGATGTTTTGGGTTGAAATTTTGTTGAGCTAAGGTAGAGTGCTCTAGAATTTGAAGAAATTTTTTTTGGAAAAATAGGACACTGTGCGCGCACACACCCTTGTGTGTACGCACACCATGCCTATATTTCGCGACCTGTGCGTGCGCACCCCACTGTGCGCGCGCACACTAGCCTGCACGTCCTCTGTTTAGAGTGCTCGCACGCCTTGTGTGTGGGCGCTCCCCTGTTTTCTTGTGCTTTGTGCGTGCGCACCCACTTATGCGTACATACACAAAGCCCTTTTCGCACACTCTGTGCGAGCGCACAACCTTGTGCGTCCGCACACCAGCTTGCACCCCTTCTGCTGGGAGTGCTGGCATGCCCTGTGCGTATGAACCCCTATCCATTTTTGTTCCTGTGCATGTGTACGGACCTGTGTGCGACCGCACACATGATCCTTTCCTAAGTTATTAAAAAAAAAAGTCTTATGTGCGTACGCACACTTCTTAATCCCCTCTCTGCTCAGAGCGTTTGCACACTCTTGTGCGTCCGCTCGCTTTCCCTATTTCACCTAGTGTGCGTACGCACACAGCGCACAAGTGCTGTTTTGGACAAAAAATTTGATTGCTCTTTGAATTAAGCCCTAATGCACTTCCGCCCCCTCCATCCCTCTCTTCTCTTGCTTTTTCCAAATTTTTCTACTGGTCTTACTTAGTGCTTATTGCATCTCATTTTTATTTTAGTAATTATATTCGTTTTGCTTTAGTTGTTTATTAATTGAATAAGTTGCAAGTGTTTGTTTGATGTTGATTAGGTTGCTTCTTGATTGAATTTCATCAATGCACTTATACTTTGCCTTAAATTACTAGCACCTAATTGGATTTGCACATTTTCATTTTGTTGCATATTAGGTGAATTTTTTTAAGTGCACATTGAATTAAGTGAATTGAGTTGAAATTACTTGTTCATCATGATTTTTCATATCAAATTCATCACATGACCGGTACTTGTTTCTTGTTAATGCCTTGCATTTGTTTGAGTGACTTAACTTGATTCTTATCAAGCTTATCACTTTTTGCAACAAGTACCTTTACCATGTGACTATTCCATTATGTTTCACGATGAACAAGTAATTTTCTTTTCATCATTGGATTGGTTATTGTTTATTGTGCTTTTATATCAATTTTGCGCTTTCACTTGCACAATTTCAATATCCAATATCTCAAAATTCAATTCCCTTTAGTTATGGTTACCTAGGTTACTTAATTGAGGAACACATGCTATTTCTTTTTGATTGTGTGGTTGCCGTTTTATCCGACCAATGTGTATTTTCTAAACCGTGCACATTTGTAATGCACGCATTGTCTTTTATCATACCACACTCACATGAACTCTTCCTCAATTCCTGTTTATTTGTTTTATTCAGCAATCTGAGCCCCAGTGCCCACCAGTTGAAGGTAGAGCCTCATAGTTCTTCACTCTCGGATTGAGTGCATGCACGGAGGACCGTGCAACGTTTATGTGTGGGGGAAGGATCATCAATTTTTAGGGCGTAAATTTCTCTTTCTCAACACTTTGCACTATTTTCTAGTTTTTAGTAGTTATATTTTTGTGAATATTTGTTTATTATTTCATTGCATTGCACTTTACTTAGTTTGCCTATATATATATATATATATATATATATATATATATATATATATATATATACACACCTTAGTTTGCTTATAATTTTATTGTAGTAAATATTTGCATTTTCATGTTGACTAGTATAGGAAATAAGTGGTAAAAACAACAAGAAATTTTTAAGAAATCTCTTTTAGGGCGTTCCATTGATTAGATTTGAAAATTTATTTTTTAACTTGCTTGAAGTATTCTTCTTATGGAACATAGAAAAGAGCTTGAACAAAACACCTAGTGAGATTTGAGCTTTAATTGGATGGTTACGCATTTTTTAACCATAAATTTTGTTCTTGCATTGTGTGATATACTCCTTTATGATTGTAATCTTAGATTTGCTTGAATCTTTATGTCCTATATTTGATGTTTTGAATGTATTTAGTATGATTGAGGCCATTTTTGAAATTGAACTCACTAAACCATATGGCCAACCCTTACATCTACCTTTGTAAACTACTTTTGAGCTTTTAATTTCCCTTTATTCTAATTTTAAGCACATCATTTGTCCTAAGCGAAAAACTAGTAATGTCCATGAATTGTATCTTTGATTAGCTTGGGTTGAGTGTGTGTGTTAATCAAGTGTGGGGGAAAATTTGTGGGAAACATTGGTAGAAAGTTACTTTGGGTGTTCATTGAGAATATTTGGAAAAATGGGTAAACACTCATGTATTTATACTTAAAACATATGCATCTCTTTTTTATGATAAAAGAAAAGAGAAATTTTGGTATATATACCTTTTGAAAAAAAAAAGAAGAGAAAAAGAAAAAAAAAGAAATGACAATAATAATGAAAATAAAGAATGCATATGTGTGAATTAGAAAGAAGATGCATGAGTGAATGTGAAAAAAAAAAATAAATGGGAAGTTAGGTTGTTTTCTTTTGTGTACATAGGTTAATATAGGATTAAGTGGGATACTTGAGCTAATCAAAGATCCAATTTACTAAGTCCACTTAACCATATTAATCCTACCCTTATCCTAGCCCCATTACAACCCTCCAAAGACCTCATGATATTTACATTCATTCATCAAGTATTTGTCGATTGTTAGATGACTAGCAAATCCTAGAAAACATGATTAAAGGAGAATTGAGTGATTAAGCCCTACACACTGAGCGATTAGAGTGTAAACACATCTGATGAGGGGTTCAATTGCTCAATTTTATGTTTCTATCTCGTATCCTATATCCTCTTGCAAGTTGCTTGTTAGTTTTTGAAAATTTCAAATCAAATCTTTGGACATTGATCATATTGCTATACTTTCTTTGCCTTGGCACTAAGGCTTGTTTTGGATTGATTGTAACTCTCTTGTTATTTTTGCCGAACTCAATAGGAAACCATAGTATAGATATAGATAGATAGCATTTAGTATAGTTACATGCATATAAGTATTTGCATTGAATAAGTTGCTTGTCCTTTTACCCTTCTCCTTTGATTGTGATTAGCATGAGGATATGCTATTATTTAAGTGTGAGAGAATTGATTAATCCATATTTGACGATAAATTTTGGTTTGATTTAAGTGGATTTCATCATATAAACCCACATTTATTCACCTAAATAGCATGCTTTTTGTGTTTTCTCTCTAAATTTTGCCTAATTATGAAAACATGCTATTTTGTGCTTAATTTGATCAATTTTATTTCACTTTTGTTCCATTCGATGCCTTGATGGTTTTGATAAGTGATTTTAGGTGTAATAGGTTAGAATGGCTTCATAAGAATGGAAGAAAAGCATGGAATTGGGAGAAAACATGAAGAAATCAAAGGAGAGAAGCATTTCAGAGTATGCCCACGCACACTTTCTGTGCCTACGTACAAGGGCCAAAATCAGCACCTGTGCCCACGCATAGCTCTGTGTGTACGCACAGAGTGAAAATCAGCACGTGTGCCCATGCACAACTTCTGTGCATACGCACAGGAGAAAAACCAGCAAGTGTGTGTACGCATACACCTGTGCGTATGCACAAGTCCCTATGCGTGAGTTCATTAAAAAGTCACGTGGCTTGCAATTTGAGGGGCTTTTTGGCCCATTCTGATGGCTTTGGAGCTGATAAGGAGGGGCAAGCAACCATATATTGATAACATACACTAGAATACAATATACAACATACTTAGGAGTAGTTTTAGGTAGTTTAGTTTAGGTTTTTCTCTGAAGTTTCTTAGGATTTTTAATTAGGATTTTGTAGAATTTTATAGTTCAAGTTTTGAAATTTGATTCTAGCCATTTCCATTGTAAGTATTTCTTAATTTTCTCTTTTATTGCACTACTTGTTCTTCACTTTCTTACATTTTAAGTCATTTTGTTAATACATATATACTTTTGCAATTTTGAATTCTAGTTGATGAATTTGATGATTTTTTGTCATTATATGTTTGTTTGACTTATTAATGTTGATTTTGATCATTTGTGGTTCATAGTTTTTATCAATTTCTCAATTTTGACATGTTTTATGATTATGTCCCCTATGTGTTTGATGAAATACCAATTTTGATTATGGGGTAGATTTTCACTCTTTGGCTTGGAGAAATGAGTATATGGATTACTAGAGTCATAATGTCTGACATTTAGTGATAATTCTTGGGTTATTAGTTGTTATTGTTTCCACTAACGCTAGCTTCTTACTAAGGTAATTAGTAAGTTAGCTAGGATTTGTAGATTAATAACAATTGTGCTCACTTGACATACTCTTCGATGTTAAGGGTAGACTAAGTGAGATTAATCCATCGTAATTATCATAGTTGTGGTTATAGCAAGGAAGGAATTCCATAACTCATCCCAAGTCAAGGTTCCATTTATGTTTTGAACCACATTTCCATCTTTCTAGGCTTTACTTGTCCATATTACATACATAGTTCTTTAGTTCTTTTATTAGTTTATTAATTACAATTTTGATCGTTCTTTTATTTTTTTAATTGCTTGCTTCCTAATTATTGAAAGTCCTCTTGCTTTTCACAACCAAAATTGTGCACTCTTAGGCATTAGTTCCTAGGAAAGACGACCCGATATTTGATTACTCTCGGTAAATTTAAATTAGAAATTTTAAACTTTGATTGGGAGATTTATTTGTCGGTTTGGACTATGCTACCGACGAAGAAATTGTTTTGCTAAATTTTTGAACCGTCGTAGTCCTCTTCATCAGGTGGTCAGGTGAGTAGCAGTAGAAATCGGTGGAGAGATCTGTGAACAAGGAGCTAATTTCTGGCTAGGAGGAGACTTGGATTCAGTCTTACTGTCTCAAGCAAATTAACTTGCCGATGAAGGAAGGAAGAAGGGAGAGGTAGACATCCATGGCAGTTGTGAGTTTTTTGGGTGGTCATGGAGATCCATTTTTTCAGAACTATAGCAGCAAGGGAGAAGATGTAGGTTTGACTCAAATGGGTTGTAGGTTGAGTCTCGGGAGGGTAGGGCTAGAAGGGTCCGATTTTCTGGGAAGGTCAGGTCTTTGTAGGGCTTTAGCCCATACTAAAAAAAACTATTACTAGAGGGACCTATGTGTCTCTTATTTACAAAGATCAGAGACTTGTATTTTAATTTAGTGAGGGATTTATTGTTTTTCATGATAAAAGATCAGGAATTTATTTATCCTTTTCTCTAAAAGAAATAAATCAAGGATACTTGTCAGTTTGGGCTTTAATGAGAATAAAATTAATACTATTCTATTTTGCTTGGGCTTTCAGGATTTAATGGAAATTAATAGCTAAGTATAAATAGAGCTCCAGGATTTTGGTCCTTTATATACCAAAATTACTTTGCAATTTTTCTCTATCAGAATGTTATTATTCAGCCTTAATAAGAATTACTTAGATTTTGGTTGAGAAAAATTAAAGAACCACATATTAGAATTAGAAATGAGAAATCAAGATGGTGATCAATAATTGAGTCCAGATCAAGAACTAAATTCTTTTAATTATATGCATGAATTTAAGTACACTTCTACACTTAGGTATCTTTTTTAATGATTTGATATAGATGGTCTTGAAGTCAAGGAATTCAAGAATTCCAACACTTGTATGATAGGAGAACCAATAATTGATAAAAAGAGGGTTATGTTCATTTATTAGCTCAAAACAAACTTTAATTATTGTTCGCTCCAAAGCTCAAAACTTTACCCATCACGAAACACCCAGCTCAGCCAACTCAAGCACTGCTAGGGTTTGAATTCGCAAAATCCAGAGACCAGAGTTAGAATTTATAGCCTCAATTGGTGCAACAATGGTAGAGATATCCAATTTTTCATTAAACCCAGAGCTCACAGAAGAAGAAACTCCATGGTCTCAGATGAAGGAATCTACTCCCGACTGTAAAATCATATTAACAACCAAACCCGACATCAAGCGCCTCATCCTCAGCCTCACAGTGCTCTTCTCATTCATTCTAGGTTTCCTGTTCATATAAAAATCCATCGAAATCTACTGCGCTCCACTCCCCTTTGATCGAATCGAGTCCTTCTCCTTACAACTAGAGTCCGATCCCTTACACTTTTCTTACTGATTCTGAGTCATATTCGTCGGCATCGAGACTTTGTCGGATCCTGACGGTGAACATGAGAGTAAACGGCGAAGCGGTGAAAAGAACTCTAGCATAGCAGAGAAGACAGTTTGCGTGGGAACGAAGCCAAGCATCGATGCAATCAATATGGAAGGTGTGTGAGCAAAGAGGTAAGGTTTGAACGTAATCATGGTCTTCGAATTCGAAGAGGCAAAGGGCGCAGTCGTGACATGAAGATGAATGGCGAGTGGAGGTGTTATTGAGACCACCGGCATATAGGGTGGCATAAAAGAGAAATGGATAATTTTGGTGACGGAGTCATCGAGACCATAAGGGGTTTCGTGATGGGGGTAAAATTTTGATAGCAGTGGTGGTAATGGTGATGGCGACAGTGATGGTAGTAGTGGGGGATAAGAGTGGTGGTAGGGTTTGGGATTGAAGGAGTGGTGGTGTGGAATAAAATTAGAAATTGGAGTTAGGTTATATTAGGGGCTAGTTTGATAATTTTATTTAATTTTTCAGGATTTAGATAATTTTGTCTACAAAAGCTCATCTTTAATAGGTATAACTTTAATTTCCATCTTACATAAATGAAAATGTCAACATCTAAATCTTTTATAGTTAAAAATGACTATTTATTCTATTTAAATAATTATTTAAATAATTAGGTGCAGATTATACAAGCTTTAAATGAATCGGGTCATTTGGCCCAAATTCCAGGCAATATACCTACAGATAAAAAAAAAAAAAAAGAGATTTAGATAAATAAATTTTTTTTCTTTTCTTTCAAGAAATAAAGAATTTTTTTAAAGATTTAACTTGTGTTCTAATAGTACATTTTAAAAGTATAATAATAAAAACTTTAAAATGTTTTTGATGTATTTAATACATTAAAAACGTAAAATAAAAAATTAATTTTTACAATAATTTTTATAAAATATTTTTTTATGTTATGTATAATTTATCGGCACAAGTTAACAAAAAAATTTTTTTAATTCTTTTTAGAAAAAAATCCTTATGTAAATTAAAGCCTAATTTTAAAAGAAATTAAAGAAAACTAAAACTATTGTTATATTGCCTAATAATTTTTTCCTTTGTTGTACTTACATCATACCCCCAAAATGTGCATATAATATTATACAAAGACTCTAAATTCTTATAAAATTATTATAAATTTACACCTCATATTTATTATAGAGGAATGTTAGGGGCCAGCAACTTTTGTAATTTGTAACCATCAAATAGCCATCAAGATGGTTTTAATGGTGTGAGATTAGTGTGAGATTTTATCTAATGACTCACTTTTCTTTGCTGGTTACATGCTGGCCAGAATTCAACAAAGTTGCTGGCCCCTAGACTTTTCTTTTATTATATTCTACAATACGCTTATTATTTACTTATATTCACAACAAACGGCTACAAATTTATATTGTTAACCTTAGGTTAATTTTTTTTATTGCTATGTTGCGTGTGCATTAAAATAATTTTCTTCCACATCTTAACTCACTCCAAGACCAAAACCGTTCCAAATAATAAACACACATGCACAACAATCAAAATAGTGTGACCATGGTTTCGTCCATTTAATTTACAGAGAACTATATATCACCCATATGTTTCTTCAATCACTTCTACTCAAACGATAATTTAATTCAACTCAATTTTGCTGAGCATGCTCATATAAAATCGCGTACATATGCACACGGATCGGATCGGATATAGTCTATAATTCTATTCGATTTGTATTTATTAGATTGGATATTGGGTATATTCGCATAATTAAAAAAAAAAATTATTTTAAGACTCTATTTAGTTATTTTTACAAAAAAATGTCTAGAAAATCCACTTTTTATTTATTTAAGTTTATTTACTCTTAAAATATTATCAATAAAAATTTTTTTGAATAACAAAAAAAATAATAACACAAAATCTAAGTTTAATTATTCTAAGTTGAAGTACAGCATAAAAAATTAAAAACAAGATATCATAAAACTAATAAAACAATACACTAAAATTCATATCACATTAGAGTTTACTTTCTTAAATTATGCTATTTATAAGAAACATGCGGATCTGCGGATCGAATCTGTGGATTGAATAACTGCCAAATCCGCAATCCAATCTTACCATAGTGCAGATCCGATCCGATATATAGCTCTGCGGATTGGATAATATCCGCAAAACTCGAATCGGATGCGGATAATTACCGCGAATATGCGGATATTATCCGATCTATGTATAGCCCTAAAATCGCGAGTAGAAAACTGAATTTTCATATTTGGATCTATGACTTGGGAATTGATAATACAAAAGGGTAAAGTATATTTTTTGTCTTTAAAGTTTTAAAAATAAAAAATGTTATTCGTATATTAAAATTAATTACTAATGTATTTATGTATAAATACATGTGTAGTTCAATTTATTTTCAATGTGTATTTATATTCCTCTATAATTATGGCTGATTTTAGTATACGCTTAACATAGTCGTCGTTTAAAAATATTTTTAAGTTTTATTTTATTTTAATTTTTGTTCCAAAAATTTTTGAATTGCATCAAATATATCCCTAACTGCTAATTTTTTAAAAAAAAAAGGACCAATACAACAACAATTTCATAAAAATAATTTTTAACATTAGTAAACCACACATAATTGTCATAGTTTATTACTGAATTGGCCCTAAATTTTTTAAAAATTTAACTGTCAAAAGTATATTCAATGTAAATTAAAATCTTTAAGGACAAAATTAAAACAAAATAAAATATATACTTTACCTTGATACAAATTATGAAATTAATAATTTCTGTAAAAATATATTATTTTATGTTAAAGTTTCTGATCGATAACTTTAATATAAATAATTTTTTACTACCATTTTTTTTTGTCTTGTTTAATAGTATACAAATAAGTATAAAATAAGATTATGTGAAATTTGAATACAAAAAATTTGTTTCCTGCTTTAATTTGGATTGCACCAAAGTTAATACCGTGGCATTTAGACTTAATGGTAAGTTGGTAACTGTTTTAAAATTAATTATTTTAATGTCATTTTTCGGAAGTATAATACTATTATGCTATTTTTTGTACAAAAATAAAAAAAAAATGTTACTTTGCAAGATCTTTTTATGTTTTGTACGGATATCTGAATTGGGTTGGATATTTTTTAAAGGTCTTAAACTTCTCACAAAATATACATGAACACTTGAATTAGTATAAAAATGTAGTATATATAAGTTTTTTTTTTTTTTTAAATTAATGCCAATTGATGAGTATAAATTTTCAGAGAACAGTGTTTTAATTTAATTTGTTTAACATTTATCTTCCCCGTAATGGGTACGATTTTTTTTTTTTTTCGGTTGCAACCAATGAATCATAAGAGAACAAATTAGGGACAGATCAGAAGTGTTCTTTTCATCTTTTGTCATATTGAATATTGCTAGAAGGGAATCAGTGAGAAAGAATCTTAGTATAATTATTAGCAAATAACTTGAACTCCTTTTTTTTTTTTTATCTCGTTGCCTTTGGTAACCAGAAAATGATAATATAATAAAAAATATAATGATAAAAATTTAATAATGATAATAATAAAATACAAAAATAAATTATATTTTTGTGTTTTTTTATCAAAAAAAATATAAAATAAGTTTAATTATTTTGTTAATTCTTATAATTATATCAAATTTATAATTATGTCTTTATATATACTTTTTTCTTTTCAATTAAATTCTTATACTGTCTTTAATTTTATAATTAGATCCTTTTTAGTATAAAAAGAAATTAGAATTAACAGGAAATTTTTTTTGTAAGCCGAATGAATTTATAATTAAAAATTTAATTAGATTTTTTACCGCTAGTATTTTCGGAAAAATATTCTATTATTTTTAACGTTTTTTATATGAAAATGACATAATTACAAAATTAAAAATAATATAAAAATCTAAATAAAAAAAGTATAAAGACCTAATTAAAAATTTGATAAAATTATAAAAAACAAATTAATTAAACTTATAAAATACACTAATTTAATATTTCATAACACAATATTACTAAACATAATTTTATATATATATATATATATATATTTAATATCGTATTTTTAAAATCAAACACAATCTAAAATATTATATTTTCCAAGGAATCAATTCCCTCGGGCTTTATTCTACAGGTTTGCCAATATGGCAATTTTTTATTGATGTTCTTTTTTATTTATTTTAATGAATAAAATAATATAACATATATATCTAATATCTTGATTAATTTAATTTTCAAGTCAATTAAAATTGTATTATGTGTACATTATCATAAAGTGACATTATTAATTTTTGGAACCAACATATCCACTCTTGGTAAATTTAGTTCACGATGTTATATTGAGATTTGAATCTTTGAAACTGATAAGCTTATTATATCATCAAATTTTCTTTATTATATTTTTTGAGTGCTGACTTATATTTTTCTTTTGATAGCCAGTGATGACTTATATAAAACAACTTGCAGTAGTCAATTGACATGTGACACCGAATAAGTGTTTAATTTAATGAAACAAACCTTATTAACTTACTTCTCAATTATTCTTAATATATAGTTTTTTACTTTAGGTTAAATTATTATGTTAATTCTTATAGTTTTTTAATTTATAATTAGATTTTTATATTTTAAAAATTTTTAGTTAGATGGCTATATCATTTTTAAGTTTGTAATTAGATTTTTTTTAACAGTAAATGTTACACAAATATTTTCATCCATCGCACGTTATTAATGAATATGTCTAAGCATAGTCCATTAAGTTAAAGAATTTTGTAACGGCAAAAATTTGATTATAAATTTAAAATTGGTGTACGAACTCAACTAAAAATTTTTAAAATATAAAAACTTAAATATAAATTTGATAAAATTATAGAAACTAATAAAATAATTTAATTTTTATTTTATAATATTATATGGTCTTGTGCTTCTGTAATATTATATATAATTATTTACGGATCTTCTCTTATTAATTAACTTAAATTTAAAAGAAAAATTAATGACATAATATCAAAAATTTTATAATCAAAAGGTTTAGTTAATTTATTGATTTTGTACTCTAATAAATTAAAATTTCTCCATCAATAATTCATGAGTTCAAAGTATATATATTAAAAAAGATAAAGTTTAAAAAAAACCCTCATTTTTCTCACATAAATTAGCCATACCTATATAAATATGGTCAAAAATAGTTTTTTTGAACCATTAGCATTCTTTATATTTTTATATAATTTTATTAAACTTTATCTTTGTTTTGATATATACTTGTGATTCCTTTCCCTTCTCTAACCTTTTAGATCTATCTCTTCATTTATATATTTTTACCTAATAATTTAACATTTAAAAAAATATAATATAATATCAAAATTTTTAACTAATAACAAAAAAAAATTTAAATTTTAATTCTTACTATACTTCATTGTTCTTCTTAATAAGAATATTCCCATACCTTGATTGTTGGTATTTTTGTTATTCAAAATCATATAATGATTTTATTGTTTAATTTTGATAATTAATATAATATAAGATCTAATAGCTCAGCTTTATTTATTATATTGGTAATGTTAAAAAAATAATAAAAATTTAATTTAAAATGATCTTATTTAATATTTATTAATTCTAATAATAAAAATAAATTTAAATTATTTTTTATTAATTTTTTTGGTTATCAAACATTTTGATTACCATAAATAGGGTTGGGTGGTATAGGAGGAAAATTGCATCTAGTAGACAAAGTAGAAACACAAAAATGAGAACTTGTTCACACATGGTTCTTGCACCAAAGTGTTCCATTCATCCCAAACGACCTTTCATCTTCTCACATGGCTTTGATCACTCCACTGCTGCTGGATTCTCCACCATATTCAACGTAAACTCTCTCTCTCTCTCTCTCTCTCTCTCTCTCTCTCTCTCTAATTTTCTGCCAGTCCTGAGTAAATTAGTATTTTCCACACATATTATTTTTATTTGAACGAGTAACATCTTCTCACATGACTTCTTCTCCTTGTTCATTACTTCACACTCAGCCAATGTTAAGATCTTTGCAACAAATTACATTGCAAATCGATGCTTCCAAAGCCATGAAAAGCATCACAACAAAATTCCTTGATGCTGTTGTGGATTCAGTTTTCCAGTTTGTTGATTTGCCACGCCTTCCATCTCAGGTTCCTAATATATACACTCATACAGTGGTTTTTGATGTACCACCCACTGTATTGACCTGGTTTGGTAAAATTTTACTTTTAAATCTTGTTACAGAGCTAATGGAGTATTTGTATAATGTGTATAATTAGCTGTTTATTTGGCTTAATATAAATTAAAAAATGAACATTCAAGATAAAATACTACTCATTTCTCAAATACAATACATCCATACTATTCAGAATAACCATGTGGGTACCAAAGATAATAAACATATGATATTCTACTGAATTGAACATTTCTAAACCCCATTATACACATTGTACATATACTCTATTGGCTAGCTATACTTTCTCTTTACTTTTTTATCATCAATAGTTAGGTTATCAAAATTGGTTTTTGAATGAGTGAGTTTTATGATGCCTTTGTTATTATGTTTAAATTGTCTAACTTACCTTTTAAAGTAAAAAATAAAATATTTAAAATAAAAAAATAAATCATATAAAATTTATTAAATATTATTTGTTTACTCTTTTTAATAACTTAGGTACAATGTGATAGGCACCATAGCATTCACATTTTGAATGATAATTTTTTAAAAATTGTCCAGTCAAGTAAGTTCTGATTTTAAGCTATAGTTCAAACTCTACTTGTTAACCCATCAATAAATTGATTTTATAGATTTATTATGAGATGAATTTGAGTCTAAATTTAACTCATATATTAAATGAGTAAAGTTTGATTTATTAATTTGTAAGCTAACTCAATTATATACAATTATAACATTTATATTTGTGGAATATATGAGAGTGTATTTTTATTTTTGTCATATCTAAATGGTAACATCTTTATTTATTATATTATTAGTTGAATGAATAATAACTTTAATTAAATTATTTATGATAGAAAAAATAATATATCTATATATTAATATTTTGATATAAAATTTTATAATAATTTTTTATATATGATTTTGATAAAAGACATAAACTATATAATTACTAGATAGACAATATATAATTGATAAGATATTTTTTGTAGTAAGTTATAATTTATTTATATTAAATTATAGATTATATCATGTTATTTTAGTTAATTGGTAAATTTTTGGTGGGTCGAGTTTAAAATCCATAAATATGTTTATTGTTAAGAGCAATGTTAGGGGCAGCAATTTTAGTAATTGGTAGCCATTAAATAGTCATCAATGATGATTTAATGGTGTAAGGTTGGTGTGAGATTTCATCCAATGACTCACCTTCCTCTGTTGGTTACATGCTGGCCAAAATTTAACAAAACTGCTGGCCCCTAGACTTTTTTTATTGTTAATGAGTCAATTACGAATTGAGCTCAATATTCGTGACTAAAACTTGAACTTGGTATGACTATACGTTTAGCTCACTTTAATTTAACTTTAATTGTAACCTCTATATTCAGTAAATTATCTTTTAATAAATACAAAAAAAATATATGATTATATTTAAAAAATAGCTTTTAAAATTTTAAATAACCACAATAAACATAAGTAGAGAGATTTTTTTTTATCTTGAATGGAATTTGGCAGCAATAATTAAGTAAGTAACCATAAATTTAAATATTTGTTAATATATGATGTCATATTATACTTTTTAATATTAATAAATATAAATTAACTTTAAAGAAATTTTTTTTTAAATTTATATGTTTTCAAAAATATTTCTAAAATTTTCAAAACTACAAATATATGCAAATAATTTTTTTATTTACAAAATACAAAATAAAGTACTTGTGGTTATGTTTTTTAAAAAATACAAACATCTATTAAAATACTTTTCTAAAAGCCTAATGCATATACAATCTACTTATTTCCATTCGATGACTAAGTAATGGTTTCATAAGATACTTTGGAGAGGGACAAAATATAAAATGAATAGAACACATTTCTATATATGTATGTTATAAGAATATAGTAAATTAATAATTAATAGTAATTTACTTGCAGAGTAACTTTGCTCCGGTAGAGGAGATAGGAGAGCCCATACTTATCACTGATATTGAAGGTGAAATACCAAAGGGATTTCCAGAAGGTGTCTACATTAGAAATGGTATATATAATAGTATAATACCCTGTGTCTTTAATAATTTAAGCTTTTTATGATATAATTTTCTTATTATATATTAAATATAAATCCGAAGAGAAATTGAAATGGAAAATAAATGTTAGTGCGAAAAAAATGAAAATAATTGTTCATACTTTGAGTATTTATCCATTCTGTTAGGTACCAGACAAATAACACAGCAAAATATAAAGATAAAAGAATTAAAAATTTGTATAAAATATGAAAATAATTGAATAACTTTCTTTGAGAATTATAATTTTTCTCTATCACAAGGAGATTACAATAACACTTTTTCTTGACAAAAGAACACACTTCTCTCTACATATATAGGAGAAAATTACTCAAAGAAATATTATGTTATTCTATCTGGATGACTTGATTGAAATGAATTAAAGAAAAACTCAATTTATAGGTGAGTCTCTTCAATATGAACAATTCGTCAATTAGAGAGGTATATAATTATTCTCTTTTTCAACCGTTAAAACTCTAAGGTTATAAACTAGGATTGTTTATTATCTTTCATTTTATTTAATTATTATTTATTTATTTATTTTCTAAAATTAGCTTTACTAATTTTCACAATCTCACTCTTAAAGCTAATTTTGATAAATTTTCAAAATTCATATTGCTCATGTATTCGATAGGCCATATAAGGATCTACACCATTCAAATTTTTCAGTGTTGATTGGTTTTATCATGGCATCTGCTAGGTTATCTTTAGCGTGAATTTTCTGCATATCAACACTTCCTTTCTCTACTACTTTCCGAACAAAGTAATATTGTACTCCAATGTGTTTTGTTCTTGAATGAAAGGCATGATTCCTTGCAATGTGCAAGGCACCCTGACTGTCACAATACACAAGAATCTTCTATTGTTTGTGCCCGAGTTCCTCCATCAACCTTTAGATCCAAATAGCTTCCTTACATGCTTGTGTAGTTATCATATATTTAGCTTCTATAGTAGATAAAGCTGCAACAGTTTGTAATTTAGATGGCCAGCTCACAGCTCCTCCTGCAAGCGTAAACACATAGTCTGTAGTAGATTTTCGTTTATCAAGATCACCTGGAAAGTCTAAATCGACATATCCATTGACAATGAATTCCGATCCTCCAAAACATAATGCAACATCCGAGGTCCCTTTGATGTATCTTAGGATCCTCTTAACAACATTCCAATGCTCTTTACCCGGATCTGCCATAAATCGACTTACCACCACAACTGCTTGAGAAATATCTAGCCTTGTACAAATCATGGCATACATAAGGCTTCCCACCGCTGATGCATACGGTACTCGAAATATTTTCATCCTCTCTACTTCACTACTAGGGCACATACTTGAGGATAATTTGAAATTCATAGGAAGTAGGGTTGAAATTGGTTTACATTCTTGCATATTGAAGCGTTGCAGATCTTCTTCAAATAATTCTTTTGTGATAGCCAAATATTCCTATCCCTTTTGTCTCGGTAGATTTGCATCCCTAAAATCATGTTTGCTGGTCCCAAGTCTTTCATATCAAACTCCCTAACTGACTGTGCCTTCAATTCTTGGATTTGATCTTTGTTGGGACCTACTACCAACATGTCATCCACATACAACAGCAGAATGATGAAATCATTATCACCAGACCTCTTGTAATAGGTACAATGATCTAAACTAAGTCTGTTGTATCCAAGGCTAATAATGAAAGAATCAAATCTCTTGTACCAACACCTTAGCGCCTACTTTAGACCGTACAGAGATTTAGTTAACCTGCAAACCAAGTTTTATTTTCCTTGTTCTTCAAAATCTTCTAGTTGGAGCATATATATCTCTTCTTCAAGTTCTCCATGAAGAAAAGCAGTCTTTACATCTAATTGCTCTAAATGCAAATCAAATACAGTACACATATCCAAAACTATTCTAATAGTAGTTAGTTTCACCACTAGAGAAAATATTTCATTGAAGTCAACACCTTCTTACTGAGCATATCCCTTGACAACCAATCTTGCATGATATCGTTCCACCTGATCACACTATCTCGTTTGATCTTGTAAACCCATTTGTTACTAATAGCTTTTCGACCTGCTGGAAGTTCAACAAGTTTCCAGGTATGGTTCCTATGTAATGCCTCAATTTCTTCTTGCATTGCTGTCATCCACATAGAAGCGTATGGATTGCGCATAGCTTCCATAAAAGTTGTTGGCTCTCCATCTTCTGTCAAAAGACAATATGTATCATGGTTTGTCAAAACATAATTTGAGTGCCATGATGGTGTTCTTCTTTGTCGAGTGGATTGATGAACTTCTATGTCATTGGCCTTTGCTTCTTGTTTTTCGTGCTGTAGATCTGCTTCAGAAAAATCACCTTCTCTGTATTTTTCATCTATTTGAATAGTAGTTATTTCTTCAATAGTGATGTCATTTTCTTGTTCTCTTTGCAATTCATCTTTTGCAAATACCACATCTCTACTGACAACTATCTTGTGAGCAGTGAGATCCCACAGGCAATACCCCTTAACTCCGTCAGCATAACCCAAGAATATATATTTTCTAGGCTTTGGGTCCAGCTTTATTCTTTCTTGGAAATTGTACATCACGTACACAGGACAACCAAATATATGTAAAGAAGAATAATTAGGTGGCTTAACTTGCCATATCTCCATTGGTGTCTTCAACCCAATTGCAGTTGATGGTGACCAATTTATCACATAACAGGCAGTTTTAACAGCTTCTGTCCAAAAAGACTTGGCTAAACCTGCAGTTTACTACATAGCTCGTGCTCTTTCTAGGAGAGTCCTATTCATTTGCTCTACTACACCATTTTGTTGAGGCGTATATGCAACTGTGAATTGTCGTTGAATACCTACTTGCTTGCAAAATGTTAGAAAATCACCATTGACATATTCTCCTCCATTATCTGTCCTTAAACACTTGATCTTCTTTTTGAATTCAAGTTCTAACTTTGCTTTGAACTCTTTAAATATCGCAAATACGTCTGACTTCTTCTTGATCGGGTATACCCATAGCCTCCTAGAGTAATTATCAATAAATGATACAAAATATTTTGCTCTTCCTAGGGACATCTCCGGTAATTCCCACACATCAGAATGAATTAAATCCAATATGCGTTTACTCCGAGTAGTTGATCTACCAAACTTCAATCTATGTTGCTTGCTTGTAACGCAGTACTTACAAAATGGTAAGTTTATCGATTTGAGTCTGGGAATGAGATTACGTTCTACAAGAATCTTCAAGCCTCGTTTTGACATGTGGCCCAGTTTGCAATGCCATATCATCGACGTTTCTTCTTGGCTTACTGAAGCAACTGATGCCTCTGCCTCTTGCAAAGTATCTCTCACAAGCATGTATAGATTTGCTGCAATCTTTTCTGCTTTTATTACTACAAGAGCTCCTTTAACAACTTTCAAGATCCCACCTTCAGTATGGGTCTTGCAACCAAGTTCATCCAATTGTCCAATCGACAAAAAATTATTCTTCAAGCCTTTCACGTGTCTTACCCCTTGAAATGAACGAATAGAACCATCAACATTTTTATTTTGACAGTACCCATCCCAATAATTTCTAAGGCATGATCGTTTCCCATAAACACCGATCCTTCCAAGACAGGTTCATATGTACAAAACCAATCACGATGAGGAGTCATGTGCTAGGTTGCTCCTGAATCAACAATCTAAACATCAGTGAGTTGTTTGCTACCTTTAGAACCAATTGTTACTTCGCCATACAGGATTTCTCCATCATCAGATATGCTCGTAACATATCCTTGAGAACTTGATCCTTCTGGAACCTTCTCTATGCTCTTCTTATTCCAACAATCTTTCTTGAAGTGCCATCTCTTACAACAATTGTAGCATTTGACCTGCTTCTTACTTTATGAGTTTGGTCTACTTTAACTCCCACTGGAACCATGCTCCATTGATCTCCCTCTTATCATCAACAAAGCCTCTGCTTATTTTGAGTTCTCTAATCTATCTTCCTTATTCTTGTGCCTAGATTCTTCTTCTAGAACCGGCAACCATGTCATCAAAAGAAAGATAATTAGTCAAAACATTATTAGTTAAGTTAATGATAAGTTGATCATATGAATCTGGTAGACTTTAAAGTAAGAGCTCTGCACGTTCATTTTCTACTATGGTATATTCCAACGATGAGAGTTGGAAAAATAGCGTATTTAGATTGTTGATGTGATCTGTTGTCGATGTGGACTCACTCATTCAAAGAGAATAAAGTCTTCTCTTCAAGAATATATTGTTGTGAAGTGACTTGACTTCATATAATTTGGTGAGAGCATCCCAAATTTCCTTTGCTGTCTTTTTTTCTGCTACACTTGATAAAACTGAGTCAGCTAGTGCCAAGTGTAAGTTTGTAACAACATTGTTATCCATCTCCTTCCATTTTTCATCTGTAATTCCAATGGGTCTACTTTCAATTGCTGCCACGCAATTGTCTTTTCTCATAATGGCTTTTATCTTCAATTTTCATACGGAAAAATTACTCCCACTAAATTTTGGAATTTCATACTTTGCTGCCATTTTTTTAGACGGTAACTCGCAGCAAAAAAATAGATATATTAATCAACAACCTTTGGCTCTGATACCACTGTTAGGTACCAGACAAATGACACAGCAAAATATAGAGATAAAAAATTAGAAATTTGTATAAAATATAGAAATAATTGAATAACTTTCTTTGAGAATTACAACTTGTCTCTATCACAAAGAGACTACAATAACACTCTCATTTGACAAAAGGAGAACACACTTCTCTCTACATATATAGGAGAAAACTATTTAGAAATATTATGTTATTCTATCTAGATGACTTGATTGAAAAGAATTAAAGAAAAACTCAATTTATTTGTGAGTCTCTTCAATATGAACTATCCGTCAATTAAAGGTATATAATTCTTTTCTTTTTCAACCATTAAAATTCTAAGATTATAAACTAGGATTGTTTATTACCTTTCATTTTATTTAATTATTGTTTATTTATTTATTTTCTAAAATTGGCTTTACTAATTTTCACACATTTTAGTCTTAAAAAAATTTTGGATCAAACACTTTAGTCTCCAACTAAAATTAATTATTCGATTGGTCCCTAACAATTAACTCCGTCATTCAATTAGGTCCTTTACTCTGTCAACTCTAACGGAGGACAAAATAGTCCCTGACAACTCTAACAGGGGGCAAAATGGTCCATGACTCCTTCAGTTCGGAAACGACACTATTCTCTCCTAATTTCCATCATATATCGCATAACCCTAACAACCTAACACTACAACTTTAAGCTATACAATGCACATTCTGCAACTTCAATGTTCACAAAAAGAAAAATTATCAACTTGTTTTCAACCAATTCATACTCAGAAAACTAATGACTATGTCTTTTAAGTACTTGTCGTCTTCGATGGATCCTATGAATTTAGATAGCAAGTCCGATTTGTTTAAACCCGTCATCGTCGCTGCCATCTCCCTCCTCTTCTACCCTATCATCTCCATGGCCACATTGTCCACTACTCTGATTGCTTCCTTCAGCTTCTTCTCCGAACCAATATTCAGTAATCACTTCAGTTTTCATATGAATGGTGACGGTGGCATTGCTCACTGTATTGATAGCTTGGATGCGAGATCGAAACTGTCTGTCAATTTGGACTTCAGGAGAGAAAGAATGAAGCACTCGAGGTCCAATCCAAATGATAATTTGTATATGGTGTCGAAGGAGAATCTTCTGATGATGTCCTAATGTCCAACAATCTATATTACTTGTCAAAGAGTGGAGAAAAGCGTGTCATTGGGGTAGTTGTGGAACTTGATCTTGAGGATATGGTGGATGTTGTCGAGGTTGGAGGTGATGCTGTTATCAAAGACGTGGAGGTAGATGCTTCTGGCGAGTGAAGTGCGGAAAAGGTGGGTGTACTAGTCACAGAGATTTGGGAAGTGTGTGGTCCATAACATATTGAGGTGGGTACAACACGCGTGGCAGTTATACCATGGCTTGATCTTGGAGTTGAAGAGGAGGAAGGAGAAGAAGACTGTGAAGGTGAAAAATGAGAGTATAAATGTTAGGGTTAAGCAAGATATGATGAAAATTAGAGGAGAACGGTGTCGTTTCCGAATAGAGGGGTTAGGGACCATTTTGTCCCCTGTTAAAGTTGTCAGGGACCATTTTGTTCTCTGTTAAAATTGACGGAGCAAAGGACTTAAATGACTGACGGATCGAAGTTAATTGTTAAGGACCAATCGAATAATTAATTTTAATTAGAGACTAAAATGTCAGTTCCAAAATTTTTTAGGGACCAAAATAGATAAATACTCATACTTTTTATTGATTACCAGCAACTTGCATTGTTTTTCTTTTAAATTGTTAATTTAGCGGCAGAATGATATATGTAGATTCCTGTGTAAGAATTAAACCAACTTCAATTATGAAATAATTTAGAGCTTAACTGAAAAAAGGATAAATCTAAAAACAATGAAAAATAATTAGTAAAATTAGCCAGATTTAATTAATTTTAATTTGGATGTGCAATTTTTATATTTTATTTGACTTTGCAAGTTTACTTTATTTATATGTATGAAAAATGTCAAGTGACTAACACTTTTTTTTATTTTTGTCTTGAATATAAATTAAATTAATTAATTTTTTTATTAAAAAGAATAATTTATCTAAATAAATTAAGATTTATATTTACACAAATATAACAATTTGTAACTCATTACATGCCTGTCCTATTTCATTTTTATATAAATCGTGGCTGTTAACTACGATTTATCATTTGGCCATAAACTGCGGGACTCCTACTGCAGTTTATGAAAAGAAGCATTTGTACATAAACTGCGGGACCCTTATTGCGGTTTATGAAGGTTATAAGCTCTCTATATATGAATTGAGAGTAATTGTCAAGGAGAAAGTCATTTTCACAATGCCTAGTGAGGAGGATAGTTTCTTAGCACTAGTGTATTGCTATGAAAACATTCACAAAAGCAAAAGAGAGGGTGTGAAGTTTACTGACAAAGAATTTTTCAGTGTATTTATTCGTTCATCGAAAACCTTGTCAGATCTAAAAACTACTATATTGCAAAAGCTTGGGGTATTTGGGACCAAATGGGTAAAGAAGTTATTTTATAAGATACCTATTGTAGTTGTGTCAGCCAGTGTGAAGTATGATATTTTATGATAAGGTTTGATGAAGATCTACAGGTTCTGTTTCATTGCCGAAGAAGTTTTTCGAAAGTCAGAATACATGAGTTGTATAAGAAGTCAGAGGATGGTGTCGACAGTTTTGGGACATCAGCTCCAAATCCTCAGTCAACTGGCTTGGGAGTGCCTCTAGTTCGATGCCGTGGTTGCAGAAGCTTGTCCGATCATTGCATCTCTATCCGTTGCAGTTGATTTGAACCGTACAAATGAAGATGGTTATGTAACATTGGAGAACCGTTCGTTCCATCAACTGGCAGTTGAGATGGCTAGTTCTCCTATCATGATTCCTAATTGTGTAGGTGATGGTGAACATGATCTGGTTGAAAATACAATGAGAGATGATGATTTAGACAAAGAGCCTGTCGATATAGTTGGGGACAGTGATGAGGATACAAGGAGAAATCCACGTACATAGCAGGGCCCATCAAGTTCCAGAACACAACATTAAAATAAGCATATATAGCACAAAGCATTAAAATGATACCTGGATGCCAGCAAAAATACAAATGTGTCAAAATCACTCGGTTTTACGTCAGAAACCGTGAGAAAATTCAAGACTGTAGTAGCTAAAGTGGTCTGGCCAAGTTAACCACATTTCTGTTTGTAACTCGACACATGTATTTATACAACAAGGCCAGTGCAGCTGAGGCCCAGCTATACTTTTCCAACTCATCAAGCAGTTTTGCCACAAACGGCAGCCATCGAAGGTGAACCCAGCTCTCATTCTTGTCACTGATGAATAGCTGAGTCAATAGTAACATCATGACATAAGTACGAGCATACCTACACACTGTCTCCTCACTTGCATCGGCAAGGAGCACCCAAAACCTCCCGTGAAACTATGTGAAGTGGATCGTCATTTACTTGACCCTAATCAAATTAAAAAAAAATTAAAAAATTAAACTGGTACTAATCAAATTTTAACAGGTAAATCACTAACATCTTTAAATTCTTTATAAAAATACCAAAATCACAGTTCAAAGTGACATAACATATGAACGGAACAGCAAACAACTAACATATAAAGAAAAAAAAATCTATAAACAACTAACCTCTTCGTTGATATTTCCAGTCACATGAACAACACCGTTCAATCGGTACAAACGATTTTGTTCTTTTATGACCCCAACCCGCCAAAGTATCGATGCCAAGTGATTCTCTCCCAAATCCTCTTAAATCCAAAAACTCAAATCTTAGAGAATGCAATCCGTCACTGCTTTATCGCATTTTATGTACAAATGCTGATCTTCAAAAATTGCGGTAGGAGTCACGCAATTTATATCTAAATGCTGCTCCTCATAAACTACAGTAAAGGTCTCGTGATTTATGACCAAATGATAAATCGTAATTAGTAGATTTACATAAAATTAAAACAGGGCACGCATGCATGTAATGAGATTGAGATTGTTGTATTTGCATAAATATGCATTCCAATTGTGTTATTTAGATAAATTGTCCTATTAAAAACATTGGTTCTTAATATTTTGTTCTGGCAAACTATAATAAAAAATAAATCATAAAAAAATATTTTAATAAGTTGTAATAATTTTATACTTAGAGAGCTAAATTATTCTTAGTTTTTTTTTTTGGTAAAAATCATTTTAAACCGGAACCACTAATGTTTGTATAAAAATTTAAAATCATCTCTAACTTTTCTTTTTTAAATTTAGTTTTCTCCTTAACATTTTAAAAGCTACATACAGCGTCCTTCCATCTAAATAATAATAAACAGAAAATGTAAAAATTCCATTGTTTTATATTACAAAGTGCCCCTCGTAATATATCTATGTTTATGATATATATGCCAAAAATTTTCTTTATTTCTCTAGTGTTCATGCATGTATATGTATGTAATTTAGGATCAAACCCACTGTTTGGAGGGTTGAAATCAACAAAGTCAATTTTGGGGAGTTCAGATAGTGCTTGGGTGGAAGGAGAAGGAATGCTTCATGCTTTGTATTTCAAAAAGCAAATTGATGAAAATGATGGGAATTACACTCTTGTGTACAACAACAAACATGTTGAAACTTCATCATATAGGCTTGAGAAACAAAGTACTAAGCCTTTGTTTCTTCCTGCTGTCAAAGGAGATTCACTTGCTGTTCTATCTTCTCTCATGCTAAACAAGGTCAACATTTTATTCATTTATACATTTTAGTTTTGAGGAGTACTAGGGGGACAGCAATTTTTGTGATTTGTAGCCATCAAATAGTCATCAATGATGATTTCAATGGTGTGAGATTGGTGTGAGATTTCATCCAATGACTCACTTTTCTTTGCTAGTTACATGCTGGCCAGAATTTAATAAAGTTGCTGGCCTCCTAGACTTTTCTTATAGTTTTATTAGAAAATTAAAGGTTTCTTTTTAATTGACAATCAATCAACAAAATAACAAAACTTTAAAAAAAATAAATAAATAAACACCCAAATTTGTCTCCAAAAAATTTTAATTCAAACATTTTGATTCTCAGCAAATTTTTAATACTTTAGAGATTCTCAAGACAAATTAATCTCTTTGTAAGAAAGATTAATTTATCTTATAAAAATTTAAAAATTTAATTACCTATAATAAAATTTGTTAAGACTTATTTATTTAATAAGTATACTAAAAATTTTATTAAAAATAATAGAAACCAATTTGTCAAATAGGTATAATTTCAGGAATTTTCATAATAAAAAAATTATTAATGACCAAAATATCTTAGTTGAAATTAGTTATGAATTGAACTAATTTAAGTATATACTTTGAAGAAAATATTTTTTTGGGTAAAGTATTATTTTAGTTTTTAATGTTTGGGTTAAATTATTCTAATTTGATCTCTAATGTTTTAAACGTCTTATTTTTGTTCGAAAAAGTTTTAAACAGGTTTAATGTAGTACTACCATTAAATTTAACACTAATAGTTAATGGAATAAATGACATGGACGTTAATAACGTTATTAATTAAGTCATATCTTCTTTTATATGGTAAAAAATATAACCAAACATTCTTATAACACTTCTTCTCCTCAATTTTTTTTGGTACAAAATTTTGAATCCTAACAATCAATTATCAACGCGCTTCAAAATTAAAGGAAAAACTTTTATATTAGTGATCGTTGGTGGATTAATTTTATTTACATACTGAAATCGAATGCTATTGGCTCTTTAATATGTGAATTATTTGTGTTAAATTTAATTGTGAGAAAACATTAAACATATTTAAAACTTTTTTAAAATTAAAATAAGATGTTTGAAAATTTTTAGAATTGAACTAAGACATTTAAAATATTAGAGACCAAATTAAAATTCGATCCAAATAGTTAAGATAAAAATAATACTTTATCCTATTTTCTTTTGTGACTATAAGAACTAGGTGTGACAAATCTATTTTAAGCCAAATAACATCTGAAGTCCCATCCGACATGAGTCATCAACATTTTGGTGTGTTGTGTGTATTAATTCACATGCAGTTGAGATTTGGAGAAAACTATAAATATTATAGCAACACCAATGTGATTGAGCATTCAGGAAAGTTCTATTCAGTTACTGAAAGTCACCTTCCTTTTGAGATTGATATTTTCACATTAAATACTTTGAATCAATGGGATTTCAATGGAGTATGGAATCGTCCTTTTGGCAGCCACCCTAAGGTATATATTATATATTATGTACATTATTCAATAGTTAATAATTAAAAAGAAATATGATATAAATTATTGAAATTTACACGAATAAAAAAATTAAAATATAACCTTACTTGATTTTTGAATGATTATATATTCTGTTAATTATTTTTAGAGAAAAAGACAAATAAATTCTTAACTTTTTAATTTGAAGACAAATTTATTCCTTAAAATTAAAAATAAAATTATCCCTCACCTTACAAAATGCGCGACATTAAGATCATTCTGTGCATAGTAATTGCCTAATCAAAACGTCACGGAGTGAGCTGATGTGTCGTCCATATATCCGTTACAGTGCTTACGTAGTCCGTTGTAAAAAAATTTGAGGACAGATAAGCAGATTTCAAAATGACACCGTAACGGATATATGGACGACACATCAGCTCACTTCGTTACGTTTTGATTAGGCAATTGTATGAAAGGATCTAAATGTCACGCATTTTATAAGGTGAAAGATGATTTTATATTTTTCAATTTCAAGAGACAAATTTATCTTCGAATTAAAACGTTAAAAACTTATTTATCCTTTTCTCTTATTTTTAATATTAAATACTAATTTGCATATTTTTCTTTCATTAGTTATAAATGTTTATTACTCTAACTTGATACACTATATGTATATAGACACATATATTGTACTTAATTTTTCTTTTACCTGTTCTTTTCCTGTTGTTGGTTTTTGCAAAATGCATGTTAATATACAGAAAGTTCTAGATACCGGAGAGCTGGTTATCTTTGGAGTAGAGGCAACCAAACCTTTTCTTGAAATTGGAATAGTTTCTGGTATGCTTTATTTTACATGCATTATTTACACTCACATTTTCATAGAGATGAGTTTTCCTTTTCTTTAATTTTATTTATTCTGTTATTATTGTCTTCTATGGGTTCTCTCTTACTGTAACATAGATGATGTACTTAACAGAATTCTCAATTAGAAAAAAACCACTAAATTATTTAATCATGACACAAATAATGATACTATTATTGTATCATTTATCCATCATTTTTTTCAAATTATTTATCAATTAGTTGATTGAAGGGGTTTCTGCTGTTTGTTCATTATTTTCAGCTGATGGAAAAGAATTGGTTCATAAAGTGGATATAAAACTAGACAGATGCTGTCTTTGCCATGAGATAGGTATCACACAAAGGTAATAATATTATTCGTTATAAATGTTATCCGCCGCCGCCGCCGCCGACGACGATGACAATAATAATAATTGAAACTGCTACCAGTGAATTCAGAGTTCAGAGAGTGTTGATCTGATTGTATTACCTAGCATTGTGTTGAATGGTGATGTACGTCAATGTATGTATACAAGTTGTTGTGACTTGTTCTCTAAGCTAGACTTCACTAACTGTTTCTAACCACTCTAGTTAACAACTTCTAACTGCCTTATCATATGTACATGCACTTATCACTTATCCTCTTATCATAATCTATCTTTTTTTGTGTATATATATGCAGATACATTGTGATATTGGATTATCCACTCATAATTGACCCAAACAGACTTCTTAGAAGAGGCCAGTGAGTATATTACACATGCACCTCTTTCTAATAAATAATTTTGCGCTTTAAATTTTTGAATTCTTCATATATATGTTGTAGATTGATAGAATATGAGAAGGAGAAATACGCGAGGATTGGGATTATGCCCATATATGGTGATGCAGATTCAATCAAATGGTTTGAGGTCACACCTCATAGTACATTTCATTTTATTAACTCTTTTGAGGAAGGTCACGAGGTAACTTTAATTATATATTTGCATAGCAGTCATATTTGAAAGAAAATTATTTTATATAATTATTTATGAGTAATTATTTAAATTAATCCTGAAATTTTTAAAATTGAATACTTTAGTCTTTCATATTTTAAAATATATAAAACAGTTCTTAACATTTAGTTTTATTAGACAATATCGATTCCCTCCTAAGTCACTAATAATGATGACTGATGTGAAACATTAATTGACACAAGTGACTGCTAAGTAGGGGTGGCAAAGCGGGCTGGCCCGCCCAAATCCGCCCCGCCCCGCCTAGGCTCGTCTCATAAACGGGACGGGCCGGCCCGCCCCGCCAACTAAAATGGGTTCAAAATACTAGTCCGTCCCGCTTTACGGCGGATTGGCGGGTCGATGGGCTAGCCTGTTTGACTTTTTTTTTATGAAAAATAAAATTCATTAAAATTAACTAAAAAATAATAATTAAAAATCAAATACAAATAAAAAATAGTCAAATTTTATAATTATTAATTTTATAATAGTAATCATTCTTTTATTTAATAAAAAAATAAAAAATAAAAATCTTCGGCTCGGCGGACCGGTCCACCTCGCCCCGCCAAAACCCGCCAATTTGGCGGTGCGGGTTTGACGGATTTTTTTAATTGAGCGGGCTCCAAATCCTAACTCGATCCATCTTTTTTAGCGGGTTTAGCAGGTCGGCCCGACGGGTTCAACCTGTTTTGCCACCCCTACTGCTAAGTGTCCACGTGTGCAAGCTGGACAAATTAATCTATAGGATAAAGTACAAAACAATCTTTGAAATTTTTGAAAAATCTTAAAATAGTTCATGAAAAATTTTAAAAATTTTAAAGTGGACCCTTCAAATATTTTTAATCTTTTCAAAAGTCAATATTTTATAATATTTTTATTAATCAAAATAATAAAATATTATTCAAAGTATATATAATAAATAAAGAATAAAAAAATAATAAAATATAAACTAAAAAATAATTTTATTCATTAATACTTAAATGTTATAAATATAATATTATTTAATTATTAACCTATCATTAGTACTTACATTGAAGTGATGTAAAAATTATAATAATAACAGCTAAATCTAAGAGGTCATTGCATTATAAAGATTACGTTTTATATACCTAAATTTCTAAGATATTGAAACTAAATAAATTTAAAAAAATATTTATAAGTGAAAAAACTATTTTTTCTTGATATAATTATTAATTGTAGTAGCACAAAAATAACTTTAACTGCAAATTTATTTTATACAGCATTATAATAATTGAATTCCAAAACTTTCAAAAAATATATAAACAAAATATTTGAATTTGTCAAGACATTTTTTTTTTCAAATATGCAAAGTATTAGGAGTTTCAAATAGCATTGAAATTTTATAAATCATCCACATTGATCCTATAATTGACCAAAATTTACAAATTTGACTTCATAAATGACTTGCATGCATGTTTCAAAGTGTTACTTTTATAAGCATTTGCACAAAATATTTCCAATTATTTATGTGAAAAATTTTATAAATAGAAAATATTCACTAGTTTATTCTCTTTTTCATCATTAAAGAATGATCATAAAATATGGTACTTACAAATTAAATTAATATTTTATATGATAAAAAATAATATGAGTTCATTTAATTATTTATTTTTTTTGAAAAACTTTAAAATTAGTTTATAATTTAAGATTTGAAAATGTAAAGTTTTTTTATATATGACTAATCAAATTTGAGATAAATAAATAAAAAATTTTAGAAATTAAAATTTTTCAATTTAGAAATAATTTTATATAAATAATTCAACTATTTTGAATTTTTTAAAATTTTTTAGGGATTCTTTTGAGATTTTTTATTTTTCGAGAACTGTTTTTTACTTTATTTTTTGGACTGATTTGTTCAGATTAGATCATACTCGCGGACACTTAATGGCCACACATGCGAATCAAAATTTCACGTCAACAATTGCCATTAGTAACTAACAGAAAGAGACTGTATTATCTAATAAAAATAAATATTGGAGATTATTTTATGTATGTTAAAACCCAAAATTAAAGACTAGAATATCCAATTTTAAAAACTTCACGAAATAGTTTAAGTAATTACTCGTTATTTTATTTTGTATCTGGAATGGATACATAATTTTAATTTTGTTAAATAAAGTTTAGCATTTTAATTTTAATTTTTTAATTGAGATAAATTTTGCTTTTATCTAATAACAGAAAAATATGATTTTTTATTTAAATTAAATAATTATATAATTTAGCAATATACATAAAATGGAGAATAATTACTTAAATAAATAACATACTACATCTTGGATATTGTGAGCCCAACGCGAGTATAGGCGTATCTCTTAAGACCTCGGACTATGACGACGCATGGAGAATTTGATATTCAGGATACGTTGTAGGTCGAAAAACGCGTACTAAGCATCCGAAATGCGTTCAAAAACTGATTTTGGTCACAACACTTGAAATCCAGTCAAAACAGGAATTAGAAATTAGGATTACAGTACTCAAGATACGTGCGGATACAATTTCAGATAAATTTTAAAATAGACAAAATTCAAAAATAATTTTAAATTGATATTTTTGAATGAAAATTAATTAAATTGATAAATAAAAATTAAATAAATACTATTTAAATCGTAACAAATTATACTAATTTTAAAAATATTAAAATTAGTAGACAATTAAAATTTGAATCAGTTTTGTGTTAATCCAATTCAACTCCAAATCGATGGCACCTAAAATTAAAATAAAATTAATAACCATTTTTAATAACCACTTCTAATTTCAATCATCTACTATTTTCAATGTGTACACTTCTAATTTACGTTGGAAATGTCAGTCAGATCAAATAAAGGATTTGGAATCTCTAAAGTTTGAATTTCACTTTAGAGAGTAAAGTGTGATCTCTCATCCTTGAATGATTTCTCTCTAATATCTTCTCTTGGTCCCACCTATGAAATAAATGGTGAGAGATCACACTTTTCCTTCTAAAGTAAAATTCAAAATTTAGGGAATCCAAATCCAACAGTTTAGAGTAGAATTGGATTAATACTGAACCGATTCAAATTTTAATTGTCTACTAATTTTAATATTTTTAAAATTAGTATAATTTATTACTATTTAAATAGTATTTATTTTATTTTTATTTATGAATTTAATTAATTTATATTTAAAAATATCAATTTAAAATTATTTATGAACTTGGTCTAATTTAAAATTTACCTAAAATTGTATCTCTACGTATCTCGGGTACTCTGACACTAATTTCTATTTTGACGGTATCTCGGGTGCTTGTGATCCAAATAAGTTTTTGAACACATCTCGGATGCTCAATATCGGTTTCTCGACCTACAATATATTTAGGGTGCACTCTGGATATGTCAGATTCTCCGGACGTTATAGTTCAGGATCTCAGTACCCGGGATACGCCCATATTCGTGTTGGCGTTATTTATTTAAGTAATTATTCTGTAGTTTATATATATCAGTAAATTATATAATTATTTAATTTAAATAAAAAATTTCAAAAAAATATGTATCAATTTTAATATATAAAATAAAAATACATATAAATACTAAAATATTTTATCAATATTTAAAATTAGTCATTACATCTATTATTACCTATTTTTTTATATTTATGTGAGTTATTTTAGACAATTTTTTAATAAAATAATTTACTATCAAAATAATAAAGCTATTTTTTACTTAAAAATAATCAAATTTTTCCTAATACAAGAATCAAACTTTTTATAAATGTCAAAATAAGTAAAATTTTAGATACTAATTTTGTACTATAGGTGGTGGTGTGGGGTTGCAGAGCATTAGATTCAATAATTCCAGGGCCAGATGCAGGACTGAATAATGATTCTAAGTTTTTCTCTCGTTGTTATGAATGGCGATTAAACATGAAAACTGGGGAGGTTAATGAGAAATATCTCACTAATGGACCAAATCAGTTCATGGATTTTCCTGTGCTCCATGAAAGTTTTATTGGAGTTAAGAATAAATACGCATACACCCAAGTGGTGGATCCTAATGCAAGCTTTGCTGCAGGTATCTATTTATTTATTTATAAATTACTAAAGTTTAGATTTTGTGTTTAATAATGCTGAGTTTGTGTGTTTGAGTTGTTAGATATGCCAAAATATGGAGGTCTAGCTAAGTTATACTTTGAAGAACAACTATCATCTGAGGTACAATTAATAATTATATATGCATTGAGTATTGTTTAATTTTATAAATTATTACAAAATTGAATAATGTGTAAATAAAATTAGGAAAATGTTATAAGAACGGAATATCATGCATTTGAAAGCAGCAATATGTTCTGCACTGGACTCGCCTTTGTCCCTAAAGAAAAAGGGGGCATCAAAATGGAAAAAGAAGAAGATGATGGTTGGATCATTGCTTTTGTTCACAATGAAGACACTAACTTATCACAAGTAGGAATTACTTCTTCTTAACTATGTTCCATGCCATGTATATATGTAGATTATTAATAATAATAATTGCATGCATGAATGCAGGTTCATATAATTGATGGAAAGAAGTTAAGTGGTGAGGCAGTTGCCAAGATTACATTGCCATGCAGAGTTCCTTACGGCTTTCATGGAGCTTTCATGCCAATCTCTTTTCAACCTTCAACTCCCTCATCATAGCTCTATTTATGTTATGTATATATGTCATTGCTATTTAGCCATCATATTATACATTTAATATAATAAGGCCAACACAATGCAATGCTTGAATATCGTTATATTTCAATCATTATAATATCAATATCAGAATAGTTGAGGTTCCATCCCAAGCTGTTAAAGAAAGATCAAAGAGTCAAAGTTAGTTAGAGTAATAGCTAGTTAGTTAAGAATTCTGTTTTCAGTTAGCATATATACTACTTTGAGTATATATACTCCAATAGAATTCTCTAGTGTAAATAGTATTGGAAAAAGCTGAGGTTAAAACAAGAATCTGTCTTACAATAAAAGAATCAAAATAATTTTTTTATAACCTTTGCAATTAAATAGGTAGTTCTAGAGATATTCTAAGTAGTAAATATAATGACAGAAATTAAATAATTAAACATTAAAATTTTTATCATGGAAAAACTTTAAAAAAAGAATAAAAAACTCATAGGATCTATTCTAGTAAAATCTTTCACTATTAAAATAATGAGTACATAATCAGTTTTTCTAGTAGCACTAGGATATCTCAACAATCAACAAATACATTATCAAAATTGATAGAATCAATATAAATCCTCCACAAAATAGGTATCTCAAATCAGACAAAAGAAAAAATCATACAACTAATAAGTTATATCTTAATGTTTATTTCTACACCATGAACAACATACTAAAAATTTCATAAGAAATAGAGCAAGTTTACTAATTTGGTACTGCCATTTTTTCCTTTTTCTTCTTCTCTTGGTCGATCTCTTCTCCTCTCCTACTCTTTATATTGCTTTTCTTTTCTTTTGTTGAAGGAAGACACATTCTCTCTCTTCTTTTTCTTTTTGCTTTACAGTGGCTTTTAGCCACTTTTCTCTTTCTTTTTTTTTTTGAGAATTGTGGGTCCATTTGAGTTTGGGGACCTACCAACACAAATCTCTTTTTCATTGCCTCAAATGAAGATGGGTTGCTCTACCAAATCCACTCTTCGCAAGAATCAAATTTCATTGCAAGTAAACTCTTAGTCATCATATATTATAAATCATTTATGGTTTTGAAAATTGGATTAGACCGGCTGATTGAATCGGCCTGACCGGAAATCACCAACAATTCTGATTCTGTTTGATAAATAAAACTGCCGATCTGAAAATCGTTTCAAAACTATTGAACTGACCGGTCAGACCAAATCAGAACCTGGTCAATTTTTGCTTTTCATCCTTAAACGTCACCGTTTTCGGCTTCAAATTAGAAATAAAAAAGAACTAGTCACACCCTCTCTGTCTCTCACGCATTTGCTTCCCTTTCTCAAAGAAAACCCTAGCCTCCATCACTGATCTCTTCTTCAAGCTGTGTCACTCCCTCCGTCCTACCGCTGTCGTCGAATCTGGTCCAACCGTCATCCCGACTACTTTATCGTTGTCGCAGCACATCTCTACCATCGCTCGTGTCTTATATGCTCAAGGCGGTCGTTCCCACTGCAACTCATCTTGCGTTGTTCTTCCGTCACGCAGCCACTATTGTACTGCGTCGGCTCTGTTCCACCGTGCTCCATCTCTCTTTTACTCTAGTTCTGCCATGCTCCACCCTCCTTTGCTCAAACAATCACAGCTTATTCCTCGAGCTCGGTCTCAGTCCTGGTCTTGTCTACTTCGTTGCGCTCATGCCGCCTTTCGTCGTCATCGTTAAGCGGCGAGATAGATGGAGAGAGAACACGCTGCAAAGGGGAAAGAAGGGGTGGAGGTCGCGGGAGGAGGCGACGTGAAGGGTGAAGCCATTGCTGCTTCTGCTGTGTTTGAGCTCGAAGAGGGCCACCAGAGCTACTACCTCTATCTTGCCTTGCCATCATGATGCCACTGATTTTATCTACTCTCACTCTTGTTCTACTTCAAAATTATATTAAATTTGTGAGCGTCCATTCTTTTTTAACGTGGTTATAAATAATAAGATTAGACATTATTTTTCTGATTGTGGTTTTGGTATGAATATTTAGTAATATTAAGTAGCATTGATTTTGCTTATTATAGTTTTGGTCTGAATATGTGTCTTGTTCAAATTTCATGATTTTATTACTGGCTCCTGAATGTTGGGTTTCTTTTTCTAATATGCTTAACATCATAACGATTTGGACTTTTTAATAAAATAGAAGGCAGAATGCTTGGTAAATGCTGCAACTAGCACCGTGCGTAACAGATTGGCATCATTCATGTTAGTGCTACTCAGATTAAATTGTTATTTTGTTCAGTGCTGTGCTAAAAAATATTATGCTGAAGTCTTGATAATCCTTGTTAATATCTGAAAAATTTTGTTATTTTTTGTTAAAAATGTGCTGAAACTTTGTTAAATTTTTGCTGAAAATTTTGTTATAAGTTAGAATTTAAGTTTGTTAAGTTACTTGTGTCTTTAACTTTTATTTGTTCATTTTCATGATCGGTCTTTTGTTAAGAAAGGAATAAATTGGTCAACTTTATTTTTAATTCAATGAAAAAAAATGAATTGAATTAAGTCAATTGATGAGATCAAAGGTTATTAGTATATTTTATGTCAATTTTTTTTCGTTATTTATCTTTTGAGTTTGTACTTTGATAAGATTATAAGACTTTGGTTTATGTAGTATTTTAAATTTAGATGACATTTTAAGGTTGATATTAGACTATAATTATATTTAGTGTATTTATTTATATTTTATTTATTATTTTATTATAAAATAGTTATTCCGGTATGATTAAACCACGGTTGAACCGGTTGGACCAATGAACTAGTGAACCAGTAACTAAAACGATTCGATAACTGGTCCGATTTTTAGAACCTTGGAACCATTATCATCAGTATGGATCTTCTCAAGTGCATATGACTTCACTTCAAGAGCTTAATGTATCCAATGATACCTCACCTCTATCTGCTTCGATCCAGAATGAAACATCAGATCCTTGTTGAGATGGATAGCACTTTGGTTGTCACAAAATAACACAAACTTCTCTTGATCAGCCTAACTCTTGTAGAAATTTTTTCACCCAGAAGAGTTCCTTAGAAGATTTAACAATATCAATGTATTCTGCCTCTATAATAGATAAAGCAACACATTTCTGAAGTTAGGATTGCCACGACATAGCTCTCCCTGCAAAATTCATCATGTAACTAGAAGCAGACTTTCTTGAATCAAGATCTCCATCCATATCTGTATCTGTGTAACCATCCAACACAGATTGGTCATTCCTAAAGCATAAACAAACTCTGAAAGTACCATTAAGGTATCTGAGAACCCACTTCATTGCTTATCAGTGTTCTTTACCAAGATTAGAGAGAACCAACTAACAACTCCAATAATATGAGTAATATCCAGCCTGGTGCAAATCATAGTATACATCAAACTGCCAATCGTGGATGTATATGGAATCTTCTTCATTTCTTCTTTTTCTTGTTCACTTGTAGAACATTGCTGCGAACTCAACTTGAAATGATTGGCAAGTGAAGTACTAACAGGTTTGAAATTATTTATCCTAAACCTCTCTAAAACCTTCTCAATATACTTTTGTTGCGATAACCACAGTTTTCCATTCTTCCTATCACGAGTGATACTCAGCCAAGGATTTTCTTGGCAGGATCCAAATTCTTCATAGCAAAGAATTTATTCAAATATTTCTTAAAACTTTCAATCTTCTTAGTGTCATGACCAACAATCAACATGTCATCAACATAAAGCAAGAGAATTATAAAGTAACCATCAGAGAATTTCTTGACATACACGCAATGATCAAATAAGTCCTACTATACATATGAACTTCCATGAATGAATCAAATTTCGTGTACCTTTGCTTGGTGCTATCTTCAACCCATATAAGTTCTTCTTCAACTTCCATATAAGATTCTCCTTTTCTTTAATCTCAAAACCCTCTGATTGCTCCATGTAAATTTCTGTATCTATGTCACCATAAAAAATACAGTCTTTACATTAATTTTCTCAACCTATAAATTCAAGTTAGCTACTAATCGAAGCATAACTTGAATAGAGGACATCTTCACAACTGGAGAGAAAATTTCTTCAAAATAAATACATTTCTTCTACTCAAAGCCTTTCACAACTAACCGAAATTTGTACCTTGGCCGTGAGATATTTTCATCCACTTTCAATTTGAATACCCATTTATTCTTGAATACTCTCTTACCCTTTGGAAGCATCATCAATTCAAATGTATGATTCTCATGCAAGAATTTTATTTCTTCTTGCATGACCTTTAACCAATATTCTTTATGCTCATCAGACATAGCTTCCTAGTAGCTCTCTGGCTCTTTAGTTTCAGTGTTCATCACATACTCATGAGGATAGTATCATTCAAAAGGATGATACTCTCTAATAGATATTCTCAATTCATGCTCAACTGGTGGTTCAACTGACACTTCAACATCTGGTGGAATTTCTGCATCTGGTGTAAAACCCGCGAAATTAATAAATAATTAACCAATAAAATAATTATTAATAAAAAAATTAGAAATATGAGTTTTATAGTTTAATGAGATAGAGCTAATTAAAATAAGAATTTTGACACTAACTTTAAAGAATTTGGCCTAAGATTGGACCGAACGGGCCGAATCACCAAACCGGGCCTGTATTGGGCCCAAGGCCCAACCCACTCCACCCACACTTAATGATTCAGCACACTCTCTCTCCCTCCATTAGCATTTCACACTGGAAATGAGAAGAGAGGAAGGGAGGCACAAAACACTATGCACTCCTCTCTTTCGGTGACCATAACTCGAGCTACAAAACTCCGATTGTCACACCGTTTGCAGCCACGCGATCACTACGAAGAGCTCTACAAAACTCACCCAATAAACTGGTGAGAAAACCTCGATTTCCCTCCCAGACCTTCCTTCCATAAATTCAAAAATTTAGTATTTGGGGTTTTGAGATTTTGATATTTTGATGTGTTTAGGATCAATCTAACTTGAGGAGATTATTGGATTGTAATCCTATGATATTTGGAGAATGTAAAAACCCTAACCCTCTTGTGTATTTTTGAGATTTTGAGTTTAGAGATTAATTATAGTGATATATGTGGATTAGATTGAATATTGTTAGTGTAAAATCAAATTAGAGGTCAAACTTGTGAAATTGGAAGCTTGTTTGAGCCTTGGGTGCTGAGGTTTTGGTGTTGGAGGCTTGTGACCTTATCAATTTGGATGTTTTTGGATTAGGAGAGAAATCAGTTAAGATATTGTTTTAGTTTCTTGTATGTAATATATAGTGTCTTGTGAAAACTTAGGCTAGACGACATAGGATAAGTTGAACTATATGTTTGATGCATGTTTAGTGATTTTGGTTAATACAATGTATGTTGGGTTTGGTTGTGAATAATTGGGTATTGGATAATGATGTGAATGTGGTGGATAGTTGACGAGATGATGAATTGAATGAATGATGGTAATATATTAATGTTTGAATATAAGGTGGTGTTAATTATGAAATCCTTGAATATGAGGTTTTGTTGATGATTAAAGTTGAGCTTGACGAATTTGTATATAAGGGTGTCATATTATGAATGTGGAGTGATGAAGTATGGTTTGGTGGGTTTTGATGTTGTGTGGTAAGTTTGGAAAAAGTTATGATTTTGGTAAAATAGAGGTTTGAGGATCTTTTCTGAAAAATTAATTTTTGGCCGAACTTCAGTGAGCCATAACACGGCTTTCGGACTCTCAATATTTTACAAACTTATTTCATATCAAAATTGGGTCCGTGAAGTTTACGCCGTTCAAATAATGGAGGAAAAATAATTTAAAACGAAAAAGTTATGCGCGTCGAAAGTTTGGTGTGTAAAAGTAAAATTCTGCAGCACTTAGACCTTTTGCTATACTGCAGGACTCGCGTACGCGAGTGTACCTGTGACGCGGCCGTTTGGTTTGGCCAGACATGGTCGCGTACGTAGGAGGTATGACACGTACGCGAGATGGCAAAAATTCATATGCCGCGTACACGAGCACATGCACGCAACACGAGTAAACCTTTCAGGCCAAGGGGCTTCACGTACACGAGTTAGGAAGGGCACACTTCTGTATACACATGACATGGTTTGTGTACGCAGGGCCCTAATTTTTAGCAACTGGATTTTTGAGTTTTTAAACATGTTTTGAGCCTGTAAACCTCTATTTCTACTCTCTAAGACCCTAAACCTTAGTTGTAATGATAGTAAAGGGGGTTGAACCATGAAGGGATATTAACTTGGAAATAAAAAAATATTTGAAATAATAAATTGTGGTTGAGAAAGTGCAGGATTGATGATGAAGTATGGTTGATGACAGGATTGAGAATAATAAGATTTGAAATTGTAATGTGATTAAATTGAGATGTGAATGTTAGATTGGCACTGAGTGAGTATGGCTGGAATGGTCGAGATGGCAAGGTCTGGGTGTGATCCCGCTTGCTAGTTAACTGAAAACTTCATAGGGTGGCAAGTTGAGGATGGAGGATTCCCTCTCTTGTCATGATGTAAATGTGGGAAAGGTGGAAAGGCACTCTCCTTGGTATTGTTTCCCCCACATTCTTCTTTGGTTGCAAGGAGGAAAGACACACTCCTTCAATATGGAAAGGCACTCTCCTTCGTGATACCTCCAGGAGAATGTGGAAAGGCACTCTCCTTCGTTAAAGTTTCTCCTGGGGATGCGCAACCTAGAGACCATGTCCGGGTTAGCTACTGGATGTGTCAGGTTCTGGCGATTTAACCGACACGTGAGCTCACAGCCAGTAGGATAGACATACATCATATGCATATGTTTGAATTGCTTGCTTGTGCTTTAATTGGGTTTGTCTATGTGATTATTATGCTTAATTGTTATACTTGCTATCTGCATTACTTGTATTCTACCTATGTTTGTCTTTGTCTGCTTGTTTGTCTGTGTAGTTTTACTAGAGTGGGAAGATTGGAGGAAAGGTGGAGGATTTGAGGGTTTTAGTATGGATTTTGGTTAAGTTTAGGAAATCCTTAGAGGACCACCCTGTTTATGGCTTTCGTCTTTAAACCTTTAAGTTTTATAATTAAGAGCGTCGGAGTTCTAGGATTGCCTCTGGCTTTTCTAGGACCTTATATATTATATATGTGGGCACCTTAACCATACTGAGAACCCCCGGTTCTCATCCCATACGATATTGTTGTTTTTCAGATGCTGGTTGAGATGCTCCTCACTAGGCGTCCGGAGTTCAATTGTAGCGAAGATGGGAGTTTGGGCTTTTATGTTTTGTTATATATATATATATATATGCTTAGACTTCTCCTTTTATGTATTTTTCTTTTGTACCTCATAGAGGTTTATGGAGAACTAAGATTTTTGTTATGTATTTAGGCTATGGATCTTTATATGCGTGCATGTAAATATTCTTTGGCCAGCCTTAGTTTCATAGGCTGAGTTAAGAGCTTGTTTATTTTGTACCTTGACCCTCTACTCTCCTTATATATATATATATATATATATATATATATATATGTTTGTGTACCAAAACTTTCTTCGTACGCAAGTAAACGTTTATGTGAGTGTTGCTTTTTTTTGGTTTAATGCTTTTGTTTTAACTTCTTCAAAGGCTCCTAGATAAAACTTCCTTTCAACTATATTATATATATAATTTTATTTTTTAGAGGTTGTAATACCCCACCACCTCTGTTTTGTGACTTAAGCATAAGACTCTGATATGGTAGGGTATTATATCTGGCACCTTAGGTTGAGGTGTAGGTTCATCATGTAAATCATCACCATCATTATCAACTTGTACATCTCCTCTATGCATCAAAAGGAGGTCTAATAAAAGGACTAGGTTCATTATCAGTAGAATATATAATAGTTGTTGGCTTATCTGTCTTCTCAAGGTCTTCAATAGTTTGGTCTTCAAGAGAAATCACATCTCGGCTTCTAATTATTTTCTTACTCATCGGATCACATAATCTGTAACTAAAGTCTTCGTGACCATAACCCATGAAGATACACTACTTTGACTTCCCATCAAGTTTGGACCTCTCATCTCTTGAAATGTGAACAAAAGCCTTACAGTCGAACACTCGCAAGTGACTATAGGAGATATCTTTTTCTCTCTAAACTTTCTTTGGAACATCACTATTTAGTGAAACTAAAGGAGAAAGGTTGATAAGATCTACTGCAATCCTTATTACTTCACTCCAAAAGGATTTAGACAATTTTGCATGAGAGAGCATACACCTGACTCTATTATTGATAGTGCGACTCATATTCTCTTCAATTTTATTATGTCGATTAGTCTTAGGAATTGTCTTCTCAAGCTTGATCTCATTTCCTTCGTAATACTCTTCAAACAGACCCCTATATTCATCACCATTATCTGCTCGAACACATTTTATTCATTTTTCTCTTTCAACACTTGCATGAAAGTGCTTGAAGACACCGAACACCTGGTCTTTAGATTTCAAAATAAAAGTCCACATTTTTTGAGAATAATCAAAAGTAGAAATAACAAAATATGATGCACCTCCTAGTGTTTTTGCATCCACAATGCATACATCAGTATGAACTAAATCTAAAAGATGTGATCTCCTATGAGGTTCAGAACTATGAAGTGATACTCTAGAATGCTTTTCAACAAAAATAATGAGTACAAGTATTTAAAGTTGTACTTTTCACTAGAAGTGAGTGCTTTTAGCTAAGACATTAAGTCCTTTCTCACTCAAGTGACCAAGACGCGTATGTTGTAAAACTCGATCAAACTGTAATTAATTAAATAATAAATTAAATAGGAGCAAATATGGTTAGAAAATTTAGCAATCAAAATTTGATAATTTAAATATGATATTTGGACTTAGTAGATTTTTCTGAGTCGGAAAACATAGTTTTCTGTGTAAAAACGCGCACTGAAATTTTGATCGGCAGTGCCGGCTAAGATCTGTCTGGTACTGTAGTTGAGAAAATTGACTATAAGTAAATAAGGTTAAGAAATTAGGATTTATAATTAGGAAAGCTAGAAATATTTAAAATGCGATTTGAAACTCTAATCTTAAAGGTTTTGGCCCAAAATTGGGCCAACAGACTAAACCAAGTGAACCGAGCCCAAGTGGACCCAAGACCCAACATATATAAACATAAGTTATGAGTATTTCAGCTCATTTACCCTAAAAGAAGAGTGTAGGGGCGCAGCTTTAGAGAAGAGAGAAGAGAGAAGAGAGGAGAAAACCTAATCCTATCTCCACCTTCAAATGTCCATAACTTTTGCTACGGAACTCCGATTGACAAGCCGTTTGTGGTCACGTGTCGCTCTTCTCATCCTTTACAATTCTATCTAAGTTTTGGGGTGAGTATATCATTCATCTCTGTCCAGTTTTCGAGATTCTTAACTGTTATGCATTTTTAGGGTAGTTAGTGTTAAAATCTTGTGATTTTGGTTGTTTAGGGATACTCTAACATAGATTCTAAGTGGGCTCTATCTCTATTTCATATGGAATGAGGTAAGAAGTACTCAAACCCTTGTGATATATCAATTTTATGAACCCTAGGTTAATGTATATATGTGAAATTGGTTATGTTAGAGTATTGGGTGATTTTGGTACACAATTGGGAGGTTGGTGTTGCTTGAGGAGCTTTAGTGAAGCTTGGAGCTAAGGTTGGTGGAGACTTCCAAAGAATAGGCTCAATTAGTTTGGCTACAAGAGGTACGATTTAAGTTTCATTTAAGTACCGTATGGTGTGATGAGAATTCCTTGGCTAGATGCCCCTAGGATTAAGTTTGGATTGTGTGAATGGTTGCTACTAATATGCATAGTTGATATGTAATGCAAAATTGATGATTGGGTTGAGAATTGTGTGATTTTGTATGTTTGGTGTGTTAAGAATTTGATGAATTAGATAATGAGTATTAGTTTGTGGAATATGCATTTAAATTGTGAATTTGGGCCGGAGTCCGTGAATTTTGGGCCGGAGGCCGTGAATTTTGGGCCGGAGGCCGGAAAGAGGTAAGGAAGGTAAGTTGATATGTGTAATGTGTGATGATATAAGAGATTGGATGGATTTTAGATATCGAATGTGTGAATAATTGGTTTAGTTATTGAATAATTGGGTGAAATTGTGTAGATGAGGTAGGTTTAGTTTGGTTGAGTGTAATTATGTAAATGTGGTTGGGATGTGGTTATTTGGATGAGTGGAAATGAACTTGGCTTGTGAATATTGAAAAAATTGGTGATTTCTATTTTTGGGTAAAAACTGATTTTTAACCAACTTCGGTGGTCCGTAACTCGGCCTTTGGAGTTTGGAATTCTTCAAAAGTGGATTTTTATGAAAGTTTATTCAACGATCTTTTCAACGGTTCAGAAATAGTTGAAAAAAAGAATTTTGTAGAAGAGGTTATGTGGGTTGGAAGTTTGGAGTTCAAAAATGTAATTCTGCAGCTTTTCAACTTAGTAACATTTTTGGCAGATCGTACTCCCACGCGTACGCGTGGCCAACGCGCACGCGTCACTTTCAAATTTTCACTCCCCCACGCATGCGCCTGGCCGACGCATACGCATCGATGTACTGATTCAAGTGCCCAGCCAAAGTTTCCGAGAGTTGTGCAGGTGTTGTGCTGGTTTAGTGCGAGGAGCACAAAACGCACCCACGCGTACGCGTGGCTGACGCGCAGGCGTCACTTTACTTTTCTCCCATCCACGTGTGCGCTTGGATGACTCGCACGCGTCACTATAACTTTCCTGCTTTCCACGCGTGCGCATGGGTGACGCAAGCGTGACCCCGTTTTCACCTCAAAACTGATTTTGAGTTTTCAAAGCCGAATTTCAGACTTCTAAATCTCCATTCTCACCCTTTATGTCCTAAATACTTATAGTATGCCTAGCGATGGAAAGAGGCTAGGAAATGTGGTAACTTGTGGACGAAGTAAGGGGAAAATTAATGATGAGTTATGATTAATGATAACTGTATGAGTTGCTGAGGGAGATGATGGGAGTGCGGCGTATGCCGTGAGCCAAATGGCTGTATTTGATAATGATTATTGGCTAGTTATGGGTTATGTCATGAGCCGGATGGCTATGTTAAATATTGATTTATGGCTGGAAATAAAAATATGGCTTTGAATGATTGCTTTATCTTGAGCTCTCTTTCTCGAAAGTGCGACACCAGAGAGATGAAGGAAGGTGAGGATCCCCTTCCTTGTTCCTCTTGGTTTTGTAAAATCACCCCCAGCGAGATGGTGGGAGGTTAGGATCCCCTCCTTGGTTCCTCCTGGGTATATGAGAATGTACCTCCTGGGTAGATGCAAGGGTTGTGGTTGCGCCCCACTTGCTCCAGGTTGGTTGGTATAGAGGCTCCCCGGGTGGATGCAAGGGTTGTGGTTTCACCCCACTTGTCCCGGGTTATGCTGAGTGATGTATAAAATGTGCAATCATGTGATGTATAAATGACGATATGGTCATGATGAATGATTATGGAATGTTATGAATAAATGTGAAATGATTATCTGAGATACGAGTTTTCCTGGATGAAAGTAGTGACTAGCCACCACGTGCTCCAGGTTGAGACTCGATACTCTGCTGACCTTGTGTCGTAAGTGTGGCCGGACACTGTGAAAGTTCCGGAAGAGCTCACCTCCGTGTATAAACACCAGTGTAGGTGTTGTGTGGATAAACACCAGTGTGGGTGTTGTATGATTATGATTATGATTATGATCATTTTTATGATTGAGAATTACTCAAGTTGGGGATGCACGACAGAGGGACAGTCCAATGGTTAGCTACTAGGACTTGTCGGGTTGGCTTTATAACCGATAGATGAGACTCATCAGCCATATGACAGGCATACATCATTTGTATATGTTTGAATTTTTTGGGTTTGCCTACTTATTTTGGATTGTTATATCATATATGCTATCTTACCTGATTATGTGCTACTTGTTTTACTTGTACTTTAATTGTGTTTTACTTGTCTATATTGCTTGTGTTTGTACAACTGAGAGCTCCCTCATGCTGGTGTCAGTGGACGCTGAGGGCTGCTCTTGATGAGATGAATTTGTGATGTGATTGAATAGTGATGATGATTATTGAATGAGATAATTTGAGCTCCCTGGATAGACGCAGTGAAGTGATTTCACTTGCTCCAGGTGAGGGTATGAAGTAATGATATGATATTGCTAAGACAGAATAGCTGTGAATGGTTTTGTTTATAATTCTGATCCTGGTTTGTTGGAGAGTTAGAAAGTCGGGAAGCATGAGAAATATGAATTAGATTTAGCATTCCCTTATGACAGTTGCCTATTCATGGATTAGCGAGAACCTAGGATGGATATTTGGTGAAAATAAGTTTAGGATGCTTAGTGAATTTTTATTGCAGTACTTGTATTTATTTGGCACTTTTACCGTACTGGGAACCCATGGGTCGGGGGTTCTCATTCCGTATATATCTCTTATTTTTAAGATACAGGTCCAGGTGCTCAGAAGTGAGTTGTAGTTCATCTGAGAGATGGCGAAGATCTTTATATTATCCACTTTATATTTTGATTAGAATCTCTCCACCTTTATTTTTAAAAGCTTATATTATGTACTGAACTCTTTCGAACTTGCCTATAGAGGCTCTTATGTTTCTTTGGGAGAGATTAGGAGATACTATTGTGAACTACTGTTATACTGTACCCTAGCCGACCTAAACTTCGCGGGTCGCGACTAGTAGCTATCTACTCATGTTATATATATCTATATGCTATCTTTCTCTTATTCTCCTTTATGCCTTTATCTGTATATCGCTTTTGACATCACGCCTTATCTTTTAGTTGTCGATGCATGAGCGATATGACTTCGCGATTTTATTTTTACTCTTTCCAGGCTTCTCGATTAATACTCCTTTCAATTATACTTATAAATTATGTATTAAAAATCCACATGAGAGTCATACCACCGTAATATCATTTACTTATGACTCGAGCATAAGAATTTGAATATTAGGATGTTACATTATGGTATCAGAGCAGTTCGTCCTTGTGAGCCTGAGGGATGGAACTGCTTATGCTTAATTACATACTCTGGGTCTGTGCCTGTGCTAGTTAGGGTATCTAACCGATACGTCTAGCATGAAGTCCATGAATGTACCTTTGGTAATTTGAAGCACTTGACTTGAGATATTGAGTCTGATCACCTTGATATCACTTATTTAGTGTGAACAGGAACTAAATGGCGCCTCGTGGACGCGGTCGTAGGAGTAATCAGGGTCGAAGACAGAGAGTTAACAATGTAACCATACCGGTAGATACCTTGGCCGATTTCGTGACCGCAATGGCGAGTGCTGTTGCTGCCATTGGCACTGTGCCTACTGTGACTAGCCAAGCGAGGGGTATGATGGAACAACAAGTTAGAGTGGGCAACGACAGTGGTGATGGAAATAAATACGGAAATAATGTCCCGAGTGCAGAGGTACCCGTGGGAATAGTGAGTTATCCGGAGATATTTAGCACGGGTCAAGCAACGGGAGAAAGCTCGAGAAGAACTATGGTGGCAAGGAGTGACCGACGGGAATCTTGCACGAGGAAAGAGGGAAAGAATACGAAGATTGCACCTAGGAGCCAAAGTTTCAAGGTCATTTTGCTATTCCACGTTCTCAATGCCGGAACAACGACTGAAGAAATGACAACCGTTAGGGGCCAAATTCAGAAGGGCAGACTAGTACTCAACCAGAAGATTTGAGGTGCCCAAGATGCAAGAAGTATCATCCAAACAGACCGTGCAGGGCCGGACTAAGCGTATGCTACAAGTGTGGGAGATCAGGGCATATGTCTTGGAATTGTCCCTACAGAGGAGGCCGGGATGCAACCGAATTCGATTCTCATACCCGAGGTAATTGTAAACTAGTAGTGGAATTTCTAACTTCCCTGCATATCATTAATATGTAATATTCGCTCGTAATGCATGACAAGTGTTGATAATCGTAAAGTCCAAGTCGACGATTAGTCGAGAACCATTAGTTGCTGAGACAGAGTGATATTTAGTTAACTTAGAGGAGTAGCTAGGCTCTTGAAGGTTAAGAATAAGAGTGACACAGCAGAAGCGAGTTGGATTATATTTAAGGGATCGGAAGTGTTGAAAACTGTACGGAGTTATTGTTCGAAACCCAGTGGCAGAGAACTGCGAGAGAAGAGAATAGAGCAGATTCAACCTTTAGTTGCTCATCGTTTGAGGGGCGAGTGAAGATGAGACCAAATCCCTATACGAGAGATTTTTTCGAGACAATCCCCGAAGGAACAACAACAACAATTACCAAGGGAGGAGGTATGGAAAGCAACCTCAAAATGAAATGACTTGTTGGCGATGTGGAAGCTACCGTCCGGGAACTCTGTGTTGAGCTGGATTGGGACTTTGTTATAGTTGTGGATGAGCTGGACACATGTCCTGGAACTGTCCTGAGAAGGCCAACCAGAATACTGCCAAGAGCAACAACAAGGTCGTGTGTTCACTACGACGACAAGGGATACCATTAGATTTGACGGTTTAAAAAGGGGTAAGTGAAAGATCGGTAACAACGTGTTAAAAGTATGATTAAATTGGTATTTGGTTTTGGCTATCATAGATAGAAATCTAGTGAATGTCAGTCATGCTAAGTTGTGGTTTAGTACTTGAAGAAATAAGTGATAGGACTAGTACTAGACGAGAAATCAGAGTGGCACAGCGGAAGCTTGCTGAAGCATTAGCATAGTATGGTAATAATAAGGAAAAGTAGGGTATGATTAGAAATGCTTTATGCTTTGAGTAATTAAAAGGTTAGTGAACTTATGCAGATAATGATTCTAGATAATTGGGATAAATTGTGGCTATGAACTTTGGTGGTTCTGAAATGGATGAGGAAATTATCGTTGATGCGTAATTGGATTTAGATGATGAGTGAGTGCAAGTCGTCGTGTTTGAGAGACGAGTACTATGATATTTGGTCATGGTGACCTTGGATTTAGATTGAGATTTATAAATATTGGTTTTGAAAGACGAATTTGAAAACCATTAAATTGAAATGCTGATGTTGTATTGAGATTGGTTTGAGGGAACCCGTGACGGGTGGTAAACTCCAATTTTTAGGGGAGGTGCTATCGAAATTTTTCAAAGAATTTGAAAGAGTGTTAGTTATGGTTTTGAAGATGATTTTTGAGTCGAGCAACTTTAACAAAAGAGACGTGTTTCGAATGCTTTTATAGATTATTAGAAAAAATCGGATTCTTATGATTTTGTTAACTTGTCATTTCAAACTCATTTGATTTCTAAAAACAAAGAGAGTTTTGATTAGTTAGTCAAAGACTTTAAAACAGCAAATTATATAGAAATTCGAGGGTTTGGGAATAAGAAAGTAAGTCTGGAGGTTATGCTTGGAGTTGAGCTGTGACTAGTGGTAATTGACTTGACAGCGAGAGCGGATAGTGACAGAGTATGATTAAGGTATACTGATGATTTTTGGTTTATTGTAGTGATGTGGGATGATGACTATGCTTAATGATGATGGTGATATTATTGATGACATGATTTGAGGTTTAATAAGATGTGAGTTGATGAGATGATGAGAGTAATGAACGAGGATAATTAGAAATACTTTAGGTTTAAATACCTAAAAGGTTTAGTAAGTTAATGCCAATAATGATTCACAAGTAGATAAGTTTAATTGTAGCTATATGGTTAGATTGATTCTAAGATAGCTGTATAAATGACTAGAGGTGTAATTGAATTCGTACTTAAATTTTGATGGATAAATCATTAGACTTTGGATGACGGAGTTGGAGGACAGTGAATTGAAATATTGAGGTTGTATCGAGGTTAATTGAGGAAAACGATGAAGCGTGGTGAGTTTCAATTTTAGGAAACGTATTATGAAGAGTGAGACGAACATAACATCTGATTAGTTATTGAGAGAGCTTATGTGAAGATTTGATATGTAATTTTCGATGGCGAAAATTTCTGTTAGGGGGGTAGAATATAAAACTCGGTCAAATCGTAATTAATTAAATAATAAATTAAATATGAGCGAATATGGTTAGAAAATTTAGCAATCAGAATTTGATAATTTAAATATGATATTTGGACTCAGTGGATTTTTCTGAGTCGGAAAACATAATTTTCTACGTAAAAACGCACACTGGAATTTTGACCGGAAGTACCGGCTGAGATCTATCTGGTACTGCAGCTGAGAAAATTGGCTATAAGTAAATAAATTTAAGAAATTAGGATTTATAATTAGGAAAGCTAGAAATATTTAAAATGCGATTTGAAACTCTAATCTTAAAGGTCTTGGCCCAAAATGGGGCCAACGGACTAAACCAAGTCAACTGGGCCCAAGTGAACCCAAGACCCAACATATATAAACATTAGTTATGACTTATGAACATTTCAGCTCATTTACCCTAAAGGAAGAGGGTAGGGGCGCAGCTTTGGAGAAGAGAGAAGAGAGGAGAAAACCTAATCCTAACTCCACCTTCAAATGTCCATAACTTTTGCTACGGAACTCCGATTGATGAGCCGTTTATGGCCATGCATCGCTCTTCTCATCCTCTACAACTCTATTTAATTTTTATGGTGAGTATTTCATTCATCTCTGTCCAGTTTTCGAGATTCCCAACTGTTATGCATTTTTAGGGTAGTTAGTGTTAAAATCTTGTGATTTTGGTTGTTTAGGGATACTCTAACATAGATTCTAAGTGGGCTCTATCTCTATTTCATATGGGATGAGGTAAGAAGTACTCAAACCCTTGTGATATATCAATTTTATGAATCCTAGGTTAATGTATATATGTGAAACTGGTTATGTTAGAGTATTGGGTGATTTTGGTGCACAATTGGGAGGTTGGTGTTACTTGTGGAGCTTTAGTGAGGCTTGGAGCTAAGGTTGGTGGAGACTTCCAAAGAAGAGGCTCAATTGGTTTGGCTACAAGAGGTACGGTTTAAGTTTCATTTAAGTACCGTATGGTGTAATGAGAATTCCTAGGCTAGATGCCCCTAGGATTAAGTTTGGATTTTGTGAATAGTTGGTACTAATATGCATAGTTGATATGTAATGTAAAATTGATGATTGGGTTGAGAATTGTATGATTTTGTATGTTTGGTTGTTGAGAATTTGATGAATTAGATAATGAGTATTAGTTTGTGGAATATACATTTAAATTGTGAATTTGGGCCAGACGCCGTGAATTTTGGGCCGGAGGCTGGAAAGAGGTAAGGAAGGTAAGTTGATATGTGTATTGTGTGATGATGTAAGAGATTGGATGGATTTTAAATATCAAATGTGTGAATAATTGGTTTGGTTATTGAATAATAAGGTTTGAGAAATTGAAGTGTGGAATTTGATAGTTTTGGGTGAAATTGTGTAGATGAGGTAGGTTTGGTTTGGTTGAGTGTAATTATGTGAATGTGGTTGGGTTGTGGTTATTTGGATGAATGAAAATGAACTTGGCTTGTGAACATTGGAAAAATTGGTGATTTCTATTTTTGGGTAAAAACTGATTTTTAACCAACTTCGGCGGTCCGTAACTCGGCCCTCGAAGTTTGGAATTCTTCAAAAGTGGATTTTTATGAAACTTTATTCAACCATCTTTCCAATGGTTCAGAAATGGTTGAAAAAAAGAATTTTTTTTAGAAGAGGTTATGTGGGTTGGAAGTTTGGAGTTTGAAAATGTAATTCTGCAGCTTTTTAACTTAGTAAAATTTTTGGCAGATCGTACTCCCACGCGTACGCGTGGCTGACGCACACGCGTCACTTTCAAATTTTCACTCTCCCACGCGTGCGCCTGGCCGACACGTACGCGTCGATGTACTGATTCAAGTGCCCAGCCAAAGTTCCTGAGAGTTGTGCGGGTGTTGTGCCGGTTTTGTGCGAGGAGCACAAAACGCACCCACGCGTACGCGTGGCTGACGCGCATGCGTCACTTTACTTTTCTCCCATCCACGCGTACGCTTGGATGATGCGCACGCATCACTATAACTTTCTTGCTTTCCACGCGTGCGCATGGGCGACGCGCACGCGTGACCCCGTTTTCACCCCAAAGCTAATTTTAAGTTTTCAAAGCCGAAATCTCCATTCTCACCCTTTATATCCTAAATACTTATAGTATGCCTAGCAATGGGAAGAGGCTAGGAGATGTGGTAACTTGTGGACGAAGTAAGGGGAGAATTAATGATGAGTTATGATTAATGATGACTGTATGAATTGCTGAGGGTGATGATGGGAGTGCGGCGTATGCCGTGAGCCAAATGGCTGTATTTGATAATGATTATTGGTTGGTTATGGGTTATGTATGAGCCGAATGGCTATGTTAAATATTGATTTATGGCTGGAAATAAAAATATGGCTTTGAATGATTGCTCTATCTTGAGCTCTCTTTCTCGTAAGTGCGACACCAGAGAGATGAAGGAAGGTGAAGATCCCCTTCCTTGTTCCTCCTAGTATTGTAAAATTACCCCCAGCGAGATGGTGGGAGGTTAGGATCCCCTCCTTGGTTCTTCCTGGACATATGAGAACGTACCTCCTGGATAAATGCAAGGGTTGTGATTGCGCACCACTTGCTCCAGGTTGGTTAGTATAGAGGCTCCCCGGGTGGACACAAGAGTTGTGGTTTCACTCCACTTGCCTCGGGTTATGCTGAGTGATGTATAAAATGTGAAATCATGTGATGTATAAATGACGATATGGTCATGATGAATGATTATGGAATGTTATGAATGAATGTGAAATGATTATCTGAGATACGAGTTTTCCTGGATGAAAGCAGTGACTAGCCACCACGTGCTCCAGGTTGAGACTCGATACTCTGATGACCCTATGTCGTAAGTGCGGCCGGACACTGTGAAAGTTCTGGATGAGCTCGTCCCCGTGGATAAACACCAGTGTGGGTGTTGTATGATTATGATTATGATCATGTTTATGATTGAGAATTACTCGAGTTGGGGATGCACGATAAAGGGGCAGTCCAATAGTTAGCTACCAGGACTTGTCGGGTTGGCTTTATAACCGACAGATGAGACTCAACAGCCATAGGGCAGGCATACATCATTTGCATATGTTTGAATTGTTTGGGTTTGCCTACTTGTTTTGGATTGCTATATCATATATGCTATGTTACCTGATTATGTGCTACTTGTTCTACTTGTACTTTAATTGTGTATTACTTGCCTGTATTGCGTGTGTTTGTACAACTGAGAGGTCCCTCATGCTGGTGTCGGTAGACGCTAAGGGCTATTCTTGATGAGATGAATTGGTGATGTGATTGAATAATGATGATGATTATTGAATGAGATAATTTGAGCTCCCTGGGTAGATGCAGTGCAGTGATTTCACTTACTCCAGGTGAGGGTATGAAGTAATCATATGATATTACTGAGACAGAATAACTGGGGATGGTTTTGTTTATAATTCTGGTCCTGGTTTGTTGGAGATTTAGAAAGTCGGGAAGCATGAGAAATATGAATTAGATTTAGCATTCTCTTATGACAGTTGCCTATTCATGGATTAGCGAGAACCTAGGATGGATATTTGGTGAAAAGAAGTTTAGGATTCTTAGTGAGTTTTTATTCCAGTGCATTGTATTTATTTGGCACTTTTATCGTACTGGAAACCCATGGGTTGGGGGTTCTCATTCTGTATATATCTCTTGTTTTTCTGATACAGGTCCAGGTGCTCAGAAGTAAGCTGTGGTTCATCTGAGACATGGCGAAGATCTTTATATTCTCCACTTTATATTTTGATTAGAATCTCTCCATCTTTATTTTGAAAAGCTTATATTATGTATTGAACTCTTTCGACCTTGCCTATAGAGGCTCTTATGTTTCTTTGGGAGAGATTATGAGATACTGTTGTCAACTACTGTTATACTGTACCCTAGCCGACCTAAACTTTGCGGGTCGCGACTAGTGGCTATCTACTCATGTTATGTATATATATATGTTATCCTTCTCTTATTCTCCTTTATGCATTTATCTGTATATCGCTTTTGACGTCACGCCTTATCTTTTAGTTGTCGATGCATGAGTGATACGACTTCGCGATTTTATTTTTACTCTTTTCAGGCTTCTCGATTAATACTCCTTTCAATTATACTTATAAATTATGTATTAAAAATCCACCTGAGAGTCGTACCACCGTAATATCATTTACTTATGACTCGAGCATAAGGATTTGAATATTAGGGTGTTACATATGTCACAAATCAGAGGAGGAATCATCATCTATATTCATCTCTTTTTTGCACAACTTTGCTTGCAACCGGTAGAGAGTAATGAGACTATTGTCTTCTTTAGCAACAATGAGAGCTCCTTTGATAATCTTGCATTTTTCACTACTAAAAGAAGTGCAATAACCCTCTTGATCTAATGCCTTCAATAAAATCAAACTGAACCATATATCTAGTGCATGCCTAACATTTTTTAACTAAAATTTGCATCCCATGTTGGTTTTAAGCCACACATCACCCCATGCCAATGATGTCTCATACTCTTTTATCTTTCAATTTGATCTTGCCAAAATTTTCAATAATATAAGAAGCGAAAAATTCACGCCTCAGAATGACGTGACATGAAGCACCAGAATTCATAATCCAAGTGGAATCATCATAAACAAAATTAACGTAATTTTCATATGTGATAAGAACATCTTCATAAATAATAGCAGCAGCTTTTTTTTATCACTATCTTTACCATTGTCTTCGTTTCTTTTTTTTATTATTATTCTTTTTTCAAAAACCTACAATACCTCTTGATATGCCCTGACTTGCCACAATGATGACAAACAAACTCATTTTTAGCTTGTACTTTTCTCTTGATTTGCTTCAACTCTCTGACCTGTCAGAACTGTGAAGTTTTCTACTTTGACATCTTCCCCGTGACTCTAAAACAAGTGCTTCTAATTGGGAGGAGGTATTGATCAAACCTCGCTCCTTTCTTCTGTCTTCTTCATTCAACATGCTCTCTTTAACAATTGTTAACATCAACTTCCTTTTTGGAGTTGAATTAGTCAATGTCACAACCAGAACTTCCAACTTTCAAGCAAAGAACTTAACAACAAAGCTTGCAACTCATCATTTAAAGTGATGTCGCTATTTGTCAGTTGGTTCATAGTCTCCTGAAATATACTCAAGTGCTCAACATTGATTTACCTTCAATATATTTCATATTTACTAGCTTCGGAATCAAAAATGCTTTGTTTTGCACATTCTTCCTCTCATACAACTCCTTTAATTTCTTCTACCTCTTCTTGGCATTAGTTTCGGTATCAACATGTGAATACACAATAAGATCAAGCTATTGTCTAATGAAAGCAACTGCCTTCCGATTCAAGTTCTTCCATTCAACATCGAATTTGGTACCTTTGGATTTATCCCCCTCCATAGGATCATACAAGTCCTTGGTATACAACATATCTTCCATGAGAGTATTTCAAATCGAGTAATTTTTAGAATTCAATTTGACCATATTTAGCCCCTAAATATATTCTTCCATTTAATCAGCACAAAAATAAACAACCAAAGTTTTGGATACCAATTTGTTGGAAAAAGCTGAGATTCAGATAAGAACCTGTCTTATAGTGGAAGCACCAAAATATTTTTTTCACACCCTATGCAATTAAATAGGCAACTCCAAAGATACTCCAAGCAGTAAATATAATAGTAGATATTAAATAATAAAACACCAGAATTGTTATCGTGGGATAACACCCAAAAGAGGGACAAAAAACTCATGGGATCTAGTCCAATAAATCTTCCACTATTAAAATAATGGTACACAATCAGTCTTCATAGTAGCACTAAAGCATCTCAACAATCAACAAAATACCTTATCAAAATTGATAGAATCAACATAAACCTTTTACAAAGTGGGTATCTCAAATTAAAGAAAGAAAAAGACAATACAACTAGTAAATTATATCCTAATGTTCATTTTTACACTATAAATGACATAATAAAAATTTTATAAAAAATAGAGCTCATTTATCAATTCAACAGGAGCACATTAGAACTGCCTTTTTTTTTTCTTTTTCTTCTTCTCTTCGTCGATCTCTTCTCCTCTCCTCGCTCTCTGTATTTCTTTTCTTTCCCTTTGTTGAAGGGAAGACACACTCTCTCTCTCTCTTTTTTTTTTTTCCTTTACCGTGGCTTTTAGTCACTTTTCTCTTTCTTTTTGTTTTTGGAATTGTGAGCCCACTTAAGTTTGGAAACCACCAACAAATAGCAATAAATATTCAGTTAATTAGTTAATGCAAAGAACTTCAAGAACCATGTGTCTTAAAAAACAATTGTAAAGTAGTTAAAGTCAGATAATTAGTTAAACTGGAAGTAGTTATAAATAGGCATTTTGTAATAGTAAGATATGTAAATTTTCCAATTCTATTCAATGTATATTCAACAAATCAGTTTAACTTTAGCTTACATCAATTCTTCTCTCATCCCTGTTCTTGCATGAACTTCAACTATCCAAGATTTTGTTCACATCAGATTCATCACAAGCCTCGTATCATTATTTTGATTTAACTATTCATGAAGCTAGAATCTTTACAGAGGCCATGTTCAGTTGTTCACCAAAATTCACATATTGATTGATGTTACTCATTACATATTTTTTTATGACCTAAACCCATTTACTTCCAATAATTGTTGCATTCTGTGGTGGTTTAACTACTGTCCATGTATTGCACTTCATTAGAGCCTTGTATTCATTGTCGATGGCCTCTTTCTAGTGAGAACATGTAAATGCTTGTGTTAGTAACACTTAAAAAAGCGTTTTTCCAGAGTATCATGGGCAACAAAGTTGTTGCTAAAAGAGAGTGTTAATGCTTTCTCTCAACACTTTTTTGTTGGTGATGAGTATATGGATATGATTTTCTATGAAAGATGCCTTCAGCTACAAGGAATGAAGTGAAAGTTTTGGATAAAAACTCAAATCCCTTGTCAGTTTAAATGGACTATAATTTAAAATCTGTTTGCTTTCCATGAACAATTTGTAATTCTAAAATGCATGAAGAACTTGATGTTGGTGAAAACTGACTGGGAAAGTATAAATATATATTTTAGGTTGGTGAAAATTTGCTGGGGAAGGAGGAGCCCAAAAGGTATATGAAAGTGTAGTATTGTGTTCATTGAATTACTAGGTTAAAAAGAATGATCAAAACCACAAAGTTGACATATGGTTTTATTATTTTTATAACCAAAATAGCCACCACCTCTTGTGTTTCTATCACCACCTCCACATTCAAGATTTTTAGTAAGATTAAGCAAGATGAGCAACTGGCATGCCTGTATCAAGTTTTTAAATCTACTCAACATATGATTAGGGGCAATAAAAAATTTTCAGCCTCAATGACCTTAATAGAACCCATCTTAGATATTACAAGAAAGCATTGTGGTTAATTTTTTTTCTTTTTTTTTGAGTTAATTTTGTTGTCATAATTTTTTATTATTTATTATATTTTTTTTGAATTAATTTGCTTGAAACTATTTCTAATTATTATGTTGAGAATGGAATAATCATAAAGTGATCAATTATATATTAAATATTTTGATAATTTGTTTTATATTTAATTAAACATGTTAAATCTCGATTAAATTTTGGTTAGATCATTAAATTATTGAATTAATTACTTTATCGGTTTTTTTGACGGGTTTGGTTCTCGCAAAGAAAAGTATAATTTAAAAAAATATATAATTAAAAAGGATATCTAATTGAAAGTCTTAATCTAATATAATCATATATGGATTCAGTTACAAATGTTTAGGTTATAAGAATCTAATTGAAAATTTAATAAAATTATAAGAACTAATAGAGTAATTAATGATAAACTATATAATTGGGATATGAAGGGTTGAGAATATAATTTTTTTTCCTTCTAAAATATTCTTTTTCATATATAATTCATAAAAAGCATGTTTTTTTCTCTTTCGAAACTCGAATAAAAAACCTCTTAATTAGAAAATAATCTCTTTACCATCTTGATTAATTTCTCATTTACTATTATTATATGTATTTAAGTAATGAAAAAATGAATTAATAGTCACATTAATACCTATTAATTCTTGTTTAAGTGCCATTAAATTAACAAAAATATCTTTTTTATTTTTCAATGTGTTTAACAAATTTTTAGTAGTAAAAGTAAAAGTATTAAAAAAATAATTTTTGAAAAGCTACAAATTACATCCTTTTTAAAAATATATTTTTTTCTTAAAAAATATGTTTTTCACATAATAAATAAAAAAAGTACTTTTATATTTTTGTACTTAAACATAATTAATAGATAAAAAGATCTTTTTGCATGAGATATCTAAATATAAAATTATTTTTACTTTTTTAAAAAATTTTTTAAAAAAATAACAAAAAAAAAATCTTCTATTAAAAGCTCATCCAAACAAATCTTTAATATATCAATATTAACAATAAATAAATAAAAATTTATTTAATATTTAATATTTTCATGTTATTTAATATTTTCACGTTTTTTTTTCCGACACATTTTGATACGTTTATAAAAAAATTTATTGTTCTCATGTGTTATATATTTGCCTCCACGACCTAATATTTTTGAATCCGTGACTAATTAACATGTGTTTTATATGTTAAGTTACTCTTTATTTTATGTAATTATTTCTCTTGATTTTTTATTTGTTTTTTTTTCTTCTGTTTATCAATTTGTAAAATTTTAATCTAGAAAATCCTAAAATTTCAACCACTCAACTTATAAAAAGTCCAAAATATTTATCATCAAACACAATTCTACTCCCCAAAATTAACATCAATAATCCAACCCAATATGGTCAACAGCCCAGAGAGGAAGGCCAACTCAATTTATATTATTATCAAGGGTGTTCATCCTTAGCTAGCATTCTTAGGTTTATCAATTCTTTAATTGTGACACTTTAATTTGTTCTATCTCTTCTGTTTGTACTAGAATCATGATTAATCACTTTGGATACCAGTCTTTGGCCCTCGTCTATATCTCCAAGTATACAAATTGGATTTCAGTGATTCTTGACTGTAACTCTTTTATTTATTTATTTATTTATTATTTTGTTCAAGGATTGTAACTTGTGTTTTAGAACGTGAGCTTTTTTTTTTTTTTTTTTGAAACAAAGAAAGCTCAACACATAGAAGTGGAGCAGAATCGTACAACTAAATACAAACACAGCAGAACATAAAAACCAAAACACAACAGAAGATAAAAAGACTCAAATTCGGTCATCTCCGGCAAAGCCATCAACAACCAAGAGGAACAGTACCCGACCACTCCTTGTAGCTCAAAAACGTCTTTCGTTGCACGTCCTCAGCCCCTGCTTCCCTGTTATTGAAAGTTCTATCATTCCGTTCCCTCCAGATATTCCAAATCACTGTAAAAAATGCAATCAACAACATCCGCTGCTCCACCTTCCTGTTAAACATACCAATCCAACTCTCAAACAGTTCTTTCATGGTTCCTGGGACCGCCCACTGCCTATCAAAATGTCTTAACCAAGCGCACCACACCTTCCACGTAAACTCACATACAAGAAATAAATGATGAACAATTTCCATCTCCTTTTTACACAGGGCGCAAATATTATCATTTGGAGGAATCACGCCTAATCTGCTCAATCTTTCTTTGGTATTCACCCTACCAACCAGAACAAACCAGCCAAAAAGCTCAATTCTCGGTGGTACAAGTCCTCCCCAAATTGATTGAGTGAAACTGTAGCTCGTAAACTCCGCCGATAGAGTCTCCGATTGCAACACCTGCATGAAAGAGTTAGTAGAAAAAATTCCTTTATTATCAAACTTCCACACAATATTATCCTCTCTACCAACTGATAGCTTCACTGGTCTTAACCTCTCATGAAGTTGATGAGCCAATTCCAACTCCCATTGGAACAACTCCCTCCTCCACTGAAGATTCCAAACCCACTCTAACCCATCTCAGAACCCACAGTCCCCGATCACAGATCCTTGTTGGTTTGAAATAGAGAAGAGTCTTGGAAAACTTCCTTTCAGAGGACCACCTTGCACCCAATTATCTTCCCAAAACCGAGTCCGTCTTCCATCCCCTACTTCCATCGCTAGGCCACTAATAAGCTTTTCTTTCACCTGTTGTTCTGCTATATTCAACTGACAGATATCTTTCCATGGGCCCCCTTCACCGGTAGAATCTGACTAGATAGCAACGCACTAGGGTCCAGATTATTACACGAACAAACAACCTTCTTCCACAAAGGGCATTCCTCCTTTGAGAACCGCCACCACCATTTGAACAAAAGCGCTGCGTTCCTGACCACTGCATCACCAACTCCCAAGCCTCCAGCCTTTTTTGGAGCCTGAACCACTTCCCACTTCACCAGCGGCATACCATAAGCACCATCCTCCGTACACCACATAAAACTTCTCTGGAGTGCAATCAACTTGTTAGCTACCGCCTTCGGCATCTTGTAAAGGCTAAGGTAATAAATCGGTAAGCTATTCAAAACCGATTTGATGAGAATTAGCTTTCCTGCTTTGTTTAAGACCTTTGCTTTCCACAAGCTGAGCTTCGAATGAGCTTTTTTTCGTTGTAAAATCGTCGAATTCGCTTGTAACTTGATACTGGGTACCTCGTGTGAATTCTACTTTCTTTTTTTCCGGTGAATGGATTATGGAGTTTGGGTCATTTTTCAGTTTGCAAACGTGAATTTGCATAAAATTGATTTTGATGAAAAGTAAGTTTGGGTTAATGTAAGACCCAGAATCTTTGAAAAGTCTTATTATGATCAAGTCTCAAATCATATAGTTATTTATAGCCTTAATTTCGGAAATCATTTTATTAAAGATAATTAAGGCAAGTTGTGATTTATTGAATTTGAGACAAGTTATGATTTATTATCCAATTTTACAACTATTGGATTATTTTCTATATTCAAATTATAAAGTTGGTAGTTGCGAAATAATAAGGATTTCTATATGATTTGGATTAAATAAGTAATATTTTAAATATTAATACTGCTATTTTGGAAAATGAAGAAATTGAGTATATTATTTCTAATTATTTGGTTGGGACATTTTATTGAAAATAATTTATGAAATTGATGAGCAAATAGTATTTTTATACATTATTATTAATGGATTAGAATTTATTTCTAATTACTATAATATCCCTATTTTTATTTGAAATTACCAAAATGCCCCTAACCCTAATTTTGAAAGAGAAACCCTAACCCTAAAAACCCTACCCGGTTCCCCTGACCCGGTACACCTAGAGTACCTAATGCAGCAGCAGCAGCTGCAAGCTGCTTGAAAGAAAGAAAGAAACAGGAGTAGGGAACGAATTGAGAGGGAAGGAAGAAGGAAGGTTCGCCGGCGTGGAGAGGGAAGGGAGCTCACAGTGCCGCCGTCGCCCTCACCGCGTCGCGCCGCCGCGGCAGTCCACGCGTCCTTGTCACCGTCGCGAGCCTCCTTGCCGTCGCCACCATGAAGCCGCCGATCTAGTCCAAGTAAGAGAGGATCCGAGAGGGGAGGAGGCCAACGCAGCCGCCGAGCCCGTCACTGTGCCGATTCGTCGCGCGAGGAGCTCGTGCCGTCGCCGATCATCCTTGCGCAGCATCAGAGGCAGAACCGCGACCTGAAGAGAGCGCGAGCCATAACAACCGATGGAGAAGGAGGAGCGAGCGCGGAGAAGGTGAAGTCGCCGCTGTCGCCGGCACCTCCATCCCGCGTCACCGCCGAACGCGCCGTGACCTCTGCCGTCGCCAGTCTGGTTTGCTCTGCCGTCGTGCCGTTGAGGAGAAGGCCGTCCAGTCACACCGAACAGGAGAGACAGAGAGATCTGAGGCTGAGCTGGGGGTTCAACCACCATGCCCAGCCGTGCTTGCGTCGCCGGCACCGCCTCGGTTGGAATTGTCGCCGTCAGAAAAGGGTCCAGGCCGCCGCTAATGGAGCTAGCCGGAACTGTTCCAAGGTTTTGCCGCTTATTTAGATCCTGCTCTGTTTTGGTTAGTGGCGTTATCATTGTTCTGGCCGCCGGAAAACCTTGCTGCCGTCGCCGGAAAAGTATGCCGGTAAGGGTTTCAAACTTGGTTTTCATTTCTTGTGAGATTATGGGAGTCTTATTGTCGCGGCATGTTGGTTTCAGTCACCGTCGCCGGAGTTGGGTCGCCGCAGCCGCTGAAGGCGGCTACCGGGGCTACCGCCCAACCGGTTCAGAGTCCGTTGCTGTTCGGTTCAGCCGTTCTTTCTTAGTTTCAGTAAGTATTCCGGTTTCGAGAGCTCTGCGTTAGTGTTCTGTTCTGTGTAATAAAGTAATCGTAATGTTAATGGTTTTAGGAGCTAGAATCCGGTTTGCTTGTGCCGTTTGGGGCTGTTTCTGCTTTTGAGAGAGCGGGCAGAGCCGAGATTTTGATTTGCCGGTGATTTCGGGTCGAGATAAAAGGAGTTGGTTAACGAGTTGGGTTGTGGTTCCAATGTTGTGAGGTAGGGGCGCTTTCCGAAAACTATAGTTTATTATTGGAATTATTACATATGGGTACTGATGTGAGATATTGTGTATTTGGTGATTGTATCTGCCTTATGTATTATTTGATTGACTCGAATGACTATGGATGTTGGTTTGGCTGAATTGTTATGTGGCTTGTGAAATGTAATGTTTGAAGTTAATTCTTTAAAGATTTGAAATGAGTTTAATCCGTTGAAGATTGGTTTGAATCGAGTCAATTATTTTGATGATGTGAAAGATAGAATACTCTTGAAATTCAGCCTGGGTTGCTTTAATTGATTTGGTTTTGATAAATGATTTGTTACTGAACCGATTCTTTAAAGATTTGGAAATGAGTTAAATCGGTTGATATTGAGTTGATTTTTAAATGGTTTTCTTGAGATATGCCACTGAGGCAACTGTTGGATTTAGCTTGCTGTTGAATTGATTTCTGGTTTGAGCTGTTGAAAAGGAATGAGAAAACGGTTTAGTTGGGACCCGAACCGGGTGGCAAAAGTCCAAGTTTTAGGGGAGGTGCTGCCGAAATTTCTATAAAATCTAAATCTTGTTTGAAAGGTTATTTAAAAGATTTGGATTTGAGAAATTGTATTATTTGATTTATTAAGAGGATAATTATGCTTTCCAGCTTAATTTATTTGATGAACTTTATACGTTGAGTTCGGTTTATTTAGAACTGAACTATGTTTGCCGTTTGAATCACTGAAGGAAAGAATGATGCTATAATATTGATTTCAATATAAAAAGGAGTTTTTAGTGATTTTAAAGGAACCTAGATTTTTGATTGAGTAATCAAGTTTGAGGCATTTTAGAAGAGTTGGAAAAATGGGTTCCAAAAAGAAATCTGAAAGCGGTTTGATTCAATTGAACTGGTCCCGTTTCAAATGAGTTGATTTTTGGACCGGGTTGGAACTTGTGATTTTGTATGGTTCAGTTTCATAATAAATTCAGTTTTATTTACTTGAACCGAGAATCTATGATTTTAAGAGTTTTAATGACTTTTAAAGAATTGATGTAAGATGACCTTCCCTAAAGACTTGGGACTCTGGCAAGAAACTTTTGTTATAAAATCCCATTATTGGATGGGTGATTTTGAATGTTCCCAAAAAGAATCTTTAACTTTCCATGGTTTTGGAAGTTTTGGAAAGAGAATGCCGAGAGTGGCTTTATTTTAAAAAGGGAACTCACTTTGAGTAAATTTGGCTTATGAGCCTGAGATGATTTGAGAAATGAGATCTTTAAAGCCAAGGCTGAAAAGAGTTGAAACTCGATTTCAAAGTGAAATGAATTGAGGAAATGATTTATGGCTTAAATGCCGACTTTATGAATTTAATGATGTTGAATGGTGGAAGTGCTGTTTTGTTGTGAGCCGGAATGGCTGTGTATGTTTATACATATTGATTGGTTCTGGATTGAACCGTGAGCCGGAATGGCTGTGTATGATATGAATATTGGCTGGTTCTAGAATGAACCGTGAGCCGGATGGCTGAGATGGATGTTGATCCATGGATGAGATTGATTGCATGTTTATGCTGAATCATTGATAAATGTGAATGTTGCACTTCCACTATCTGAGATACGAGTTTCCCTGGGTAGTAGCAGTGGCTAGCCACCACGTGCTCCAGGTTGAGACTTGATACTCTGTTGACCCTATGTCGTAAGTGTGGCCGGGCACTGTGAAAGCCCCGGAGGAGCTCGCCCCCATAAATATTCACCAGTGATGGTGATGGATAAATATTCACCAGTGAGGGTGATGGATATGGATCATGATTATGATCAAGTTTATGATGAGTATAACTCGAGTTGGGGATGCACGACAGAGGGACAGTCCAATGGTTAGCTACCAGGACTTGTCGGGTTGGCTCTATAACCGACAGATGATATCATCAGCCACTAGGGACAGGCATGCATCATATGCATTTGTGTGACATTGGTTGGGTGTGCATATTATACTTGGTTTGCCTATGTGATTAATTGCTAACTGTTCTACTTGTAATAACTGTTTGTTTGTGCTTGAACTTCCTATCTGTGTTTGCATCTGGGACTCTGTTGGATTGTGGTGATTGGTTGTTGGTTGGATTGTTTGGGCCTAGGGCCGCGGTTGGAATGAAATGAACTGATGGTTGATTTCAGTTTTGTGTTTCTGGTTTGGAATGAAATATGAAAGGCTATTTTGTTTCAGCATAGATAAACCGTTTTGAAAGACTTTTGAGTTTTTGAGAATTGAACGGTTCCTCTTTTAGAAAGGATTCCCGACTTTACTTTTATTGGAAACTGTTGTTTTTGAAAAGAGGCAAAAGACGGTTATTAATCACTGATGCGGTTATCTTCAAGTATCCTATTACAGTAATTCCTAAAAACCCTCTACTGAGAACCCTTTCGAGGATGATGTTCTCACCCCCCTACATTTTTCCCCTTTCAGGATATGGCGCAGAAGTTACGAAGAGCTTATTTAATTGTTGCTGTGATGCTCTGTATTGTTTTAGTTATGGTTTATTGTACCCTCGCCTTTATCTTGATATAATCTGTAAGAGGGATAGGAATTGTATTGATTATTACTTGTAATATTATTTATATATATAATTATGTATATATATATATGGATGTACTCTTTATGAGTTTTGTAAGTTGTATGGTATTTATGGATGTATGTCATCGGATGAAAGTATTTTTGGGAGCAGTATTGCGGTTTAAAGTTTCAAACAGGCTCATATTTTAGTATTAAATAATATAAAAGTCGTCGTAATGTCCGAACTATCAGAGTCGCGCAGCCGGAAGTGTGAGCTTTGGTAGTTAGGGTGTTACATTATGGTATCAGAGCAGTTCTTCCTGTAGAGCCTGAGGAATGGACTGACTATGCTTCAGTTGCATACTCTGAGCGTTTGTCATGTATTAGGTCTTGTCGAATGACGAGAATTAGAGCTTTATGCACATGACGATCTATTGATTAATGCTGTTAGTCTTGCATTGCATAATTCCTGATATTAAGTTTGGCCGGCTTAATACTAGTGAATTATGTATATAAAAGCACTGATGGGTTATCATAGATGATATACAAGTTTCGAGTAAAGCGAATCGCGGGCTTTGGGGGAACGTTAGAAACTTTTTCTCGAGGCTATTCAGTTGTGTGTCTTGAATTCTGTTCGAGTCGACCTGTTCTTTTATATCCTAACTTGAAGTTCTTGTTTGGTACTCCTCTTGAAAAGTAATTTGATGTTTCCACTCTATTCCTCTATTCATATGCATTCTTGAATGATCTTAAGTGCATATGCTTGTTTAGAATCCTTGATGCATCTGTCTTCCTCTGTTTGAGTTCTTCTTGATTCAAGTATTCTTTGATATAGTCTTGAACTTGTCTTAATGTGCTGTGACTTTTAACTCCGGGTTCTGAGTCCATTCTTTGAGAAATTGTTGATTCAGTTTTTCTCTTACTTGACAGTGATCACAGCCAATTTTGAGATTTTATAAATTGCTGTTGATTAGATATATACTTTTCTATATATGAAACTTTGAGATTACTTATACAGTTTGACAACTATTTATTTCCAATACCCCGCCTGTACTTTTACTGGTTTATGGAACTGCATTTACCTTAAATTACAATTTGACCTTCTAGTAATTTTACTATAGTTCTACTGCACAACTTCATTTGATTATGTATTTGGGTATTTTTCAAAATTTTGGAAAGAAAGAATTTTTCACTTTTATCCCGGTTGAGTTTCGTTTGATAAACTTACTTAATTCATTTTGATTTGAGTTTGATTTAGCATACTACATAGTTTATGCCATTGTTGTTCTTTTGAAAATATTGGATTCATAGCTTTCTTCTTATGAACGGACTGGTTCCTTCTTAAGCTTTTCACCTCTATGAATGTCATACGTGATTCTGTTTTTAACTAATCTTTTACATCTTGTGAACATTACCATTGATCTTGGTTTGTCCCCTCTTGTGAATCTCATCCTTATGTGGGTCAGTTTGATTCGTTTCAAGATAGTGCATTGTTTATTCTCCTATTATCTCTACAAGAGTTTTTAGTTAAAGATTTATCATTGAAAAATTACAAATGATTGAGTTGTCTTTTCTATGACTTTTGTATTCTTTCGGATTAATTTAAAACTTGTTTGATATTTCATGTTTAGTGGATCTTGTTTGAACTACTCTAATTTAAGATCCTTTCTTGCAAGGCTTGACTCCTTTTTAGTACATCTTAGACTTCTTGAATGTTATTCCGAGATGGTGATTTCAAGAACGCTTTTGGAGTCTTGTTTTGAACCTTTTAAAGAAGTCTCGAATTCTCTTTGACGAAATATTAAATGGGATTTATTTTCTGTTGTTTGATTGAGATTAAAACCATTGTCCAATTTTGACGAAATTAATTTAAAGTTGCCATGCACCATTTTAAATGAAGTTTTGGAAAGCTTCCTTGTTTAGTGGAAACCGGTTTGTTTGTAACACACCACTTATTTCCTTACCAGATTGTGTGCAAATTTTTGCCTTGGAGTTTCTTTTCTAAAAGGAGTTTAATTTTCTCTTTCATCCTTGCTACGAATGTTATACACGCTTGTTTGAATATGAACTTTGAGAATTTTTGAACAAGCCTTTGATTCCTCTCCCGAGTTTTATGAACTGCTTCTGGTTAAGTTGTGCATCTAATTATCTTTCTAAAATATTTGAAGAAATATTTTAGCCTTTAGCCAAACCCGTGTGCACCTTGTTTTTAGAACTCGACAAAATCTATTTCAATATGAACTTGCATTAAAGCAAAGCCACGATTATACTTTTGTTACTCTCTTGAAGGATGTTGTTAATTAACCTTTCTTTTAGATTGCGAAGTGGTTTTTCTGCAAGTTTCTGTTCCTTTATGAACAATGTATTTGGAAGTACTTTTAATCTTGCTCTTGAGTTTTGTTAGCTTTGTCTTGGGTTTGATATTCCTTTTTGTAAATCTCCTACTTCTTCGACTCAACTTGAATTTGTTTCGAACTAAGGCGCTGGTTCTCTTCTTATTGATCCTATTGAATTTCCTTGATCCAAGGGTTATCTTTGAAGTTGTCAATTGAATTGTGTCTATCAGACTTCATTGCTTGAGCATCCTTGTTTATCTGGAATTGGATACTCTGTCTCGAATCTATGAGTATTGTCCTTGACATTTGCCTCTCCTTTCTAAAGTTTTGTATCCTTCTGAGTAGACTCGAGAATTATTTTGATATCACGTGCGACTTGTAGACGTAGTAACGCGATACGTTAGTTCTTTAAGACGTGATGTGTATACGAAAGTTGAAGCGGTAGGTGTGCAACGTATGAGTTGTGGGTGTTTTGTTCCTTGCGAACGGGTTTGCGGTTGTTAGGCTTATGATTGGCTATGAGGTTGTAAAGTGCTTGATGGAGTTGGAAAGTTGAAGCTTGGAGGTTGAGATGAGATTGATGTACGGATGTTAAGCACGTCATTTTAACCCCATCCTGTTTTATAGCCTTTGATGCTTTGCCCTACTATCACATGATTGACCCATGTTATCTTTTGCATTGAGCCTACCTTGTAACGTTTGCTTTGCAATCACACCCCTGCCTTTGTACCCTTATGCATATGACAATCAAAGCATTTGAAAATCGTATATATGTTTATATGATGAGATATTTTTGCTTCTTCCTTAAATGTGTTCAAGGGTGAACTGTTATGGAATTTCTTTCATTTTGTATCAATTTTCGAGGGCGAAAATTTTTATAAGGTGGGTAGAATGTAAGACCCAGAATCTTTGAAAAGTCTTATTATGATCAAGTCTCAAATCATATAGTTATTTATAGCCTTAATTTCGGAAATCATTTTATTAAAGATAATTAAGGCAAGTTGTGATTTATTGAATTTGAGACAAGTTATGATTTATTATCCAATTTTACAACTATTGGATTATTTTCTATATTCAAATTATAAAGTTGGTAGTTGCGAAATAATAAGGATTTCTATATGATTTGGATTAAATAAGTAATATTTTAAATATTAATACTGCTATTTTGGAAAATGAAGAAATTGAGTATATTATTTCTAATTATTTGGTTGGGACATTTTATTGAAAATAATTTATGAAATTGATGAGCAAATAGTATTTTTATACATTATTATTAATGGATTAGAATTTATTTCTAATTACTATAATATCCCTATTTTTATTTGAAATTACCAAAATGCCCCTAACCCTAATTTTGAAAGAGAAACCCTAACCCTAAAAACCCTACCCGGTTCCCCTGACCCGGTACACCTAGAGTACCTAATGCAGCAGTAGCAGCTGCAAGCTGCTTGAAAGAAAGAAAGAAACAGGAGTAGGGAACGAATTGAGAGGGAAGGAAGAAGGAAGGTTCGCCGGCGTGGAGAGGGAAGGGAGCTCACAGTGCCGCCGTCGCCCTCACCGCGTCGCGCCGCCGCGGCAGTCCACGCGTCCTTGTCACCGTCGCGAGCCTCCTTGCCGTCGCCACCATGAAGCCGCCGATCTAGTCCGAGTAAGAGAGGATCCGAGAGGGGAGGAGGCCAACGCAGCCGCCGAGCCCGTCACTGTGCCGATTCGTCGCGCGAGGAGCTCGTGCCGTCGCCGATCATCCTTGCGCAGCATCAGAGGCAGAACCGCGACCTGAAGAGAGCGCGAGCCATAACCACCGATGGAGAAGGAGGAGCGAGCGCGGAGAAGGTGAAGTCGCCGCTGTCGCCGGCACCTCCATCCCGCGTCACCGCCGAACGCACCGTGACCTCTGCCATCGCCAGTCTGGTTTGCTCTGCCGTCGTGCCGTTGAGGAGAAGGCCGTCCAGTCACACCGAACAGGAGAGACAAAGAGATCTGAGGCTGAGCTGGGGGTTCAACCACCATGCCCAGCCGTGCTTGCGTCGCCGGCGCCGCCTCGGTTGGAATTGTCGCCGTCAGAAAAGGGTCCAGGCCGCCGCTAATGGAGCTAGCCGGAACTGTTCCAAGGTTTTGCCGCTTATTTAGATCCTGCTCTGTTTTGGTTAGTGGCGTTATCATTGTTCTGGCCGCCGGAAAACCTTGCTGCCGTCGCCGGAAAAGTATGCCGGTAAGGGTTTCAAACTTGGTTTTCATTTCTTGTGAGATTATGGGAGTCTTATTGTCGCGGCATGTTGGTTTCAGTCACCGTCGCCGGAGTTGGGTCGCCGCAGCCGCTGAAGGCGGCTACCGGGGCTACCGCCCAACCGGTTCAGAGTCCGTTGCTGTTCGGTTCAGCCGTTCTTTCTTAGTTTCAGTAAGTATTCCGGTTTCGAGAGCTCTGCGTTAGTGTTCTGTTCTGTGTAATAAAGTAATCGTAATGTTAATGGTTTTAGGAGCTAGAATCCGGTTTGCTTGTGCCGTTTGGGGCTGTTTCTGCTTTTGAGAGAGCGGGCAGAGCCGAGATTTTGATTTGCCGGTGATTTCGGGTCGAGATAAAAGGAGTTGGTTAACGAGTTGGGTTGTGGTTCCAATGTTGTGAGGTAGGGGCGCTTTCCGAAAACTATAGTTTATTATTGGAATTATTACATATGGGTACTGATGTGAGATATTGTGTATTTGGTGATTGTATCTGCCTTATGTATTATTTGATTGACTCGAATGACTATGGATGTTGGTTTGGCTGAATTGTTATGTGGCTTGTGAAATGTAATGTTTGAAGTTAATTCTTTAAAGATTTGAAATGAGTTTAATCCGTTGAAGATTGGTTTGAATCGAGTCAATTATTTTGATGATGTGAAAGATAGAATACTCTTGAAATTCAGCCTGGGTTGCTTTAATTGATTTGGTTTTGATAAATGATTTGTTACTGAACCGATTCTTTAAAGATTTGGAAATGAGTTAAATCGGTTGATATTGAGTTGATTTTTAAATGGTTTTCTTGAGATATGCCACTGAGGCAACTGTTGGATTTAGCTTGCTGTTGAATTGATTTCTGGTTTGAGCTGTTGAAAAGGAATGAGAAAACGGTTTAGTTGGGACCCGAACCGGGTGGCAAAAGTCCAAGTTTTAGGGGAGGTGCTGCCGAAATTTCTATAAAATCTAAATCTTGTTTGAAAGGTTATTTAAAAGATTTGGATTTGAGAAATTGTATTATTTGATTTATTAAGAGGATAATTATGCTTTCCAGCTTAATTTATTTGATGAACTTTATACGTTGAGTTCGGTTTATTTAGAACTGAACTATGTTTGCCGTTTGAATCACTGAAGGAAAGAATGATGCTATAATATTGATTTCAATATAAAAAGGAGTTTTTAGTGATTTTAAAGGAACCTAGATTTTTGATTGAGTAATCAAGTTTGAGGCATTTTAGAAGAGTTGGAAAAATGGGTTCCAAAAAGAAATCTGAAAGCGGTTTGATTCAATTGAACTGGTCCCGTTTCAAATGAGTTGATTTTTGGACCGGGTTGGAACTTGTGATTTTGTATGGTTCAGTTTCATAATAAATTCAGTTTTATTTACTTGAACCGAGAATCTATGATTTTAAGAGTTTTAATGACTTTTAAAGAATTGATGTAAGATGACCTTCCCTAAAGACTTGGGACTCTGGCAAGAAACTTTTGTTATAAAATCCCATTATTGGATGGGTGATTTTGAATGTTCCCAAAAAGAATCTTTAACTTTCCATGGTTTTGGAAGTTTTGGAAAGAGAATGCCGAGAGTGGCTTTATTTTAAAAAGGGAACTCACTTTGAGTAAATTTGGCTTATGAGCCTGAGATGATTTGAGAAATGAGATCTTTAAAGCCAAGGCTGAAAAGAGTTGAAACTCGATTTCAAAGTGAAATGAATTGAGGAAATGATTTATGGCTTAAATGCCGACTTTATGAATTTAATGATATTGAATGGTGGAAGTGCTGTTTTGTTGTGAGCCGGAATGGCTGTGTATGTTTATACATATTGATTGGTTCTGGATTGAACCGTGAGCCGGAATGGCTGTGTATGATATGAATATTGGCTGGTTCTAGAATGAACCGTGAGCCGGATGGCTGAGATGGATGTTGATCCATGGATGAGATTGATTGCATGTTTATGCTGAATCATTGATAAATGTGAATGTTGCACTTCCACTATCTGAGATACGAGTTTCCCTGGGTAGTAGCAGTGGCTAGCCACCACGTGCTCCAGGTTGAGACTTGATACTCTGTTGACCCTATGTCGTAAGTGTGGCCGGGCACTGTGAAAGCCCCGGAGGAGCTCGCCCCCATAAATATTCACCAGTGATGGTGATGGATAAATATTCACCAGTGAGGGTGATGGATATGGATCATGATTATGATCAAGTTTATGATGAGTATAACTCGAGTTGGGGATGCACGACAGAGGGACAGTCCAATGGTTAGCTACCAGGACTTGTCGGGTTGGCTCTATAACCGACAGATGATATCATCAGCCACTAGGGACAGGCATGCATCATATGCATTTGTGTGACATTGGTTGGGTGTGCATATTATACTTGGTTTGCCTATGTGATTAATTGCTAACTGTTCTACTTGTAATAACTGTTTGTTTGTGCTTGAACTTCCTATCTGTGTTTGCATCTGGGACTCTGTTGGATTGTGGTGATTGGTTGTTGGTTGGATTGTTTGGGCCTAGGGCCGCGGTTGGAATGAAATGAACTGATGGTTGATTTCAGTTTTGTGTTTCTGGTTTGGAATGAAATATGAAAGGCTATTTTGTTTCAGCATAGATAAACCGTTTTGAAAGACTTTTGAGTTTTTGAGAATTGAACGGTTCCTCTTTTAGAAAGGATTCCCGACTTTACTTTTATTGGAAACTGTTGTTTTTGAAAAGAGGCAAAAGACGGTTATTAATCACTGATGCGGTTATCTTCAAGTATCCTATTACAGTAATTCCTAAAAACCCTCTACTGAGAACCCTTTCGAGGATGATGTTCTCACCCCCCTACATTTTTCCCCTTTCAGGATATGGCGCAGAAGTTACGAAGAGCTTATTTAATTGTTGCTGTGATGCTCTGTATTGTTTTAGTTATGGTTTATTGTACCCTCGCCTTTATCTTGATATAATCTGTAAGAGGGATAGGAATTGTATTGATTATTACTTGTAATATTATTTATATATATAATTATGTATATATATATATATGGATGTACTCTTTATGAGTTTTGTAAGTTGTATGGTATTTATGGATGTATGTCATCGGATGAAAGTATTTTTGGGAGCAGTATTGCGGTTTAAAGTTTCAAACAGGCTCATATTTTAGTATTAAATAATATAAAAGTCGTCGTAATGTCCGAACTATCAGAGTCGCGCAGCCGGAAGTGTGAGCTTTGGTAGTTAGGGTGTTACAGTTAACATGTTTGGTAATATTTGTATCAAAATTGATTATAGCAAAATAAATGTTGTTTGAATTATACTACTCAAAATCACTTTTAGATGAAAAATTACTAAAAGAGACATCAATTTAAATTATTTTTTATATACATGTAAAAACAGAACCTAACAAAAATAATATAAAAAATATTTATTATATAAATAAATAAATACAATAAAAAATATAAAAGAGAGTACTATAAATTTTATAATGTTAAACAAAAAAAATATTCTATAATTTTTATAATATTACCCGTACTTTTTAATTTAGTATTATTTTGGACTATAAATTTTCATTATTTATGGCTGTATTGTTGCTTATAATTAATTTTTTATTTATTTTGTCCTTTTTTATAGGATCATAGTTTATATTATATATAATTTTGATAATAAACGTAGTATATAATAATTACAATTACAAATTTTACAAAGTTAAAATAAAAAATAAAAAAAATTAATATAAAACAAAGATAGAGTACATCAAAGAATAGAAAAAAAATCATACAGATAAAAAATAATAAAAATTTCATAAAACCAACAACATATATCATATGAACAAAAAAATACAATAAAAACTAAATAAAATTCATATGAATAAAATAAATAAAAAATTAAAAAATTTCATACACAACATAAATACAATGTAGTAAAAGATAGAAAAAAAAGAATTCATATGAACAAAAAATAATAAAAAAATAATAAAAAAATCATAAAAATTAATAAAATACCTGAAAATTATAGCACTACAAAAATAAAAAAAATAACAATATTTGTCATATGAATAAAAGAAATACAATAAAATAAATAAAAATCATATAAACAAAGTCAAACAAAAATAAAAAAAATTCATAAAAAATATACATATAAAAAATAGTATAGGAAATGATAAAAAAAACTCATATAAAAAAATAACATCAGAAATCGTAACACTAAAAATTAAAATATGAAAATGAGTACTAAAAATAATAAAAAAATTAAAATATTCAATTTACTAGTGATTGAAACAAATATGAAAAAAAATGGAAGGAAGAACTACGAAAAAGTAGAAAGAACTACAGAGAATTACTGTGAAGCTTATAGTTATTGGTATCCTTTTTATAGAAGAAAATGAAGGGTAAGATTGGTAAAAAAGAAAAAATTTTCTCACCTAATTTTCTAAAGGTAATCAGCAACCATAAACGTGAAACGTAAAAGCTACAAATTTTAGCTTCTTCTCAACGTGGGTTCAAAGGCAGAATCGTTTCTGCGTTTAAAAATAAAAAAATTACCAAACATAAAAATAAAACTTTCAAAAAGCTCAAACACACTTCTTTTTTTGCCAACATGTTTGCCAAGCATACCCTTAGGTTGGCCTTTCACTTGTAATAATTTATTTTTTAACTAACTTAAATCTGGGCTATTCAAAAGCCTAGTTTGACATGAGACCTATTAAACAAGTTTATTCAAAATAAAAATTAGGGATAAGTATAGTTTTGGTCCCATAATTTTGTGCCAGAATCGAAATCGTCCCTTTTCTAATTTTGGATTTAAAATCATCTTTAACGTTTTTTTTTATATTAAAATCGTCATTTTTATTAAAATTTTTAATTTAATTCCTAAACTACCCCTATTCCTATTTTAATAATAAAAATTATAAAATTAAAAAAAAAAACGCGTGTTTGGGGAAGGGAGAAGAAAACAAAACGCGTGTTTGGAGAAGGGGGGAAGAAAACGCGTGGGAGGGGAGGTATACAAAGGTGCAGGGGAGTATGAAACCACTCATCCCAAAAGCTTAAGCTGATGGGAGAAGGCAACATTAATGGTTATATATCTAACACTCCCCCTCAAACAAGAGCCTCTTTTGGGTTTTGATTTTGCACCTTTCGGACATAGAGCTCTGATACCATGTTATGAAACCACTCATCCCAAAAGGTTAAGCTGATGGGAGAAGGCAACATTAATGGTTATATATCTAACAGAGGGTGGGGGGTATACAAAGGTGCAGGGGAGGGGAGGGGAGGGGAGGGGAGGGAAAGGGAAGGGGGAAGGGGGATTGCGCTGGGGAGGGAGCAGCTCGCTGCTGCTCGCGTTGCTACCGTCAGACCCTGTCGGTGCCGTTCGTGCTTCAGTCGCCGCCACCATCGCGCCGTTTGCGTCGTGCCATCGTAAACAGAACCACGAAGAGAGATGGATCGCGAGTGAGGGGGGTCGGAGCCGCCGCGTCCTCACCACGCTGCCGCCGTCGTCCTCACCACGCTACTGGGGGTGGGGAGAGCAAGAAGGGGGGGAGAAACAGGGAGGTCGCCGCTGTGACCTCCTCATCGTCGTCGGCTTCCGCTCCGCTGCTGGTCGCCGCCTCGCCGCTGCTGCTCGCCTCCTCTGTTTTTTGCTTCGATTTCTGTTTCTGCTTCGTCTTCTGCTTCTTGATTTGTTGAATCTTTGATTTGTTGAATCATTGTTGGTTTTGAGTTGTTGGTTTTTTTTTATTTCTGAATTTCTTGATTTCTGAATTGTTGTTTGCTGTTGATGGAAGAAGTTTGCTAATTGATCTTTGTTTGTTGTTTGCGGTGGTGGTAGTGGTGGTAATTGTGTTGGTAATGGTGAGGATATTTTTGTCCAAAAAAATTATAAGGACGATTTTAATACGAAAAAAAACGTTAAAGACGATTCTAAATCGAAAATTAGACGATGATTTCGATTTTGGCCCTAAACTTTAGGGACCAAAATAGTACTTACCCCTAAAAATTAAGTCTGTACGAGTTTATGCGAAATTGAAGGCAAATTCGGAGTAGACAATAGAGCTCACCATGCTAGCATGGCTTGATCACTTTTAAATATATATATAAGTTTAAAAAAAAGAGTGCGTGGGGCTTACTTTCAGCGTTAAAAATTTTAGTTTTTAAAAAAAAAATGTGGCAGACTCAGGTACTTGAAGAATGGATGAGTAAAGAAGGGAAAGACTCCATTAGCGCAGAGATGAATCAGCCTTGTAAGCTTACAGCGATCCCGTCAGAATCCTCCTTCGCCAAAGCCGGTATTTTTGGAGCTATAACAACGCAAGACGCTTCCAGTAGGCTTGCATCAGTCAACCGGAGTAACGCTTCACAGAGACATCCCGTCCTTGAGCGCTGAAGCAGCAGTGCGGCCTCCGTCTTCCTTCTTCGTCGGAGCGTTGGAGCGAGCTTGGTCACCGCCATTAGCCAAGTTACATCAGATACAATCTCTTCCTCCTCTCTAGACGTTAGTTTTGGGAATTTAGCTTCTTCTGGTTTAGCGCGTTACGGGAGAAATGAATGTTGAGAGGTAGAGGTAGTTCTGTAGTTTGAATTAGGATAGTTGGATAGGGCGGGTCTGGGTTTTGGGTCTTTTCTGTGTGAGCAGGGTGTTTGGCCTTCACCATGTCCAAAAAAAAAAAAATTAAGTATTGAAGTAAATCAAATTTAAATCTTTGTTCTTCTTATTTTGAAAAAAGAATTTACAAATTACAATATGGTATTTCACTTATGTTAAAAACGAGACCTGTCTATAGTTCTAAGAATCAAACCAAGACAGTCGGAGAGATTAAACTGTAAATCCGAGCCTCATCCAATTCGATCACATGTAAAATTGGGAAATTCAAAACCAATTTTCAATCTAAAAAATCAATTGAAAACGGGTGAATCGACTAAATTGAAATCTGGTCGGCTATTAGCCCTTTTTTGCCTCCATCTTTAATGGTTTCAAAATGTTTAGACTATTAAATAGTCTTAGTAATAAAAATATATTTTTTAAGTTTTTTTAATAGTTGTTAATTAGCTCTTTTTAATTTTATTTATTAAATGATGTTTTATGTATTATTTAATTCTAAAATTTACGCTTTATTTCATAATTTATTATTTTATTATTCATTATTTATCTTATTTTTAAAATTCTATCATTAATAATTTAATATTCTATGAGTATCTATCTTCAATCTCTCTCAATTTTATGTTGATTTTAAAATTCTAATCTTATCTTTTTCAATCCCAAGATTAGTAATTTTATAATCTATCATCAATTTCTTTTTTAATTGCCCAATTCTATATATAATTGTAATTGTTTATGATTTTCCTTCCATAGTTAATTTGTTGTAGCAACTGATCATCATTTGTTAATTGCTAGATATACATTCTTCGCATTTATAGAAATCACAATCTGCAAAAAATCGATCGATTTTTTCATTGGAATAATCAATTAGTTAGTGAATGGAAGTGTATGCCTTTTAAGGTTTAGAAAAAAAATCGATTTTTTTATTCAGTGATTGGTTAGTGAATGAAAATATTTTCTTTTGCAATTTTCAAAAAAAAATTGATTTTTTTATTCAAGAAACTGATTGATTAGTGAATGAAAATCTTTTCTTTTTACAACAATCGATTGTTTTATAAGTAAAAGTAAATTTTTTATGCAAGTCAATCGATTTTATTATTTATCCAATTGACTGATTGAGGGATCCAATTGATTGGTTGAAGAAAATAATCAATTGGATTAATAGCAAATACGATTTTTCAATCGTTTACGTTTTTCTACAGATTAAAACAACAAACAAATCCAAAATAAAATTTTGTTGATTCACGTTATTTTTACTTTTTCTTAAATTCAAAAGAATTGTTTAACATTCTTAGTTTTAAAAATCAAATTAATTGAAGTTGTTCACAAATCAACCTCATAATCATATTCATAGACTAGAATTAGGGTTACCATTAATGGATATTCTATTTCTTTACAGTTTCTAATTGTCAATGATACAATTATAAAGATAATATAAATGATGAATAATAAAATTATAATTTATAAAATAGAGAACAGATTTTAGAATAAAATAATATGTAAAGGACTAATTAATAAATAGTTTAAAAAAGAGCTATTCGACAATTATTAAAATATTTATAAAATATATTTTATTACTAAGATCATTTAATAGTCCAAATATTGTTAGGCCATCTAATTATTTGTTCTCTTTTTGATAAAAAAAAAAAAAAAGAAATGCTCAAACAAGGTTACCATGAGAGAAAGGGGAAGAAAAAAAAATAACAGAGGCTTCTCCCCTCAATCTTTTTGTATTTGTCACCTTCCTTGCTTCTGCGGGGATTTGGGCAAAGCTAAAGAAAAGAAGATTACAAAAAATAACCAAAAAAGCTTAGCAGAGGGAGAGAAGTGGGAAAATAGGGAATGAATGTGAAAAAGCATAAAAGAAAAAAACGTCAATTTAAACCGCTGTTGTTTTTAAATAAAACGAAATTTTTAATTCATTAAAATGACGTTTCAAATTGTCATTTTTACCGAGTTAAAATGGTGTTTCATATTGTTTAAAATGGTGTTTATGAATCGCCATTTTTTTAATAAAGTTACGCATTTATTATTCAAAAATAGCGGTTTGAAACTGCCATTTTTACTGAGTTAAAATGACATTTTAATTGTTTAAAATGGTAGTTATAAGCTGCCATTTTTACCGATAAAAGTAACATTTTTTATCACTTAAAAGTACAGTTTTAACCGTCGTTTTTACCGCATCAAATAAATAATTTTTTGTTTAAAATTTCATAATAATAAGAAATCATAACCCATAAACAAAATATTACATAACTCAAATAAAATATTAGATATAATATATAGTTTTTTAGTATTGGAAATCAAAAGTAATAACTTCTATACAAATAAAGTATCAAACATAATATGATTTTTTAATTCTAAAAAAAAATCACACTACTCTATTACTTACTCTAAAAGATCTACTTCCTGACTCTTTTGGTGATAAAATCTCATTATTTTGATCTAATTCTTACAACAAAAGTATAATTTGAAAACATAATAAAAAAGAATAAATAGATAAACCATTTCAAATTATGACAGTGACATTTCATCATCAACAGGAATTCAAGAACTAGTATTTATATTTAGAACACCCCATAACTATATTTATATTTATATACAGTGACATTTTAGATTTTGTTTGGTGTACGGGACGCATGGGAGGGAGGAGAAGCGGGTGGTGTAGGAAGAGTTGAGCTATACTGTGGGTCTGTGTTAGGTTCCTTTCTACTTATTGGGGGACTTTAATGAGATTTTGCAAGTTGAGGATTGCAAATGGGTGACTAGTTTGCCGGCATCAGCGAAAGAGTTTAAGAGTTGGGTGCATGACATACAGTTGATGGATTTACCGCTTACTGATAGAAAGTACACGTGGTTCAAGGGTCGATCATGTAATTGGATTGATAGGTTTCTGGTCAATATTGAATGGATTGAGAAGTTTCCTGATATTCGGCTAAAAGGTGATCCGAAGGGATTGTCAGATCACTGCCTGTTGATTGTGGAGGATACAAGAGTCAGAGGGGGCCTTAGACCTTTCAGAAGTCTGGATTCCTGGTTTATGCAAGAGGGCTTTCTGAGGATGGTCAAAAATGAATGGAGAAGTTTGGGTGATGCTCAGTTCACATGTACACTGAAGGCCTTGACGATACCTTTGCGGCAATGGCACAAGGATAACTTTAGTGACATGGATAAGAGACTGATAAGGCTTGAGGATGAAATCAAGAAGCTTGATAATCTAGTTAGTGATGGGATCTATGATGGTACAACGGAGGCTAGAAGGAAGGTGTTGGTGAGCTTTTGTGAAAAGTGGTACATTAGGAAGGAAATCCACTGGAAGCAAATGTCTCGGTCCCAACATACTAGCAACATGGATAAGAATACCAGATACTTCCATAACATTGCCTCGGTTAGAAAAAGCAATAACAGAATAGATGCTCTGATTATTCATGGACGACTTGTGCGGAATCAGGCAAGAATAAAGGTTGCAATTAGGGGGTTCTACAATGATCCGTATCAGTAGGAATATGCTCCGAGGATTGGTGTTCGGGATGGTTTGGTGAAATAGATTGATAGAGTTGAGGCTAAAGCTTTGGAAGTTTTGCCGTCTGAGGAGGAAATCAGGAAGGCAGTGTGGGTTTGTGAATCTTCTAAGGACCCAGGTAGTGATGGGTACAATATGAACTTTATCAAGAAATGCTAGGAGGACATTGGTCAGGAGTCCATTGCAGCGATGATGGGGTTCTTCCAAAGTGCTAAGCTACCAACGGATGCGAATGTCACGTGGGTGACGCTAGCCTCAAAATTTGTGGGTGCAAAGGAGATCAAGGACTTTTGACCGATTAGTATGGTGGGGTGGGTGTATAAGGTGATCTCGAAGGTGTTGGTAAGAAGGATGAGATCAGTTATGCCAGGCTTGGTAGGAGAGACTCAGACAGCGTTTGTGAAGGGTAGAAAAATTCATGACGCCGCGCTCATAGCCTGTGAGATGGTTCATTGGCTTAAGACGCGGAGAAATACATCGGCTATTATCAAGTTGGATTTTTAAAAAGCTTATGATAGATTCAAATGGTGTTTTGTGGATATTGTGTTACAGAAGATGGGTTTTGGCCAAAGATGGAGGAATTAGGTGAAGGAGTGTGTTAGTACGGCCACTATGTCTATCTTGGTAAATGGGTCACCATCCAAGCCGTTCAACATGGAGAGGGGTCTAAGACAAGGGGATCCTCTTTCTCCACTTCAGTTTGTGCTTGTGGTCGATGTTTTGCATAGGATGTTGGGGGAAGCCGTCAGGAACAGGTGCATTGCTCCGCTGCTGGTCGGGGGAGATCATGTCGAATTGTCACATCTCCAATTTGCATATGATACCATCTTGTTTTGTCCTCCAGAGACTGAGACAATTGTGAATTATAAGAAGCTGTTGTGGTGTTTTGAGATGATCTCTGGACTGAGCATCAATTTTGATAAGTCAAATCTGATCTCAGTGAACTGTGAGCAGGGATGGGTAGATCATGTGTGTGGCCTACTGGGGTGCAAGCAAGTTGTCTTACCTGTTAGATACCTCGGGATTTCTTTAGGAGCAAATCCGCGCCTGGTGAAGACTTGAAAACCGATCATAGATAAGGTGGAAGAGAAGCTCAACTTATGAAAAACGAAGGTTCTAAATAAAGCAGGTAACCTTGTCCTCATCAAATCGGTGCTGAATAGCCTATCGATATATTACCTAAGTTTGTCCAAGATGCCAAAGGCAGTGGCTGACAAGCTGATTGCATTACAGAGGAGCTTTATATGGTGTAAGGAGGACGATAACTATGGTATACTTCTAGTTAAGTGGGAGCTGGTCCAGGTACCGAAAAAGGCTGGGGGCATAGGGGTTAGAGATGCAGTGCTTAGGAACACAGCGCTCTTGTTTAAGTGGTGGTGGCAATTTTCAAAGGAGGATTGTCCGTTGTGGAAGAAGATTGTCTGTTCGTGTAATAAATTGGACCCTGATGTAATGCTAGTAAATCATACTTTACTGGTAAAAGGAGGGCTCTAGAAAGACATATGTCAATTGAATATAAAAGAACAACAGGTTAGAGTAAAAATGGTTAGTGGCCTGGCAATGGAAGTAGGGAATGAAAGAAAAATCCTGTTTTGAAAAGATAACTGGGTTCAAGGTGGTCCTCTGAAAGTGAGTTTTCTAAGACTCTTCTCTATTTCAAGCCAACAAGGATATGTGATTGGGGATTGTGGGTTTTGGGATGGGTTAGAGTGGATATGGAATCCCAATGGGAGCTGAAACTTGTCCATCAGCTCCATGAGAGGTTAAGGCCAGTGAAGTTATCAACTGGGAGAGAGGATAATGTTGTGTGAAAGTTTGATAATAAATATATTTTTTCTACTAACTCTTTTATGCAGGTCATACAATCTGAGACTCTGTCGAACGAGATCACGAGCTATAGTTTCACAAGTTTAATTTGGAGAGGATTGGTACCTCCGAGAATTGAGCTTTTTGGATGGTTTGTGCTAGTTGGTAGAGTTAATACCAAAGAGAGGTTGACTAGATTAGGCGTTATTATTCATAGTGATATTTGTGTACTGTGTAACAAGGAGATAGAATTTGTTCAGCATTTATTTCTTCTATGTGAGTTAACATGGCAGTGCACTTGGTTGAGGTCTTTTGGTAGAGCGTTGGAACCATGAAACAAAGGTTTGAGAGTTGGACTAGCATGCACAATAGAAAACATGAACAGAAGACGTGGCTGACTGAGTTTTTTGCAGTGATTTGAAATATTTGGTTGGAATGTAATGCCAGAATTTTCAATAATAAAGAAGCAGGTGTTGAGATCATTCAAACAAGGACGTTTTTGAGCTACAAAGAATGGACTGGCAGTGATCCTTTCGGTTGTTGATGGCAATGCCGGAGATGACAGAAGATTGGTAACTTTTGTATGCAGGTTTACTTTATGTCCGTTTTATTTTTGCTCCACTATAATGTATTGAGCTTGCTTTGTTTTAAAAAAAAAAAATAATAGCCATTCCTTGAACTAGTGTCTTGCATATCCTTGTCATCAATCTACCTAAAAGAAATAAAATTATAATTACCTGAGTTTTGGGCTTAAGATAATATTCTACGAATAAAATCCATTAATCAGGATCAATATCTTTAGGTGTATTATTTACTGAGGATGTTCTTGAATAATGTGACTTGAGAGTTGAAACTTGTGACTTGAGAGTTGAGACTTGAGAGCACTATAATCTTGTGTTTATTTTTAGGAAATCTAAAAGCTCCTCTATCTCTCCATGCCTCAATGTCTAACTAACTAATATTGTCTTCTCCTTATTTATATTGAGATAACTCTTTTAATATTAACTATTCTATAATTGTGTGAAGGAAGAACTTAAAAGGGAAATAAATTACGAAAAAAAAAAGGAATCTCGTATTGTATCACATATTCACATGAGTAAAGTTCTGGAAAGAAAGAATAACAAAAGAGAATAGAAAATGGAAAGGAATAAACAGGAGTATTCATCCATATGAGAATTTAAAAATCCATTACTTTGATAGGGAAAGGGAACTAGAATGGAATGATTTTGAATATCGATTCATTAGTAAAAAATCGTCTCCGACTTTTGAATTGCCGAAACAAGAACTTTATGTAAGAGTTGAAGCCCCCAAAGGAGAATTGGGAATTTTTCTAATAGGAGATTAGAATGGTTTTCCTTAAAGATGAAAAATTCGTCCACCCAATTTTATCAATTTGCAAATTCTTCCTCAATTAGTTAAAAGAATGAAATTGGCCGATATAACCGCTTATTTAAATCTAATTGAGATGATTTTGTTCTCCAATATTTCATGATCAATATCTGCCACTGATGAATTAACTGCACACCAGACCAGGCCAAATATAGTTTTTGATCAATAAGGCCTATTCATTTTATTTTATTTGTGATACTAATTAACTAAGTCATAGATAAAGGAACTACATGAAAATTGTGAACAAATTGCATATTAATTATATTGTACATACATAATATTGCAATTAGAAATTCGGCAAAGAAAGAAAGAAGCATGATTATAGCAAGGTATATAGTATTCGAGAGGTGTGCAGCACTTGATGATGTCATGGGTTGAGAAAGAGAGTTTAGTTAACTGAAACAATTAAACAAACAAGTGGTGACCACTGACCGGTACCACAAAAAAATAGGGACAAAGTCTAATAGAACACAAATTAAGGTCCAAATCAAACAATTTTCATTCAAACAATATAAATCTCCTTAACAAGTAACATTAGCCACCTAAATCCAATGTATAAAAGTAAGGTCCTTATCAAACTAACCAACTAGAACTAGCAAGAAAAAGTAATAGTAAGTAGTAAAACCACATAGAATAAAAAGTCAAGATTGAAAATTTTGAAGTACCCAACTAGGATAATGGAGAAAAGGATAGAAGAAGCTGAAGAAAAAGAAGCACCTGGCCGATGAGAGCATTGGGGTAAACCATTGCAGTGGGTTTCCAATATGGCCCAATCAATTAGAAAGAAAATGTATGTCTCTGACTCACAGTGTTTTGAAGATATAATAAGAAACGTTTTAGCTTAGCTTAGTCTAGGAAAGAAAATACCAACATAAGTGAAGATGAGAAGTGTTAGAAAGTGTAATGTGAAGGGGAAAAAAAAGTCAGTTAGCACGACCAAAATATAGAAAAATAAGAACAAATAATAAGAAAGGGAAATTGTTAAAGAAACATGGTCTAATTAGAAGCCATGTAACAAGAAAAAGAAATACACAAAAAGGAGGAGAAGAACGAAAAAGGACAAAAGAAAAAGAACTAGGAAGAAGAGAAACAAGACAGATACAGAAGGAGAGATACCTAATGAAGGTGAAGATGATGAATCTGAAAATAAAGCTACCAAAATTTGAAAAATAGGATCACAACTCAATCTGACTTGTAGCAGTGATGAGGCTGCTGTCGATTACATTAGGCAGAATTTGGACAGGAGAAATGCCAATATGCCACGAAGGATTTTAGTTTAATCACAAGTATGAAGTATCAGAAGAAGGCAGAGAGTGACGCAGAGTTAGATATTAGAATCTTAATATAAGAATTGAATGCATAAAGTTCAACAATTAAGTGTAATAGTTTTTATTGGTGTCTTTGGTCTAGAGTATTGTTTGTATTTTGTTTGTTTAATATTAATATTCTGATCTTCCTTATAGCTAGTTCGTAAGGATGTTTAAATTTTGCTTTGTTTAGTTTGGGCCTTTGGGGTATTGCTTGCTTTTGTTTCTATTTATGTTGATTTATTAGCTGTGCGTCAAGAGATATGTTGAATACGTGGTCAAGAGATAGAGGCGGGAGAGGGAGGATGAGGACATTAATGGATTTCTTGCATGCTTTTGTATTATTAAGGTTTTAAAACTTAAAATGGAAAGTAAAAAAATTTAAGACGCATACAACCATTGTCTCACACTACCTACTTTAATAATTATAAATGTCAATCTATTTTTCTAATCAAGTTCAATCAAATCAAATTTATATATGCACTCTTTTTTAATATCTTTGTGCATTTTTATTTTTATGATAAATTCTACAAATTCAAAATTTTCATTAACATTATCATTATCTACTGATAAATTCAAAATTCAAAAGTATTGCAATAACACTAGAAGAAGGAGAAGAAATAAAAAATATAACAGTAATACCAATAATAAAAACAAACGATAATAAAAAGAAAATACACAAAAAAAATATATTTTACGTTGTGGGAGTAATTTTTATTAAATTTAGGTCAATTTAATTAAATTTAGTCGATAAAAACATTTAAAAGTGTAGCGAAACTAATAATTTATATAACAAGTAAATATTACAAGCTTCAAAGGCTCTGCATGACGGTCATCAAAAAAAAATTATCCATGGCACACTATTTTCACATTATAAAAAAGAAGAGAAAAAAACTATTAAAACTTGTTACAAAGTAAAAAAAAAAAAGATCGTATAAGTGAGGCTTTTTACTTTTAAAAAAAAAAATCATATTTACCAATTTAAATAAGGTCATAGAAATTTACTAATTTATATATTTAGTTGTATTTTCGTAGTTATGAATTGCGAAAACAAAGAGTAAATAATAATTTCCAACCATAAGTGTTATAGTTCAGATAGCATAATTTATCTTTTTCACTTAGAGATTTCGAGTTCGAATCTCACTTTTAACTTTAAAAAAAAAATAATTTCCAACCATAAAAATTTAAACGCACAAAAAAATTAAACTAACTTGATACGCATAAAAAATAAATTCTATTAGACAAAAATATTCTATTAAAAAAATATATTAAATTTTTAAATTATCTTTTCATCTTTATCGTCAACCACTTTTTCTTAAACCTCTTGATTTTATAAAAAAGGAGAATGTCCAGAAAAAAATTATTGCCAACATTTTTCTTCCAATACTTTCTAATTATTGCTGCTTCATAAATAACTAATAATTTTTTAGAAAAAAATAATTCTTTTTCCAAAAAATAAGAAGCATCAACAAGTATAACAATGAATACAATAGAAAACATATTGTAGAACATGGTTTGAAGAAAAAAGTGTTTTGATTTGCTTATATCTCTTCATTTGGCTTAGTTTTGTTGCTCTTTTTTCTCTTTTTTATTTTTCTCTATTTCTTGTTTCTTTTTTTTCTTTTACCCTAGTCTTTTGAAATCCACCGAACACAAAAAAAAAAAGAAAAAAAAAACAAAGAAAATAGAGGAAGAAGGAAAAAAGAAGAGGGAAGAAGGGTGATTACTACAACATTTTGAGTCTATGGTCACAATTTTTTTGTCACGGTAAAAAACTGTGATCATAGACCTTCTATAGTCACGGTTTTTTAGGGTAACAAAAAAAAAGTTATAGTTACGATTTTTTAAAAAAGGGTGGCCTAAAAGGGTCTATGGTCACGATTTTGAGAGGTGACCTAAAGGGGTCTATAAAAGGGTCTATGGTCACAGTTTTTCAAAAAATGGTAACCTAAAAGGGTCTATGGTCACGGTTTCGGGGAGTGGCCTAAAAGAGTCTATGGTCATGGTTTTGGGGGTGACCTAAAGGGTCTATAGTCACGATTTTTTACAGTGACCAAAAAGGGGGCTATGGTCACGGTTTTTCAAAAGAATGTGACCTAAAAGGGTCTATGGTCACGGTTTTGGGAGGTGGCCTAAAGGGTCTATGGTCACGGTTTTAGGGGGTGGCCTAAAAGGGTCTATGGTCACGGTTTTAGGGGTGACCTAATGGGGTCTATGGTCACGGTTTTTTACAGTGACCAAAAAGGGATTATGGTCACAGTTTTTCAAAAAAAGGTGACCTAAAAAGGTTTATGGTCACGGTCTTGGGGATCTAAAGGGGTCTATGATCACGATTTTGGAGATAACCTAAAAGGGTCTATGGTCACGGTTTTGAGAGTGACCTAAAGGGATCTATGGACACAGTTTTTTACGGTAACCAAAAAGTGTCTATGGCCACGATTTTTTAAAAGGGTGGCCTAAAAAGGTCTATGGTCACGGTTTTGGAGACTAGAGAGTAACCTAAAGGGGTCTATGGTCACAGTTTTAATCATTTGAGTTTAAATTAATTAAGATTTTTATGTATTTTTTATAATTTTAAATATTTTATCTTTTAAAAATTTTAATAATTAAAAACTAATAATAATTTTATATGATTTATTTTAAATTTAATTTTAAATTTTATTTATTAAATTGAGTTCTTAGAGTTAGAGATTAATTTATTAGGAATGATTAAAAATGAATTTTTATAAATACTTTAGATTTAAGTCAATTAATATTTATGTACAACTTTTATTTTAATTAGTTATTTTATATAAACTTAAATTAAAGTTATGATGGAAAAATAATGAAAGGTCATATAATTTAATATAGGTAATTGATATTTTGAATTTATCCGTATTTTATAAAATATAATTAGTATGTTTATTTTATAATTTAAATTAAAAATAATTATTTGAACTCAATGATATCTTGATAAATGAAATTTTATCTGTTCTAAAAATAATCCTTACAATATTATATTTAAATTCTATATTGTTATTCTATCACAAATATTTTATAAAATTGTTATATTACTTATATATATTTAACTCTAACTCTAAAATTTCTAAATAAAACCCTAATTCCCCAATCCCTAAATCAAAACACAATGCACGCACACGTTCAGAAAAGGAAGGAAATGAGAAACAGGGGGAGCTCGAGGGGAAAAAGAAGGGAAGGAGAGGGAGAAGAGCATCTCGCGCCCAGCTCGTTGCCGTGGAGCTGTCGCCGCTCTCATCACGGGCCGTCGCTCGTTGTCGCTGCTGGGTTCATCGTCAGCAATACTGCAGACAAGAAGAGAAAGAGAGAAAGCCAGCGCGAGAGAAGAGGAGGAGGGGCGCTGTCTCGCGTCGTCACTGTCACGCCTTGTTGTCGCAGCTATGGAGACCACCACCGTTGTTGGAATCGCGAACTGAGGAGAAAGGGAGAGCGACGCTGAGAGAGATTGACGGAAGCCAGTGAAGCGCGTGAGAGAAGGGGAGCCGATTTCCGTCACCGCCACCGCACCCAGTCGCCACTGGTGGAGCTCGCCATCCCTGGAGGTGAATCGGTGTCGCGTCCATGCTGCCAGGGCCACCAGCGCTACTGCTACTCCTCAAATTCAGCCTCTTTTCCTTTGGGGGTTTCTGCCGCAAATTCCAACCCCAACATCACCATCCTTCTTGTATTCGTTGGGAAACTTCTTACTTCTTAGTTTCCTGATTTTTCAGGTATTCGTTTTTCACTTTTCTTTTAAAATATATAAATAACAATAATAAAAAAGAATCTCTTACACACTATATTTTTTGCTAGTGATATATTCTTCTGTGTTGTGGATAACTAGATCATGCAATTTTATAAGTCCTGCTCCCATTTAGACAATCTTATGAGGCATGTCGTTTCTTTCTTTTCTGAATGAACATCTGAAATTTAGTCACCATCTGATTTGTTTTTACCTAGTATTCAATTTCTTATTGCTGTCAATTTTATGAAAGTGAGATATATAGTTTTATATAATGGATAATGGAATAATCTGTAACAACCAGATCCTAAATTTTGATAACTCTAGTCTTTAGGTATTTGTCGTTTTATCTCTAAGTGGTTGAGTATTATATTGGTATAAATAGGGGGTGACCATAGAGGCTATGGTCACGGTTTAAGGAGGGTGACCATAGAGGTTATGGTCACGGTAAAAACCGTGACCATAGAGCTATGGCCACGGTAAAAACCATGACCATAGATAAGGTTCACGGTTTTAAAGAGGGCTAACCATAGAGGCTATGGTCACGATTTTCAAGAGGGATAACCATAGAGACTATGGTCACGGTAAAAACCGTGACCATAGTAAGGCTATGGTCACAGTTTTTACGCGTGACCATAGATTAACCTATGGTCACAGTGAAAAAACGTGGCCTAAAGTGTCAGAATTTAAAAATTATAACCGTGATCATAGAAACCGTGACTATAGATAAAAAAACTGTAACCATAGACCTATGACCACGAGAGAATAGGCCACGGTAAAAAACCGTGACCATAGGTCCAAAACCGTGACCATAGATCTATGGTCACCCTTTTTCCTAGCTAATATCGTGACCATAGGACTTTTTTTTATAGTGGATGCTGGTGAGATTGGGAGCCGTTATCACTACCACAGCAAAGAGAGAGAAAGAGAAGACAAGCGGAGGAGAGATGGATCGAAGAAGAGACAAAGACGAGTGGAAGAAAAGGGAAAAAGAAGAAGGAGAATAGAAAAGGGCGACAACGAAGGGACCATGGCCGCCGCCGCCATCAAACGAAAATACTTTTACTGCTTAACTTGATAAAGATATTGTTGATTTGGAGAATGAGATGTGGTGAGATATGGGACAAATTCTATAGATCTATGAAATAAATGATTATTAGATTTTTAATATTGTTATAGGGTATAATTCTACTTTCTATAGTTTAAGAGTAATTCTGATTCTGATTTAAATTTTGGTAGGTTTTTCATGATCTAGGATTGATTTTGTTTCTAATTATGAAAGCGGTTGAAGGATTGAAATTAGAAACATAATAAAAGGATAATTTGATAATTTTAAAGTAAAAATTAACCGAGTCAACTATAAATTTATAAGTTGAATAGTTTTGTCAAATAAAATTTATTTTTATAGGTATAAAATTAGTTTTAATCATTTATTATTAGTTTTGTCGGCATTTAAATGTTTGATGATGATTAAAAATGATTATTTACTCTAAAAATAAAATTTAAAATGTTTTTATAATTGTGCCAGTGAAAATGTGAAAAATTGAGTTTCCATCCTTGTTAATGGTGCAAGCAAAAGTACACCTAAATTTTTGTGATGACCAGATTCACATACATTCATATATAGGCTTTCCACCCATAAATTATTTAAGGAAACAACAGAAAGTCCCAAACACAACATTATATATATAAAATAAAATAAATTTGATATTTATTCGTTTGACTTAATTTAGTAATAGGAATAGTAGAAGTGTAGAACTAAGTTGATATTTATACATTAATTTAGTATTTTTTTTTAGTATTGCATTAATTTAGTGTTTATTTAGTAATACTGTTCTATGGGTCGTGATATTTATTTTATTATACAAAAATTGAGTTTTTGTAATTAATGATAAAGCTAACGTGACATATTTTTGAGAGTATTTTTTATTTATTTTTTTTAACTTATTAAATATAATTTATTATGTGGATTAATTATATCAACTAATTGATTTGATTAAATATTTAAGTATCACACAATTTAATATTATGTATATTAATTAATTGAATATAATTGTTGGAGTATAATTAGGATCAATTAGATCAATTAGTATTATTTAACATATTTAAATATTTATTATAAGATATTACATCTTTATTATTTCGATGATCTCTTATCACCTATAAATATCCTTTTATATTATATTATTCTACACAACTTGAATACTCATAAACCTTTTTTCCTATTGCTCCCTCTCCTCTTTCTAACATGGTATCAGAGCCATGGTATCCTCCGTACTTTTCATACTTTTCTTCCGTGGCATTTGTTTCCCTTCTCTTTGGTCAATGCTTTGATACTTTTCTGACCTCACCGATTAGCTCATGCATTACTTACTTATTCTCATAAAGAAACTATATGTTTTTCGTCGCCTTCCGATAGTTTGTCATCTCTTCGCACTTTGTCACTTTTCAGCAATTTTTCGGAGTTTGCCATCTTTTCAGCAGTTTTTCGGCAGTTGGCCACTCATGCGGCAGTTCTGTTTATGTTCTCTTCTGACAGTTTCATCTGCGTTCTCTTTCAGCAGTTTCGTCTGCGCTTCTTTTCGGTAATTCCATTTGTGCTTTCTCGTGGCAGTTTCGTCTGTGCTTTCTTGTGGCAGTTCCATCTGCGCTTCCTTCTGGCAGTTTCGTCTGTGCTTCCTTCTGGTAGTTCCGTCTGCGCTTCCTTCCAACAATTTTGTCTGCGCTTTTTTCAGGTAGTTCCGTCTGCACCCGTTCTATCAGTTTGCCTTTTTTTTTAGTTATTTCAAATAAGTTTCAAACTCAAATTGCCACTTGAGTTTGAGGGATGATGTTAGAGTATAATTAGGATCAATTAACATTATTTAACATATCTGAATATTTATTATAGGATATTACATCTTTATTATTTTGATTCTTTTAGCACCTTTAAATACCCTTTTATATTTATCTTTCTATACAATTTGAATACACACAAATCTTTTTCTCTACTGCTCTCTCTTACCCTTTCTAATAATAATAAACACAATTTAATTTAATTAATAGTTCATTATTTTATAGTCTTTTATATATATAAACATGACAAAATAAAATTGTAAAGATAATCTTTTTATCACTTTAGATATTTTAACTCTTTTTTCTTTTTTTTTCTCTTTATGTGTAATTTTATTTTGCATTAACTTTGTTTATTTAATGATAAAATATACTCATGTTAATTTTATTATATAATAGTTTATTTTTCTCCTATGTATTTTGATTTATATAATTACTATTAATCTTGCTATTTTCGTTTTCTTAAATTGTTCTTTATTTTTTTATGACTTGATAATTTAAATAAAAAAGCAAAAAAAAAAAAGGAAAAAAACGATGGCCAAAGGCGAAGGCTAGAAGCCTAAAGCAGCAATATCATTCCTCAGTATTATTATTAGTATTATGAACTTTATTATTTCTTTTCTAACATTCTTTAATATGTCATTTCTTTTTCTTTATTATTATTAATATTTTTATTATTTTCTTCTCTAATTATAAATCTCTTTATAATAATTCTTTGATAGAATATTTTTTTGGTCTAATATATTTTTTTCTTATTTTTTGTCAAAAATAAATTTTATTAGGAGAAAGAAAGAAGATACAAATTAAATTTTAAAATTTAAATTTAAATAAGATGTGCAAAGGATAATAACTATTGAATTTATTTGGTAGATTTAAACTCTTTGTATTATCGTCATTGAAAATTTCAATACTATTATAAAATTTTAGATTTTTTTTCTTATTATTCTTAAATTATACATTATATCGTCTATTTGAAGAGTTTCATCTTTTTTGAAATAAATGTGACATTATATACTTTTTTGGATACAGAGGAATGATGAAGTTGAAGTGAGTAACAAAATTAATTATATAATAAGATACAAATTTTTAGAATTTCTAGCACAATTTGCAAATTTTTAGTTTTAAAATAAATTTGTACTCTATTTTTTATCTTTTATTTGATTTTTTTTTATAATTTTTTCTTTATTTTCTTAACGAATTATGATTGTAATAATTCATCACAAATTTGTATTTTGTAAAGAAAATTTATCAATCATAAAATACAGAAGACTTAACCAAAAAATTTAAAAAATATTAATTAATCACAAAATAAAAAATTATGAATTGTGTTTTAATTATGTTGTAAAATATAAATTGGGACTATTTAAAATTATTTTTTTTACCATTAATGCTAACTTAAATTATAATAAGGTAAGTAAAAATTGTATATAATAATTTAATTTAATTATTTATACTACCAAAATTATTCTTTATTATATTCCATTCATTTTTATTTATTGGTGATCTTTAATTGTCTATTTTAAATAAAAATTTGAATTGATTGAATTGATTTTTTTTAATTAGTAATATAATTATTGTGATATTTACTTTGTTCAGTAATATTTTTTAATTTATTTAATCTGATTAATCATCTCTTTTTTATTTTATGCTAATTTAACTAATTAAAGTTAATAAATTTCAGTTATTTTAATTCTTGCAATTTTTTATTCTAATAATGTATTTCAATTAATGCATTAATACAATTTTTATATTTATATATTATTAATAATAATAATCTCATTTTAATAATATATATATATATATATATATATATATGTTTAATTATAAAAAATCTACTATTTCTTTATACAATTAGATTAGATATATTTGTATTCAATTTATTTGATTACTTAATTAGAATTTAATTATATTAAAAAATTAGATTAAAATTATGGTAGACTAATTATATTGTTATTAATTAATTATATTAAAAGATTAAAATTATGATAAATTATTATTATTTTATTATTTTTTATTTTTGATATTAATTTAAATATTTAATTTTTTTATTATTATTTTTCATTCTCTTATTCTATGTTTTATTCTCATAAATCTTGCTAAACTAAACAAGATATTGTATATCTTCTTTTCATTCCTCTTTTATATACACATAAAATTTATTAAATTATTTCTCTTCCGTCTAATAATTTTGTTTCTCTTCTATTTATATTTCTTTTCTTCAATATTTTATTGGTTCTTATTTTTCTAAATTTTACTTTAATTTATGTATTTGTTCTTATTACACCTAACATTTTTTATTTATGTGTAATATACATTCTTATATATGTTATAGAAATATGATTTGATTCCATTAACTTGCCAAATTTTTTAAAAAATCTAAAGCTAAAGCACAAAAATATATTTATAGATATTTTACTTTTTTAACTAAAAAATATAATATTTTTTGCCATATTTATTAAAATTCTAAGTTAAATATGAATATTAATTTTTGAAATAGAATAAATATATTTTAAATTTTTTGCATCTAAAAATAATATTCTATCAATGTTAGAATATTTAGATGGATAAGTAATAGTTAATATAAAATTATTTAGGATGGATAGAACTAAGTATATCTTTTTATTGAAAATACGAATTTAAAAATATTATATTCAATTCTCAATAGTCAACTTCTAATTGAACCATTGTATGTTCAAAAGATTTTTAAAGTATTGAAATAATATTAAGTACATAATTTTTTGTGAAAATTTAATTAATTCAAGATATTTATTGTCGTTGATTAAAAAAATAAATTGAAATGACAATTTAATATTTTTATACTCTTAAAATATTATTTATTTATTTTTCTAGCATTCTTTATCATCCAATGATCACATTAATATAATTTAATTCAGTAAATTTATTTATCATCATTTGATTGAATAAAAATTTTATTTTATCTGAAAATTTCAAGATTTCTCAACCAAAAGATCATGCATGTTAAATCATTAAGAAATATAACTGGGAGCGCAAAAGTGTTCCTTCATTCGAGAACATGATTAAGATCAGAGAGCTTGGTCCTTGTGGTTCTTTTATCATCGTGAACCAAAACTTTCTGTATCCCTAATAGGGCTGAATCACATAACCGTTATATAAGTCATTTAATGTGAAATTACTTAATTTATAATTATAATTAATATATGTATTGCCCATAAATATATTAAGAAATAATAATTTCCTAACAATCTTTCATTTGGACTATACATACATATTTTCATGAGATAATCACATCTTATAAATTTTATGCACACATATGAATATTATTATCCTGATTACTTTAATAATCTAGTGTGTCTCATATATAAGTTATGAAATTACCGTAGCTTTTATTACATTAGTGTCGCAACGAAACCACGATGATCGTCATACTAAAATACTCAACCATATAGATCAAATTTGGATCAGAAAATTCAGAAATTATATGCAAAAATGATCTCATGCATGCTTATTTCCAACTGATCCAACTTGAATAAAAATTCTATTTTATTCGGTGACAGAATAAGATGAAACTGCAAGAGTAATGCCCAGACTCATAGCGACGATGACTAAGTGATGAGTTTGTGAAGAAAGATGGGAGTTGTGAAGGGGTAGGCGGCGATGGGCTCAACAACGACGATGACAAGAGCTATGAGAATTTTTGTGAAGAAGTCGAGAAGAAGAAGACTCTGGGTGAGGATGACTGGGTTTCTCTTGCATGGCTATAGAGTATAGATTGAAGCTATGAATAACTGAATCTGTGATGTGAGGCAAATTCTAATTCCTAAAAAGTGTTTTATATGTATATATCCGGGACGGATACACCCTAAATCCGACCACGCCCTGTCCTGAGCAAAATCAGTCTCGACTCGGGTAAGTTATTACCCTCCCCAACTGGGTATGGACGGGTCGGGTATTCCTGCCAAGTCTAACCACGTATTGATACTTCATTTATTAAGGGTTTATCACTAGTCAATGGATTGCTACACACACAAGACGATATTCTAATTCCTAATAGTTGTTTAAGCGTATGTATGAGATGATCACTCAACAAACTCAAATTGATTAAGACAAATATTAATTATTTTTATATTTTAATATTAAAAATCTTGAGAATTTGATTTTAAGTATAACTTTGTAAAATATTTATAATAATAATTACTACATATATTTTATTTAATTTTTTAATACAATTTTTTATATAATTTTATGTATTATTTTGTATAGGGTACGAAAACATACACTAATATATTTAACTATTAAATTATCAAAAACAGCTTTTTGCACTATATACATTTAATGTATCTATTAATAAATTATTTTGTATCTTGTATTGTAAATTTTGTACACATTTTTTATTTATGTTTTATATAGAATATGTCTATTAATAATAGTCGTAATATATAGCCATAATATGTTCGTATAATAAATATCTTTATATTAATTAGGAATTATTTTATAAAATCATTTTTTAGTCCCGTTCATTAGAAAGTAGAGAACCAGAAATCCTGAAGAATATGTGCGTTTAAGTAGAAGTTTCATTTTTATTTTATGTTATTTTATATTATATAATATTGGACAGTATCCGAAATAATGCAGAAAAGGCTATTATCAAAGAAATCTTTGAATTAAAACAGCAAAGAACTTGGATTTCTAGTTTTGGTTTGATCCAAAAGGGAGGCTAATAAAGTTGCCAATTCATAGCTAAAGAAGGAGCCCAGTCAGAATTAGATTTCCGGGAGTGGCTAAGTGCAAATAGTTCGGTTCATGCCGCTATTATGTTTTATTGTGGTTGTTACGAATTTGAATTCTTTAAATTTTAAATTTTCACTTGAGATGGTAAAGTGTGATCTCTCACTTTTGAATAGTTTTCTCTTATTTTCTCTATAAATGGTGAGAGATCACACTTTACCCTTTAAAATAACATTCAAAATTTAGAGGATTCAAATCCGATTGTTAGGAACCTGGCTATATTAGTTTTTTTTGTCTTTCGATTTGCCTTTTGTTTTCTTTCTCTTTTGTATCTCATTCACTCAAAACAAAAGAAAATTAGGCTAGTCAGGAAAACGAGTTTTAGAGTGTGTTGCCAGTCAAAAAGAATCTCACACCATCTTGATTCGTTTGCAGCTTGAATTAGAATTACGGATCCCTCTAGTGGTCACGGAATACGCTGCAGATGCTGATTTCAGAGAAGGAGATTTGTCAATATACGCATGCCGTTCATCGCCATTCCAAAATAAGATTATCCGATTCGTGCATGAATGCGACCAGCTATCGCCTGTTCAATCGTTATAAACAACAAACAAAGCTTTCAACAAAAATGCATCTGATCAAGGGATGAATACAATAAAAGTAAAAAATAAAACACTTACCTAGTGCAAGGGTCAATTGATATGAACCTTCAATGTACTTGGTTGTCACTTGATTCAAAAGAACAACCTACCAAACACAATCAAGATTTAGTTTTTGTTCACTGTTAATGAAAAACAAAATTATACAGACATCTATTTATATATGATTACATCAGTAAGCATAAGAACTTTTTATATCCACAATTTGAATGATCGTATAAAAGAATAAATTTGATCGAATGGCAAAAATCTAAGGTGGAAAAGAACAGTAAAAGATAACAGAGAAAGCCATCAAGTATTGGGCGAAGAAGTCAAGGTAATAAGAGCAACTTGATTTGTTTGCAATCACAGATTATAAAGTTAAAAAACACCTCTGGCAGAAAGAATAAAAATAGTTTCTTACAGCCAAACAGAACTTTCTTGCAAGCTTCATCAACTTCAAAGCCATTTCATTCAATAACCGAGTCCTGAGTGCCATGTCATCAAAATCTTGGCGGAAATGGAAGGTGACACTGTCAATAATGATGATTTTTACCTGGAATAGCATAATCAGTACCGATCATGATAGAACTCTTAAAAATGTACAACAAATATTAATTGAAAACAATTGGAAAGAAAACAAAAAGCTACTTCTATAGGTCCACCATGTCTAGAATCCAGCAAATACTATGTGACTGACTAATGCTAAAATAAAAATCGAGAATTGTCATCAAGATGCATTTATAAAAGTTATCAATTAATGGATAAAATATACTCACATCTTTATGCTCTTCAATGAATTTATCTAAGTAATTCACCAAAGCAATTTGTTCAGTATAGCTGCAAACGCGAAAATAGAATATATTTTCCAATATACTATTAGGGTGCATTTTGACTTCGCAATCTTGAACATTGTTGTGAAAGTGGTGGCTATATTCTGGCATGTCTTCTATGCATGCTTCCGCAATTTGTAAAACACGTTCAACCATAAAACTTCCCTCTGTGTCTGAGTATAACACACGTGAAAAAATTCCAATAAATGATCTTAATAAATCAAATGTTGCATGAGTTATAGATCTGATTAAGGCTCTTACCAATGTATATTGCCTTCCCACCTAGACCACCATACTCTAGTGGAATCTGAACATTTACTGCAAGTTGAATCCTGCAAATGTAAACAACCAAATTTCACTACTAAAATTAACCAAAATAATTCACAATTTAGGATGAAATGAAAACAAGAACATGAGGCGAAAAATTGGGATGACAAAGCATACCCAATTTGTGTTTTACCAATGCCGGGAACTCCACCTAATTAAATAAACATAGAATTATATTGCAACCCGTAATAAGGAAGAAGGAAAGAAGAAAACTGTTGTAACATTCATGCTCGTAAACAAGTTAAAGAACATGCAATTTAATTAGAAATCATAAACAATTTGATCATATTAGGAGAATCCAAAGCAGTCGCTAACCTAATTCAGTAACTTCTTTGCAGGTAATCCCTCCACCAAGGATGTTATCTAGATCCACACAAGATGTCGTAATGCGAGTACTAAACTTTTCCTCATTGAGCATAGTCCACGCGGTCTGACCACCTTACATGACACGAAACACCAAATGAATAAAAAGCAAAACAAAAAGGAAGGATTATATGAAATTCTTTGGACAATCATGCACAGTAGAATCCTAAAGCAAATTGAATTCATAACACACAAAACAAAATATAAGCATTCCAATAGTAAGGGAAAGTCACATACTCACATAACCTGGTAACCGTAATATTTTATAAAGAAATAGAATGTCAAATAACTCTTAATCATGTCCTCCTAATAGCATTTCAAGTTTCAACTTCTCCATCAGCCAGTAACGTTCACATACTCATTGCGCGGACAATTTCTTTTGACGAAGATTAAACTAATGGTTTAGGAGAGTAAACTACCTAGCTATTAATTACTTGGTATAGATTCAGTCATAGCGTCTATAACATAATCCAAGCTTCCAAAAGCTTTGATCACATAACCTGAAACTTCTGTGGCACGGTAGTTCCATTTTTCAATAGTACAGCACCAAAAACAATTGAAGAGAGCTTTCCCTGTCATCATTCTGTTTGGACCATTACTTTTTAACATAAATTAACAGTATCCACTCTATTCCTTAGAGTAAACCACCATTTTGAACCCACAAAAGATTGGTGACATCAGCCCCCAACAAAAGGATTTAGTCCGCCTCACAAAATGCACTGAAGTCAGATTAAATCAATCCTAATTTCCTTGTTACTTCACCACTATGAAATAATGGTGTACTCATTTGAAGTTCATAACCGAACACAATTATTACATATAAAAATACCAGAAAAAAAAAATCCCAAAATTTTGATATCAAGCCAAAACTAAACAATTGCCAAGTTAAAAAATAGAAAAGAGAGAAAAAAAAATGAAATAGCAACGCTATATGACCAACAAATATTATTAATTTGGACCAGTATTTCACCGGCAAAAATTTGCACCTATATTTACAGTATTTGTACACATAAAGCACATGGTTTACACCTATACTTACCCAAGTTTAAACATAAGTCAACACAATTTGCACCCACATTTATCAAAGTTTGCATAAATAAATCAGTAAAATTTATTTGTTGAAGATAATTTGATACTTATACTGACCAAATCCTGGTCCAAATTGATAAAAAATGCTCAAGAGTTTCTGAAAATGAAAAGTAGCCATTTATGAGAAAATCAGAATCATCACATACCATAGAGGTTAGAAGTATTACTACTATTCCCAATTGATCGGTCCAAAGCACTGGTTTGGGATGCATATTTCCGAATTTCACAAGCCTCATCCTCAGATACTTCGATATCTATTCAAAATCAAATAATGCGCATTTCAAAAGCTAAAACCGCTCTCTTTCTTTCTTTTATTGAACCCTAATAATTGAAAAAATGCAGGGAAAAGAGGGAATGAAAAAGCAAAAAAAAAAAAAAAAAGATCGAAAGGTTAACCTGTGGCAAGTTGTGAAGCGGAAGCACGGGAAATGGAATGGAGTGAAGTGTAGCCAGCTGCCAAGAGCTTCCCTCTCTTCGAAGCTGATATTGGAAGCATTCCCACCTCCATATCTCTCTTAACTATCTTTCATCTTCTTCACTCTTGACTGGTTAGTACTTAGTAGAGAATGTTTGGAACTACAAGAATCGGAATTCATTTAAAAATGGAATTATTTTTGTTATAGTTTGAAACAAATAAAAATAAATAATTTTAATTTATTTCACAATTTTAATTTTTATGTTTACAAATTAGATTAAAAGTGGCCAATTTTTAAATTAATTCTCGTAATAACCATGTTTAATTTGAAAAATAAAAACATATGAACTATGAAGTATGAATACTTCGTTGAGTTGCGTATCCATGTGTCATGTGTTGAAAACATGTCAGACACTGACATGTATGGACACTTGTCCGACACGTATGTCTGCCGTATTCAGTTGTGTCTTACTAAAAAATAAAAAAAAAAATTTCGGATACGTTTGAACACACCTAGATATCATCACGTGTCAACATATCCGGCCTTATTCTTAATATGTATTCTTGACATAAATTTATAAATAGTATATGTTATTATTTATTTAAACAAAAAATATTTAAATACTTTATATAATTAAAATAAAACATTAAAAGTAATTAAAAAATTAATTATGTTTTAATATTAATAAAATATTAAAATATCATTACGATTTATTTAAAAAATACTTTATGTGTGTGTGTGTCTTACACAATGTTCTAAAAACCGGACCGATCATCAAACCGCTTTAGTTATTGGTTTACTGGTTCAATCGAAAAAACTGTTTTAGAATAAAATAATAAATAAATTACAAAGGACCAAACATGAGGTACTCCAAGAACTCCTATTAGATGCAATAGCATTCAACATTATCACATATTCTCACACACACATACAAAGCCTTAACTCAAAGAACAACCATAGCAAGTGATTCGGAAAGAAAATGTAAACACCGAAACAATCACAAGCATACACAACATGTGAATATTTTTATAGCAAACATAAAATAATAAAATAACTCTTCTAATGCGTATCCGAAAATATCCCAAATCAAGAAAACTACATAATCTGATCCACTTGATTCAGAAAGCTACATATATTAGAAAAATTAAGAATCAACTAAAAGAAAAAGAAAAGGAAGGCCTGGTTGATTCGATTCAATTGCCTGAGAAGAAGAATCAAACAGGGCTGAGAAGCTGAGAGTTTAAATGTTAAACCTCAATATTCAAATAACATGACTCCATTATTGTTATTATTACACCCTTCTAATGTCACAAACTCAATATATATTATAGTCCATTGACACTTGTGCATTCACAACTTGGCCTCATCATTCTGATTCATACCTTAAGTAGAAGAAAAAGTCCCAATCAGCTTTCATTACAATTTTATCCAGAGAGTTGGGGTTTTGGTTCGGAGTTCATGCCGATGATGATGACAAGAGGGATGAATCTGTGAATCAAGAGGGATGAATCTGTGAATCAGTAACATAGGCAGTGCAAATTTTAACAAAGCTCATCACAATGATTAACAACAACAAAAAGCACTGAAGGAACAGTGAATCAGTAATATAGGCAGTGCAAATTTTAACAAAGCTCATCACAATGATTAACAACAACAAAAAGCACTGAAAGAACAATGAATCAGTAACATAGGCAGTGCAAATTTAATATTTAGAAGTTATCAATTTAAAATTTATCATCAAATACAATCAGTGAGCAAAGCCAATCAATCAAGCACTGACTGAGCATTCTGTTCTGATTCTGTGACTGGTCAACAACAAATTCAAGTTACAACAACAAATTTAACAAACCCTAGTAAAGTCCCGATTTACAGCAAAAAGGCAAATTTATTGATTACCAATTCAGCAACATACAAAAATACAGGGAGAAGGAAAATCTGAAAAAGAGAACACTAAACCAAAATATTAACCAATAATCACAAAACACTAAACCTTCACCCATCAATTACAAACAAAGCCAGCAATTACAAACATTAGCACATTATAAAACATTCCAAAACACTAAACCTTCACCCAGCAAAACCAGCAACTACAACAAAGCCATCAATAAATTTGAACAAAAAAATTAAGAGCCATCAGCAACTAACAGTGCCATCGAGCCATTAGTAACAGAGCAAAGAATTGAAAGCAACAGACTAACAGAGCCATCAAGCCATCAATAAATTTGAAAAAAAAAATTTTAAGCCATCAGCAACCAGCAAATACAAGACAGATCCATCAGCAGCAGGCAATTATAATTTACAAAGCATTACAAGAAAAATGGAACAAAAATTGAACAACAATTTCAGAACTTCAAACGAAGAAGAAGACCGAACATTCAGAAATTAAAAGGAAGAAGCGGAGGCGAAGAATGAAAGCAGGGCCACTAACCTGGGTTCTGTGCCGAGAAGCCAGCGAAGATGAAAACGACGTGCCGAGCTACCTGGGGAAGAGGAAGATGAAAACGATGAGCCAGCGAAGATGGAAACGACACGGGGAAGAGGAAGAGCGGCAGCGCTGAGGAGCTGGGAACGCCGGCGACGATGAAGGGCTAGGGTTTTGCTTATGATTCGGGGAAGAAGGGAGGGTTGGTGATACGGAACGTAACCCAGGATAAGATGGAAGATCAAAGAAAGGGACTCCTCTACCTCAATTTGATTTTCTGATGCAACAGTTAAGGGAATCACTCTACCTCACCTGTTCACACCCAAGTTTCTCAAAGAAACTCAAAGAAAATTTCATTCATAAAAATTAAGAAAAAAATGGCTACTAGGTTTTAGAGGGTTTTTATACCTCTTAAAATTAAATCCCTAACTCATAAGTTCACTAGAATAAAATATGGGCCAAATCATAATTGGGCCTAAAACAAACAAATAACAAAAATAAAATAAATATAGAATAAATTCTAAGAAAGTGATGTCTCTTTTAATTCATCTTGACTAATGAGAGTCTTCAATGCATCTTGTAAAATAGTAAGACGTGTGACTTTTGATTATGACAAGCAGTAAGACGTGTGTCTTCACTAGTTCATCCCACCAAAGCAAGGCATAGTCAGAGAATGCAACTACTGCCAAACGAACCTTCTTTGCCTCAGAGTAATTATGACAAGCAAAAATTCTTTCTACCTTACGTTCCCACTCCAAATAAACTTCAGGATCATTTCTCCCTTTGAATGGTGGTATTTGCATCTTGATGGCGTTGATATTGCTATCTTGACTTTTGATAATCGTTAATCATTATCTTGCCCAATTCTTGATGCATCTCCTGAACACATGATTTAGCCATATTTACAAAACTTTCTTTTATTCTCTTAGTTGTTGCTCTTGTAATTGGACCAATTGGCATATGACAGTTTTCAGTTTGTCCCATAGGGCTCGTATCATTCCCTCCCTCCTGAAAAAGATTCGTCCTCGAATCTGCATCACAAGCAAAAGGAGATAGGTCAGAGACATTAAAAGTAGCTGATACATTATACTCACTTGGAAGGTCAATCTTGTAAGCATTGTTATTGACCCTTTCGAGCACTTGAAATGGACCATCACCCCTAGGGTCTAACTTGGATTTTCTTTGAGTAGGAAATCTCTCCTTTCTCAAATGAACTCACACCCAGTCACCAGGTTCAAAGATAAGTTGTCTTCGACCTTTATTCACCCGTTGGGCTATCAACTTATTTTTCTGTTCAAGCGATTCACGTACTTTCAAGTGCATTGCTTTAACATTTTCAGCTTTACCTTCTGCATCCAAGCTAACAATATCACTCAAAGGCAAAGGTAATAAGTCTAAAACAGTTAAAGGATTAAAACCATAAAAAAGTTCAAAAGGAGAAAACCCAGTAGAAGAATGAATAGTTCTATTATAAGCAAACTCAATAAAAGGTAAATAATCTTCCCAAGTTTTCAAATTCTTACCAACAACAGCACGTAATAAGGTCCCTAATGTTCTATTTAGGGGTGTTTGCGGTGCGGTTTGGTTCGGTTTTTTAAGGAAAAGCCATCTGATCCGATCGTTTAATTAAGCTGCGGTTCGGTTTGGTTCGGTTTTTTTTCAAGGTCATCCGAACCAAACCAAACCAATTAAAATCGGTTTGGTTTGGTTCGGTTTGTTCGGTTTTTTCAATCAAATAAAAAAAATTCTACCATACTATTATGCAAAGTCATAACATTGAAATCGACAAACCGAAATACACAAAAGCTAACAAAGTCTTGATCTAATGAAATATAACGACAACAGAATTCAAATACGACAATTAAAGAAGTTTAATAGTTCAACAGTCAACACAACTGAAAATAAAAATAAATTGTCATTAAACTGATAGCAAAGTTATGGTATGGTGTCTTCTAAAAATAAAAATAAATTGGCACAGGAGGCAATGCAGTCGGAGATCTGATGCTTGTTGATTCATTCGGAATAGGAACTGGAGGCAATCCAGTGTCGCCCATATTCTCACTTGAACTGACGTCAAACTACATAAACAAATACAATAAGTCAAGGACAGAAATCAGCAATAAACAACACAATAAATCAAGGATAGAAACCAGCAATAAACAAGCAATAAACAAAATTGAACAAAACCTGATAATCTAAACAAGCAATAAACAAAACCAGCAATAAACACCAATAAACAAGCAAAAAACAAGCAATAAACAAAACTGAACAAAACCTGATAATCTAAACAAGCAATAAACAAAATCAGCAATAAACAACCAATAAACAAGCTATAAACAAGCAATAAACTAGCAATAAACCAGCAATAAACAAGCAATAAACTAGCAATAAACCAGCAATGAAAAAGCAATAACCAGCAATAAACAAGCAATAAACTTAACAAAACCTGATAATCTAAAAATTAAATCAAGGACAAAAACCAGCAACTGAAGTTTAAATCAATAAGCAGCAATGAACAAGCAATAAACTGAACAAAACCTGATACTCTGAAAATTAAATCAAAGACAGAAACCAGCAACTGAAGTTTAAATCAATAACCAGCAATGAACAAGCAATAAACTGAACAAAACCTGATAATCTGAAAATTAAATCAAAGACAGAAACCAGCATCTGAAGTTTAAATCAATAACCAACAATGCATCAGTAAAGTTAACCTGAATAGATGGCTCGGGCTCCATATGCACTCAAATCGGTGACTGGCTGTCTTGATCGTGGGTGACCCTACAGAACCCAGAAACGCTACTAGGTGGAGGCGGCGAAGTCGGAGGTGGCGAGGTGTGGTGGTCCTGTGTCGATCGTCGCCCGCCGGTGCTGTCTGCTGTGCTACACTGCTACTCTGTGGCTTTTGGGACAGTGGGTAACTGGGTGGTGGCGACTGGCGAGCCAGGCGAGGTGCTGTGTTGAGGGATTTTCATCTTCGTGGTGCACCGGCGGTGGGGGATCTGCTATGTTCGGCAGTGGGATTTGGAGGAAGTAAGGTGTCGAGTCTCAAGGAGGTGGGTGGCTCAGGCTGGCTCTGTGGCTGGGTCTAGGTGAGTGGGTGTGCACTGTGCAGGCCGCAGAGGGCGAGGTGTGGTGGCTCAAGCAGGCTGGCAGGGCTCTGGGTCTTTGGGATTTTGGGGTTAGGTTAGGGTGGGCGATTTGGGGAGGGACTCGCGCAGCATAAGGTAACGTGTTTGCTATTTGGGGGGGTGGGGCTCTGGGGGGATGGGGTAGGTAGTTTTTAATTTTTAGGGTTTTGGGAAGACCGGTTCGGTTCGGTTAGGATTTTGGTGGCAAGAACCGAAAACCGAACAGAACCGCAAAAAAACAGCAAAACATCATTTTTTTCGATTTTTTTGGTTTTTGGTTATTTCGATTTTTGATTTTTTCGGTTCGGTTGGTCGGTTTAGTTCGGTCCGGATCGATTTTGAACACCCCTAGTTCTATTTACTACTTCAGTTTGACCATCAGTTTGAGGATGACAAGTAGTGGAGTATAATAATTTTGTGCCTAATTTACCCCATAAAACTTTCAAAAAATGACTCAAAAATTTTACGTCACGATCAGAAACAATAGTTTGGGGAACACCATGCAAACGCACAACCTCTCTAAAGAACAGATCAGCAATATTTGTTGCATCATCAGTTTTATGGCATGCAATAAAATGAGCCATTTTACTAAATCTGTCTACCACAACAAAAATGCTATCTCGACCTTTTTTTGTTCGAGGCAAACCAAGAACAAAATCCATAGAAATATCAACCCACGGATGCATAGGAATAGGTAAAGGGGCATACAAACCATGTGGTAAAGACTTAGATTTAGCCTGTTTACATGCAACACACTTAGCACAAAATTTTTCAACATTTCTACGCATGCGTGGCCAATAAAAATGTTCAGATAACACATCCAATGACTTATGCACACCAAAATGACCCATAAAACTCCCATTATGTGATTCAAGAACAAGTAAGTCCCTCACAGAACAAGCAGGCACACAAATTCTATTACCACGAAACAGAAAACCTTCATGTCTATAAAATTTGTTAAATGCACTATGTTCACAAGAAGCATAAATAGCAGAAAAGTCAGAATCAGTGACATACAAATCCTTTAAAAACTCAAATCCCAATAACTTAGAGGTAAGTGTAGTAATCAAAGCATACCTCCGAGATAAAGCATCAGCAACGACATTATCTTTACCTTGTTTAAAGGCAATCACATAGGAAAATGTTTCAATAAATTCCACCCATTTAGCATGTCTTTTATCAAGCTTACCTTGTCCTTTTAAGTGCTTCAAAGATTCATGATCCGTGTGAATCACAAACTCCTTAGGTAAGAGGTAGTGTTGCCAAACCTCTAAAACCCGAACCAAAACATATAATTCTTTGTCATATGTTGAATATTTACGCTGAGCTAAATTCAACTTTTTACTGAAGAAGGCAATGGCTCGTTTTTCCTGCATTAAAACAGCACCTATACCGATCCTAGAAGCATCACATTCAATCTCAAAGGTTTTATCAAAGTTAGGTAAAACAAGAATAGGAGCAAAACACAAACAGTCTTTTAGGGTATGAAATACAATGTCTTGTTCCATTTCCCATTTAAATCCAACATCCTTTTTTATAACCTCTGTGAGAGGCGCAGCAATGGTAGAAATTTTTTTTACAAATCTTCTATAAAATCCAGCTAACCCATGAAAACTTCGTACCTCAGAAGCATTCTTAGGCGTTGGCCATTCACGAATAGCCTTTACCTTTTCCTCATCAACTTCAATTCCACTCGCACTCACAACAAAACCAAGAAATATAACTCGATCAATACAAAAAGTGCACTTTTTAAGATTAGCATATAATTTTTCTTTTCGAAGCACTTCCAAAACAGCTGAAACATGTGACAAGTGGTCATCCAAACAAGTGCTATAAATGAGAATATCATCAAAATAAACAACAACAAATTTATCCAAAAAGTCCCGCAAAACATGGTTCATTAGACGCATAAAAGTACTAAGGGCATTAGTTAACCCAAAAGGCATTACTAACCACTCATATAACCCATGTTTTGTTTTAAATGCAGTCTTCCATTCATCCCCTGGTTTTATTCTAATTTGATGATACCCACTTTTCAAATCAATTTTAGTGAAAATGCATGCACCATATAACTCATCAAGCATGTCATCTAACCTAGGGATAGGATAACGATACTTTACCGTAATTTTATTGACTGCATGACAATCCACACACATTCGCCAAGTACCATCCTTCTTTGGAACCAACAAAACTGGTACAGCACATGGACTCATACTCTCCCGGATGTGACCTTTGGCTAATAACTCCTCCACTTGCCTTTGAAGCTCCTTTGTCTCTTCAGGATTACTCCGATAGGCTGGTCTATTAGGAATGCTAGCACCAGGAATAAAATCAATTTGGTGCTCAATCCCACGTGGTACGTCAGTAGGGAAGACATCGGCAAATTCCTGCAACAAAGAGACAAAGCTATTTGGCAAATTTGGGTTAAGGTCAGTGTCAGAGAATAAAGTATCCCTAAACCGAATCATAAACAAAGCTTTTTTGCCTATTAAAGCACTCTTTAAATCTCTCTCTTTTGCAAAGAAACACAATTCGCTCTCAACTTTCTCAATTTTTTTTGTATTTGTACTACTCTCATGACATGGACTCTTTTCTTTCTTTTCACTCACCTTTGGGCCTTTTGCTATATTCTTTTTTCTCATAGCCTCTTTTTTCTCAGATTTTTTTGTGATCTCACATCCCATGTTCCCCTTGGTATCCTGTTGAAGCTTCAACTGGTCAAGGTAAACCTCCTTAGGTGATAAAGGAGCAAGAGTGATCTTGCGACCATTAAAATCAAAGGAGAATCAATTCGTGTAACCATCATGAAATGCTCGACGGTCGAACTGCCAAGGTCGCCCCAATAATAAATGACAAGCTTGCATTGGCACCACATCACACAATACCTCATCAACATACTTGCCAACAGAGAATGCAATTGTCACCTGTTTGTCAACCTTGATCTCTCCACTGTCATTCAACCACTGCAATGTATATGGTTTAGGATGTCGAACACATGTCAAACCCAATTTCTCCACCATAAGTGTACTAGCCACATTAGTCCAACTCCCGCCATCAATAATTAGACTACACACTTTTTCACCCACCAAGCATCTAGTGTGAAAAAGATTGTGGCGTTGCTCGAGACTTTCTTCTTTCACCTGCAAATTCAAAGCACGTCTAACAACAAGAGATTCACCATGGACTGCATACTCAACATCACCATCAGAACAATCCTCCAAAGATGACATGCTATTATGATCAGAGTCATCACCATGATCAGAATCAGACACAATATCATCACCTCTAATAACCATCAATCTCCTATTTGGGCAATCACTAGCATAATGACCCATACCATGACACTTGAAGCATTTAATATCTCGATGTCTAGAAGTAGCAGAAGAAGAGTTAGAATTACATTTCTTCTTCGTAGCATCAAGCAATGCATTAGATTCAACACCCTTAGTCTTTGTTGTATCGGCACTACGAGACTCCCACTTTGGATTAGCATGCGATAATCCTCTTGGTGCTCTTCTTTGTTGTTGCCTCTCCACCTTCATTGCCATACTGACCAAATCCTCCATCTCCACATAATGATGTAACTCCACCACATCAGCAATTGCTCTATTCAAACCATCCACAAATCGTGCCATAGTAACCTCAGTGTCCTCTTCTATGTTGGCAGTAATCATAAGCATTTCCATTTCCTTATGGTAGTCTTCAACGGACTTAGAGCCTTGAGTTAGTCGATGTAACTTCTAATGCACTTCCCTGTAGTAGTACGAAGGCACAAATCGTTTCTTCATGAGGCGCTTCATAAGATCCCAAGACTCTATAGGGTGATCATCATTCCGCCGTCGTGTCTTCACTAGTTCATCCCACCAAAGCAAGGCATAGTCAGAGAATGCAACTGCTGCCAAACGAACCTTCTTTGCCTCAGAGTAATTATGACAAGCAAAAATTCTTTCCACCTTACGTTCCCACTCCAAATAAACTTCAGGATCATTTCTCTCTTTGAATGGTGGTATTTGCATCTTGATGGCGTTGATATTTCTATCTTGACTTTTATGTCGATGTGTTATAACCCCATCAGAGTCATCATCAGAAGGTACATGATTCTGACGCCGATTTCGGAAAGGTCCTTGTTTAGTAATCTTGGATAGTGTCTGTGTCACCTCTTGCTTCCATGTCAACTAAAGTATCTTTGAAATGAGCTGCCATAACAATGAATCTGTAAAAAAAAATGTTATAAAAGGACCTCACAAGCACTCACTCACGTGTTTCACTCAAAGATGGACACTCGTGTTTATTCTCAAAATTGGCTTTTACCCTCTATTGAACTTATCACTCTTGCCTTTTACCACTCTTGAATCTCTTTGACTGTTGCACTTTAGAAATCAAATAAAATAAAAGATAGAGAAAATCCGACGCAACGATAAGAGGAGAAGATGGACAGAATAATAAAAAGGGACAAAGACACAAAAGACAAAAGATAAGAATAATAAAAAAAAATAAAAATAATAAGAATAAGAATAATAATAACGTACGTAATGATTTTTTTTTGAGACTGTTGCTTCGTTTTTTTTATATAAGAACATAACGCTTTTTTTTTGTGTTTTGTTTTTTTTAATAGTGCTACTGTGTAAACTTCAAAATATGCACTCTCAAGTATGTAGTCTTTTTTTTTTTTGATTTTTTTTTGGGTACTCAAGGTGTGTTGGCAAAAAAAAATTTACTAATAATAAGAAGAAACTTCAAAGGGCGTACTCTTTTTTTTTTACGAATAATGAGAAGAATGATAATAAAATAATAAAAAGGAAGGACAAAAAGAATAATGATGAACACAAAGGCAGCAAGGAAAGAAAATAATCCTAGGAAAAGGAATTAAAAGCCAATCAACAAGAAAAGAATAAGATGTAAGGATAAAGTGACTATGCGTGGCTGGAAGTTTTTTTTTTAATTTATATAGAACACAAAAAGGGTGAACGTAGACTAATGAAAATTAATCTAATACCTGAAATCTGATACCAAATGATACGGAACGTAACCCAGGATAAGATAGAAGATCAAAGAAAGGGACTCCTCTACCTCAATTTGATTTCCTGATGCAACAGTTAAGGGAATCACTCTACCTCACATGTTCACACCCAAGTTTCTCAAAGAAACTCAAAGAAAATTTCATTCATAAAAATTAAGAAAAAAATGGCTACTAGATTTTAGAGGGTTTTTATACCTCTTAAAATTAAATCCCTAACTCATAAGTTCACTAGAATAAAATATGGGCCAAATCATAGTTGGGCCTAAAATAAACAAATAACAAAAATAAAATAAATATAGAATAAATTCTAAGAAAGTGATGTCTCTTTTAATTCATCTTGACTAATGAGAGTCTTCAATGCATCTTGTAAAATAGTAAGACGTGTGACTTTTGATAATCGTTAATCATTGTCTTGCCCAATTCTTGATGCATCTCCTGAACACATGATTTAGCCATATTTGCAAAATCTTCTTTTATTCTCTTAGTTGTTGCTCTTGTAATTGGACCAATTAGCATATGACAGTTCTCAGTTTGTCCCATAAGGCTCGTATCAGTTGGTTCATGAATGGTTCTGCATGTTTTGTTTTTTTTTCCCAAATAAATAAAACGACGTCGTTTTATTCGAACTGGTCGGCTACCGATCCAGTCTAATCTCCCGGTTCGACAGTTTTTAAACGATTTTTTCTCCAGGAATTATAAGTAGCGGATCAGACCATTTTTATTAACGAATCCCAGTTGAACCGGTTCGACTGGAGGTCCGGTCCGATTTTCAAAACTTATATCCCAAGATGTTGCTTGTTTTTAGTTTTGTTTTCTTTTGGTCATAATGTTTCTCGTCTTAAAAAATAAAATAAAATAAAACAAAACAGATATAATATATTAATATTGCCAATTGGACTAGCTCAATTGGTATAGAATTTTATGCTAATTTTTTCTTTTTCAGAATCCCAAATTTTAAACCTTTCTGTGTACCAAAAAAAATATTAATATTAATATTAAAATATTAAATATAAATTATTGCCATATGTTATACATTTATATTATTATTAATAGAAGAGTAAATACCTAATTCGGTTCTTATCTATTTTTATAAAAAATAAGATGATTTTTGTCTAATAAAAAAAACACTTTGATTCTCAACCTTTTTATTTTGGAATAATATAATCTTTTTGTTAAAAAAATATAAAGTAGTAACAAAAATTAATTTTTTAGAATTTTATTTATAATTTGAAAAATTCATTTACTGATGGCGGTTAAGTGGAGAAAAATTTTTATTAGAAGTAATATTATATGGAGAACAAGTAATTACAACACAAAAATTTTTCAAAGAGAAAAAAATAGCATCGAACAAGAAATAAAAGAAGAGAATTGTAATGTTGATGGCATTGGTATTGCTGTTAACGATGGTTGAGAAGATAATGATGATTATAAAATATAATTGCACAATAAAAATAGTAGAAGTAGAAATTATAATGATGAGGATGAAGAAGGTAGTAGTAATGGTGGTGTAGTTAGTCCTATTATTGAAAAGAATTTTGAAGTTTAAAACTCCACAAATTATAAATAAAATCTCTCACAAAATTAACTTCGATTATTATTTATTGACTTTTTTAATTAAAAAATTGTATTGTCCCAAAATAAAAAAATCAAAGTGGAAGTATCTTTTATTTTTGGACAAAAATTATCTTAATCGTCATAAAAATAGACAGAATCGAGTTAAATGTTTACTCTTAACCGGAGCAAGCAGGATTTTGGTTCCTAGGGTGGGCTTCATTCCTTCAGTGACCACATGTTCTAATTTCTTCTAATAACTAAGGATCGTTCCAAACCAAGTTGGGTTGGTCTAGTAGTTAGCTCATTAATTCGTTTAAGTAAGTGTCGGGAGTTCAAATTCCACCTTATGCCTGCAACAGCCTATTGACCAGCGACAAACTCTTAAATAGAGTTACGATCCGCAATAGATTAGTCTTTGACCTGATGAACCGGAGGATACGTTAGAAAAAATACCTAAGGATCGTCCCATGCACACATGTTGCGTTTGTTTACAGGGACGGGACACTGAGACAAAGACACAAAGACACAAAATCGTGTTTGACAGATGAGACATAGATAGAAATATTGTGTCCAGAAACATTGAATTAGTACATTTTGTGTTCATTCTGACGGAAAGAACCAGAGACACTAACAAAGAACAAAACTTATTTTTTATTTTTTCTTTCATTATTTTTGATAATTTTTCATAATTATATTTGTCATTATTATATTTTTCTTCTCAGATATTTTAAATAAAAAAATAAAATAAATTATATTTTTATAATTTGTTTTAATTTACCACCAAATAAATATAAAAATACAAAATTTTGTGTCTCTATTAATGTCTTGTCTTTATCCTGATTTCAGATTCAAACACTGACACAAGGAACAGTACTCTGGAAATTCACGTCCCTGGAGTTGCTCTAAAATTAATTTTCACTCTCTCTCTCACTTCATGTACGAAGTTAGTCCACAATGTATTTTGGTCGGGTTATATTTAGTATACAAATAGCATTTCTTATTTTAGTCAAAACAACGTGGTTTGATCATTTTCACTCCATCTCTGGACCTTCACCTATGCAAAAATCTCTCACTTATGAGCCACACATATCTACATCTTAAATAGTTTGTCTTTATGTTCTTTTGAGCATACCTTGCCTTTCGCTTCAGTTAGTTGCTTAGTTCCATATGCTAAAAACTACCAGGAGAGAAGAGCATAGTCCAACAAAAAGTGAAAAGCAAGACAAAGTTTCCTAGCTATCAAGAGCGATGGTTGAAACTGATGGAAGGGAAGAACAACCAAACCAGTCATCCACCATGAAGACAACTAAAATTTTTCGTCTCATTACAAACTCCACTCGTTATGCGCCTCTACTTCATACACGGCGGAAAACGCATCTGGCTCTCTAGTTTCCTCGAAACCGCCGGCTTCCCGGTCATGCTCATTCCCCTTTCCATTTCCTATATACATCAAAGATGCAACAAAACAACCAACTCTGCAAAACCAAAGCTTATCTCTATGCCTACGGTGTATCTCTTCTTCCAGTGTCCACTTTTTGTCTTATACAGGCCTCCCACCTCTCTTTCACTGCCGTCTTCGCTTTCCTATTGGTGAAGCAGAAGTTCACGGCTTATTCGGTGAACTCCATAGTTCTGTTGACCATTGCTGCTGTGGTTTTGGCCCTACGGTCCAGTGGGGACCGTCCTCACGGTGAGTCCACTGGGAAGTACATAGTTGGTTTTCTTATGATTGTAGCCGGGGCTGCATTATACGGGTTTGTTTTGCCTCTTGTGGAGTTGGTTTACAAGAAGACCAAGCAACATATCACTTATTCTTTGGTCATGGAGATTCAATTCGTTATGTGCTTCTTTGCCACTTTTTTCTGCACTATTGGGATGATAATAAATAACGACTTTAAGATCTGTTACCACTTTATTACCCCAAGAATTATATACATTTTAAGAAATACTTGCATGCATGCTCGTGTGATTTATTTAATGCTTTCTCTAAAAACTTTTCCAATCCCTTGTTAGTAATGAATAAGGTTAGAGAAACACTATTTCCGTCAATTTCAACCAATATTATAGTAGGTTGTCAAACAAATTTGGTATAAACCTTACCGCATTTATGATGAGTTTTTATTAAGTTTGGATTTCGAATATTCTTATTTTTAAGAATTCGAATACTCTTTTCCTTCTGTTGAATGTTAGCTGCAATGTTAGTGCTTAGTGGTATAATGTTGCCTTTTAAGATTTTCTCAATTTGTAATGTTTAAGACAATTTTGGGAATTTCGTTTTGCAGGTGATTCCACGAGAAGCTAGAGATTATGAGCTTGGAGAAACAAAGTACTATTATGTGTTAGTGTGGAGTGCTATGATGTGGCAATTTTTCTTCTTGGGAGCAATAGGAGTTATCTTCTGTGCCTCGTCATTGTTGTCTGGGATTATAATTGCCGTGTTTCTGCCTGTGATCTTGTACAAGGAGAATTTTGAAGCAGAGAAGGGGGTTGCTCTGGTACTTTCTCTATGGGGCTTCGTGTCCTACTTCTATGGAGAGATCAAACAAGAATGGAAGAGGAACAAAAATCACCGCCTCAATACAGAGCAAGTTCAGTGTCCCCCTCTCTCTCTTATTCCATGATTGACAAGTCAGTCATTGTCATGATTTCACCATCTTAGGTTGCTTCTGCTTCAATTGTCAATATAGCAGGTCGCCCTGGGGCCCATGATCTTGACTAAACAAGGAATATCCATTCCCATCTTTTCAACAATGGCGGTCCATTATCATCCTTAGATGGTAACATCTTTACCATTGAATGTACTTAGTAGTAAGAAATTCTAGTTTATAATACTTCTTTGGATAAATACATCTGAATTTAATTTGGTATATATTTGAATCAAACAATTAATACACAGTTCATCCTATATTGATTCATAGAAATACCAAATTTCTGAATCAACAGAAAAAGGAAAGGATAGAGGAATTATATTTTGTAAAACTTGATTAATTGCCAATTAGCCTATCAAAAGAATGTAATTTGTGGTTATATTATTTGAAGTATAACAATGGATTGAAGAAGGCAACACTTGGGAATAGTTACAAGATTATCGCACCAAATTTAAGATATTGAAAGAATAAGAGAAGAAAAAATGATGCACAACATGTTCTCATCTCTGTTCTGAATACCATGATGATGGCCTAAGAATTAATCAGAAGGGTCCTCGTGAAATTTTCGTAAGTATTGAAAAAGGAACTGGCGCCAAGAAATAGCTTCGTACAACTACAACTTTATTTTCAGTAATCTGAGCACCCACTCCTTGCTTCACTATATCATATCTGCCACAACGGAACAAAAGTGAGCAATAAGCATAGTTATCTAGAGTTACAAATTAATAGGCCAATGCCCGATTCAATAAGGAGTCCTTGGACCAATCTATTAAATGCACCCATTTTGATATTCAATTGTTACCAACAATTAGCTGCAAACAGAAGGAACTAAAACATCATTTGATTTTTCCTAGTATCTCCTAGTATTAAGGGATCTAATTCTGTTGTATCTCCTAGGGGATCTGATTTCCGTACCTATGTATATATATATTGACGCTGAGAGATGATCCTCTCAAGGGAATTCATCCAAAACACAATTATTTCAAGTTGGTATCAGAGCGGGTTCCGACCCGGCTCTGGTTTCTATTTGTTTTTTTTCTTTTCCGGCTGCAATCTCTTAGCCGTGTTCCCTTTTCTCACCAGCTGACACTATCAGCTGTGTCTCTTCGTCAGAAACTGTTTTTCCGGCCCTCGTTTCCCTTCTGCAGGTGTTTTCTGGTAGTTTCTGAGTGTCTGCCATCATGTCTTCTGAGGTAACCCCTGACACCAACTCCAATGGTGGCAAACCGGCTGTTCTAACATCTGTCATTTCTGGAACCGCTACAATGACCTCTGAAAAATTGATGGTTGCCAAAAAAGACCTTTCTTGGGCTGATTTTGTGGAACTTTGGTTCATGGGGCAAGGCTATGAAGACCACCTTACTAAATCTGTTGATGATGTTTGCGCCACTGACAAAACCACTTGGAAGAAGATTGATGCCCAGCTATGTAACCTTATGTGGCAGACCATTGATCCACCAAAGCTGACTATGTTTCGGGCTTACAAAACTTGTAAAAAGGTGTGGGATCGTGCTAAAGCTTTATACACTAATGACATTGCAAGACTTTACCATGTTGCTAAGAAGCTGTGTAGTTTACAGCTTCAAGGAACTGATATGGAATCTTATGTTGGGGCTGTGGAAGCTGTCAAGGAAGAGTTGTCGACTCTCCTTCCCTATGTGTCTAATGCTGATGACCATCATGCTCAACAGGGAAAGCTGTTTTTGGTACTTACGTTACTTGGGTTGCCAGCTGAACTTGAATCTCTTTGGCAACAAATATTGGGCACCTCACCCGTTCCTTCCCTTCAAGACGTATTTGCACGACTCTTGCAATCCGGCCCCTCTCTTGAGACCCATACTTTCGACCAAACTGCATTGGCATCCCAATCTTCTTCTCAAGTGTCCTTTCCAGTGCCCACTCGCGGCGGCCGTGGGGGTCGTGGTAATCGTACTCGCCTTAGTTGTACCTATTGCCATAGGATTGGTCATACTCAGGATAAATGTTATGCTCTCCATGGTCGTCCTACCAAGGTAGCTAATGTTGTCCAAACTAATGAGCCATCTGACGTTCACTCCGCCGCACAAACACAAGGGATATTTGTCTCTGGCAATGATTATGATGAGTTTTTCAAGTACCAAGCCTCAAAGCAGGCATCTACTCCCGTTGCTTCGGTGGCCCACTCTGGTAATTCTGTTGTTTGTATCTCTCATTCCTCTTCTCTTGGACCATGGGTCCTTGACTCAGGTGCTTCTGATCACATTTCTGGTACTTCTTCTGTCCTCTCTAAAAACACCCTGCATTTCTTCCTTCTATCACTTTGGCTGATGGTTCTAAAATTGGTGCTAAGGGAATAGGTCAAGCTACTCCTCTTCCTACATTACCTTTCAAATTTGTTCTTTACATGCCCAATTGTCCTTTCAATTTGATTTCTATTAGCCAACTTACTCGTTCTCTCAATTGTTCTGTTACCTTTTTTGCTGACTCCGTCATTGTGCAGGATCGAGGGACGGGATAGACGATTGGTACAGGATGCGAGTCTCAAGGACTGTATCAGCTTGCCTTACCCACTACTACTGTGTCTTCTGTTGATGCTGTTGAGTCTCCGGACGTGGTCCATTGTCGCCTGGGACATCCCAGCCTCTCGAAGTTACAAGCTATGGTCCCGAGTTTATCTCGTCTTACTACCTTAGAGTGTCAAACTTGTCATTTAGGTAAACATGTTCGTAGTTCTTTTTCAAGTCGTGTCAATACACGAGCTGCGTCTCCCTTTTCTGTTATTCATTCTGATGTATGGGGACCTAGTCGTGTTACTTCTCATTCTGGTTTTCGTTATTTTGTCACATTTATTGATGACTTTTCTCGTTGCACTTGGTTATATTTAATGAAGGACAGATCTGAATTATTTGTACATGTCAAGTCTTTCTGTTCTGAAATTCAAAACCAATTCAAAACTTCAATTAAAATTTTATGAAGTGATAATGCTCGTGAGTATTTTTCAGCACCCTCTTCGTCTTACTTGTCCTCCCAAGGCATTCTACATCAGTCGTCTTGTCCTCATACCCCTCAACAGAATGGTGTGGCTGAGCGTAAACATCGTCACTTGATTGAAACTGCTCGCACTCTTCTTCTCCATACTCATGTTCCCCTTAAGTTTTGGGGTGAGGCTGTTCTGACTGCATGTTATTTAATTAATCGTATGCCTTCTTCTGTTTTGCAAAATCAAGTTCCTCATTCCATTTTATTTCCTCATGAACACATTTTTTCTCTTCCACTACGAGTCTTTCATTGTACTTGTTTCATCCATGATCTTACCCCAGGCAAAGACAAGTTAACTGCTCGCTCTATCAAATGTGTTTTCTTAGGGTACACTCGATTTCAAAAGGGTTATCGTTGTTATTCTCCAGCTCTTAATCGTTTCTTCGTGTCTGCCGATGTCACTTTTCTTGAGAATACCCATTTTTTCTCTGCACCCGACATCACTTCACCTTCCATTACGGAGGTGCTTCCTGTTCCTTACTTAGATGGGCCTCCTATTCCCACAAAGCCTCTCCAGGTTTATCATCGCCGCCCACGGCCTGCAGTCCAAGATAACTCATCTCCTAAACCCGTGGTTGAGCCGTCCTTGGATCCTTCTTCGGGAGTTAGCAGTAGTCCTCCTATTCCTCTCAAATAAGGTACTCGTTCCACCCGTAATCCTAATCCTATTTATAATTTTCTTAGTTACCATTGTTTATCATCTTCGCACTATGCTTTTACCTCCTCTTCGTCTTCTGTTTCTATACCCAAAACAACAGCAGAAGCTCTTTCACATCCAGGGTGGCGCCAGGCTATGATTGAGGAGATGTCTGCCTTACATTCTACTGGTACTTGGGATCTTGTTCCATTGCCATCGGGCAAATCTACTATGGGTTGTCGTTGGATCTATACTATTAAGGTCGGCTCAGACGGAACCATTGATTGATTAAAAGCCCGCCTTGTGGCTAAGGGATACACTCAAATCTTTTGTTTGGACTATGGTGATACCTTCTCTCCTGTTGCGAAGATGGCCTTTGTTCGTCTTTTTCTTTCTATGGCTGCCATTTGCCATTGGCCTCTTCATCAACTTGATATTAAAAATGCTTTCTTACATGGTGATCTCGATGAGGAAGTATACATGGAGCAACCTCCTGGGTTTGTTGCTCAGGGGGAGTCTTTCGGCTTAGTATGTCATTTACGCCGATCTTTATATGGCTTGAAACAATCCCCTCGAGCTTGGTTTGGTCGCTTTAGTGCTGTTGTTTCTAAATTTGGCATGATTCAGAGTGAAGCAGATCATTCAGTTTTCTCCCGTCATTCTTCCTCCATGACCTCCATATATCTGGTTGTTTATGTGGATGATATTGTCATTACTGGAGATGATCATGAGGGAATCACTCAGTTAAAACAGCACTTGCTTGATCACTTTCAGACTAAGGATATGGGGAAGTTAAAATATTTCCTAGGAATTGAAGTGGCACAATCTAATGCTGGGATCTGTATCTCACAGAGAAAATATGCTCTGGATATTCTTGAAGAAACTGGAATGTTGGATTCTAGACTTGTAGATACAACAATGGATCCCAACACAAAACTTAGTCCAGATCAAGGAGAACCTCTTGCAGATCCTGGTAGATATCGCAGATTAATTGGCCGATTGAATTATTTGACAGTCACTCGGCCAGATATTTCATTTGCCACAAGTATCCTAAGTCAGTTTCTTGACTCCCCATGCGATAGTCATTGGGACGCAGCTGTTAGAGTCTTTAGATATATCAAAGGTGCTCCAGGAAAAGGTTTGTTGTATGAAGATAAAGGACATAACCAGATTGTTGGGTATACTGATGCAGATTGGGCAGGATCTCCATCTGATAGACATTCTACATCTGGTTATTGTGTTTTTATTGGTGGAAACTTGATATCTTGGAAGAGTAAGAAGCAAAATGTTGTAGCAAGATCTAGTGCGGAAGCTGAATATAGAGCTATGGCACTTGCCACATGTGAACTTATATGGTTGAAGCAATTAGTTAAGGAACTTAAGTTTTGTGAGTCGAGTAAGATGGAACTGGTGTGCGATAATCAAGCTGCCTTACATATTGCTTCCAACCCTGTGTTTCATGAACGGACCAAGCACATAGAGATTGATTGCCATTTCATAAGGGAGAAGTTGCAAAGTGGGGAAATAGTATCAACATTTGTCAACTCCAACGATCAACTTGCAGATATTTTCACCAAAGCTCTCCGGGGTCCTCAGATACAATACATATGTAACAAGCTTGATGCATATGATTTATATGCTCCAGCTTGAGGGGGAGTGTTGAATATCAGATTAGAGATACAGGCTTTATATAAGTTGTTCTGTTTTGATATAGTTTCCGTCTTTAAATATCTGATTCTGTTGTATCTCCTAGTATTAAGGGATCTGATTTCTGTATATATATATATATATATATATATTGACGCTGAGAGATGATTCTCTCAAGGGAATTCATCCAAAACACAATTATTTCAAGTAGTTCTATAAAAACCGATGAAATATCTTGTGATGCCACAAAAATTCTCTCCCTCGACACATGCACATAAGACAAATGAAAGTGAACGAGGATAGCTAGAATGTACCAGATAGTTTATGTGCCTGAATGGTAAATTCATTACCTTCTACTTTACAAGGTTGAAGAATAAAACAAATCCATGGATTTGTCTTCGGCAAGTCCAAGGAAATGATGTCTGAACAAGCTCTCAGCTCAACAATTTGTGCATGAGGACGAGGATTAAGATCAGCACAGATAGTTCTACCATAATATTTGGACTGTTCAAGTGTTCAATAATTTGCTTCCACCTGTAAGTTCAACCAGTACATAGCTGCTGGTAAAGCCTGTTATCCATGTTGGATCTAAATTACAATCAGATGTTACTCAAGAATACAGCTCTATAATAGAAAAAGCTAATCTAAGCAAATCAAGCAAGTATGCAAATAATGAGGATATCAACCAATCCAATAAAGCACTAACTGCTGTACTTACGATCAAATGAATCATACTCAAGATAAAGTATTTGTAAGCAGTTACTGGGGTAGGTATAGATACTAAACCAATATCCCTTATCCCTCATCCTTTATTTTCTCTAAACGATCATAGATAAAGAGTTCATGAAACAGTGCCTTTATATTTTTCCTTTTTGTAAAATCTCTAGAAGTACATTAGTTTAACTTCTACTGCAAAGCATTCTATCTCAGTATTTTCTACAACATGCACAGTCAAGCAACCATCAAGCCTTACTTTGGACATAAAGCAACTAGAACTACCAGTACTAAGACAAAGGCATACCAGTTTCCTTCAAATGTTGAGCAGTTTTCCTGCTTTATTTCCTCCTCTGCTAGTTCTTCAAGTATAGCACGTTGTCGTTCATTAATTTTACTAAAACAAGAAAGTGTGGATCGTAAGTAATTTATGAGCAGGCAAAAGTAACTATTACTTGGCAAGCTGGTGCTTATTTTATTTATAAATATGAACGAAAAGAAAAATGTAAAAGCACTAGTGTATAGTTGTATACTAACTTATTAAGGAATAAAAAATATCATCTGGAAACAACTTTGATAATAATGCATGTCTTTGTTTTTTGATTAAAAAAATATATATATATCTCTTTCTGACAACTGAATAATTCTGTTCAATTTTCACAACCATAACAACAAGCATTGACCAAACAACTACCTGTAGCATAAAGAAATAGCACTACTGCTTTTAGAATAGCAAATACTCTTTGATCCATGTTCTTGATGAACGGATAATATGTGTGGTTGTGTTGGAAAAACGTTTCCCTTTTCAATGCCCTTCCTCCTATAACTAGAACCCACAAAATCATTGCTATTCAAAATCCCAAACAATTTAAACATTAGAGTTTGTTACATTGAATCACAATCTTAGACATCTGTGATAGATCAAGGAGAACAACCAACAACTAGAAGAAATACTGGAGCTGAGGACAAGTGTATGGAAGTTTCAGAAATCACAGAGTCAAAGCTTTAACAATGAGAACAATGAAATTGATCATGTGATATTGGAAACAACACCCTTTTTAGGAAGAGAATGCAGAGTAGTGTTTGGATTTTCTTAACAAAGCAGTAAGAGTGTTGTCCAAAAAGAAAGACAAGTCAAAAACTGCTTCAACAAAGTATTCAGTTTGAGGTTGGTGACCAGGACTAAATGGTTCAGTTTTAAACATTTCATGGAAAACCTGGTTTTCATGAATTGGTTTCAGCTCAGTTTATGGTTTAGTTTTATTAACTCTTGCTAGATACTTTGGGCCATATGTGCTGCCCAAAGTCCCACATCGTGTAGTAAGGATGTTTGGTATTGTATTCAAGGAGAGTAATTCCCCAACCTTTAAAAGCTAACTTTGACCGTACAGTTCTCCAGTTTCCCTGGGTAGTTATTGAGGGTATCAGAGCATTTGATTCAAGTGGATTCATACATGTTCAGCAATGGAGGCCAAGCTTGAAGGGGACTATCATCCCAGCCATTGCAAGGAGACAGGAAGAACATGGCAAGGCCATGGAGACGACTGCATTGCAGATGAGAGTGTTGATCAGAGAAAGAATTCCTCACAGAACATAAACAAGGAGCAAGCTCTGATGTAGAACACAGTTCCAAACCAGAATAGTGAGATCCACAGTTCCTCTGTTTTCAGGTGATGGTGTGTATGGATGGTTGATTCGGGCGGAAAGCTTCGTCAGACTCAATACTTGGAGGATTATGAGAATATGGAGCTGGCAATGGTTCAAGGGCAAAGCTCTCCAATGCAACCATTTTTAACAATTGTATCAGAGCTTGTGGTTGGCACACAAAGTGGGCTCCTTGCAGAGTGTTCTGACTAGCAAAAAGCTGAGTAAGATGTTGAGTAATGTACTGCAAAGTGCAACCTTTAGGATGTCAGACAATATAGGGTGGTGTATTAATAGAGACCTATCGGAATATGGGATGCTCAAAGTGCTCCATCAAGTAGTATGCCCCCTACCCCTCTCTCCCCATGCTCACTCCTTCTCTATTTAACAACTAGCTTCTGAGGATGTGGCTCCCCACTTTCCTTGGGTACTCATCAACTGGTTTTAATGAACATATCAGATTAAGTGGCACTGACCCTTGATTTTTTATCCTTCAATTTTTCCCCCAAAAAATTCACTGATGTAAAGGGCAGGAAAAAGACAGCAAACAACTATATAACTCATTTTCCATGATGTTATAATATCAACTAGCATCAATAAAGAAATAGGGGGGGGGGGGGGGTGGGGAATAACATTACAAGGCAGAGCATTTTACTGCTACTTTACATGATAAATAACAAATTCCTCAAAGTTTCTAAGGTATATGAAATCAACAAAAAAAAATAAATAGTACGGGAACTTACGTGGGGAAGTTAATACGAAAACACACATACTGATCCCCATGATGTACAAGATAACCATGCCTTGGTAGTCCTGCATCAACAAGTATGGTAAAGAAGCAATTCTAGAACCATGAGAAAAAAGACAACAAACTTATCCAAAACTGTATATGAAATGGGGAACCGTTCATTTAACCTTTTCCTCGTAATACTAGTAGCTGCCCTGGTTGAACACCCTTGGGTATCTGATGGGAACAGAATAACACTATTAGACCAAGTAGGTACAAAACAAGCAATGTTGCGAAATATGCCCATGGCAAATGTGAAGACTTGAATTTATGAGAGGGAGATGATGGCATAAAACAAGCCACGTTTGTGACACCATTGAGCACAAAGACTTTCAATGGAAAAGTCCTCATTTTTCAAGAAATAAAATGTTTCAATTTGCAAACCAAAAAAAAGCTTGGTAACTATTTTTAAAGCTCAAAATATTAGACTAAAATACCAGACCCACATTGCCATCATTTCCAGTAGAGTTTTCACACAATGCAACCAGTTTATATAAGACACAAACTTCTGCATTACCTGCTGAGTAAAAGTCTAGAAGAGTATTAATTATTAGTAGAGTTTCACCCTAACATAATTAGGCTTCTTGTTAGCAGGTCAAACTATTCTGAACCACTGTCCTCCTAGGTAAAAAGTAACCCATTTCTTAATGGGGTCCATAACTTCAATTATTTCCCCTATAATTGTGCTGTCAGAAGTTTCATGGATTTCACATATGGAATCAAAACAATAAAACTAGAGAGTGAAGTTTTGCATGTAATACAGCAGTATGCCTTCCGTAGCACTTTGTTAAATTTATTGTTGTACTGGAAGAAAACAGGGGAGGAGAAACGGTTTAATCTTTGGGTCCTTTGAAACACAAAATGAATACTGCGAAGGTTGTCTTAACAAGGAAGATCAGATAGAGCTGAGCTGATCAAGGGTTGGTGTCAAGTTCAATTCATGAACTTTCATTAAGGAGTATTAAGTATCCTTATGACCTTAAAAGACCGGGCATCATCTCCATGTCCTTCCCTAAACCTTCCTTCCCCAATGATGGGACTGTTCTATCAAAATAAATTGTATCTTACCTTTACTTGCATCTTCCCAGATAGAGTAGGCACATCAACTTTGCCACCAAGAATAGCCTGTAAAATGTTTAAAACTTTGCTATAAACCGAATATATTAGAGTGGGGGTGCGTTAACACCCAAATAATTAAGATGCAAATGGTATGTTGTTCCTAAAACATTACAAGCAACAGCATGAGAGAGAATAAACTTCAGTATAACTGAAGTTATTCCTCTTATATTTATTGGTGAAAATCTGTTCCCTCAGGCTGAAGGAGGCGAGACGTATTACAATGCCTTTTTCAATATCTGGTCTCAACATATACATCCATTTCTACGCTGGTTCTCAAATAACATAAGAGGAACACCATTATTTTCAACCAAAGTGAACTATATACTAATAAGAAGCTAGGATTAATAAACAGTCTTGAAAGAAACACCGTTTCCAGCAACTTCAGGCCAATCTTCTTGAGGCTTATCAGTCTTTTAAAATAGAAAATAACAAAGTACCAGATGGATGTCCATATGTGAAACCACAAAAAGTATTTTAGGACTCACCTGCGTAAAGCTAATATTAGAGTCCACATAGATATCTGCACCATCCCTGGCAAAAACTGAATCCTCGGCGACCTAACAACCAGAGATAAGATGACATTCTAATAAGAAAAGAAAAATAGAAAATAATTAACCATGGCCACAAAGAAAATTATATTATTGGTGCAGAACATATATCTCCATGCACATGAACAATATAGATGTCCAAGTGCCAATTAAGATAAAATATGCATGCTATACAGGTATCAAATCCAAAATATTGAACACCCATAATTACATGCTCAAGGAACAATGTAGCTCTTCTTCTGTGATGAAGCACTGACCTGTCCATAATTAAGCTACTAGCCAAGTTGCCTATGGGTCCCAGGGAAGAGCTAGATAAGTTGAATTGAGCAGGCCAGCATAAAAACCATAGTGGATTATTTAGACAGATCATTTTCATTGATAACAACTGGTATGTTAATGTTTGTCATGATTTATTTGGTATTATATTAGTTAATTCAGACTTTCTAAATGAAATCTTCACCTAACTTATCATTCGCCTAATGCATTTATATTCATTGAGGAATGATAATTTAATATTCAAACTTTAACATTCTAGTCCAAGATATAATCTTTTAGACAAAATATGCGAGTCAATAAACAAAGCTGTAGAAATAATTCTGTTAATTATCTATTTTAATTTATAAATATGGATTAAATGTATATTCTAGTCCTCCAAAGATAACCACTAAATATTTAAGATGACTTTTTGTCATTTTGCTAACGTGACCCTCTGACCCAGAATAATATGGTGTCAGTCTATATGCATTTTAAGATCTGCACTGAATAATTAAACAGAGAAGAAAAAGGTGGGGATCTTTACCTTGATTTTGATGTATAAACTCCCAGGTCGAGCTCCACTTTTAACGGCATTCCCGGCCTCTGGCACATGGATTGTATCTCCAGTATCCACACCTAACCATTAATTTAAGGATTCAATAAGACTAACAGAAAAAAAAGTGACTTTGAATGAAATAAAATGAAAGTAAGTATGGCAAAGGCAAGTCAGATCTGCATCATGCATAAAGCATCTCATTTCTGAAAAATTCTCATGTATAAGAGGGACCAAATTAGGCTAAAGCAAATCTACAGAATGGAGATCTCATTTCCTAAAAACACCTGTGTATAATACCTAACACTTTAAGAAAGATTGGATACTATCCCGTATCACCTCAATTTGAGCAAGTACAACGAAAAATGATCAAATTCATTTTTCTAATTGACCGTTTCAAATAAGAATAAGCAACTAAAATGACAAACATCAAACCATGTTCCATTAAATTTAACAATAATGATGCCGGGCAAAGCTGCAGTTCTTGGTAATCTCATCACAAATACTAAAATCAAACCTGCTGGTATTGTAACTTTAACCTCTTTAATCCCTTCAACCACCCCAGATCCTCTACATGACGTACAGAAATCCTGCACAAAATAGGGACAGAAAATACAAGTTTACACAAAGCAACCAACCTCACGATTATTTTGGCATGGACTGTGGAATTAGGATAACACCTTAATGACGCGACCTGATCCTTTACAGGTAATGCATGTTGATGTAAATGGAGGTATTGTTACCTGGCAGAAAAAAACATTACAATCAAGAATAAAAGAATGTTCTTATAAGTGATAACTGATAACTTCAATACAACAAAAAGAAATAGTTTCATGCATGAGTCAAATCTTGTTTAAAAGTATCCCATACTAATAAAGAACATAGATCTTTCAGGACACTTACTCGACCTAAGCCCCGGCATGTTGGACAAACTTTAGCCTTCGCACGTGGTGGATACCCTCTCCCATCTGGATTAACATAAAAGGAAAATGATTGCATCAAATGGGATTACCATATGTCACAGGGAACAACAAACATATTGGCTCACTTCACTAGGCCAAGGATTTATCTTTTACAAATTGGATTCATCACAAGATTTCATCATGAATGTTTCCTGCCTAACAGGATGGCATTAGCACTTTTTACTAATCAGGCAGCTGTTTGCAAGCCTCATACACAAATGGGAAACTGTAAAACTTCAATAAAGTAAAACATGGGCTCATTTTAAATTTTTATTATAATTAGATAAACTAGATTTTGTACTAAACTACTTGTGCAGTTAAAGATCATTCAAAGGCAATATTATACCATTTCCAGACACAACATAACATATAGAAAAGACAAATGTTGAACTCCAGAAGAGATGAATTTCTCCTAGATTTCTTAATTCCCTGAAAATAGTAATTTTACTCACCACAATAATCACATGGAACGAATGCATCAAATGACACATGTTTAGTGCACCCTCTTGCAGCTTCTGAGAAAGTAAGGGACAACTCCACCTATTAGTAAAACATTTATAAAGAAGTTAGGCTTGAAAAAGTAGAAATTGTTTCAAACAATAGATCAGAAACAGGGTTAAGCTGACCTCTATACTTGATGAAGAATGAGTGATTTCTTCTTCAAATAGCTGTCATGATCAAGAATGCTGAGAAACCTCCTTGGAAAAATACTTTATGAAATGAACAAAATAAGTGAAAATAAAAACAACATTAAGTATGAGCAACCAAAGTACCTCCGAGAATACTGTATGAAATGAAGAAGAAAACTCATGGTGAAAACCATTTTGAAACCTTTCTTTCGCATTTTGAAACCTTTCTGCAAAATCATCGTTGTCGTTGTCATATTCTATGTTCTGTGAACCACGGCTTTGCTTCTTCATCTGAAAAGGGTGATTCATCGAATAAAATGATGGTAAAGTATTAGTCAATTCAACTTCCTAAATTAGAGTGGAAGTCATCTAAATTACAGAAACTAAACAAAAGAAAAAATTACAAAAAAGCTAAACAAAAAAAATCTTAAATGTTAATAGCATTTAGGAAGAGAAAAAGACCTACCTTGTCATATTGGCCCCTCTTTTTAGAATCTCTCAACGTCTGATATCACATACAAAAAGGCAGGTGAAATATCATTATGCTGATTAATTAGTTTAAACGACCACCACACGGGGAAATAAACAAACAGTCATGATAAGGACCTCATAAGCTTCTCTTATATCTTGAAATTTCCTCTTTGCAGATGGATTATTCTTATTTGCATCTGGATGGTACTTTTTAGCAAGCTGCACACACCAGAGAAAGTATGCCATAATACAGTGTTAGTAAAAGAAGACCCTTCAATCCAAATATTCCCAAATCAAAGGTGCATAATAACAGGATATATCAAGATTTCAACCAAAATACTCAGGAAAACTGCTGCTAGCCTTCTAGCATGTTCCAAACTCTAAAAAGTAAAAACATTAGCTGTACAATATAAAATTGACGAAGATAATTGAGACATCGATTAAACCCATTTTTCTATTTAAAACATGATAATTGCTATGAATTTGAAGACGTGGTCTCTTTAAAACAAAGGAGCAATACAAAAAAGAAGACAAATGACTAATCTTATTCCATATCAGCTGCTGTGACATTGGACTAATTCCTAAATAGAAGATAGTTTATAGTTAACAAAACAAATTGTTATACTATCATCTGTATAAAACTATTTCTCCTCTTGTGTTTTACACTTATAATCATGGATGTACCTCTTCGCATGCATCACCTCTAACTACAAAATTCAAAGAAAATGATTAAACAGCTGCTTGACAAATGCCAAATATGCACAAAAATGCAAATAAAAGAGAACGTCCGTGAGATGGCAAATGTTTCTTCCCCAAGTGTGGCTGTTTTGGAATCCATCATTAATCTAATCTAACAAGCATAGCCTTGACTAACCAGTAACCAACAACCATACATGCAAAACAAAGAATTCCTAGCAATCACTCACCAACAGAAACGCCTTCTTTATCTCATCCTGAGTGGCGTTCTCAGAAATGCCAAGAACTTGATAATAATCCTGCTCAACCGATGTCGAAAATGCTGGAAGAACGCCATAAGCATAAAAAGAGAAAATAAATAACTGAACACATCTGCAAATAAAACTTGTAGATAATTGATCTAAAGGGGAAGAAAAAAAGTAACATAACTTGTACTAAGTTTCTTATATCCATCCATTGCGTTTCCAAATCACAACGAAAAAGGGATACGTGACTATATTTCCGGAGACCATCAATTAAAAGTGTGTACTCACTGAAGAAAAATACCTACGTAGTCTTGTTTGATCTGAGAATCGAATAAAATGGATATAAGGAACTTCATCTAAGCTTTTCCTAAATAAAACACATAGTGATCCTTTATCATTTCAAATAAAAACCTGCAGCATGAATATATCGATATCTCAATGGTATACTCAAACTCAGAAACTCCTCCGATTTTGGGACATTACTGCGATTGAACAAAGCTGGAACATAGACACATTGAATTCAATAATAAATAAATCAGTAAAAAGGAATCGGTAACTACTGAACCAATATATATATATATATATATATATATATATATATATATATATATATATATATATATATATATATATATATATATATATATATATATATTATAAAAATAAAAAGACTGGACAGAAATTCATGAAATTGAACCAGAACGTGCCTCGACTGAGAAACGGCGATTGGCGAAAAGGCAATAATTCGGTGAAGCAGTGTCCTCTATGGACAACAGGTTCTGAAAACGCAAAAGAGAGCAAACGGCGGCGATACTGCAATGAAGAAAGAAAAGAGGAGAATCAAGAATGTGAAGGAAGAAAAAGAAAAGAAGAAAGGAAACAGTAATTTTTATACTTGTAATGGTTTTGGTTCGTTGAGATTACCGGCGTAAACCACGTGAACCTTCTCATTGGGAGGGATCCTCTTCGGAAGCGAAATTGAGTTACAGTTATGCTCTGCTTCCACACCAAGGTTCTGAGAACTAGACCGGTCATCGAACCGTTCTAGTTATTGGTTCATTGGTTTACTGGTTCAATCGGTCTAACCGTAGTTCAACCCGAAAAGTCGTTTTAGAATAAAATAATAAATAAATTATAAATAATCATTTTAAAATATAATTATAGTCTAATAATAAATTTTAAAATATCTTTAAATTTAAAATACTATTAAGAAATATCATCAAACAAAGCCATATGATTTTATCAAAAGACAAACTCAAAAGTTATGTAGAGAATTTCAGATATTAAAGAAAAAATATCCACGATCACTTATCTTCATGTAAGCTAATTAAAAAGAAAACACACCGTCCAATAAGCACAAATACTTAGATTTGTATGGACTTACTTCTGGCTCTCAATTATAGGTACACAAGCAAGAACAAATTCACAGAATAACTCTAAAATTTCATATGCCTCCCATATATTTTGTTCTCGAATGATATGCAGAGTGAGCTAAGATAGAAATAAAATTAACAAGCGGTATGAAACACTGAACAATTACCCTTTATTCTAGCAATTGCCTCTTGGCCAGCCTGCAAGAATTGGGAAATCTCCTTGCGCATTTGCTTCAGTTGCGCATCTCTCTTGTTTTGCAGCAGCTTAATGCGTGACATCGACAGGTTAAGACATGTTTTACTACAGATTACCAAGATCAACAAGCATCGTGTTTAGAGTTGCTACAGAATGAAGAGTATCCATATAATAAATTGCAAAAGCATCCACTCAAATCCAACTACCAGTACTGAATGTTTATTATAAGAGCAGGCATCTGAATTTGATAAACTGTAATGCACGATTTACAGATATACAAAGGAAAGAGGGGGCGAATCTCAATACTCAAATCGAGTAATAAAGCATGGATATATGTCAAAATTTGGTCTTTGAAGAACAGAATCAGTAAGTAAAAGGTGAGAGAAGTGGGGAAAATCACCCGCAAGTGGCGAAAACACCTCTGTTAAAGAGCTTATTAAGAAATAAGAAATGACATTGTTGATGATGACGATGATGAAGATCAAATAATCATTCAACAACCCAGCCATTACAACACAGCAACAAACATTACAAGAACATTTGAATAAAAATTTCAGAAATTAAAAGGAAGAAGAAGAACCGAGCATTCAGTCATCAGTAAACACAGAGCCATCAATAACCAAAGTAAAATTAAAAGGAAGAAGCGGAGGCGAAGAATTGAAAGCAGGGCACTAACCTTCCACGGAGACACGGACGGCAACCGGCGAGACGACGGCGAGAACAGAGACGACGGCAAGCGGCGACCCGACGGCGAGCTGCTCCAAGCCACGAACAGAGAAGCCAGCGAGGATGCGGACGACGTGCTGAGCTGCCTGGGTTCCGGACAGGGGGAAGAGGAAGAAGCGGAAACGCTGAGAACCTGGGGACGGAACCTAGGACTAGGGTTTTGCTTTGGTCTGGGACTTTCACTACTTTGATTCAGGAGGGGGGGGGGGGGGTGCACGATGGGTTTGGTGCAAGTTTTACACCATTTATATGAAAAATATTGTTACTCAGTCTAACATAAAGATTCGGAAGCGAATCTTAGAAAAGTGGCAGATTTGACTGTTAAGTTTTATAAACTGTTGTGCAGAAATTAGATTTAGATGTGCAGTTTAGTCTGATGCTTTAAGAAGCTAATTTCATAGTAAATTTGCTTATAAAGAGAGAAGAGCATTATGTAGTTTTTTTTTTGGTGACTAGAGCATTATGTAGTTGAGTATACTGAAGGGATGTCTTCTTAAAAAAATCTTCCTCTTTTTTTTTTTTTCTTTTGTTTATTTGCTTTATTTTGTCACACAAAAAAATCTTAATTTTTTTTAGTATTATATTAAATTCACATTAAATTACAAAGTATTTTTATTGTGAATTTTCTGAGCCAATAAATTGAGCGTATCGATTCAAACTCGATTCATTTAATATATAATTTTAAATTTTAGTTCAAAGTCCGCTAACAAAATCATGAGCTTCACTTATCAAACTTTAGACGAATCAAATTTAATAAGTCAAGTTGGAGTTGGATTGCGATTTGGTTTAACTTAGTTTTAACCCTATAAACGAATCAATTCACGATGTAACTATATTAATTCAACAATCATTTATATTAACTTAATTTTATTTTAGTACTTGATTAAATTTGTATTAAATTATTAGTATTTTATTTTAAATTTGTCATTGATTAAGATCTAAATTTTTTAACAAAATAAAATTGTATCATAATTTAATATTTATTAGCCTAAATAATAATATTAAGAAAAAAATAAAAAAATTATTTTTCTTCTATTACTTGAATTAATTGTTAGAGTAACTAATTTTTTCATTTTTCTATCTAATTAAAAAAATTTGTCCAAATATTTTTTTAAATAAAAGTATTTTTTCTAATAAAAGTACATTTTATTGTTTTAAAAATACCAATCCAAATAAGTTGGATATTTTAAAAAAAATTATAAAAGTACATTTTTTTGTTTTTTTTTTCAATAATGGGCTCAGACAAGCAACCAAAGAACCCAACTCGCCCAGAAATTCGCCCCTGAACCCAACCCAGCCAGACTCGTCTTCCCCGCTCCCAGGGAGCTCTGTTAGGCTGCCAATTGCTACCGTCCAAGTCACAGTTGATTATCGTGATGCCCTGTCTATACGCCGGTGCATTGAAACCGTCACTCTTTTTTCGCTCTGGTTTGCAACGCCGGGAAGAAAATTATTTTAAATGGTTCCTGACCCCGGCTCCTGCCTGCTGTCTCTGCCCTTTTTTTGGGTCTTGGCTAAGCCCAACAACCCTACCTGGCTCCGAACCCCCTCCCCGCGAACCCAGATTCCTCTGCTCCACTCGCATGCGACCTGGAAAGCTTGCCGGCCTGAACTGCAATAGGCGCCACATGGCTGCTCTTTCAGTGCAGACGCTCGGGACGGACAAGACCAGCTAAGAGAGATAGACACAGCTCCGTTGCTACTCGCTCTGCACATTCCGGCGACTCCATAGAAGCGCAATCTGGACCGCATGTGAAAGCAGAATTGAAGGGAGACTGAAAGTCAGCCGCTCCTTGCCAGACTTGCTGCTGTTGTAGGATACTGAATATTAAATTCTTATTTTATTTTTTTTATTTATTTACTTTTTAAACTCGGGGGCCAACCATCGGTGAAATATTTAGAGGCAAAGCTAGTAGATATGAGATAAGTTAAAAAGTATTAACTATTAACCAACAAATAGCTTCTACGACAAAAATGGTATACTTGTAACAGAACAAATTACAACCTTTTGCTCTTACTAGTTGATGTGTACCCTATAAACTCGGAGATAAGATCAGAACTAAAGACCGACCACAAAGATTGGAGACGAATGAACATATCTGGGATAACCACTTGACCAAAAACTAAGCATAAGTCAAACACTATCCACTAGCCGTTACCAACAACAACAGAACTCACTAACTGAACCACGATTATCGGAACAAGCAAAGCACTTCGTTCACCTATAAAACCGAACCCAATAGCCCAGGAGAAACAGGTCACAGAACTCACTCTAAGTTATTTCTCTTACTTTCTTATAACTCACATTCTTACTTGAGCGTCGGAGTGCTTTTTGCAGGTGCTCCCGCCGCCGTGTTTCATCGTGCCGAGGTCACCCTTGAAGGCTACCTTACGGACGACGTATAACTCTCCCAAGAGCCGAGCAGCCTCGATTGGAAGTTACAGACCTCGGTCGAATCAGAACAGAATATTTGGCGCCCACCGTGGGGCCCGAAAAGTTAATTTAACCCCACTATTTCTCTACATCGCACTTTGTATTTCTTTTTTACACAGGGTTACCCAACCTTCGAGCATGGCCGACAATGGGATTCACCAACTCACCCAGGCCGAACTCATCACCCAGATGGCCGAGCTGCAAGCGGAAGTCAAAAGACTTGCCAAACTTTCCACCCAAAGTAACGCTAGTAAACGCGAAGAAAATGGTTCCAAAGGAAAAGGCAACGCAGACCTGCTAAGTGTAGACCCACCAAAGGAGAAGCTGACCCTGGACAACCCGTTCTCCGAGGAGATTACCAACTACTAGATGCCAAAACACTTCACACTACCTTCCTCACTCGAGCCATATAAGGGGATTGGTGACCACCGGTCTCATATTAAGAAATTTCAATCTATGATGTTCTTTAATGGCCCTAATAACGAACCTGTTCTTTGCAGAGCTTTCCCTACTTACCTCAACGGCGCTGCCCTACTTTGGTTTTCAAAATTACCTACAGGATCAATCTCCTCTTTTGAGGAACTGGCAAAATCTTTCATAGACTACTTCGCTGCAGCACGGATATGTGTACACGGATCAGACTACCTCGGCACCATTCGCCAAGGTCCTCATGAAAGCTTGAAAGACTATCTGACCAGATTCGCAAAAGCAACCATGGAGATACCCGATCTAGATCCCGCTGTCCACTTGCATGCCCTAAAGGCCAGACTCCGACCCGGAAAATTTAGGGAAACAATCGTGGTAACCAAGCCAAAGACACTGGAAGAATTCCGGGAAAGGGTGGTAGGACAAATGAAGATTGAAGAACTCCGCGAAGCCGAAAAAACAGAGAAAAAACAACCAAAGAGAGAGGATGACAGAACTATGAGACCGACAAATGTCAAAGACCACAAAAAGCACTTCAAACTGACCCCAAAATTTGACAACTACACCAAATTCAACACAAGAAGGAAAAAGATAATTAAAGAAATCCTCAACGCCAAGATCATAAAACCACCAGCAAGGGCAGGAAGCTACCAAGATCAGCGTTTCGTTGACAAAAGTAAACACTGCACTTTCCATCAAAAGTATGGGCACACAACCGACGAGTGCGTGATAGCCAAGGATCTATTAGAAAGATTGGCTCGGCAAGGCCTCCTAGATAAGTACATCGAAGGAAGGAAGCATAAAGAAAACGATAGGGACAAGGAAGAACGTCAACAAACCTCGGAAAACAAGGAAATCAAAAAATGGTCAAACAATATCCCACCTAAAGGGATTATAAACTGCATATCCGGAGGATTCGCCGGCGGAGGAGAAACAACATCGGTAAGGAAACGTAGCTACCGTACAATGCTGGCAATCAAAGGAACAACACTATACAGCAACAACAACGTACCTGACTTAGAAATCACTTTCAACAAGGAGGACATGTGCTCGGCCGCACCACACTCAGACGGCCAAGTGGTAATCTCCATCCAAACAGGCGAGCTGTTGGTAAGAAAAGTCCTTCTGGACCCAGGTAGTAGCGCCGATGTTCTTTTTTATACCACTTTCTTAAAAATGAAAATATCTGAAAAACTCATACAACCCTCATCCGAAGAATTAGTCGGATTCTCTGGAAAAAGAGTGCCAATTAAGGGTTACATATGGCTAAAAACGATGATGGGAAATCACCCATTATCACGGATCATTGATATACAATACCTCATATTTGATTGCCCTAGTCCCTACAATATTATCCTCGAAAGACCTGCACAGGGCAGGGCAGTAGTTTCAACTTTCCATCTATGTGTCAAATTCCAGGCACAAGACGGACGAATAGCGACACTCCACTCAGATCGCAGACAAGCTTGGCAATGCTACAACGCAAGATTCACAATTCGTGCACCAGATGTTTAATGGAGCCATCAGCAAGTTGAATACATATTCGGGTTGGTTTGACTTCTTCAGTCAAGCCAAGCTTTCTAATAGTGGATGCAGGTATTAGGTTGATACTTGCTCCAAGGTCACATAGAGCTGTCTTGGTACAAGCACCCTCTAATGTGCATGGTATTATAAAGCTTCCTGGATCTTGAAGCTTCTCTGGTAGGCTTTTTAGAATGACTGCACTGCATTCTTCAGTGAGAAACACCTTTTCAGTTTCTCTCCAATCCTTCTTATGACTTAAGATCTCTTTCATGAACTTAGCATAAGAGGGTATTTGCTCAAGTGCCTCTGCAAATGGGATCTTTATCTCGAGAGTCCTGAGATAGTCTGCAAGGCGGGCAAATTATTTATCCTGCTCCGCTTGGCGGAGTTTCTGAGGATAAGGCATCTTGGCTTTATATTCTTCAACCTTAGTTGCTGCAGATTTATTTCCTACAGAGGTGGTTGGAGAAGCCTTCTTAGAGGGGTTACTATCAGCACTTGCAGGTTTCTGATCCTTCACTGGCATTTGAACGCTAGTACTGGGCAGGGAATGGGCGTTTAACGCCAACTTTTCTCCCTTTTCTGGCGTTTGAACGCCAGAAGTGGGCATCCACTGGGCGTTTAACGCCAATCTTTCACCCTTTTCTGGCGTTTGAATGCCAGAATTATTTCTCTCTGGGCTCTTGCTGTCCTCAGAGGGATTTTGGGTAGTGGTTTGGTTATCCTCTGTCAGTTGTTCCTTTCTTGGCTTTCTACTACTTTGAGCTGATTTATTCAATGTCTTCCCGCTCCTTAGTTGTACAGCTTGGCATTCTTCTGTTATCTGTTTAGATAACTGCTGTCTTGTCTGATTCAATTGTGCTTCCATATTCTTGTTAGCATTTTTAGTGTCTTGGAGCATCTCTTTAAATTATGCTAATTATTTTGTCATAAGGAGTAATTGTTGATTAAGCTCATTAATCTGTTCTTGAGGATTAGGATCAGTAGTTATTGCCCTGGCCTCTTCCTTTATGTAGGACTCACTGCTAGAGTACAAATGTTGATTTCTAGCAACTGTATCTATGAGTTCTTGAGCCTCTTCAATCGTCTTTCTCATGTGTATAGATCCACCAGCTGAGTGATCTAGAGACATCTGAGCTTTTTCTGTAAGCCCATAGTAGAAGATATCTAACTGTACCCACTTTGAAAACATTTCAGAGGGGCATTTCCTTAGCATCCTTCTGTACCTTTCCCAGGCATTATAAAGGGATTCATGATCCTCTTGTTTAAAGCCTTGGATGTCCAGCCTTAGCTGTGTCATCCTTTTTGGAGGGTAAAATTGATTCAGAAATTTGTCTGATAACTGTCTCCATGTTTTTATGCTTGCTGTGGGTTGGTTATTTAACCACCTCTTAGCTTGATCTTTTACAGCAAATGGAAACAGTAATAATCTGTAGACATTCTGATCCACTTCTTTATCACGTACTGTGTCAGCAATTTGTAAGAACTGTGCCAGAAACTCAGTAGGTTCTTCCTGTGGAAGACCGGAATACTGGCAATTTTTCTGCACCATGAAAATGAGCTGAGAATTTAGCTTAAAACTTCTTGCTTTGATGGGAGGTATACAGATGCTACTCCCATATGCAGCTGTAATGGGGTTAGCATATGACCCCAGAGTCCTTCTGGACTGTTCATTTCCACTTATGTCCATGATGGAGAAAAAGGAATTGATATGAATTACAATTAAATTATAATTTTTTTAATTTTATTTAATTAAAAGTGACCGAAAAAGATAAAACAAAATAAATGGAAGATAAAATAAAACTTTCGAAAATTAGAAGAAAATAAAAGCAAATTGAAAACTAAATTAATTAATTAATTTAAAAGATTTTGGAAAAAAATGCTTAGTTAATTTCGAAATATGAAAGAGAAAAGTAGTTAAGTGATTTTTTGAAAAAGATTTTGAAATTAGCAATAAAAAAGATATGATTGAAAATTATTTTGAAAAAGATATGATTGAAGAAATTAAAAAGATTTGATTTTTGAAAAAGATTTGAAAAGATCAATTTTTTAAATTAGAATTTTGACTTGACTAAAAAAAAAGATATGATTTTGAAAATCTTTGACTAATTTAACGCAAAATTTCGAAATTTATGAGTAAAATAAGGAAAGGATATTTTTTTATTTTTGAATTTTAATGAGAAAAGAGAAAAACAACAAAATGACACTAAACTTAGAAATTTTAGATCAAAACAAAGAGAACAAACAAGAAAACTTTGAATGTCAAGATGAACACCAAGAACACTCTGAAGATCAAGATGAACACCAAGAACAAATTTTTGAAAAATTTTTAAGTAAATAGAAGCACAAAAACACACCAAACTTAAAATTTTTAGAAAATCAAACACAAATTTTCAAAAAATTAAAGGAAAACATAGAGAAGACACCAAACTTAAAATTTTTAGAAAATCAAACATAAATTTTCAAAAATTTAAAGGAAAACACAGAGAAGACACCAAACTTAGAATTTTTTAAAGATCAAGAAAGAACTAAGAACATGCAAATTCGAAAAATTGAAAGAAAATAAAAGCATGCAATTGACACACCAAACTTAAAATATGAAACTAAACTCAAATAAAAGACTCTAAACCAACAAAAAAATAAATTATTCCTAATCTAAGCAACAAAATAAACCGTCAGTTGTCCAAACTCGAACAATCCCTGGCAACAGCGCCAAAAACTTGGTGCATGAAATCACAATCACACTTTTGCAACTTCGCACAACTAACCAGCAAGTGCACTGGGTCGTCCAAGTAATACCTTACGTGAGTAAGGGTCGATCCCACAGAGATTGTCAGCTTGAAGCAAGCTATGGTTATCTTGTAACTCTTAGTCAGGATATCAATAATTCTCAGATTTGATTGTAAAAAGTAAAAGAACATGAATGAATACTTGTTATGCAGTAATGAAGAACATGTTGAGGTTTTGGAGATACTTTATCTTCTGAATCTCTGCTTTCCTACTATCTTCTTCTTCATGCACGCAAGGCTCCTTCCATGGCAAGCTTTATGTTGGGTATCACCGTTGTCAATGGCTACTTCCCGTCCTCTCAGTGAAAATGTTCCAAATGCGCTGTCACCGCACGGCTAATCAGTTGTTGGTTCTCGATCATGTTGGAATAGGATCCATTGATCCTTTTGCATCTGTCACACGCCCAACACTTGCGAGTTTGAAGCTCGTCACGGTCATCCCTTCCCAGATCCTACTCGGAATACCACAGACAAGGTTTAGACTTTCTGGATCTCAGGAATGGCCGCCAGTAATTCTAGCCTATACCACGAAGGTTCCAATCTTAGATTAGAGACCCAAGAGATACATATTCAAGCTTGATTGCATGTAGAACAGAGGTGGTGGTCAGACACGCGTTCATAGATGAGAATAATGATGATTGTCATGGATCATCACATTCATCAGGTTGAAGTGCGAATGAATATCTTAGAATAGAAGCAAGCGTGATAGAATGGAAAATAGTAGTAATTGCATTAATTCATGAAGAATAGCAGAGCTCCTCACCCCCAACAATGGGGTTTAGAGACTCATGCCATAGAAGATACAATATGGAACGTGTAGAATGTCATGAGGTACAAGATGAATCACTAAAAGTAGTTTTTATAGTAAACTAGTGACCTAGGGTTACAGAAAATGAGTAAGCTAGGGTGTTTAGTGTAAAAAATCCACTTTTGGGGCCCACTTGGTGTGTGCTTGGGCTGAGCATTGAAGCTTTCATGTGTAGAGACTTTTCTTGGAGTTAAACGCCAGCTTTTGTGCCAGTTTGGGCGTTTAACTCCAGTTTTTATGCTAGTTTTGGCGTTAAACGCCAGAATTCTTAAGCTGACTTGGAACGCCGGTTCGGGCCATCAAATCTTGGGCAAAGTATAGACTATTATATATTGCTGGAAAGCCCAGGACATCTACTTTCCAACGCAATTAAGAACGTGCCAATTGGGCTTCTGTAGCTCTAGGAAATCCACTTCGAGTGCAGGGAGGTTAGAATCCAACAGCATCTACAGTCCTTTTTCAGCCTCTGAATCAGATTTTTGCTCAGGTCCCTCAATTTCAGCCAGAAAATACCTGAAATCACAGAAAAACACACAAACTCATAGTAAAGTCCAGAAAAGTAAATTTTAAATAAAAACTAATAAAAATATAATAAAAACTAACTAAAATATACTAAAAACAGTGCCAAAAAGCGTATAAATTATCCGCTCATCAATACGCATTCAAGCTATCGCCCAATGACTACGTTGAGCTCAGATAGAATGGGAGTGGTTGTCAGGTACGCGTTCATAGATTTGAGAATAATGATGAGTGTCACGGATCATCATCTTCTCCGGATTGAAGTACGAATGAATATCTTATAATAGAATCAAGCGTGATTGAATGAAAAACAGTAGTAATTGCATTAATTCATTGAAACACAGCAGATCTCCTCACCCCCAACCATGGGGTTTAGAGACTCATGCCATCAGAAATACAATATGAAGTGTAAAAATGTCATAGGTTACAAGATGAATCTCTAAAAGTAGTTTTTATACTAGACTAGTAACTTAGGTTTACAAAAAATAAGTAACTAAATGCAGATAGTGCAGAATTCCACTTCTGGGACCCACTTGGTGTATGCCTGGGCTGAGCTTTCAAGCTTTGACGTTCATATGCCCAAAGTTGGCGTTAAACGCCACCCCATGTGCCAGAATGGGCGTTTAACGCCAAAAAAGGTGCCAGTTCTGGCGTTTTACGCTAGACAGTTTTAGGCTGACTTTGGACGCTGGTTTAGGCCATCAAATCTCAGGCAAAGTATGAACTATTATATATTGATAGGATTCCCAGGATGTCTACTTTCCATCTCAATTGAGAGCGCGCTAATTGGGCTTCTGTAGGGCCAGAAAATCCACTTCGAGTGCAGGGAGGTCAGAATCCAACAGCATCTGCAGTCCTTTTTCAGCATCTGAATCAGATTTTTGCTCAGGTCCCTCAATTTCAGCCAAAAAATACCTGAAATCATAGAAAAACACACAAACTCATAGTAAAGTCCAGAAATATAATTTTTGAATAAAAACTAATAAAAATATAATAAAAAGTAACTAAAACATACTAAAAACTATATAAAAACAATGCCAAAATGGTATAAAAATTATCCGCTCATCAGCATACATGACGCGTACGCGTGACAAGCAAATTGCACAGCGACGTGTGCGTGTACTTGACATGTACGCGTGACCTAAGCGTACACGTGACATGCGCCACGTGTAGAAATCATAGAAGAAGCTGGGGGCAATTTTAGACTGAGTTTGGACCCAGTTTTCGGCCCAGAAATACAGACTAGAACCAGGTGACAAGCAAAGTCTGAACACATTCACATTTACAGAGTTTTGAGTTTTTTATTTTTGAATCTTAGAGAGAAAATACTACTTCATCTAGGGTTCTTCATATTCATAGTTTTAGAGTTTTATGCTTTTGATTTGGATATTGAGAAGAGTTACTACATCCATTGAAGTTTTTATCATTCTAGTTTGTTTCCTTAATTCCTTACTCTTTTATCACCCATTTACCCTGTTCAGATTTACACATGGATATCTTTGATCTTTGAATTTATTAATGCAAGAATTATTTTTACATTTAATTTCACTATTGGCTTGAGTATCATCTTTCCTTAATTTATTACTCCAAAATTAGCTTTTATTAATTTAATTTTAGTTACCTTATCTCTTCTCTTTTCCTTTTACATGTCTGCGACATTGGGATCCACGTCAATGGAGTAGGCTCTTGACTTGACCTTGGAGTTGATTAATAGGAGACCCTTGAGTTGAAATACTCAAGTGTTAATTTGCAATTGGAAGTTGTTGGCTAACTCTCTAGTCACTAACGCTAATCCTTCTATAGGAGAGGATTAGGACTTGTGAATTAGAGTTGGCTAATTTACTTGACTTTCTTTTATTTGGTAAAGGTTAACTAAGTAAAAACAACAACCTCTTACTATTACACTTGGGAGAATTCAACAAGGATAGAACTTCCGACTAATCTTCTCCTGGTCAAGGCTTCTTTATTTCAATTACACAAAACCTCTTGTTAATTTTTATTTCTTTAATTTATAATCATTTATTTTTCTATTCTCCAACTCTAAAATTTCTCGGAAAAATTCCTGACCAATAAAATAGCACTCTTTTGTCAACTCGTTGGGAGACGACCTAGGAATTCTACTCGCAGTAATTTATTCTCAAATTATGATAATTCTTTCTAAATTGATAAGCGGAGTTTTTGTCGGTTAAGAACTGTACTTGCAACGCTGTTTTTATTATAAATTCTTAATCGGAAATTTTTCGCCCGTCAATTTTTGGCGCCGTTGCTGCGGAGTTGCAACAGTGTGCTAAATTATTGGTTGGTGTAAATATTTTTAAATTTACATATTTGCATATTTTATTTTTTTTTTTTACCATGATCTGTATGTTTCTTTCATTGAATGACGCGTTCACTGCCTGATCTGAGCTTAGCCGTGTTTGATCCTAAAATCGAAAGAACTATTTCACGTATTAGGCGAGCTCGACGTCAGTTAGCCTCTGAGAGTGGTGAAGTGATTACTACCAATTCACCAGTCTCATCTGAGGGCGAATCTAAAGCGCCATTTGAGGAAGAAACAAGCTCTTCTTCTACTGATTCTATTGATTTACGCGTAGGTAATATGGCGGAGCCCAGAAGTATTACTCTCCAGGAAGCAGGAGCTCCGAACTTTACACTGCAACCGTATCAAGTGCGTCACCCAAATCTGGCTGCAAATTTTGAACTAAAGACTGCGCTAATCAATCTACTGCCCAAGTTTCATGGCCTACCTACTCAAGAGCCTATCAAGCACCTCAGAGATTTTCAGACAGCCTGCTCAACTAGTAGGCGTCATGGTGCAGATGAGACTACTATTTGGCTATATGCCTTCCTGTTTTCTCTTGAAGGAAAGGCAAGGGAGTGGTTCTATACTCAACCTGAAGAAGTCGTTACTAATTGGGATATGCTCAGAAGGGAATTCCTGGACAAATATTTTCCAGCTGAAGTTACAGATAGACTGAGGAAAAAATTTTCTGTATTATCCAAGGTGAGTCAGAGACTCTCTACGAGTATTGGGAGTGCTTCAGGAATCTCCTAGACTCATGTCCCTACCACAAGATTGACCAGTTGGTGTTGATTAGCTATTTCACACAAGGCATGAAGCCTCAAGACAAGACTACATTAGATGCTGCGAGTAATGGCTCTCTGAAGAAGTACAAGACGGTGACAGAAGCGTGGTAACTGATCACCGATCTAGCTGAGTCTACCCGGAATGCCAGGTACAGGAACAACCATCCCAAGGCTATTGTGGAGGTTTTCTCTAGAACTACAATCAAGGTTGGTAAGATAACTCCAACCAAGACTGGAGAGACAATCCCAACCAGGGGTGGAGAGATAATTCCAACCAAGGATGGAGGGACAACTACAACCAAGGAGACAGATACAACGATGGAAATCAGAGGTGGAACAACAACAACAATCAGCAGAACCGGTATCAACAGAACCCCCCATACCAACAGCAGAACCAAGGCCAGACTTACCGAGCACCTCACCAAAGGCAATCCCAAGCGCCTCAGAACAACCAACAGCAAGCCCCTCAAATTACTTACCCCCCTTCATCCTCTAATGATGAGATGCTTCTCTCTATTGCACAAGGACAGAAAGGCATTCAGAATACACTTAACTCTACCATAAATGGTCTAAACTCTACTTTACAAGCTCTTATCTCCCGTTTGGAACCACCATCTACCCCCAACAATCAACCTTCAAGCTCCAGTGCACTTCCTTCTCAACCCTTACCTAACCCAAAGGGTAGAATCAATGCCGTCACTTTGAGATCTGGAACCACACTGTAAGAGAGGAGTCAAGAGGAGCCGAGCTCAAAAGAAGACATTCAAGTTGAAGACATTGTTGAGGTAGAGGATACTGAAGAAGAGGATAAAGTACAAGACATGGTTGAAGAAGAAGAGGCTCAACCAAGGAATAGAGTACCAAAAGAAGATGCAGTTACAAGAGAAGCCATTCCCATTCCATTTCCACACCTTGCTAGAAAATCCAGAAAGTTGATGGAGCTAGACCCCAAGATGGTGGAGATCTTCAAAAAGGTTGAGGTAACGATTCCCCTTTTTGATGCCATTCGCCAGGTACCTAAGTATGCTAAGTTTCTAAAAGATTTTTGCATGAATAAAGATAAAATACATGATTTAGAAACTATTCCACTAGGTAGCTCTATTTCTGCTTTAATGGGTGCTATACCGGAAAAAATATAGTGATCCGGGTCCATGCATGGTTACTATTACTATTAAGGGTGTACAATTTTATGACTGCAAGTGTGATTTAGGTGCGTGTGTGAGTATTATGCCATTATTTGTATATGATGCCTTGAGGCTCCCTCCCTTAAAAAGGTCGGCAGCACGTTTTGTTTTGGCAGATAAAAGCATAATCTCGGTGGTTGGAGTTGCTGAGGACGTGCTGGTGAGCATTAAGGGGCTAACATTCCCTATTGACTTATACATCTTGGAGATGCCCCCTAATGACTCAAGAAGACCATCATCCATCCTGCTTGGAAGGCCATTTCTGAAGACTTCAAGGTTCAAATTGGATGCCTTCTTAGGAACTTACTCTTTTGAGATAGATGGCAAAGCAATGAGTTTCAACCTGGAGGAAGCTATGAAACGCCCCCTAGAAGATCACTCCATCTTCCAGTGCGACATCATTGATGAAACTGTAGCTGCAGTTCACCAAGAAGAAGTATAAGAGATGCACATGGAGCAAGGTGCAAGTGTGGGAAAGCCCTCCGGACAAGCTGAAGATACCTTTCTACCATCCATGGCTCCAGAAGATCAAGTGCCAAGCCATGAGTAGCAAAAGGAGTTGAAGCCCCTTCCACCCCACCTCAAGTATGCTTACCTTGAGGATAATCAGAAGCTCCCAGTTATTATTGCAAGGGAACTCACTTCCCAACAAGAGGAGCAGTTGCTTAGTGTGCTAAAAAGACACAAGAAAGCTATTGGGTAGAACTTGGCAGATATAGTAGGCATCAGCCCTCAAGTATGTGAGCACCGTATATTTTTAAAAGAGGGAGCAAGGCCTGTCCGTCAACCTCAAAGGAGGTTGAACCCCACCATCTTAAAAGTTGTCAAGAAGGAAGTAACCAGACTATTTGAAGCTGATATCATCTATCCAATCTCGGATAGTGAATGGGTTAGCCCAGTACAAGTGGTGCCCAAGAAGTCTGGAGTCACAACAGTGAAGAATGAGCATGGAGAACTCATGGCAACTAGAGTGCAGAATTCCTGGAGGGTGTGCATTGATTACAGGCGCCTCAACCAAGCTACTCGCAAGGATCACTACCCACTGCCCTTCATCGATCAGATGCTTGATCACTTGTCAGGTAAATCACACTACTGCTTTCTAGATGGTTACACTGGCTATTTTCAAATTCATATAGCTCCTAAAGATCAGGAGAAAACTACTTTTACATGCCCCTTTGGAACGTATGCATACAAGAGGATGCCTTTTGGCTTATGTAATGCACCGGCTACGTTTCAAAGGTGCATGATAAATATTTTCGCAGATCTTCTTGAGAGTTGTATGGAAGTTTTCATGGATGACTTTAGTGTGTATGGTGATTCTTTCAACCTTTGCTTGGATAGTTTAGCTAGAGTATTAGACAGGGGTGTTAGTTCAAACCCTGTATTAAATTTTGAAAAATATCATTTTATGGTAAAACAAGGTATTGTTCTAGGACATGTTGTTTCTAATACTGGTATTTCTGTAGATCCAGCAAAGGTAGATGTCATTTTTAGTTTACCTTACCCCTCCTCCGTGAGGAAAGTTCATTCATTCCTTGGTCATGCAGGTTTCTATCAGAGATTTATCAAGGACTTCAATAAGGTAGTATTGCCTTTATCCCGATTGCTGCAGAAGGATGTTGAGTTCGAGCTGAGTGAGGACTGCATGGAAGCGTTTGATAAGCTGAAGATCGCCTTGACTCAAGCTCTGATTGTGAGAGGACCAGACTGGAGCCAGCCTTTTGAGATTATGTGTGATGCCTCCAACTATGCAGTAGGAGCGGCGCTGGCTCAGCGCGAAGGTAAGGACCCTTTTATAATTGCTTATGCTTCTAAGACCTTAGACGCTGCTCAGTCTAATTATACTACCACTAAAAAAGAGCTTCTAGCTATTATTTTTGCTCTGGATAAATTCCGAGCCTACTTACTTGGTACTAAGGTGGTAGTATACTCAGACCATGCAGCTCTAAAATATTTGTTAGCTAAAAAAGATTCCAAACCAAGGTTAATACATTGGATATTGTTGCTCCAAGATTTGATTTAGAAATCAAAGATAGGAGTGGTTCCCAGAATTTAGTGACAGACCACTTGAGTCACCTAGAGCACATTAAGAGTGACTCCATTCCTATCAATGATACTTTTCCATTTGATAGCTTGCATGCAATATCTGAGGTAGTTTCTTGGTATACACCTATAGCTAATTATTTAGTTAGTCATACCTCCCCCCCCCCCCAAATTTTACTAAGCATCAAAAGGACAAGCTGAAAAACGAGTCTAAATATTATATATGGGATGACCCATATTTATGGAGGTATGGTGCTGACCAGATAATTAGAAGGTGTATGCCTCAATCAAAATTCCAGTCAATTTTAGAGGCCTGCCACTCCTCTGAGAGTGGTGGACATTTTGGTCCTCAACGAACAGCTAGAAAAATTTTAGACTGTAGATTCTGGTGGCCCACTCTTTTTAAGGATGCTACTGTCTTCTGTAAATCTTGCTCCCCATGCCAAAGTTTGGGAATATATCCAAGAGGGATGAGATGCCCCAACAACTTATATTGTTCTGTGAAATTTTTGATGTTTGGGGCATTGACTTCATGGGTCCATTTCCAAACTCTAGTGGTTTCTTATACATATTGTTAGCTGTGGATTATGTTTCTAAATGGGTGGAAGCAATTCCTACCCGTACTGATGATGCTAACATCGTTGTCTTCTTTGTTAGAAATCATATTATCTATCGCTTTGGATCACCACAAGCAATCGTGAGTGATCAAGGCACTCATTTTTGTAACAGGAGATTGACAGGTCTATTGAAGAAACATGGCATTGTGCACAAGGTAGCAACAACTTACCACCCTCAGACCAATGGGCAAGCCGAGGTGTCTAACAGAGAGATAAAGCGCATACTGGAGAAGATTGTCAAGCCTCGTAGGAAGGACTGGAGCACCAGACTTGTAGATGCGCTCTGAGCTTATTGGACAGCATACAAGACACCCATCGGAATGAGTCCCTTCCGCCTAGTATACGGAAAGGCTTGTCACCTCCCAGTAGAGGTGGAACACAAGGCTTTCTGGGCTGTAAGGAAATGCAACATGGGATTTGAGAAAGCCGGTGCTGAAAAGAAGCTGCAACTAGCAAAACGGGAGAACCTTCGACTCTAAGCATATGACAACTCCAGACTATACAAAGAGAAGGTGAAGGCTGTACATGACAAGCATATCAAGAGAAGAGAGTTCAGACCTGGGGAGCTGGTTCTCCTTTACAACTCCAGGTTGAGGCTCATGCCAGGCAAGCTGAGATCAAGGTGGGAAGGCCCCTATAGAGTAGAGAAGGCAGAGCCATACGGAGTCTTCCACCTGAGTCATCCTGCAAGCTCCAAATTCACCAAAGTCAATGGCCACCACTTGAAGCTGTATCATGGTGAGAAAATGAAGGAAAATAAAGAGCTAGAGGTCTTCCTCTTGGAGGATCTACCAACAGAAGAAGATTGAGCTTATGGACCGTCCAACTTAAGGATGTAAAAGCAAAGTGCTAGGTGGGAGATAACCCACCGTTGTATGATTGTCCTTTTTTATTCCTAGTTTTATTTTATTTTGTTTTTATTAGTGTTCATTCATAATTTCTGTATAATCACCTGCATTCTGCATTAAAAAAAAGCATTCGACGCGCAAGCGTCTAGGACACGCACGCGTCACTTGTGAATGCGAAAAGAATAGGAATTGAACAGAGAGTTATGCGGGATTGGCACTGGAACCATGCTCTGCGCGCAAACCAGCCCACGTGTACACGTACTTCACGCGTGCGCGTCGCTTGCGTTGTTAACCACCCACGCATAAGCATCCATGACGCGTACGCGTGACCCTGGAATTCGGCGTAAATGAGTGTTTGAACAGAGAGTTGTGATGACCTCGCGCTGGAACTATGCTATAGGCACAAATTTACACACGCATACGCGTCCGCGTCAGTTTCACTATGTGGCTATCCACGCATGCGCGTAACTGACGCACACGCGTCATATGTCTTTTTGGCTCCAGTGCAGTTCAACTCGAGATTTGTGCATGCGCAGGGCTGCTCTCGCGCGATTTGCACGACCAAGGGCACGCGTACGCGTGCCAGACGCTTACGTGTCACTATCCATTCTATGCGACGCACGCATACGCGTCGCATGCGCCGCATAACTACACCAGTACGCCGCCCATGTTTTAATTTCCCCCCTCCTAAATCCTAATTCTCTTTCATTCCTAATTCTTTCTTCCTTCTTCTTCCTTCTTTCTTCCTTATTCCTTCTTACTATCTACTACTTTCTCCCTCCCTTTTTGATCTTCTACCTCAGGTTCTTTTCTTCCTCTCATCTACTCTTTCATTCTTCTTTCATTATTGCATATTAATAATTTATCTTTCTTCTCAATTTTTATTAGCTTAGTTATTTGTGGTTTCTTTTGCATTCTTTTTTCCATGCATTTTTATGTTGGTGTTGGAGTTCTACCACCACCATCTACCAGCGTCAAGCCACCAACAAAGCGGGTGAAGAGGATTATTAAAGTTGATGAAGCAGAGAAAGCCTTTTCCGCATGGGACTCCACACGGTTCACTAACCATTACTGCGAGCAGATGTTTCCCATCCTAGCTGAGAGGAACTACAATAATGAGCATCTACTCATTGCCCCAACATATTTTGTTGATTTTGTGGAGCCCCGTATTGAGAGGAGACATTGGAGATTTTTGAGGAGGCAGCCGCGAGAGGCTAACCTATCTTGGGTAGTTGAATTCTACTCCAACTTCCACTCGCTTACTCTGTAGTCTGTCTATGTTCGTCAGAAGCAAGTACCTGTCTCCGAGGGTGCCATACAGAGAGTACTGGAGCTTCCACCTAGCCCAGAGGGGCTGGATGCATATCAAGAGGCCTCTCTTAAGCGCCAGATATATCAGTTCGACTGGACCAGCGTCCTTGGGGTTATAGCCCAACCTGTCAGCACCTGGATCTATGGGCAGCATCGGTCAAAATCCAAGAGCATCTCCGCCCAATCACTTACCTTGGAGGCTCGCGTGTGGGCACAAATTATGTCCCACTATATCTTTCCGAGCACTCATGAGTCCACCTTCACAGCGGACATGGCTGTTCTCATCTGGTGCATCCTGATAGAGCAACCTCTCAACCTACCCCGACACATCCGGCAAGCCATGGGACACATACAGATAGTGGGTAACCTACCTTTCCCCGTATTGGTTTCAGATTTAGTCTCTGCAGCAGGTGTTTCCTATCGGGCAGGGAATACCAAGACCATGATCTCAAAGGCCGATCAGTATGTCCCGAATGGGAAGTACATCAAACCTCCAGTTCCTTCTGCGAGCCGGCCTCCAGGCCCATCTTTGGATACTCCTCCTTCTTCTACTCCACCTTCATCCACACCACAAGCACCATCCACCCATCAGATGTTCCTTCAGATCCTTGAGTGGTTCGATGGGCAAGACCGGCGGATGGAGCAAATAGAGTGCCGTAACAAGCGCCGATACAACTATCTGAAGGAACTCATCATTGGTACTCACCCACCTCCGGAACAGAAGGACACTCCGGACTCCCTTTTACCTAGTAGCACAGGGAGCCATGGCGAACCAGACAGCGGAGGTGATGCTTCCAGCCCTACCTTGCTCCTTACTGATGGCACGGAGGACCGTGCCAAGACTTAAGTGTGGGGAGGTCAGTTCCTGACTTCCGGAGGTAATCTCTCTCTGAACACTAACATTTTAGTTTTCTTTTGTTAGATAGGATAGATTGCATGATAATAATTGTTTGCATGTATGTTTTGCTTGGTTAAAATAATGAGTTTCTTTTCAAGACCCTAGTTTATAGTATTTCACTAATTTAAATTGAAAATTTGTGTTAAACTTGTTTGAAGATTGTAATTTGGAACATAAATTACGGCTAAGAACACACAACCTGTGAGATTTTGAGCATAATTATATGGTTACATTATTTAACCATGATTTTCATTCTTGTGTATTTTCTTCTCTATGATTGTAATCTATGGTTTGTTCCATTCTATATGTCCATTGTTTAGTGTATTTGCATGCATACATATGATTGAGGCCATTAATTGTTATTAGCTCACTTATCCCAAATAGCCTACCATTTCAATTACCCTTGTTTGCCACTTTGAGCCTTTTAATCCCCATTTGTTCTTTATATTACCACATCACTAGCCTTAAGCGAAAAAATAATTAATTATCCCATTTGAATCTTTGGTTAGCTTAAGATAGAGATTGTGTATCAATTAAGTGTGGGGAATTATGGGAACTTGGGTTGATGAGAATGTGTTGTGTTTTATTGACAAAAATATTGGGAATTTGGGTGCATACTCATGTGAGACCAGAAAAACCATATGCATTGATATGTTATGTTTGCTTTCATATTTTTACAAAAAAAATTTACAATATAAATAAATAAATAAATAAATAGGGAACAAAATTACCCCAATATTAAGTTTAATAAAAGATAAATGCATATGTGGTGAAATTAAAGAAAATTTGATATATGAGTACATGAAATATACAAAAGTAAGATTATGGGTAGCTAGGAATAATTTCATATATATGGAGTGTGTGTATGTTAGGTGAGAACTTAGGTTAGTCAAAGATTCATATTATAGCTCACTTGGCCATACATATATCCTCACCCTTACCTTAGCCCCATTACAACCTTGAAAAGACCTCATGATGTTTGCATTTGTACACTAAATATTTGTTGATTGGTTAGATGAAGAACAAAGTTTTAGAAAATATGACTAGAGAATAGTAGAGTGATTGACCCTAGACACCTGAGAGATTAGAGTGCATATACACTTCTAGTGAGGGTTCAATGCTTGATTCTATGTTCCCTGCCTTCATAAGCCATCTTCTTACAAGTTTGCTTGCCATTTATTGTGTGATTTGAATTAGTGAAATCTGATTTATATTTGTCTTGAAGAACTTGTTTACTTTTAACCAAGTAGATAGAAACATCTTAGCATATAGTTGCATTCACATACATAGGTTGCATCTCATGAGTCTTACTTTCCCCCGTTCATTCTTTTGGTCTCCTTAAGCTTAGCATGAGGACATGCTAATGTTTAAGTGTGGGGAGATTGATAAACCACTATTTTATGGTTTATCTTGTGCTAAATTGAGTGGTTTTTTATCAAGTCTTTTGCACACTTATTCATACAATTTGCATGTTTTACATTTTCCTTCCTAATTTTATGTTATGATTGAAAACTTGCTTTCTAAGCCTTTAAATTGTATATTTTTAATTCCCCTTTATACCATTCGATGTCGCGATCTGTGTGTTAAGTGTTTTCAAGCTATATAGGGCAGGAATGGCTTAGAGGATGGAGAGGAAGCTTGCAAAAATAGAAGGAACACAAGAAATAAAGGAGATGACCAGCGAGGATCGACGCGCACGCATGGTTCACGCGTGCACGTGATTTGGAGATTTTCACAGTGACGCGTACGCGTACATGACGCGTACACGTGACAAGCGAATTGCATAGTGATACGTGCGCGTACCTGATGCGTATGCGTGACACGCGAAGATGACCATTGACGCGTACGCGTGACGTGCGCCACGTGCAAAAATCGCAGAAGACGCTGGGGGCAATTTTGGGCTGAGTTTGGACCCAGTTTTCGACCCAGAAACACTGACTAGAGCCAGGGGACAAGCAGAGACTGAACACATTCACATTTACAGAGTTTTGAGTTTTTTAGTTTTGAATCTTAGAGAGAAAATACTACTTCATCTAGGGTTCTTCATATTCATAGTTTTATAGTTTTATGCTTTTGATTTAGATATTGAGAAGAGTTACTACCTCCGTTTAAGTTTCTATCATTCTAGTTTGTTTCCTTAATTCCTTACTATTTTATCACCCATTTACCCTGTTCAGATTTACACATGGATATCTTTGATCTTTGAATTTATTAATGCAAGAATTATTTTTACATTTAATTTCACTATTGGCTTGAGTATCATCTTTCCTTAATTTATTACTCCAAAATTAGCTTTTATTAATTTAATTTTAGTTACCTTGTCTCTTCTCTTTTCCCTTTACATGTCTGCGACATTGGGATCCACGTCAATGGAGTAGGCTCTTGACTTGATCTTGGAGTTGATTAATAGGAGACCCTTGAGTTGAAATACTCAAGTGTTAATTTACAATTGGAAGTTGTTGGCTAACTCTCTAGTTACTAATGCTAATCATTCCATAGGAGAGGATTAAGACTTGTGAATTAGAGTTTGCTCAATTACTTGATTTTCCTTTATTCGGTAAAGGTTAACTAAGTAAAAATAACAACCTCTTACTATTACACTTGGGAGAATTCAACAAGGATAGAACTTCTGATTAATCTTCTCCTGGTCAAGGCTTCTTTATTTCAATTACACAAAACCTCTTGTTAATTTTCATTGCTTTAATTTATAATCATTTATTTTTCTATTCTCCAACTCTAAAATTTCTCAGAAAAATTCCTGACCAATAAAATAGTACTCTTTTGTCAACTCGTTGGGAGACGACATGGGAATTCTACTCCCAGTAATTTATTCTCAAATTGTGACAATTCTTTCTAAATTGATAAGCGGAGTTTTTGTCGGTTAAGAACTGTACTTGCAACGCTGTTCTTATTATAAATTCTTAATCGGCAATTTTCTGCCCATCAGATATCTATGCTAATGTGTAATTTAGAACTAGTATTTGTGGCTGTATTTGTTAATGTTTCCTTTGGGCTTGACTACATGGGTGGCCGACAAGTACCCGATTGTAACTGATATTGTTGCTGCTATTTTGTTCAGGATTTCTTTAACGAAGGAAATTTAATGTGGCCCTTAATGTTATGCCATTTTATTTTGGGGTTCGGACAGGTTTAATCAAGACAATTTAAGTTTCTTCTGGACAGCACAAGTGTACAACTACTTGCCATTATAATGTAATGAATGGAAATCAAGCCAATCTCTTAATTTTTACTTAATAACGATTTTGATGATGTTAACTATAAGAACCGGAGTTTTTATGAAAAATTGTTTAACTAAATAGAATAATTTAAATGTCCAAACTAGGTTCTGGAAAGTTAGAATGAGAATTTAGGGATTTAAATATGATTTTTGGACTCAGTAGGTCTTTCTGAGTCAGAAAATGTATTTTCTGCGAAAAATCGTAAAAAACTGTGAACGGGCAGTTGAACCGGTTGAACCGGTTCAAGTCTGCCCGGTACTGTGCAAGAAAAAGTGGAAACAGTCAAAAACCTTAGAAAAATATTAGAAATGGAAAATTGGGCGTAAATTTTAAAGGTTTTGCCCAAAGTTGGGCCAAACGGGCTAAAATCGCTAACGGGTTGGACCGGGCCCAAGTCCAACATATATAAGGGTTCATTTAATGAACCCATTCAACACACCACTCTCATAACTCACACACCAGCTGAGAAAGAGAGGAGGGAGAAGAGAGAAGAGCACTATTCACCTACAACTTCAATCCGCGATATCTAGCTCTCGCCGAGCCCGTCACTTCTAGCTAAGCTTTGTGGTAAGTTTCTTGAGATTCCCTGCCCAATTTTCGTGCCCTTGTGAATTTCGAGTTTTTGGTTTGGTTTTGAGTGAAATTTTTTTATTTTGGGTGTTTAGGTACACTCTAACACTTGATTGTTTGTGGTTTTGGCTTCCAAAACTATTGGGTAAGGTAAGAGCTTTTGAACCCCTTGTGAGATTATGTTTATATTGAGCCCTAGGTTGATTTTGATGATTTATATATATAGCTTGATTATTGTGAGTTTGGAGCTTGTTGGTGCTTGTTGGAGTGGATTTGGAGGCTTGCTTGTGGTCGAAAGCATAGATTGTGCTCAATTTTGGGTTAAGGGCATATTAGAAATCGGTCAAGGTATGATTTCGGTTTTCTCTATGTAGTATATAATATTCATGGACACTTAGGCTAGTGACCCATAGGATAGGTTTGGATTTAGATGGTTGATTGATAATGTATGTTGAAATGATATTGTTATGTTGAGAAAAAATGATGTTGAGGAATGATGCTTGATGACTTTAAATAATTGTATATTGTTGGATATTGATATAAAGCATGAATGAGGTTGATGATGAGAATTGATAGTGGTAAAATGATTATTGGTGAATGTGTTGGTGGAGGATTGACTTTGGTATCATATAATTGAGGTTTGATGGTTGAGAATAGTGTAATATGTTATGAAGGGGTAGGTTTTGATGAAAAGTGGAGTTTAGAATGGTTTTATTTGGTTTTGGTTGGTTTGAGTTATGAAAATGGAAAAATTGGTAAATTGTGAACTTTTGTTGAAAGTTGGTTTTTGGTGAACTTTGTCTGATCATAACTTATGCCTCAGTTTTCAAAATTGGTTGAAATTGGTTTGAAATTAAAGCTTATTGAAAACTCCTCAAATCAATATAAAGTTTGTAAAATTTGGAATTTTGAAGAGGAAGTTATGATCATTCAAAGATGGGTGTAAAAATCTAAAATTCTACAAAGTTACAGAATTTTGAGATTTCTGGTATGTGCGCACGCACACCTCTGTGAAATTTTAAATCTGTGCGCACGCACAGACCTGTGCGTACGCACACGTGGAGGAAGGCAAACTGTTCAGAGCGCTAGCACAGCTTGTGCGCACACATACCAATGAGGATTTACAACCTGTGCGCACGCACAAGTTGGGAAGGGCAGACTGTTGAAGGCGCTAGCAGACCTTGTGCGAGCGAACAGACCTTGCAGCGCAGGATTTGGTACCTGTGCGTACGCACACCTCTATGCGTACACACACTTTTAAAAATTTTTCGGGCGTGCGCACGCACACCCCTGTGCGTACGCACACGTCCTATTTCTCAAATTTAAGTTTTGTTTTCAACTATTTCACCTTCCCAACAAGATTGTAAGCTTCTATGACACCATTTTAAGGCTTTTGGACATAATTTTGAGTATGAGAACATGGGAGTTAACCTAATAGTTTTAGTTGGTGTTATTATGAAGAATTAGAGAACAGAGGCTTAGGTTTCTGGTGTACTGAGGTTGGGTCTGCTGGAATGAGGAGGGAGAAAGATATATGAATCGAGGAACTGATGATGGTTATTACGAGTTTGTTGGATGTTGAATGAAAGTGTGCCAGGTACTATATCCTTGGAATGTTGAGAACTGATGGCTGAAAGTGATTTGAGATGAGAAATGGTGATGATGGGTGATGATTGAGGTCGATGGGCTTGTTGAATGTGGATAGTGTGCCAGGCACTATATCCCTGGAATGATTTATGATGAAATATATGTTGTTGTTGTTTTTCTTTTTTGCCGCAAGAGTGCACCAGGCACTATATCCTCGGAATGAGCATGCAAGTGTGCTAGGCACTATATCTTCAGAACGATAGTGTGCCAGGCACTATATCCTCAGAACAAAAGTGTGCCAGGCGCTATATCCTCGAACGTGGCAGAAAGGCGACATCCGAAAGGATGTGTCGAGTTGGCATTCATAGACCGACAAGTGATATCACAGCCAATAGGACAGGCATTCATTATGTGCATTTTCTATCTGTTTGTTTGCTTTACCGACTTGTAATTGTATGCCTAATTGAATAACATGCTTATTTGCTTACTTGAGTTACTTGCCTTATATGCTCCTACTTGTGATTTACTTGCATTGCAATTAATTGTGATTTCTACGGGGAATGAGGATGTTGGAAAGGCGGTGGCGATGGGATCGTATGGATGATAGATTGGTGAATGCTGTGGGACAGCGGTGTTTAGTTAGAATAGAAATCCCTTAAGATAGAGTACCCTGTTTATTTATGTTAAGATTTATATGATTATGCTTTATTGTTTAGTATGCCTAAGATGAATCTTGTGATGGATATGAAGTCTAGGATTGCCTTTGGCGTCCCGGGGTCTTATATCCTACATCACTGGGCATTGTTACCATACTGAGAACCTCCGGTTCTCATACCATATTTCTGTTATATTTTTCAGATGCAGGTCGCGACCCACCTCGGTGAGTTGCTTGGATGGTGACAGAAGCGGAGGATCCTGTTACTCTTGGAGTCTTTTTGACTTATTTTGTTTACATATCTCTCACTTTTGTATTTTGTTTTACCTAGAGGCTTGTATTTGAGAGAGAAAAACTTGTATAAGCTGATTTTACTGTCTGGTTTCTGTATGTATGTATATATGGCTAGCCGGCTTAAACTCCGCGAGCTGTGGCTAGATTCTTATGATATTATACTATTATCTTTTGTTATATTATATCTATATATTGTACTTTAAGTCATAAGCTTCGTTAGTACGTTATGCGCTTTTTAAATCCTGTTTTGAGCTATATCCTTCATCGGGCTTCTAGATTATATTATTTCTTCTATATATTATATGTGTGAGCTTAGAACTGTCATAACCTTTGATTATCCTTTGCTTTACGACGCGAGATAAAGCTTAGACTAATTAAAGGTGTTACATTAACTTGGGAAATCTTGTTAATGGTGTAACACTAAACCAAAGTGTTTGCCTAAAAGAAATAACTGGTTATAAAATGTGCTGCTTCATCCCTATCTTTTTATGAAAATAAATTACATAAATGTTACTGATTTTATAGCTACTTGATCTGGGTATACAACTTAGCCAACATTATATTTCATATTTCTTAACTTAATTTGACAAGGTGAATTCTATGGTTCCTTTTGTTGTGGTTTCATTGACTAATTTGCTTTTAACAGGAATTATTTTGTTAATTTGAAGTATGTTGAGTCTTGATTATATGTTGAAATGTACTCTAAAGGTACTCAAGCATGCTTTATTTTTGTTGTTATAATGAGCAGAAAATCATTAGATGATAACAAATCAGGTTATGATTATCATGTTACTTCTGCTCAAAAATCAAGCTGTTCAATATTTCTAATATTCCATATGTTGAATATATTGTGGCTTTAAGCTTGATTTAAGAAAGTTACATGTAATGCTTCCTTTAATAAAATGGCACATATTAAGGGGGAGCTATGTAACAATTGGAAAGGGGGAGGATTCCAAATCTTCAAAGGGAGTACTCTTAATCCTTACTCTTTTCAATTCAATTTTTTAATAATGTTTGTCATTAAGGGGGAGATTGATGAGTTTGGAAAACTCCAAATTAATTTAATGATGATAAAAAATTATTAAAATAATTAATCACAAAATTATTAATTTGAATTTTAATTCACATTTGTTAATTAATAATTTTGTTGCTTGCAGAATTTGTCATTGGGAATAAAGAAAAATGAAAGCCCAAAATAGTTGGCAAAAATAATCAGCCTTGTACAAAAATATTTAAAAATATATGTGGCTGAAATTATTATCATGTGAATTGGGCCAGGAATTATTATGTAAGCCCAAATTAAATCCTTTGGTGAAAGACCAACTAGCTTGGTCCGAATTGAAAAAAAAAAGAAGGAAAGGGGTAATGCTTGATTGGGTTCGGTTATCCATTCACTTGGGTTATGGAATTCAAATTTTGATTAACTTGGATTTAATACATGCCTTGGTAACATGAGAGAGAAAGCTCACATTGATGTGATTGCTATTATTGCTTTACACGCTACTAGGCATGGGTAATGTAAACATAACTCATTTTTATTTTCTTCCTTAATTCCATTGCAAGCTTTTCTCTGTTCTCTCTCCTCTCTCTTTCGGTCATGTCTAGCAAGAAAAGAGGGATGAAGCAAGTTATCAGTAAAAATCTCAGAGAAACTAAAAGCAAGGAAAGGGCTAAGGTGATGATGTCCTTAGCAGAAAGAAGATCTACAGCAGGGTGTGGCTGAGATCTTTGCCACTAATAGTAAGATGTGGTGAAGAAGTCTCAAGTTCTCCATACCCAAAAAATGGAAGAGATCTAACTCGGTCAGAGAAGAAGATCCCTTGGGCATGGCTCGTCTCTACTTTTGATCAACCATCACAGAAGGTAGCTACTGTAGCTACATGGAGGAAGAGGCAGAAGATAGAGCAGATAGAGTTGTCAAGCATCAATGACTCATCAAGGGTCAGGAATCCTTCTTGGGGAGCAAGTCAAGATGAAAGGCCCGGATTGATGAAGCTTGGTGGGAAGGGAAGAGAAAGAGGTAATTGCATGTTGGATTTTGCATTCGGTTCTCTCTCTTCTCTCTCTGGCTGAACCGATTTTGTATTGAAGAAGAAGATTAGCTCGGTTCATCCGTTTCAACCTTGGAGGCTTCCCCTTCTATAATAAGGGTGAATAGGCAAGGCTTGAGACAAGGAGAGAAAGTGAAAGCACAGAGTTCTCATAGCTATCCAAGCTAACAAAAGTTCTTCTCCTTTAATGTTTTCATATTGTATTTTTCTATTTAGTTTTGTCTGTCTTAAGTCTCATGGAAAAAGGCAAACATTGAGGTTTGTATGAAAAAGCCATAGAGCAGAAAAAGGCAGAGTATACAAAATTAAAAGAAAAAGCCATAGATGTCCTTAGAGGTCCTTTGTACATCTGTGTTGTGTTTCATGATTCTGTGGGAATTCCCTTGCAAGTTGGGTTAGCACTTAGCAGTTGAAAGCTTGGTAGGTGACCAAGTCAAGTTCAGGATTGGGGATAGATTCTAGACTTGTCTCGGATAGGAAGGGTAGTTCCTAAGGAGAATTCGTGTCTATAATCTGATTGATTATAGTGAAATTCCATCATTGTTGTGATGGAGACTGGATGTAGGCTGCACTGCACTTAGTAGCTGAACCAGGATACTTCTGGGTGTGATTCTCTCTTTCTATTCTACTCAATTTCTGATTCTGTTCGTAGGAGACAAAATTGAAAAATATATCCTCATTGGTTACGAGACAAAAAAAGTCTCTTGACTAGTGACGAGACAAAAAGCAGAAATATCTCCTAAAGTATTTTAAAAGGGCAGCAAGAGTTACTCAGCAAAAAAGGGGCTAAGATTCAACCCCCTCTTCTCTTAGCCACTGATAACTATCACGATGGTTCAACCACTCACTAATGGTGTAGCACTGAAACTGTTTTATTGTGAGCATATTTACATTTACATTTTTGTTATTCTGTGCTAATGTTTTTTTATTTCCTGGGTTCATGTGACTACATGGTTATAGCGATGGCTCGAGTTCATATCTGGAAATGATTCCAGTCGATACACCGTTCGTGCCCATGGTGATGGGAAGTCCCTCTCTTTTACCTTGTGGGTGCACCAGACTTCATGGACGGTGGAGACCTCCCTCTCTCGTAAACCCATGCACCCTATGGAAGTAACTCATTTTCTAATTTTATTGTTCCTAGAGGGTTGACGATGAAACTCGGATGAGATTGGCTATGGATCTTTTATGTCAAAGTCAAACCCAAAGTGGGAGGAGGTCTGTCAGTTGGCAGGATATTTCTGGAATAACTTTGTTAAGAGCTACTTGGAGATTGATGGTTGTGACTCCAAGAATGGCGGGCAAGAGGATGCAACAGTCGGCAGCAGTAGCAGCCAAAGCATGACCATCTAATTACATAGTAGGGGATGGTTATTTTTTTGAGCCCTTCACTCTGGTCAGGACGATGTTTCATGTTCTAATGTGTTAATGAAGTTGCAAACGCTCCTTTTCCCATTGCATGCAACCTTTTGTGACTATTATGTTGCATGCATTATAATAGATGTTATTTGGGCTACTCCCATTAGTAATTATATTGGTTCGTCATGTCCGAGTCACTCGCTGAACATGTAAGCGGGATCGTAAATGGTATTGGATTTTAAGTTAGATGCTTTATCTAATAGCACTGAAACCTATTGCACTAAAACTACTGAAATCTATCAAGATTAATAATTTTTTGTTATGAATGTCAAATAATCATTTTCTCAAAACATAGAATTCTTTGACTTATTCAGCATATAAAAATAACATAGAACGACAAAATTATAAGCCCCAAGAGATCTCCATTCGTCCGATATTTTGTTATCGTGTTAATGCAATCTAAAGTGGTAACAAGTAAATGGAAATAAAATTATAAAATGCATTGTTATTATAAAAAAAAAGGACTGCTGCTGTCCTTGAATCTGACCTCAACTTGAAAACTATTATCACATTCAAATGTATGGCTCTTTATATTATTTATTTAGATAGAATTTATTATATAATATATTTTTTTCAATTTCCTTATTGAAGCAGTCGGATTGTTTGTAATTTTTTTTATATTTGTCTATTAAACCATAACAAAAAATGTCTAACATAATTTAGCATTGAGTAATGCCCAAAGTTGACTATACAAAATTATCTAATGTAATTTAGCATCGTCCAGTAAATGCAGGTCCAACATTCCATTATGAACCTCCTTAACGAATCAGAAGTTAACTAAAATTGAACCTAATCAACTACAACAGCATAAATTAAAAACAACTCCTCAATAAAGTTTGATGACTTGACTCCAATCTAGTATAACGGAATATAAATGAACATAGTTAAGTGCTTCAAGTCCGAGAAAATATATTTTTCATGGTTCGGTGGATGCAGCTGCACGATTCTAGGCTCGACCAGCTTAATGGAACACAAATGACCATGATTTGGAACCTTAATAAGATCAGTAAAATAAAAAAAAATGTCTTCAACAAAGAACCATGTGGTCAATACTTTAAGCAGCAATCTTGCAACAATCGCAATATCTCTAACACCTACAGTGAAGAACAACAGTAACAAATCATAACTACATTGAATCGCTTTGCATGTTCCAGGACAATAACAAGTTAATACCAAAAATGACATAGAAAAGTATTCACAACTTTCCAAACACAATCTACATGACCCTTAACTATCAAGCGGTGTGTTATATTCAAATTTAAAAATCAGAATGCGACTTACAAAGCAAAATGAGATTACTAAACCACAAGTTGATTACCTTTGTATCCTAGGCGATGGCATTACCCAGTCTACCCATGTTCCTGGTTTGGCTTTGCGCTGCACCTATTATATGGTCCCATCTGTCGTTTGTTCTATCATCCTCCTCCCTGCACCAATTGTCTCCCTCATCTAACCCCTTGCCTTGATCAACGTGCAAATAAACATTCGGCAAAACAGCCTACGTCACAACAAAATTGATATTCAGTACTGATGCAATTAGATAAAATTATTTAACTCGTGAATAAAATTATTTAAAACAAATGTTTACCTCGAGTTTTCTGACTGTGGTTTCCATGGTGGGACACCGTGAATCTTTCGTCGATGTGAAATTCCTCTGTGGCTCAGTGCACCTCCTCTTTGTGTGCCCAGTTTTTCTGCATTTCGTGCACCTCCTTTTTTTACCTTTGTGCTCCCGTGTGCTGGGTGCCTCTTTTGTGTGCACAACAGCTGGATCTCGTACATCACAGGCCGCCTTCGGACTCCTATCCATCGTATTATTACCGTTGCATACTTGAAGATCAAATCGTATTTGCCTGATTCCGCTCATGCATTTCTTGTAGAGTTCGTCGTTCTTAGATCCAACAACAACATCCACTATGAAGCAGCATGCAGGGCACCATGTCTCAACAAGAAACCCCGTTCATTAGCGTCTTCTGTCTTCTCATTATATTCGTTGACTGTCTTCACATCCTTCCTCCATCATCTCAATATCAACCGCTCGGTAATTTTTTTTACATGCTCGTGCTTCATGACAAAAAAACATATGCCTGCATGGAAAACCTTCTTTCTCCCGAAATCCACATCGACAGTCCAACCTCCCTTTGTTTGGATCGTACAATGCCACCACATTCTGACCGGGATATCCATATTCCTCAACTGTGTACACCATGTGTTCGAGGCCACATTCTTCTACAGATGCCATGCACACAACCTATATGTCGAATCGAATGCAATCATGTCCCCAAGGTGTTGAAAATCAACCCTGCTAGGACCATCTGTCCAAAACATCTTTGCCAATATGCCTTCTTCAGTCAAATTGTACTGATGCGTGTGTATCTTATACCCTTTTTCTTATCATCTTCCAGTTATTTTTATTTAGTTTTTATTTAGTTTTACTTGATTTTAGTGTAAAAATCTCCTTTGGATGCTACTTTGGATTGTTTTGGTGTTTTTATGATTTCAGGTGAAATTCAAAGCAATTTGACGGAGTTTGGAGCTAAAAAGGAAAAAGCAGACAGCACCTCCCTGGGCATTAAATGCCCAACTGGCGTTTAGCGCCAGCAAGGGACCTCAAGCCAGCACGCCATCACTCCCCTTAGGGCGTTTAACGCCAGCAGTAGGCAGCATTTCCCCTCTTTGGAGCTTCTCAAGTGGATTTAGCATTTATTAGTTTTACAAAAAATATCTTTTAGTCATAGGATTTATTATTTTATTTTTATTTCCATTTCAAATTAGGTTAGTATAAAAGGGAAAAGATCACTTGTGATTCGGATCTCCTTCCTTTCGCACTTTCAAAACCCTGTTTTCTCTGTAAGTCATGAGAAACTAAACCTCTTGGTTAAGGTTAGGAGCTCTGTTTATTTCTATAGATTAGAACTATTATTCTTCTATTTTAATTAATGTATTGATTCCATTCTAAGGATTGTTTTTGTTCTTAATCTTATGAATTTGAGTGGAACGAGAATATGACCCTTATTTTACTTGTGTTCTTATGATTCTCGGGAGAGTTATCTCGCCTGAACTACAGCTTGAAAACAAATTTCTCCTAATCTGCTAATTACATGAACTAATTGGGATATGTGACATATAATCTTGTTAGCTTTGGGTAATTAGGATTTTTGTGGTCATAAACTAGTTTTTGAACTTAACCCTCTAATCGGAATTAAGTGACCACGAGAATGGCGGTTAATAAAGGTTAGAGAAAACTAAATCACTAAGGGATTAGGGTTTAATTATTTATAGTTTGCCATAGAATGAATCATGCATTATTAAAATAGTTGGTAAGAATTTTTAATCTGGAAAAATAAACATCTCTGAAACTTTAACTGTTTTTCCCATATTGTTTTCACACCAAACTCTTAGTGCTTTCTTTAATTCCTTGTTTATTGTTTTATGCGCTTTCAGCCATCAAAACCCCTTTTTTTATTCGCTTAACTAAGTCCAACTGGATAGCCATTGTTGCTCAATCCAGCAATCCCGTGGGATCGACCCTCACCCACCTGAGGTATTACTTGGATGACCCGATGCACTTGCTGGTTAAGCTGTGCGAGTTCATAATTCACCCACCAAGTTTTCTTTGTCTCTTGTTTGTTTATGATCAGGAACAGGGATAAAGAACCCCTTCTCGAGTTTGATTCTGAGCCTGAAAGGACCTTGAGGCGAGTTTACAATAAGCTAGAGCTTACAAAGCCAGAGAGAATCTCTAGGAGACTTTTGAGAAGAAAGCTGAAGAGCTCATCATGGACGCTAATGGTGAAAATCTGAATGCTAATGAGCAAGAAAGGAGGACGCTTGGCTCATACACTGCACCCACTCGTGACTTCTATGGGCACAATATTTCAGTACTTGCTATTGGTGTAAATAATTTTGAGCTTAAGCCTCAACTGATCACTCTGGTGCAGCAGAATTGCTAGTTTCATGGACTCCCATAGGAAGATCCAAACTTATTCATCTCTAACTTCCTGCAGATCTGTGACACTGTAAAGACGAATGGAGTGAATCCGGAGATCTACAAGCTCATGCTCTTCCCGTTTGCTGTGAGGGACAGAGAAAAGCAGTGGCTTGATTCTCAGCCCAAGGAGAGCCTGGACATGTGGACAAGGTGGTCACTGGACAAGCCCCTGACTGGGATGGACGGCTGCATCAGCTCACTCCTTGTGGCGGTGAGGCTAGGGTTTTCGTTTTTGTTTGGGGAGAAGGAAGGAGATAAAAAAAACTGGAGAAGGGGCTCTAGGGTTAGGAGGAAAGGCTTCTGTGTTTCACGCGTGCCCCTGACTGCGACGGGCGGCTTCGGTGGCTTGCGGCGATGAGGCTACGGTTATCGTTTCTTTGGAGAGAAGGATATGGGAGAATTGGAGAAAGGGTTGGGACTTGGGAGCTGAGGAGAGGCTTTCTGGGTTCTCTGCGTGCTTTCTTTCTTTTTCTTTTAAAAGCAAAACATCATCGTTTCATGAGAACCATCGTTCGTGGGGTATACAACGGCTAGGACCTGGGAATGGGTTTGGCTCACTGAATGGCAGGTCAAATATTTTTTTCTTTGGGTCGGGTAGGTTTTTTCTTTAGCGTAGTAGTTGTAGTAGTTGCAGTGATGTTCTTCTTTTTTTTTGCGTAATTATAGTTGTAGTGATTTTTTGGTTTATTGGGTATTGAGTAGCAATAATGTTAACTTATGATATTCTTTCTTTACATTTTTCAGTTTTAAACACAAAACCCACTTTTTGTCCAAAAAGGAGGAAAGTCCAAGAATTGGGCCCGCAATCAACTTAACTTAATTAATCATGATAAAATATCATTATTAAACCACAGTATTAAACTCCTCACGTGGTTATATTCAACTTTTTGTCAACCTTTACATCCTGTCTCCTCCTATGCCATTTGTTGTAACTACAAGCTGCCACCACAAATCTACACATGCAGATATCAACATACTATCTACACAGTAGAACTTGCCAAAAAATAAATATAATACCAATCATTCTAATAAATACTTTTAATAATCAGTAAAGACATCAAATACTAAAATATCTCACTTAAAATAAAACAGCTACAAATACTTGAAATAAAACAACAACACTAAAATAAGTTGATTCCTTCTCCTTAAAAAACAGCAACCATCATATGAAACTTAAATCAACAACACTAAATCCTATAAACAACACACATGTCAACTATAAAACATTAAGTCAGCAACCATTCATCAACTATTCAAGTGATCAATTTAAATTTCAACAAGCTCAAGTCAACATTTTTCTTTTCCATCAGGTGAAGCCTTTTAAATTTCAGCAACCATTTATTTTTATTAAAAAAATTCCAATTAAAAAATTAGTGAAATATATTAGAATAATTTAAAAAAAGCAATCTAAGTTATTATTGTACACTAATACAAACACTTAGTGAGAATATCTAAGATGATAGATAAGGTTGTAATGGACTTTGAATTTTACGATCTTCAATATTAGTACTCAAAAAAATTCTATTCAATTCAACAATAACAAAATATATTAAAATAAGCCAATAGTTTCAAATCGAAGATAAAGAATAATAAAAAATAAGTAGACCAATTCATTATATACTTGAATCAACAACATCTTCTTCATCAAATTTAACCAAAATCTTAAGAGACTTCAACAAATTTTAAATGCAAATTAAAGCTCTATATTGGTGGAACTTAAAGAACTACGATAAGGGTCAAGAATACGACCTCCGATACTAAAACCTGACTCAGATGTCAGGGTAGAAATAGAAATGACTAATATATTTCTAGTCATGCAAGAGAAAATATGATACCTCAAAGTTTTTTCTCTCCACCACCTCAATATATCAAATCCATTAAAATCTTCTGCCACTTCATCTTTCAAATACATATCCATCTCATTCTTCTTGCGCTCACTTAACTTTATCCTTTGTGTTTGTTTCCATTTATTTGCTCATAGGGTCTTCAATCATAATGTTATCATTATCACTCATGTCTAAACTAGGATTTGGTGTAGTATCAGAAGAAAAATTAGTATCTATCTTTTGCACACATGCAGGGATCAAAAAAGATCTGGATTCCATATGCTATATTGCTCAAACAATTTAGCAATGATATCCTTCAATTTTCAAAAAATTCTTAAAGACTTTTCACCTTTCACCATACATTTCCAACAAAATAAACTGAATATATTCTAATTTATATCAGGGATAAGAAAAATAACAACAAGCAATAAATAATTTAAAGATGACTTATTGACTTTGTCACTTAAAGTGATCCCAAACAATAGAAAAGAATCTATTAGCTTTTCTTTTACCTGGTTGGACTCTATGTGTCTTTTCCTAAAATAGGAACATCACTTGAGGCTAAATTAGTAACTGATTCTCCTCCTCTTAACTTGTTGATTCAGAAGGTATTGATGCATCAATACTTTAATAGTTTGATGTTATTTTACGTATAGAAAAAAGTTATTATTTTCGCCAAAAATACATTTGAGTTAATCAAATATATATTATCCAAATATAATTATATTTATTCGATGTAGTTTTAATGTTCATTAATAGATAGCTAACAAGAAACCAAAAACACATAATTAAGTTCACCAAAGATATGAATTTCTTTGAGAGCACTTAAAATTTTTCTAATAATGTCCATTCTTCCAAGTTGCATGGTTATTATTGTAAAGAGAGTCCTTAATAATACAATTTCCCGCTATAATGTTAATATTGTTTAAAGTAAATCGAAAATAGATATGATATACTTGATTTTTTTTGTCATTTTACATCTAAATATAATTTTAATTACAATTACCAAACAACATTATTTTCTTCAAATTATATTTTATAAAAAAGTATTTAAGAACAAATCACATTTACATTATCAGTTTAATTTAATCAAATTAAACTTAATTCTACAAAATTAAGTTAACACTAACGTCTCTTTGTAGTGGTTTTGGAGTTGACATGTCTTTTCGCGGTGATGATGGTCAAACAAAGAATTTGCAAACTATATACGATAATCTTGACGGGAAAATGGTCCATTATTATTCATGAACGGAATCATGGTGATTAAATTATAGAACAAGTAATATAATTTGAAAACAAATTATTGTCAAAATTGTATGTTTAAAATTTAATCGAACAGTGAAGGTGTTTGAACATATTTGGTGGTTTTGGTAGCGAATGCAAAAAGTTTAAACTTGTGTATTTGCATACATGTATAATTGGTAGATTAGTTACATTCAAATTAAAAATTTGTTGTGAATGCAATTTGTGTGTGTATATATATATATAGTTGGTGTCTTGGTTTACATTCACACTAAAAATTTGTGTGTTCACATGCATATGTAGTGGTCAATTTAGGCATATTAATTGCCTTAATTGCCTATATAAAGGCTAAGGTTCCATACTTTATATGAACCACTATTCCACTGTGTAGCTAATCAATTTTTAGAACTGTATTTTATATATATTTTGTATACTAAATTTATTTGTTGATTTTTTTTTAGTTAGAGAAAATTTGTGTTACTATTTTGTATAAAAGGTTGTCACTCTCATAAAGACATCAAAAATGATTTTTCATAAAGACTATGAGGCAGAAGATAACATGTGTCCTCATTTTAATTTTAGTTTATTCTAATCGGTTCTTTTACATAAAAAAAATCAGATTAATCTTACACTATTCATAAAATTGGTTCATTTGGTTCATTCTAACCAATTTTTTTAATTTTTACGAAAACAAAACAGATTTTTAGACTAACACAGTATTAGAGTGTGGTTTTTAGTCTTGCATATTAGACTGTTTATGTTAAAAAAATGAAAAAAACCAGAATTAATCCATTACAAATTATTGTTAGAATTGTTATCACTGAATATTTTTTTTAGTAGAATTGGACTTCTTTCTTTAATTGCATAATTTTTATTATTCATATCGTATGTAAGGTCAAATCATCATATTATACAATAAAACAAATATCATATTATAAATACAATTCGAGTACCCAAAATCACCCGCAGTTTGGAGATATGCATAGAATCATTATAAATGAATTTCACTCGATCTTGCACAATTGAGTTTTTCAAACAATTCGAAGGCAGTGTCATCTTCCATAGTATAGCACCGTAGCTTCTTCATGGAGCTGAATGATATTCATCTAAGAGTTTGAAAAAAGAGGCCTGAATGTGATGCTGAGAGGAGAATATTTGTCCTGTCGTAGGGTTTTAGTATTAAATTTTTATTTATTATTTTATCTTTTTTAAGAAATAAAATTTGTTTTGCTTATCTTTTTTAAGTTAGTTATACTTATTTTTCTTCAAGAGAATCATTTAGAGATTCTAGTTGTTTTAACTTATTTTAATTTTTTATTTTATTTTTATTTGTTATCTTTTTTTTTTCTAAAAATAAAATTTGTTATGTTTATATTTTTTTTAAATAAGTTATGGTTATCTTCATCCAACAAAATCATCCTGGTTGATTTAGTTTAGTAATTAGTATAAATAGATGTTATTGTTCTGCCGCACAATCAAGCAAAGAAGCACGTTAGGGTCTCCCAATCTCGCAGTTGCAGAGACAGCTTCGCAGTTACAATGGCCACTCTCATCCCTACCTCCTAGCTTGCCTGGGCCGACGCGGGTCCCGAGGTTGTTGAGCCACAGGTTAGTAGACTATGCATGGAGGCTGAGGAGTTCATTGCTAATGGGGAAGTAGTTGGAGCTAGCATCATTGATGATTACGTCTGCTGGAGTTAATCTTCTCGAAGATTACTGAAAAAGATGTGGAGTCCATCTTCACGATTATCTGCAATCTTATTACTGAGAATCCAGATGTAGTAATGGATATCATCAAAGTTATATCAGCAAAATTAATTCAACAACCACGTGAAAAGCCTGCGGTGTGCTTGAAGATTTTGATCAATCTGTACAATCTTGTGGAGACTCCATATTACCGCTTTTATATCTACATGAAAGCGTTGAATTTAGCAGCTGAAGGGAAAGTCACTAAATACATTATCCCTTCATTGAAAAATATTGACAATTTTTTGAAAGACCGGAAAAGTGGGATATCAGAATAGAGAGAGTTCTTCCTTGCTATCTCTTAACATTTTGAAAGAAAACAAAAGCATAGGCAAAAAACTCTTTTAAGTTCTTTTAATGGAGAAGATGCACATGTATTGAGTGAAGCAAAGGAGGAGGCTGTGCATGCAATCATTGATTTTGTGAAATTATCTTATATATTCCAGTGTGATTTATTAGACATGCCTGCTGTTTTGCAATTGGAGAAAGATGCCAAATATGCTGTGTTATACCAACTTCTCAAGATTTTTCTTACTCAGAGGCTGGGTGCTTACTTAGAATATCATACTACAAATTCTGACTTGGAGAAAAACTATGGTCTTGTGCATGCCAAGATGAGGTTGATGTCATTGGTGGATCTTAGCTCTAATGGATCTTGTCGAATTCGGTACGAACTTATAAGAGAAATACTGAATATCAATGATGATGAGGTAGAACTCTGGGTGGTTAAGGCAATAACTGCAAAGTTGATTGACTGTAAGATGGACCAAATGAATCAAGTTGTAGTTGTTAGTCATCACACATATGGTATGTTTGGTCAGCACCAATGGCAAGCACTGAGAACAAAGCTAATGACATGGAGGGATAATATTTCGAATGTGATCAATACAATTCAGGCTAACAAGGTAACCGAAGATGGGTCCCAGGCAGTCCAAGGTTTGGTGGTTCGCTGAAGAGGTTTTTTTGAATCTTGTCTGATCTAGATTTAATCTAAGTTTGTCTTTCTTATTCTTAACTAGTGTTCCGTTCTGATTCGACCGAGGTCTGTAACTTCTAATCGAGGCTGCTCGGCTCTTGGGAGAGTTATACATCGTCTGTAAGGTAGCCTTCAAGGGTGACCTCGGCACGATGAAACACGGCGGCGGGAGCACCTGCAAAAAGCACTCTGACGCTCAAGTAAGAATGTGAGTTATAAGAAAGTAAGAGAAATAACTTAGAGTGAGTTCTGTGAACTGTTTCTCCTGGGCTATTGGGTTCGGTTTTATAGGTGAACGAAGTGCTTTGCTTGTTCCGATAATCGTGGTTCGGTTAGTGAGTTTCTGTTGCTGTTGGTAACGGCTAGTGGATAGTGTTTGACTTATGCTTAGTTTTTGGTCAAGTGGTTATCCCAGATATGTTCGTTCGTCTTCTATCTTTATGGTCGGTCTTTAATTCTGATCTTATCTCTGAGTTTATGGGGTACACATCATAGCCCCCAAGCTTGTCTGTCTCTGTTTAGGGGGCAGGCAAGCTTTATGCCTTTGGTGTTTCTTGTTGATTTTTGCTTAAGTTGGGCTTTGTTTGTTGGGCTCGTGCTTTTAGGGGTCAATGGGGAGTCAAGGAGTTTTCTACCTCGCTTGGCGCGCTGCAATTAATGCGCCTTCCTTGCGTTTGGTTTTTCAAGATTGGTAGCTGTTATGTTTTGATTTTCCCACTAAGTTAGTGGGCCTGGTAATAGTATTTGGTTTGTAGTTTTGGAACTGGTGCTTTGTTTCTTCATCTTCTGTCATTCATATCTTCGAGTATGACTTCCAGAGGTTAGTTCCTTCTTCACTTTAGTGCTTATTTTTGTTTTTGTTATGGCGAGAGAGAAAGATAAGAAAACGGCTGTTGAGGATAAGAAAAATAACCTGTACCATTGGGTTCATGACGATGTGAAGACTCAATCGTCTTCGTATGTTGATTCTTCATCGCTGCGTGAGCTCGAGGGTTTGGTTTTCGTAAGGGAGGGTTCTGGTATAGGTGTTGAGTTTCTTTATTGTTCGAGTGATGATAGGTTTTTGAGAGAAGAGGGGGTTGGGAGTATTTTTACATGTACACGCCTTGTCTGTTGGAGTTAGGTGTTAAATTTCCCTTTTCTTCATTTGAGTGTGACGTATTGACCAATTGAATTGTGCACCGTCTCAACTTCATCCAAATTCTTGGGCGTTTCTTTGTGCTTTCGAGTGTCTGATGGAATTTTTGTCGTTCCCTTGTTCCCTTCCTTTATTTTTCTCACTGTTTCAGTCCAAGGGGGTTAGGAGGGGGCAGTGGGTATGCTTGAGTAGTTACCCTGGTTGCTCTTTGTTTTTACTTTATAAGTCTTCCTTTAAAAATTTTAAATCTTTGTTTGTGAAAGTCCGGTCGAAGGAGGCTGATTACCCTTTTTACCTTGATGACGAGCTTATAGAGAGGTTTCCGTTGTATTGGTGTTCAGAGCCTTGTCAGATTCTTGAGGCTACTGAGCGTAATGTGGAGGAGGAATGTGTGTTAGAGTTTTTGATAGAGTGTTTTGCTGATGGGGTGTGTTTGTCTATTCCTGAACTCTTACAATTGCATGATGCTGGTGACAATGAGGGTCTGAGGTCCTATATAGGTAATGATAGTTGGTGTCTTTTCTGTTGTTTATTTACTTTATTTATCTGACTACTTTTCTCTGTACAGGTGGGCGAGCTCCTTTACTCGATCCTTCCCAATTTCAATCCTTTTTGAAGAAGAAAAAGGATAAGGACGCTAGTGTTTCTGGGGCCGTGAAGGAGGCTGGTGGAGAAGCTGCTCAGTCCGTTGCTCAGCCTACCTCATCATTCAAGAGGAAAAGGGTGGAAACTAATCAGTCCCTCGAAGTTATTTCTGAGGATGAGAGGGATGTGGTTGGTGGTGGTAGGTCTGTGTTTAATCGTCAGAAGCGCCTTCATGGGTTCATACTTGGGACGAACCCTTACTCTTTGTGGAGCGACCAATTTCCTATTGCTGAGTTATCGGACAGAGTTTCCCAATATCCTGGAGATATGCTCATGACTCGCCGTATTGGTATGGAGGTCTTGGGAAAATTCATTCAGGTCGGTTTCTGTGTTATAATCGTCGTTTGTTTTTATTTTCTCTCGGTTGATAACCTTTGTGGTTTGCAGATTATTGCCTCACGCCTTATGTGTGTTGGTCGTACTACTGAGTTAGTTGGTGCTGAACAGCAAGTTGTTGTGGGGAGGGTTACTGATCTGGAGAAGTCGCTAAAAGAAAAGGATATTGCTATGGAAAAGGTTTCGTTGGAAAATGCCGAGATATCGGAGAAGGTGAAGTCGTCCGAAGAGGAGGTTTCTCGTCTCAGAGACCAAATCCGACTTCTTCAGTCCGAGATTAAGGATAGTGATTTGGCTAAGGGGCAGCTGACTTCCCGAGTTCATGAACTCGAGGAATTGGGAATGGAAATGTTTGCCTCCAGTTTCGACCGAGCTATTAGTCAGATTACTGCTCTGGCACCTGAATTTGATTGTACTCGGATGGACGTGACAAAGGTCGTCATTGATGGGAAGTTGGTGGTGGATGGCACTGTGGAGGACCATGACGAGAATGTCCCTCCTTCTTGAGTTGTTTTTATTTATGTGTGTTTTATTTGTAATGATAAGTTATTTCGTTTTGTCTGGCCGAGCTATGGTCGAATTGATGTTTTGTGAACACTTGGTTCTTGTTTGACTTAAAGTAAGCATTGATCGTGGCTGGGCCACCTTAATGATATAGCTATTTCGATAGTATGGTATGTTAAATAGTAATGTAAAATAATTGAACAAATAGTCGGTTGAATTTGTTTGATTTGGGCGTCCGGCCTCATTAAAACCCTCCTTAGGTAAAACCCTTTTTGGGGGAAAAACCTCTAAGGGGGAAAAAGAGTACCTTCATCCGCAAAATGTACAATTTCTATGACTTGTACAACTTTAGTAAAGAGATGTTCCAATTCCCTGAAATTGGATTGCCTTGTAATGTTTGCAGCTGGTAAGCCCCCATTCCGAGCACTCTGGAAACTCAGAATGGTCCCTCCCAGTTTGCGGTGAGCTTTCCATGTGAAGGAGGTCGCCTGGCTTCTTCTGTTCGTCTGAGGACTAAATCGCCCTCCTCGAATGTCCTAGGCACCACTTTTTTGTTGTGCCTTCTTTCTGCCAGTTGTTTCTGAGCCCTTTGTTTAATGGCGGCGATTTCTCGGTCCTCTTCCGCTAGGTCAAGCTCGGCATTTCTTGTGTTTATGTTGTGTTGTTCGTCGTATAGGTCGGCTCTTAGCGTGGGACCCCGACCTCTACCGGGATTAATGCTTCTGACCCATAGACTAGTTTGAAGGGTATTTCGCCCGTTGTTATTTGTATTGTGGTGTTGTAACTCCACAATACTTCTGGTATTAGCTCCGCCTATTCTCTTTTTGCGTTATCAAGCTTTTTCTTTATTGCCTACAGTATAACTCGGTTAGTAGCTTTGGCCTGCCCATTGGTTTGTGGGTGTTGACCGAGCTAAAATGGTGCTATATATTAAAATTTTGTAAAAATGAGCTGAGCTTATTATCTGTGAATTGCCGACCATTGTCTGATATTATTTCTTTTGGTATTCCAAATCGACATATGATATTTTTCCATATAAAAGATCGTACCTTTTCTACTGTTATTTTTGCTAACAATTGTGCTTCTATCCATTTTGAGAAATAGTCTATTGATACTAAAAAAAACTTTACCTGACCTGGAGCTATTGGGAATGGGCCGAGTTTGTCGAGCCCCCATCTGTGGAAGGGCCAGCTTACTTCCATACTGTGTAATGCTTCGGCCGGTTTTGTAGAGATGGATGCATGCTTTTGACATTTGTCGCATGTTTTGACTTTTGTCATGCAATCCCTTTTCATGGTCGGCCAATAATATCCTGTTCGGACAATCTTTGCGGCGAGAGCCCGGCCTCCGATGTGGTTCCCACAGACTCCTTCGTGTATTTCATCCATCACCTCTTTTGCCTCATCTTTGTTCAGGCATTTTAGCAATGGTTGTGAGAAGCCGCGCCTGTATAGCTCTCCTTCTATGTTTGTGTAGAGGCTTGCTTTTTGTCTGAAGTGTTACGAGTTGAGCTCGTCTCTAGGAATGATACCTGCATTGATGTATTTAAGGAAAGGTGTTCTCCAGTCTCGGAGGTGGTTAATGTTTGTTATAGATAATAGTTCAATGCTGGGCCTTTTAAGTGTTAATTGTGATAGTGCTGATGTTTGTGTGTCCGCCCTAGTGGCGGCAAGTTTTGATAATTTGTCTGCTCTAACATTCTCTTCTCTGTGTACGTGTAGAATAATGAATGAGCTGAACTTTGAAATGAGATCCTTTGCTATGAGACAATATCGCTCTAGCAAGGGATCTTTTACCTGAAATTCTCCTCGGATTTGTTGCACTACTAAGAGGGAATCATAGTGTGTTGTCAGGATTTTTGCTTGGAGATCTAGGGCGAGCTTGAGTCCTGCTATGAGGGCCTCATATTCGGCTTGATTGTTGCTTGCCGGGAAGTGGAACTGGAGGGATTGCTCGGCCACCACCTTGTCTCCTTCTTTCAGTATTATCCCGGCTCCGCTTCCTCCTCGGCTGGACGCCACGTCCACATGTAATTCCCAAGATTTATTGTGTTCGTTTTGGGTTAGTTCTGAGATGAAGTCCGCGAGGATCTGTGCTTTTAGTGCCGACCTTGGTTGAAATTGGATGTCGAATTCTGAGAGCTCGATATACCATTTGGTCAGACGTCCAGCCAGTTCTGATTTTGTCAGTATCTGTCTTAGTGGTTGGTTTGTCCTTACTAGTATTGTGTGGCTTTGGAAATAGTGCCTTAGTCTTCTTGCCGTTGTTACAAGTGCTAAAGCTAGTTGTTCTATCCTCGGGTACTTCTGTTCTGTTGATTGCATGACTCTACTAACGAAGTATACTGGTTGTTGTGTTTTTCCTGTCTCAAGGACTAGAGCCAAGCTTATAGAATAATTAAAAATAGATAAGTATAAGTATAAAAGTTTATCGACTTCTGGTCTCTGCAGCACAGGTGGTGATGATAGAATGGTCTTGAGTTCGGTGAACGCTTTCTCGCACTCTTCTGTCCATTGAAATTTTTTATTCTTTGATATTGTTTGGAAGAAATGATGTGATAGGCTTGAGGCTGCTGGCAAGAACCGAGATAGTGCTGCTACTTTTCCTGCTAATTGTTGTACCTCTTTTACTGTTTTAGGGCTCGCCATTTTGAGTATCGCCTCACATTTCTCAGGGTTTGCTTCAATTCCTCGTGAGGTCAGCATGAATCCAAGGAATTTGCCTCTTTGTACTCCGAAGGCACATTTCTCCGGATTGAGTCTCATGTTATATGCTCGGATCTGTTCAAATACCTCCCTGAGGTCGTCGTAGTGTGACTTTTGCTGTGTAGTTTTGGCGACCATATAGTCCACATAGATTTCCATGTTCCGACCAATTTGGTGACGGAACACTTTGTCCATCAGCCGTTGATAGGTTGCACCTGCATTCTTTAGACCAAATGGCATTACTCTATAACAAAAGTTTCCATGTTCGGTTATAAATGCTGTTTTGCTTTGGTCTTTCGGATGCATGAGGATCTGGTTGTAGCCAGAGTATGCATCCATGAAGCTCAAGCTTTTGAAACCTGACGCACTGTCTACGAGTTTATCGATGCAAGGTAAATGGTAAGCATCTTTAGGGCATGCCTTATTTAAATCTGTAAAGTCGACGCACATGCGCCATTTACCTGAGTTTTTCCTTACCATTACCACGTTCGAGAGCCATGTGGTGAATCTAATTTCTCTGATGAAGTTAGCTTTAAGAAGCTTTCATGTTTCTTCTAGGGCTGCCTTTGACTTTTCTACCCCGAGATTCCTTTTCTTTTGAGCTATGGGTCGGCTTGTTCTATTATTGGCGAGCTTGTGGCAGATAATGTTTGGGTCTATACCCGGCATGTCTGCTGGGGTCCAGGCGAATAGGTCGGTGTTGTCTTGTAGTACTTTTATGAGTTCCGATCTTTCCTTTCCTTGTAGTGCTTGACCGATGTATGTGACTTGGTCGGGTTTTGACGTTAGTGGGACAACCTGGAGCTCGTCTACTGGCTGAGGCCTTTCTTGGGTGTCTTCTCGAGGGTCAAGCTCCGCTAGGGAAAGTGCACTGGGTCGTCCAAGTAATACCTCGCGTGAGTAAGGGTCGAATCCCACGGAGATTGTTGGTTTGAAGCAATCTTTGGTTATCTTGTAAATCTTAGTCAGGAAGTCAATTATGTTTATCAGTTGAATTGCGAATAACCAAGAGAGCATAAATTAAAGGTTACTTGTTGTGCAGTAATGGAGAATATGTTGGAGTTTTGGAGATGCTTTATCTTCTGAATCTCTGCTTTCCTCTGTCTTCTGATTCACGCACGCACGTCCTCCTATGGCAAGCTGTGTGTTGGTGGATCACCGTTGTCAATGGCTACCTTCCATCCTTCCAGTGAAAACTACGCTCACGCGCTCTGTCACAGCACGGCTAATCACCGGTTGGTTCTCGATTCGGTTGGAATAGGATTTACTATCCTTTTGCGTCTGTCACTAACGCCCAGCCTTCAGGAGTTTGAAGCTCGTCACAGTCATTCAATCCTTGAATCCTACTCGGAATACCACAGACAAGGTTTAGACTTTCCGGATTCTCATGAATGCCGCCATCAGTTCTAGCTTATACCACGGAGATTCTGATTAAGGAATCTAAGAGATACTCATTCAATCGGATATAGAACGGAGGTGGTTGTCAGGCACACGTTCATGATTTGAGGAAGGTGATGAATGTCACAGATCATCACCTTCATCACAGTTAAGCGCGAATGAACATCTTAGATAGGAACAAGCGTGTTTGAATGGAAAACAGAAATACTTGCATTAATTCATCGAGACACAGCAGAGCTCCTCACCCCCAACAATGGGGTTTAGAGACTCATGCCGTCAGAGAATACAAAGTTTAGATCTAAAATGTCATGAGATACAAAATAAGTCTCTAAAAGTTGTTTTTATACTAAACTAGTAGCCTAGGGTTACAAAATATGAGTGGACTATGATGGATGATGCAGAGATCCACTTCTGGGGCCCACTTGGTGTGTGCTGGGCTGAGACTTAAGCAATTCACGTGCAGAGGCCATTTGTGGAGTTGAACGCCAGTTTTTATGCCAGTTTGGGCGTTCAACTCCAGCTTTTGATCCTTTTCTGGCGCTGGACGCCAGAATTGGGCAGAGAACTGGCGTTGAACGCCAGTTTACATCGTCTATCCTTGTGTAAAGTATGGACTATTATATATTGCTGGAAAGCCCTGGATGTCTACTTTCCAATGCAATTGGAAGAATGCCATTTCGAGTTCTGTAGCTCCAGAAAATCCACTTTGAGTGCAGGGAGGTCAGAATCCAACAGCATCAGCAGTCCTTTTTCAGCCTGAATCAGATTTTTGCTCAGCTCCTTCAATTTCAGCCAGAAAAATACCTGAAATTACAGAAAAACACACAACTCATAGTAAAGTCCAGAAATATGAATTTTTCCTAAAAACTAATAGAAATAGACTAAAAACTAACCAAAACATACTCAAAACTATATGAAATTATCCCCAAAAAGCGTATAAAATATCCGCTCATCAACATCCATCGGGCATAATTGAGGACATGATTGTCAAGGTTGGGCCATTTGCCTTTCCCACTGAGTTTTTAGTGCTGGAAATGGAGGAGCACAAGAGTGCAACTCTCATTCTAGGAAGACCTTTCCTAGCAACTGGACGGACTCTCATTGATTTCCAAAAAGGGGAAGTAACCCTGAGAGTCAATGAGGATGAGTTCAAGTTAAATGCTGTCAAAGCTATGCAGCATCCAGACACATCAATTGACTGCATGAGCACTAATATTATTGACTCTTTAGTGGAAGAGATCAATATGACTGAAAGCCTTGAATCAGAGCTAGAGGACATCTTTAAAGATGTTCAGCCCGATCTGGAGAAATCAGAGGAAATAAAAGAACCTCTGAAAATTCCTCAGGAAGAGGATAAGCCTCCTAATCCTGAGCTCAAACCACTACCACCATCCCTAAAATATGCATTTCTGGGAGAAGGTGACACTTTTCCAGTGATCATAAGCTCTGCTTTAAATCCATAGGAAGAGAAAGCACTAATTCAAGTGCTAAGGACACACAAGACAGCTCTTGGGTGGTCCATACGTTATCTTAAGGGCATTAGCCCAGCAATATGCATGCACAAGATCCTATTGGAGGATGATGCTAAGCCAGTGGTTCAACCACAGAGGCGGCTAAATCCAGCCATGAAGGAGGTGGTGCAGAAAGAGGTTACTAAGTTACTAGAGGCTGGGATTATTTATCCTATTTCTGATAGCCCATGAGTAAGCCCTGTCCAAGTTGTACCCAAAAAAAGAGGCATGACAGTGGTTCACAATGAAAAGAATGAATTGGTTCCTACAAGAACAGTTACAGGGTGGCGTATGTGTATTGACTACAGAAGGCTCAATACAGCCACCAGAAAGGATCATTTTCCTTTACCATTCATAGACCAGATGCTAGAGAGATTAGCAGGTCATGACTATTACTGCTTTTTGGACGGCTATTCAGGCTACAACCAAATTGCAGTAGATCCTCAGGACCAAGAGAAAACAGCATTCACATGTCCCTCTGGCGTATTTGCTTACAGAAGGATGCCTTTTGGTCTGTGCAATGCACCTGCAATCTTTCAGAGGTGCATGCTCTCTATCTTCTCTGATATGGTAGAGAAATTTTTGGAAGTCTTCATGGATAACTTTTCAGTATTTGGAGACTCATTCAGCTCCTGTCTTGATCATTTAGCACTTGTTCTGAAAAGATGCCAAGAAACCAACCTAGTTTTAAACTGAGAAAAATGTCACTTTATGGTGACTGAGGGAATTGTCCTTGGGCATAAAATTTCAAACAAGGGAATAGAAGTGGATCAAGCTAAAGTGGAGGTAATTGAAAAATTACCACCACCTGCCAATGTTAAGGCAATCAGAAGCTTTCTGGGGCATACAAGATTCTATAGGAGGTTTATAAAGGATTTTTCAAAAATTGCAAAACCTCTGAGCAATCTGATAGCTGCTGACACGCCATTTGTGTTTGACACAGAGTGTCTGCAGGCGTTTGAGATGCTGAAAGCTAAGCTGGTCACAGCACCGGTCATCTCTGCACCAAACTGAACATTACCATTCAAACTAATGTGTGATGCCAGTGACCATGCCATTGGTGCAGTGTTGGGACAGAGGCATAACAAGCTTCTGCACGTCATTTACTATGCTAGCCGTGTTTTAAATGATGCACAGAAGAATTACACAACCACTGAAAAAGAGTTACTTATAGTGGTTTATGCCATTGACAAGTTTAGATCCTATTTAGTAGGTTCAAAAGTGATTGTGTATACTGACCATCCTACTCTTAAATACCTACTCACAAAGCAAGATTCAAAACCTAGGCTCATAAGATGGGTGTTGCTTCTGCAAGAGTTTGATATAGAAATAAGAGACAGAAAAGGGACAGAGAACCAGGTAGCTGATCACCTGTCTCGGATAGAACCAGTAGCAGGGGCATCCCTCCCTCCTACTGAGATCTCTAAAACCTTTTCGGATGAGCAACTTTTTTCCATTCAAGAAGCACCATGGTTTGCAGACATTGCAAATTATAAAGCTGTGAGGTTCATACCCAAGGAGTACAACAGGGTGCAAACGAAAAAACTAATTTCTGATGCAAAGTACTACTTATGGGATGAACCATATCTCTTTAAGAGATGTACAGACGGAATAATCTACAGATGCATACCTAGAGAAGAGGTACAGAAGATCCTATGGCATTGCCATGGATCACATTATGGAGGACATTTTGGAGGTGAGCGAACAGCCACTAAGGTCCTCCAATGTGGGTTCTACTGGCCTACCCTCCACAGAGATGCCCGAGAGTTTGTGCATAACTGTGACAGTTGCCAAAGAGCTGGCAACTTGCCTCATGGTTATATCATGCCTCAAAAAGGGATCTTAGAGATTGAGTTGTTTGATGTATGGGGTATTGACTTCATGTGTCCCTTCCCACCATCATACTCAAACACTTACATTCTGGTGGCAGTAGACTATGTATCTAAGTGGGTAGAAGCAATTGCCACACCCACTAATAATACTAAGACCGTACTGAAATTCCTCCAGAAACATATTTTCAGCAGATTTGGCGTCCCCAGAGTACTAATCAGTGACGGGGGTACTCATTTCTGCAATAAACAGCTTTACTCTGCTATGGTCCGATATGAAATTAGCCACAAAATAGCAACTTCATATCATCCACAAACAAATGGGCAGGCTGAAGTCTCTAATAGAGAGCTAAAAAGAATCCTGGAACGGACTGTAATTGCCCATAGAAAGGATTGGGCAAAAAGCTTGGATGATGCTCTGTGGGCATACAGAACAGCATTCAAGACTCCTATAGGAACCTCTCCATACCAGCTTGTGTATGGCAAGACCTGTCATCTGCCTGTGGAACTAGAACATAAGGCCTATTGAGCAACCAGATTCCTAAACCTGGACGCCAAGTTACCTGGAGAGAAAAGATTGCTCCAGCTGAATGAGCTAGAGGAATTCAGACTCAATGCTTTTGAAAATGCAAAAATTTATAAGGAAAAAGAAAAAAGGTGGCATGACAAGAAGCTGTCATCTAAAGTCTTTGAACCAGGACAGAAGGTTCTGCTCTTTAACTCTAGGCTCAGACTATTTCCCGGGAAATTGAAATCCCGGTGGAGGGGACCATATGTGATTACAAGTGTGTCACCATATGGATATGTTGAGCTTCAGGATATTGACTCTGACAAAAAGTTTATTGTTATTGGACAAAAAATCAAACACTATCTTGAAAGCAATTTTGAGCAAGAATGCTCAAAACTGAGACTAGTATAAAACTCAGTCAAGGTCCAGCTAAAGACAATAAAGAAGCGCTTGTTAGGAGGCAACCCAATTTTATTATATCTATTTATTTTCTATTGTTATTTTACGTTTCCTGTAGGTTGATGATCATGTGAAGTCACAAAAATAACTAAAAAAGAAAAAACAGAATGAAAAATAGTATTAAAAATAGCACACCCTGGAGGAGAAGCTTACTGGCGTTTAACGCCAGAAAAGGGCAAGAAGCTGGCGTTAAACGCCAGAAATGGGCAGCAACCTGGCATTTAATGCCAGAATTGGTAGCAAAGGGTGTTTTGCAAGCCTAATTGGTGCAGGGATGAGAAATCCTTGACACCTCAGGATCTGTGGACCCCACAGGATCCCCACCAACCTCAATTCACTATCTCTCTTCTTCACACCTTTTCATAATACTCTTCCCAAAAACCCCTCACCTATCAAAGCCCACCTCTCCACTCTTATATAAACCCATCTTCACTTCTTCATCTTCACACATCTTAAACACTACTTCACCCCCTTGGCCGAAACACTACCCCCTCTATCTCCTCTATTTCTTCTTCTTCTACTCTCTTTTTTCTTTTTTTTGCTCGAGGACGAGCAAACCTTCTAAGTTTGATGTGGCAAAAGCTAAAGTTTTTTGTTTTTTCATAACTATTTTTGGCACCAAAGGCCGGAGAAACCTCTAGAAAGAGGAAAGGGAAGGCAAAAAGCTTCCACCTCCCTAAGAGAATTAAGTTCCAATATGGGACAACTAAGGGTGGAACACCAAGAGCAGTCTATCCTCCTTCATGAAATTAGAGAAGATCAAAGAATCATGAGAGAGGAGCAACAAAGGCAAGGAAGAGACATTAAAGAGCTCAAGAACTCCATAAGATCTTCAAGAGGAAGAACAAGCCGCCATCACTAAGGTGGACCCGTTCTTCAATTTCCTTGTTCTTTATTTTCTGTTTTTCAAATTTTTATGCTTTATGTTTATCTATGTTTGTGCTTTTATTACATGATCAGTAGTATCTTTGTGTCTATGCCTTAAAGCTATGAATCCATCACCTTTCTTAAATAAAAAGTGTTTTTAATTGAAAAAGAAAAACAAGTACATGAATTTCAAATTTTAAAACAGTTTAATTACTTTGATGTGGTGGCAATACTCTTGTTTTCTGAATGAATGTTTGAACAGTGCATATGTTTGAATTTGTTGTTTTTGAATGTTAAAATTGTTGGCTCTTGAAAGAATGATGGAAAAGGAGAAGTGTTATTGATAATCTGAAAAAAAAAATTGATTCTTGAAGCAAGAAAAAGCAGTGAATAGAAAAAAAAGAGGATGATATGCGAAAAAAAAAAGAAGAAAAAGAAAGAAAAAGCAAGCAGAAGAAGCCAATAGCCCTTTAAACTAAAAAGCAAGGGTAATAAAAAGGATCCAAGGCTTTGAGCATCAGTGGATAGGAGGGCCCTCAGGAATAAAATCCTGGCCTAAGCGGCTAAACCAAGCTGTCCCTAACCATGTGCTTGTAGTGTGAAGGTGTCAAGTGAAAACTTGAGACTGAGTGGTTAAAGTCGTGGTCCAAAGCAAAAAAGAGTGTGCTTAAGAGCTCTGGACACCTCTAATTGGGGACTCTAGCAAAGCTGAGTCACAATCTGAAAAGGTTCACCCAGTTATGTGTCTGTGGCATTTATGTATCCGATGGTAACACTGGAAAGCAAAATGCTTAGGGTCATGGCCAAGACTCATAAAGTAGCTGTGTTCAAGAATCAACATACTTAACTAGGAGAATCAATAACACTATCAGGATTCTGAGTTCCTATAGAAGACAATCATTCTGAACTTCAAAGAATAAAGTGAGATGCCAAAACTGTTCAGAGGCAAAAAGCTAAAAGTCCCGCTCATCTAATTAATACTGATCTTCATAGATATTTTTGGAATTCATTGTATATTCTCTTCTTTTTATCCTATTTGATTTTCAGTTGCTTGGGGACAAGCAACAATTTAAGTTTGGTGTTGTGATGAGCGAATAATTTATACGCTTTTTGGCACTGTTTTTAGTATATTTTTAGTATATTTTAGTTAGTTTTTATTATATTTTTATTAGTTTTTATTTAAAATTTACTTTTCTGGACTTTACTATGAGTTTGTGTATTTTTCTGTGATTTCAGGTATTTTCTGGCTGAAATTGAGGGACCTGAGCAAAAATCTGATTCAGAGGCTGAAAAAGGACTGCATATGGTGTTGGATTCTGACCTCCCTGCACTCGAAGTGGATTTCCTAGAGCTACAAAAGCCCAATTGGCGCGCTTTTAATTGCGTTGGAAAGTAGGTATCATGGGCTTTCCAGAAATATATAATAGTCTATACTTTGCCTAAGATTTGATGGCCCAAACCGGCGTTCCAAGTAAGCTTAAGAATTTTGGCGTTTAACGCCAAAACTGGCATAAAAGCTGGAGTTAAACGCTCAAACTGGCACAAAAGCTGGCGTTTAACTCCAAGAAAAGTCTCTACACATGAAAGCTTCAATGCTCAGCCCAAGCACACAACAAGTGGGCCCCGGAAGTGGATTTTTTACACTAAACACCCTAGCTTACTCATTTTCTGTAACCCTAGGTCACTAGTTTACTATAAAAACTACTTTTAGTGATTCATCTTATACCTCATGACATTCTACACGTTCCATATTGTATCTTCTATGGCATGAGTCTCTAAACCCCATTGTTGGGGGTGAGAAGCTCTACTATTCTTCATGAATTAATGCAATTACTACTGTTTTCCATTTTATCACGCTTGCTTCTATTCTAAGATATTCATTCGCACTTCAACCTGATGCATGTGATGATCCGTGACAATCATCATCATTCTCACCTATGAATGCGTGCCTGACAACCACCTCTGTTCTACATGCAATCAAGCTTGAATGTGTATCTCTTGGGTCTCTAATCTAAGATTGGAACCTTTGTGGTATAGGCTAGAATTACTGGCGGCCATTCCTGAGATCCGGAAAGTCTAAACCTTGTCTGTGGTATTCCGAGTAGGATCTGGGAAGGGATGACCGTGACGAGCTTCAAACTCGCAAGTGTTGGGCGTGTGACAGACGCAAAAGGATCAATGGATCCTATTCCAACATGATCGAGAACCAACAGCTGATTAGCCGTGCGGTGACAGCGCATTTGGAACATTTTCACTGAGAGGACGGGAAGTAGCCATTGACAACGGTGATGCCCAACATAAAGCTTGCCATGGAAGGAGCCTTGCGTGCATGAAGAAAAAGATAGTAGGAAAGCAGAGATTCAGAAGACAGCATCTCCAAAACCTCAACATGTTCTTCATTACTGCATAACAAGTATTTATTCATGTTCTTTTAATTTTTACAATCAAATCTGAGAATTATTGATATCCTGACTAAGAGTTACAAGATAACCATAGCTTGCTTCAAGCCGACAATCTTTGTGGGATCGACCCTTACTCACGTAAGGTATTACTTGGACGACCCAGTGCACTTGCTGGTTAGTTGTGCGGAGTTGCAAAAGTATGATTGTAATTTCGTGCACCACGTATCTCTTGGGTTTCTAATCCACGGACCGAGTCCGAAGGTTAGAACCTTCGTGGTATAGGCTAGAACCAATTGGCAGTATTCCTGGGATCCGAAAAGTCTAAACCTTGTCTGTGATATTTCGAGTAGGATCTAAGAAGGGATGACTGTGACGAGCTTCAAACCTGCGAATGTTGGGGGCAATGACAGTGTGCAAAAGGACAAGGGTCCTATTCCGACGCTAGTGGGAACCGACAGATGATTAGCCGTGCGGTGACAGCGCATATGGATTTGTTTTCATCTGAGAGGATCATACAGCCTGCCATGGAAAGAGCTGTGCGTGTTCGGAGAAGAAAACAGTAGAAAAGCAGAGATTCAGATGACAGAGCATCTCCGAAACCTCAACCTGTTTCTCGTTATTGAATTACAAGTACCATTTATTTTATGTTATTTATTCTTCATAAACACAAATATTTTTATTACTAATTTCCTGACTAAGAGTTACAAAATAACCGTAGCTTGCTTCAAGCCGACAATCTCTGTGGGATCGACCCTTACTCACGTAAGGTATTACTTGGACGACCCAGTGCACTTGCTGGTTAGTTGTGCGGAGTTGTGAAAAGTGTAATCATAATTTTCCACACCAAGTTTTTGGCGCCGTTGCCGGGGATTGTTTGAGTTTGGACAACTGACGGTTTATTTTGTTGCTTAGATTAGGAAAAATTTATCTTTTTGGTTTAGAGTCACAAAAATTGAGTCTTTTATTATTGTTTTTGGTTAAAATTTTAAAATCCTTATTTTATTTTTCTAAATTATTTTCGAAAATTTTTTAAAACCAATAACTTCATAATTTAGTCTTCTGTTCGAGTTTAGTTTCATATTTTAAGTTTGGTGTCAATTGCATGACTTTATTTTTCTTTCAATTTTTGAATTATATGTTCTTAGTTCTTCATTGATCTTCAAATTGCTCTTGATAATTTTCCTTATTTGATCTTTAAAATTTCTTGTTTGGTGTTTGTTGCTGTTTATCTTATACATTTTCGAATTATTAGTGTCCAAAATATAAAAATTTTTAAGTTTGGTATCCTTTGTGTTTCTATTTTCTTAAAAAATTTTAAAAATTTGTTCTTGGTGTTCATCCTGACATTCAAAGTGTTCTTGGTGTTCATCTTGACATTCAAAGTTTTCCTGTTTGTTTTTCTTGTTTTGATCTAAAAATTCTAAGTTTGGTGTCATTTTATTATTTTTCTCTTTCCTCACTAAATTCAAAAATATCTTTTCTATTTATTTAATCGAATTTTCGAAAATTTCAATTAAAAATTCAGATTTTTATTTTAAAAATTTTATTTTATCTTATCTTAAGCTTTAAAATTTCAAAATTCAAAATCTTCTTCAAAAATCATATCCAAAGTTTTTCAAATCCTCTTAATTAATTAATTATTTTAGTTTTCTAATTTTATATTTTATTTTCTAATTATTTTATTTTGTCTTATTTTTTTATTTACTTATTCGGTTTGTTTTTAATTAAATAAAATAAAAATAAAAATATATTTTATTTACAATTCACATCAATTCCCTTTTCTCCATCATGGATCTAAGTGGAATTGAACAGTCCAAAAGGACTCTGGGTTCATATGCTAACCCCATTACTGCTACATACGGGAGTAGTATCTGTATACCCCTATCAGAGCAAGTAGTTTTGAGCTAAATCCTTAGCTCATTATCATGGTGCAGCAAAATTGCCAGTATTCCGGTCTTCCACAAGAAGAACCTACTGAGTTTCTGGCACAGTTTTTACAAATTGTTGACACAGTACGTGATAAAGAAGTGGATCAGGATGTCTACAGATTATTACTGTTTCCATTTGCTATAAAAGATTAAGCTAAAAGGTGGTTAAATAACCAACCCACAGCAAGCATAAGAACATGGAAACAGTTATCAGACAAATTCCTGAATCAATATTACCCTCCAAAAAGAATGACACAGCTAAGGCTGGACATCCAAGGCTTTAAACAAGAGGATCATGAATCTCTTTATAATGTCTGGGAGAGGTACAGAGGGATGCTAAGGAAATGCCCCTCTGAAATGTTTTCAGAGTGGGTGCAGTTAGACATCTTTTACTATGGGCTTACAGAAAAAGCTCAAATATCTCTAGACCACTCAGCTAGTGGATCCATACATATGAGAAATACAATTGAAGAGGCTCAAGAGCTCATTGATACAGTTGCTAGAAATCAGCATCTGTACTGGAGTAGTGAGTCCTCCCTGAAAGAAGAGGCTAAAGCAGTATCCACTGAACTTAGTCCTCAAGAACAAGTTGCTGAACTCAATCAGCAATTACTTATCATAACAAAACAATTCGCAGAATTCAAAGAGATGCTCCAAGACACTAAAAATGCTAACTAGAATATGGAAGCACAATTGGATCAGACAAGACAGCAGCTATCTAAACAGATAACAGAAGAATGCCAAGCTGTTCAATTAAGGAGTGGGAAAATACTGGATGTATCAATCCAAAGTAGCAGGAAGCCAAGAAAGGAACAGCTGACAAAGGATAACCAAACCACTGCCTAAAATCCCTCTGAGGACAGTAAGAGCCCAGAGAGGAATGCTTCTGGCGTTCAAACGCCAGAAAAGGGTGGAAAAGTGGCGTTAAACGCCCAAAGGACAGCCAATTTTAGCGTCCAGATGCCAGAAAAGGGTGGCAATCTGGCGTTAAACGCCCATGTAGCCCCCAATTCTGGCATTCAAACACCACAAAGGGGTCAGACACTTGCAAGTACTGATAACAACCCCCTTAAGCAGGCTTCTCCAACCACTTCTGTAGGAAATAAACCTGTAGCAACCAAGGTTGAAGAATATAAAGCCAAGATGCCTTATCCTCAGAAACTTCGCCAAGAGAAACTGGATAAACAATTTGCCCGCTTTGCAGACTACCTCAGGACTCTTGAAATAAAGATTCTGTTTGCAGAGGCACTTGAGCAAATACCCTCTTATGCTAAGTTCATGAAAGAGATCTTAAGCCATAAGAAGGATTGGAGAGAAATTGAAAAAGTTTTTCTCACTGAAGAATACAGTGCAGTAATTCTGAAAAGCTTACCAGAAAAACTTAAAGATCCCGGAAGCTTTATGATACCATGCACATTAGAGGGTGCTTGTACCAAGACAGCTCTGTGTGACCTTGGGACAAGTATCAACCTAATACCTGCATCCACTATCAAAAAGCTTGGTTTGACTGATGAAGTTAAACCAACCCGAATATGCCTCCAACTTGCTGATGGCTCCATTAAATTCCCATTAGGCATAATTGAGGACATGATTGTCAAGGTCGGGCCATTTGCCTTTCCTACTGACTTTGTAGTGCTGGAAATGGAGGAGCACAAGAGTGCAACTCTCATTCTAGGAAGACCTTTCCTAGCAACTGGACGAACCCTCATTGACGTCCAAAGAGGAGAGATAACTCTGAGAGTCAATGAGGATAAGTTTAAGTTGAATGCTGTCAAAGCTATGCAGTATCCAGACACACCAAAAGACTGCTTGAGCGCAGATGTTATTGACTCCTTGGTGGAAGAGGTCAATATGACTGAGAGTCTCGAATCAGAGCTAGAGGACATTTTTAAGGATGTTCAGCCTAATCTGAAGGAACCAGGGAGAACGGAAGAACCTCTGAAAATTCCTCAGGAAGAGGATAAGCCTCCTAAACCCGAGCTCAAATCACTACCACCATCCCTGAAATATGCATTTCTGGGAGAAGGTGACACTTTTTCGGTGATCATAAGCTCTGCTTTAAATCAACAGGAAGAGAAAGCACTAATTCAGGTGCTAAAGACACACAAGACAGCTCTTGGGTAGTCCATAAGTGATCTTAAGGGTATTAGCCCAGCAAGATGCATGCACAAGATCCTATTGGAGGATGATGCTAAGCCAGTGGTTTAACCATAGAGGCGGCTAAATCCAGCCATGAAGGAGGTGGTGCAGAAAGAGGTCACTAAGTTACTGGAGGCTGGGATTATTTATCCTTTTTCTGATAGCCCCTGGGTGAGTCCTGTCCAAGTTGTCCCCAAGAAGGGAGGCATGACAGTGGTTCATAATGAAAAGAATGAACTGGTTCCTACAAGAATAGTTACAGGGTGGCGTATGTGTATTGACTACAGAAGGCTCAATACAGCCACCAGGAAGGATCACTTTCCTTTACCATTCATAGATCAGATGCTAGAAAGATTAGCAGGTCATGAATACTACTGCTTTTTGGATGGCTATTCAGGTTACAACCAAATTGCAGTAGACCCTCAAGATTAAGAGAAAACAGCATTTACATGTCCATCTGGAGTATTTGCCTACAGAAGGATACCATTTGGTCTGTGCAATGCACCTGCAGCCTTTCAGAGGTACATGCTCTCTATATTCTCTGATATGGTAGAGAAGTTTCTGGAAGTCTTCATGGATGAATTCTCAGTATTTGGAGACTCATTCAGCTCCTGCCTTGACCATCTAGCACTTGTTCTAAAGAGGTGCTAAGAGACTAACCTAGTTTTAAATTGGGAAAAATGTCACTTTATGGTGACTGAAGGAATTATCCTTGGGCACAAAATTTTGAACAAGGGAATAGAGGTGGATAAAGCTAAGGTAGAGGTAATTGAAAAATTACCACCACCCGCCAATATTAAGGGAATCAGAAGCTTTCTGGGGCATGCAGGATTCTATAGGAGGTTTATAAAAGATTTTTCAAAAATTACAAAACCTCTGAGCAATCTGCTAGCTGCTGACACGCCATTTGTCTTTGACACAGAGTGTCTGCAGGCATTTGAAACTCTGAAAGCTAAGCTGGTCACAGTACCAGTTATTTCTGCACCAGACTGGATATTACCATTCGAACTAATGTGTGATACCAGTGACCATGCCATTGGTGCAGTATTGGGACAGAGGCATAACAAACTTCTGCATGTTATTTATTATGCCAGTCATGTTTTAAATGATGCACAGAAGGATTACACAACCACAGAAAAGGAGTCACTTGCAGTGGTCTATGCCATTGACAAGTTCAGATCTTATTTAGTGGGATCAAAAGTGATTGTGTACACTGATCATGCTGCTCTAAAATATCTCCTCACAAAGCAGGATTCAAAACCCAGACTCATAAGATGGGTGTTACTTCTACAAGAGTTTGATATAGAAATAAGAGAGAGAAAAGGGACAGAGAACCAGGTAGCAGATCACCTGTCCCAGATAGAACTAGTAGCATGAGCGTCCCTCCCCTCTACTGAGATCTCGGAAACATTTTCGGATGAGCAACTCTTTGCCATTCAGGAAGTACCATGGTTTGCAAACATTGCAAACTATAAAGCTGTGAGATTCATACCCAATGAGTACAGTAAGCAGCAAACGAAAAAATGAATCACTGATGCAAAGTACTACTTGTGGGATGAACCATATCTCTTTAAGAGGTGTGCAGACGGAATGATCCGTAGATGTGTACCTAGAGAAAAGGCACAGAAGATCCTATGGCATTGCCATGGATCACAATATGGAGGATATTTCGGAGGTGAGCAAACAGCCACAAAGGTCTTCCAATGCGGCTTTTACTGGCCCACTCTCTATAGAGACTCCTGAGAGTTTGTACGTAACTGTGACAGTTACCAAAGAGCTGGTATTCTACCTCACAGTTATGCCATGCCTCAGCAAGGGATCTTAGAGATTGAATTGTTTGATGTATGGGGCATTGACTTCATGGGGCCTTTTCTACCATCATATTCAAACACTTATATTCTGGTGGCAGTAGACTATGTATCTAAATGGGTAGAGGCAATTGCAACACCCACTAATGATACTAAGACAGTGATGAAGTTCCTCCAGAAGAATATCTTCAGCAGGTTTGGTGTCCCTAGGATACTGATCAGCGATGGAGGCACTCATTTCTGCAATAAACAGCTTGTCTCTGCTCTGGTCCGATATGAAATCAACCATAAAGTAGCAACTCCATATCATCCACAGACAAATGGGCAGGCTGAAGTCTCAAATAGAGAACTAAAGTGGATCCTGGAGCGGACTGTAAATGCCCGTATAAAGGATTGGGCAAGAGGTCTGGATGATGCTCTTTGGGCATACAGAACAGCATTCAAGACTCTTATAGGAACCTCTCCATACCAGCTTGTGTATGGAAAAGCCTGTCATCTGCTAGTGGAACTGGAACACAAGGTCTACTGGGCAACCAGATTCCTAAACCTTGATACTAAGGTAGCTGGAGAGAAGAGATTACTCCAGTTGAATGAGCTGGAAGAATTCAGACTCAATGCTTTCGAAAATGCCAAGATTTATAAGGAGAAAGCAAAAATATGGCATGACAAAAGGCTGTCATCTAGAGTCTTTGAGATATGACAAAAGGTCCTGCTGTTTAACTCAAAGCTCAGATTATTCCCCGGGAAATTGAAATCCCGGTGGAAGGGCCCGTATGTGATTACAAGTGTGTCACCATATGGCTATGTAGAACTTCAAGATATTGATTCTGAGAAAAAGTTCATTGTTAATGGACAAAGAATCAAACATTATCTTGAGGGCAATGTTGTGCAAGAATGCTCAAAGCTAAGACTAAGTTAAAAGCTCAGTAAAGTCCAGCTAAAGACAGTAAAGAAGCGCTTGCTGGGAGGCAATCCAGCCATTATCAATAGTTAGATGTTTGTAATAGTTATATAAGTCTTTTTAATTTTGTTTTTCATGTTAGTTAACATATTTTCAGTGAAAAAGTGAGGAAAATGGAGGTTCAAGACATAAAATAGAGAAATCACAGAGAAAAGGAGCTCACTGGCGTCAAAACGCCAGTAAGGAGGCAAACTGGGCGTTAAACGCCAGAATGGCTACCATTCTGGGCGTTCAGAAAAACGCCCAGTGAAGAAGAATTTCTGGCGTTTAACGCCAGCCAGGATACCTGGCTGGGCGTTAAACGCCCAAAATGGCCACCAGATGGGCGTTTAACGCTAGAACAGACAGGGGAAAGGTAATTTCATTTTCAATCCAAATTTTTTCGAATTTTCTTGTTTTAATTCAAAGTTTTCTGCATCTAAACATTACAAACATTCAATTTCTAACTTCCATTAACAAAAATTCATAATCTTATAAATTCCTTTTAATTCTCCTTCAAATTCTTTTCAAATCTTTTTCAAAAACTCATTTATCTTCCCAATTTCTTTTCAAATCTTTTCAATTCATTCATATTATCTTTTATTTCTTAGATACAAAACAAAAAAAAATTTCAGATTTAACTTCCTCATATCTTCTTCATATCTCTTAAATTTTGAAAACAATATTCTCTTTTGCATATCATGTTTATCTTTTATCAATCATATCTTTTTCTTTTTAAATTTTCGAAACCATACCCTCCCTCCCCTCTATTTATACATTCGACCATCATCCCTCCTCCATCATTCAAATCATTCTCTCCATCTACTCATCTTCTTTCTGTGCTTTTACTTGAGGATAAGCAAACCTCTAAGTTTGGTATGATTTTCCGTGATCACTGACCAAGATCATGGCCCCTAAAGGAAAACAAACCACTCCAAGAGGCAAGAAAGAAAACAATCCAAAATCACAATGGATGCATGAGAGGTTCTGCACCAAAGAACATGCAGATCATTACTTCAAAATAGTGTGTAGAAGATCAGTGATCCCGGAAGTCAAGTTCGATCTGAAAGAATACGAATATCCGGAGATCCAAGAGCAGATTCGAAACAGAGGCTGGGAAATCCTAGCTAATCCTGAGATGAATGTGGGAAGAAACATGGTCCAGGAATTTTATGCAAATTTGTGGCTGACAGATAAGCAAAGAATGGAGGGAACTGCCTTCCACACTTTTCGAACCATGGTCAGAGGCAGGATTATCTATTTCCATCTTGACAAAGTGAGAAAAGTCCTCAAACTTCCTCAACTGCAGGATGATCCAGAATCCTTTAACAGGAGAATGGCTAAAGATAAAAAGTTGGATCAAGTTCTAGAGGACATATACCTCCCTGGAACCAAGTGGATAACCAATTCAAAAGGTGTCTCAAACTAACTGAAGAGAGGAGACCTCAAGCCAGTTGCTAGGGGCTGGCTGGATTTCATTGGGCGATCCATACTCCCCACTAGTAACCACTCTAAAGTCACTGCCAAAAGAGCAGTGATGATCCACTGTATTATGCTGAAAAAAGAAGTGGAGGTCCATCAATTAATTCCTTGTGAAATTTACACAATTGCAAACAAGGAATCCACTGAGGCCAAATTGGCCTACCCAAGCTTGATCAGTCTGTTATGTAAAGATGCGGGAGTACAAATAGGTGTTGATGAGTATATCCCAGTCGAACACCTAATCACCAAAAGGGTGATGGATGGACAGCAAGTTCAAGACAACCTCATCAAGAGGAGGGCGCATGAGCTCCTTCCAGAAATTACTCAATTTGACTATTGGACTCGCTTAGAAGCATCTGTCACCAAACTGCAAGAAGCTGTAAATCAACTCAGAGGAACAGCAGAATCAAACCAGCATGCTTTGCAAACCGTTCATAGAACAAGAGAAGCAAGGGCGTGAGATACAAGAGCTAAAGCGCTAAAAGCTGTCCCTTGAAGAGCCAGGCATCCCACAAATTGAAGGAGTACTTGCCTCTCCCAATGCAGGTTGTTGAGTCCTAACTCTGTGATAACTTTTGTTATTAGAGATCTGTTTTAAGAGTAATTTATTTTTATGTTTTTAAATTTTCTTTATTTTATTATTGGTCTGCTTTTATGTTTATTTTATGTCTTATTTTTATGATTAATAAAATTTAGAGTCTGTGTCTTAAAGCTATAAATGTCCTATGAATCCTTCACCTTTCTTAAATAAAAAATGTTTTTAATTACAAAAGAACAAGAAGTACATGATTTCGAATTATATCTTGAAATTAGTTTAATTATTTTGATGTGGTGACAATACCTTTTGTTTTCTGAATGAATGCTTGAACAGTGCATATTTTTGAATTTGTTGTTTATGAATGTTAAAATTGTTGGCTCTTGAAAGAATAATGAAAAAGGAAAAATGTTATTAATAATCTGAAAAATCATAAAATTGATTCTTGAAGCAAGAAAAAGCAGTGAATAGACAAAAGCTTGCAAAAAAAAAGCAAGCAGAAAAAGCCAATAGCCTTTTAAACCAAAAGGCAAGGGTAAAAATAATCCAAGGCTTTGAGCATTAATGGATAGGAGGGCCCATAGGAATAAAATCCTGGCCTAAGCGGCTAAACCAAGCTATTCCTAACCATGTGCTTGTGGCGTGAAGGTGTCAAGTGAAAAGCTTGAGACTGAGTGGTTAAAGTCGTGGTCCAAAGTAAAAAGAGTGTGCTTAAGAGCTCTGGGCACCTCTAACTGGGGACTCTAGCAAAGCTGAGTCACAATCTGAAAAGGTTCACCCAGTTATGTGTCTGTGGCATTTATGTATCCGGTGGTAATACTGGAAAACAAAGTGCTTAGGGTCACGGCCAAGACTCATAAAGTAACTGTGTTCAAGAATCAACATACTGAACTAGGAGAATCAATAACACTATCTGAATTCTGAGTTCCTATAGATGCCAATCATTCTGAACTTCAAAGGATAAAGTGAGATGCCAAAACTATTCAGAAGCAAAAAGGCTACAAGTCCCGCTCACCTAATTGAAGCTGATCTTCATTGATAAGTTTGGAATTCATTGTATATTCTCTTTTTTTTATCCTATTTTATTTTTAGTTGCTTGGGGACAAGCAACAATTTAAGTTTTTTGTTGTGATGAGCGGATAATTTATACCCTTTTTGGCATTGTTTTTATATAGTTTTTAGTATGTTTTAGTTACTTTTTATTATATTTTTATTAGTTTTTATTCAAAAATCACATTTCTGGACTTTACTATGAGTTTGTGTATTTTTCTGTGATTTCAGGTATTTTCTGGCTGAAATTGAGAGACCTGAGCAAAAATCTAATTCAGAGACTGAAAAAGGACTGCAGATGCTGTTGGATTCTGACCTCTCTGCACTCAAGTGAATTTTCTGGAGCTATAGAAGCCCAATTGGCGCTCTCTCAATTGCGTTGGAAAGTAGACATCCTGGGCTTTCCAGCAATATATAATAGTCCATACTTTGCCCGAGATTTGATGGCCCAAACCAGCGTCCAAAGTTAGCCTAAAACTGTCTGGCGTAAAACGCCAGAACTGGCACCTTTTTCGGCGTTAAATGCCCATTCTGGCACCTGGGGTGGCGTTTAATGCCAACTTTGGGTATATGAACGTGAAAGCTTGAAAGCTCAGCCCAGGCACACACCAAGTGGGTCCTAGAAGTAGAATTCTGCACTATCTGCATTTAGTTACTCATTTTCTCTAAACCTAAGTTACTAGTCTAGTATAAAAACTACTTTTAGAGATTCATCTTGTAACCTATGACATTTTTACACTTCATATTGTATTTCTGACGACATGAGTCTCTAAACCCCATGGTTGGGGGGTGAGGAGCTCTGCTGTGTTTCAATGAATTAATGCAATTACTACTGTTTTCCATTCAATCATGCTTGATTCTATTCTAAGATATTCATTTGTACTTCAATCCGGAGAAGATGATGTTCCGTGACACTCATCATTATTCTCAAATCTATGAACGCGTGCCTGACAACCACTCCCGTTCTATCTGAGCTCAACGTAGTCATTGGGCGACAGCTTGAATGCGTATCTCTTGGGTTTCTGATCCACGGACTGAGTCCGGAGGTTAGAACCTTCGTGGTATAGGCTAGAACCAATTGGCAGCATTCCTAGAATCCGAAAAGTCTAAACCTTGTCTGTGGTATTTCGAGTAGGATCTAAGAAGAGATGACTGTGACGAGCTTCAAAACTGCGAATGTTGGGTGCAGTGACAGTGTGCAAAAGGACAAGGGTCCTATTCCGATGCTAGTGGAAACCGACAGATGATTAGCCGTGCAGTGACAGCGCATATGGATTTATTTTCATCTGAGAGGATCATACATCCTGCCATGGAAAGAGCCGTGCGTGTTTGGAGAAGAAGACAGTATGAAAGCAGAGATTCAGATGACAAAGCATCTCCGAAACCTCAACCTGTTTCTCGTTATTGAATTACAAGTACCATTTATTTTATGTTATTTATTCTTTATAAACACAAATATTTTTATTACTAATTTCCTGACTAAGAGTTACAAAATAACCATAACTTGCTTCAAACCGACAATCTCTGTGGGATCGACCCTTACTCACGTAAGGTATTACTTGGACGACCCAGTGCACTTGCTGGTTAGTTGTGCAGAGTTGTGAAAAGTGTAATCACAATTTTCCACACCATACGCGTACGCGTCGCTGTTAAATCTCCAAATCACGCACACACGTGAACCATGCGTGCGCGTCGATCCTCGCTGGTCATCTCCTTTTATTTCTTGTGTTCCTTCTATTTTTGCAAGCTTCATCTCCATTCTCTAAGCCATTCCTGTCCTATATAGCCTGAAAACACTTAACACACGGATCACGGCATCGAATGGTATAAAGGGGAATTAAAAATACACAATTTAAAGGCTTAGGAAGCAAGTTTTCAATCATAACATAAAATCAGGAAGGAAAATGTAAAACATGCAAATTGTATGAATAAGTGTGCAGAAGACTTGATAAAAAACCACTCAATTTAGCACAAGATAAACCATAAAATAGTGGTTTATCAAAATCCCATGGCCCTACGTACCTCCACCCAAAGCATACATAACATGATCCACCATGCACCCTATTCCTCTAACATATCCCCAAACATTTCAATTTGTCCCGAAAGTTCCTCATTCTCCTTCTCTAGTATATGAATTCGCTCAGTCAATCTACCAACTTCATCTACCCTTGACTGATTCATATGTTCTTTGACAAGTCCGAGCATGCGATAGTTATAATCGTGAACGGTATAACTAGTAGCCCCAAAAATCTTATTAAGCATTGTGAATGAAACTTTTTGGCAAGCAACACGTTCCTCGTAGCACAAAGGACCATGAGCCATAAGATCTAGACCTCTGCCATTGTGGGGCAGAACAACTGTGAACCCAAATAGCACACGCTCATCATTTGAGTTAATTTCCTGAGGAACAAAAAGTGGGAAACCAATTTGAAAAAATGAGCATGCCCGCATCAACATGATCTCCATGTCTTCCACATACACGAACTTACCATCTGCCCTTGGCTCTGCAACTGCACGAGCCAATTGTGTATTATTTCAGAAACATGCACATCAACATCACAGTCACTCCGAATTTATAGGATTGCTAAACGAAAATACTCATAGGAGCTTAAAAATACTATAAAAGAAGTTTGAGCTCATCATTCATTCCAGCAAGGTTGCTGCCACCACTGTCATCTCCAGAGTGCTGGCTGTTGGCTACGACTATGATGGAAGAAACTTGCTGAGAGAAAGGGATTGAACAGAAAGAACCTTTTAACAATCTTGACGGTTTTCTTCTTACCGGTTGAACATGCGGTGTTGGCTGACGAGCTGGAGGAGATGCGGCGCTACGCAGCCAAGCCAATGCTTCTCACAGATCATGGAAGCCACGGTGTTTATTGTTTCGGAATCCGTTCACCTGTTGCTCGCATTCCTCCCAAGACCTATAAATGCTGGGGACACGACCTCTATGCACCGCATAGAACTGAAAACGACCATATTCGATGGTCATGACCATTAACGCATGCAAGTCTCGCTGTATCTTCAATGAATAAAGGGGAAATGAACAAGGCTGACACCACTATAAACACTTCATTTAAATATGTGCCACAACAGATATTCTATTTCTCATCCATTGAGTCCAACAATACAAAAGAGCAAAGAACCCATTTTATAACTCATGAATAGATCCATTACCCACCTTTCCCCCAACCGGCCCAGCCAAAACCCACGTGAGTGTAACTCACCCTAAACTAATTGATATATTTTGTAAAATAAATAAATAAGGAAGAGGTAATAAAAATAAAATAAAATAAAGAAGTATTTTTATATTTGTATAGTTGTGTAATAAATAAATAAGAAAAATGTAATCAAAATAAAATAAAAATAAATAAACAAAAGTGGAGCCGTCTATGGACATCTATATCATAACAATATAAAACTCATTCCAAATAATAATAACGATAATACATCGTAATTATACAATAAACTATAAATATGTCAAAGTCTTTATTTTTTCTTGCATTTCATTAAAATGCAAGGATCATGGTATATTTAATTTATATTATTGGCCTAACATATATAATCATTAAATGTGAGCCTATGTTAGAGTAATGCGTTAAAAATAATTATTTCCATTCATTTTTTTGCCATTCCTTTTTTTCGTATATTCACTTGTCTCATATTCTTAACCAAACACGGTGTGAATGTTTCCCTATTATCCTATGATGTAAAGTTATATAGAAAGACAATAAACAAATCATGTAATTTTTCAATGTCTCATATTCAGTTGAAGGGGCACATAGAGTTTTTGCTTTTTTTTTTTTCATATTCTTCAGATCGTAATAGATAAAAAATATATAAAAATAAAAAATGATTCAAAATACATAATAATAAGATGTTATTTTTTTGGATACATATACCAAGAAAAAATAAGAAACCTCCCTTCTATCCATTTCATTAATGTCATTTCAAGGATCAGGCTACTCTACTATAAACACAAACATACACCCCACAAGAGTAAGTAATCATCTTCTGAAGTAGATCATATTTCCAGCACAATTCAATCTCAAAATAAAGATATTGTTTACTGTACATAATAGTAGTAGTAGTAGTAATAATAGTAGTAGCAGCCTTCCATTCAATAGTTTAAATAATTATCGTCTTATTTTTTAGCAATTTAAATATATTTAATTTCTCGTTAAACAAATGAAAATCCATTTTTACATATTAAATTAAAAATAACGTACAAAGTTACCATGTACGCTATTAGATCAAATATCGAATTCATATTCGCCTACTTTTTTAAGTAATATTATATGTGTGTCTTTGGAATGGAATTTGTCAAAATAAAATTTAAATAAAAGTGATTTTATAGAATTTATTTTGCTTGAGTCTGTGCTAATATGATTTATGTTTGTCACTTCTAATTTTGCTAAAAATGAATATCGTTTGAATAATATTATCTAAAATCACTTTTTCATAGATAACTCCTTAAAAAATATGTTATTAAATAATAATATTATCTTATAAAAAATATATATTCTTTTTTATACTCTTTTATTATATTTTTTATATAGTATTTTGTTTAGTACTCTATTTTAGTACACACTTATTATTCACTATTATAATAGAAATAAATATTTTTTTAATAAATTAAAAACAACCATAGTTTTAGAACCGAATCGTTGTTCGAACTGATCAGGTTACTAGGTTACTGGATCACTGGTTCAACCACCAAGTCATTGGTTGAATCGGTTCACCCGTTCCTATGTAAATAAAAAATAAAAATACTCAAAAATTTAAAATTAAAATTTAAAATACATATTTTCACTAATATTTTAAGAATATCTAGCTGTTCTAAAACTATATAGAACACAAACAATAAGTATTTTGTTAGTTTCACTCTATTATAAATAATTTTATTTTCTTTTTATATTAAAATAACTATTGTTTTCAATTTTTATTAATTTATTAAGTAGTTTATATCTATTATACTATTATATACTACAAGTATTTATTCAAAAATAATCTTAAAAGATATTATACAATTACAAAATGAAAAAATAACTGAGGTTATAATTATTGCTAAATAAAAATATAATTAATTTAAGAATGAGTGAGTTTATAACTAAAATTAAAATAAACTAGATAGAAGTAAACTATTTGATGAAAGATATCTATATGTACTATAATATGCATATATATATTAACAACAAGGTAAACATCAAACATAAGGAAAGTTAGGTGAAAGCAGAAGCTACAACTTCTTGCTTTAGGTGAACGCGCGTTTAGGATAAAGAATCACGTCTGCGTTAGAATAGAGCGGTTAGGATAAAAAATCACGTCTCAACAAAAATAGTTACCAAACACAAAGATAAAACAGTGTTCAAGACATTGTTTTGCACTTTAATCTTCTCAAACGCATTTGCCAAACAGACCGCTTAGCATTTTTGGTGGTTTTCTGACGACTATTTTATTTAGTACCATTTTCGATAATAAATAGTCATTATTTGTGATTCAATTGTTAGTTATTGTCAGTATTTCATCTGTATTATCCTCTTTAGTGGGACCAATAATCCATACTAGCAAACATCAGATGGTTGTTGGAGCAACATCTAGCGTTCAGTCTTAGTCCTTAGAACATGTCATTGTGTTCTCTCCTCTGAGCAAATGGAGAAAAGGTAGGAAAAGAGGGGATCTCTTTATCGGAGTCCTCTACTGAGTTTAATGAAACCCATTCGGTGACCTTCCACAACAACAGAATGCAGACTGTTGTAAGAGTCGCCTTGACCCAGTTGAATAAATATATAAACATTGCAACAACCCGACAACGGCGCCAAAAACTAATAACAACTAACCAAGACAAGACTCTAAAATGAAAAAAAAATAAAATTTACAACTAACCAAGATAAGAAAGCAATAATAACAACTCAAATGAACATCAATAAATATGAAAAATATCAAATTGCTTTAAAGAAAAATAAAAATTCAACACGTGTTCATAAACTAAAAATAGCAATAACAAAAAAACAAGAAACTAACAATCAAAATTCGGTAAACTAAGATGGTAGAAGAATATAATATAAACAACACTAAACTAAAACAGGATCTAAACCTAAAATTAGAGAGAAATTAAACTAACAAACCCTAAAATTCTAGAGAGAAGTTCGAACTTCTCTCTCTAGAATCACCTAAACTATAATAAAATACTAAACTAAAACTACTTGATTGATCCCCCTTGATCCATGCTTCAAATACTTCAGAAATGAGTTCGATTAGACCCAACATGAGCTTGAAATTGCCAGCTATGTGTTTGTTCAAGTGAGTCACGTGCCTGGAGTCATGCGTACGCACAACTTGGAGAATTTTCAGTCTTCATTTCTTCATGAATCTTCTACTTTTGCATGCTTTTTCTTTAACTTCCTAAGCCATCATTACCTTCTAAAACTTACATCACTTAAATAAACATATCAAAGTATCGAACGGAATAAAAGTGAATTAAATTTGACAATTTAAAGTACAAAAAGTATTTTTTTTAACAATTAAGCACAATTAGAAGGACATTCACAAAATCATGCAATTTCAATGAATATGTGCAAGATAAGTTGAGGAGCCAGGACATGGACTTGACCCTTCAGATTTTCATACATTTCGGCCATCCCCTTCACCGGGTGGCCCTGAAGCTCAGCATAGTCATCATAGGCTGATTGAAGCTTCTCCTTCGCATCAAACAACTCCCAATAAGTACGAGAGTAGCTCTCTTCAGCCCTTTTCTTCATCTCCTCTGCCAACTTCGACGCCGCCTCCGCCTTGGTTGCCCGAGCTTTTTCCTTCTCCAGATCTGACTCCAACTTAGCGCTTTTTTCTTCCCATTTAGCCTTTAAGTCATTCAACCTCTCCACATCAGCCCGGGCAGCCTCCAGAAATGCCTCGGTAGCACTGATAGGAGACTTCTTAAACTCTTTGGCAATGGTTCTGCTCAAACCAGCCATCCAAATGCAATTCCGAGCTATGTACTGAACATGGTTGAGGATAGACACATCATCGGTAGAGGTAAAGCTGTAAGGCAGAATATGCTCCTCACTCCAGGCGAACCCATCAAAATCTTTATTGTTAATTCCCAGTCCCCCAATAGTCTTTTGCTTCTTAGGGGCAGGACCCGAAGTGGTCGGAGATGGAGGCGCGCCCGAGCTCGTCATAGGGGGATCAAGAGGGATCAAATGAACGCCAGGAGTAGGGATGATCTTCCTCTAACTCTGAGGACCCGAACTCGGCTTCTTAGGAGGAAGTTGAGAAGAGCCCTCACCAGCTCCCTTCTTTGTAGGTTTTGGGCAGCCACGGTCTTCTTTGTCTTGCGCAGGAACCCCATGAAAGAAAAATGAAAACCACCAAGAACCAAGCATGTTATTCCCAAAAGACACAACAGTCCTAAAAGGAACAAAAATTACTGCTAAACAAATTACGAGAAATAGCCAAGCAAAAAAAAATCCTTTTCCAAATAAACTACGCTGCTGTCAAAAATGGAATCAAACAGAACAAGAACACAGTACTAGTGTCCACCAACGACAAAGTAAGGTGAAAATTCAGCCGATCATCTACCAGAAGCTACTATTAAGAAGCAAGTAAACAAAACAAAAGGTGAAGTACCTACCTGAAGGGGAGCTGAAAGAAAGAGTGCGTTAAACAGCGGTGAAACGAATGTCCCTCTCCGAAAAGGAAAACTCCAGGAAAAAGAAATTCTTGGGCACAAGGCGCAGTCGAACGGCAGTAAGGAGAGAAACTTGAAAAGAAATGAAAAGAACAGGCATCGCGGAAAGGAAAAAGAAGAAAAGAAAGAAGAAGAGGCGCCAAAACTTTTATAAGCGCCGAAGGAATGAAACAGCGAAGGAATAAAAAACCTAATCAATAGGCCTTAAAAGCGCTCGCAGGAATCGAGGAAACTGTCGCGCCAAACTAAGCTCCGTATTTAAAGCAGAGTAACGTTTCAAATTTCAAAAATCAACGAAAGGTCACCGGCCCGAACTACCTCAAGGGAAAAATCCAACAAAGACGAAGTCACTCATGCTCGAACACGACCTACAAAAAGGTCGAAACTCGAGCAGGGGCACTATTCATACCCTGTCCCGAGCTCTTACTTGGAACTCAGTATGGCGAAAGGGCCGACCTCTTGAGAAGGCCTTCCAAACTCTAGCCGACCTCTTCTAAAAGGTCGGACACCACTTAGAAGGGATCAAGATAAGATCACCGCTTCTAGAAATGCAGTGACAAAGAAGATAAGATCTCAACAAACTCCCAAAAATATAAGATAAGATAAGATTATCACCCTCAGGGAGGTTACCACTCTCTACTATAAATACACTGGAGCCCCCAGGTATAACTTACGTTCTACACTACTAAAAACCTGCCTAAAGTCATTGCTACTTAAGCATCGGAATCTCTTGCAGGTACCACCCCCAACTAGGGATGGCAATACCACCCGAACCCGTAGGTACCCACCCCGCCCCTACCCACTTGGGGTGAGTAATTATCCGCCCCGCACCGAGGCGGGTTTTTAGCGGGGCGGGGCGGGGCGGGTAATTACTTTAATTTATGTTATGTATGTGATGATAGTTATATAAATTTTGAAATTTAATTTTATTTATTGGATTTTAATAATTATAGGGGCGAGTAGGAGCGGGACGGGTAATCGCAGGGACGGGTTAGGGTTCAACGTTTTACTACTCGCGGGTAGAAACGGGACGGGTTCTATGCAGAGTGTTGTACAGCGGGACGAGGTCGGATAGAGCATAAACCCACCCCGTTGCCACCCTTACCCCCAACCTCCTCTCGAGGAACTCGAAACAGGCGGCACCTCGACACTAACAAGTCAGATACTGCCACCCAAAGGAAATCCAAACTCCACGTTCAAACCCGACTCAGCGTTTCAGGTAACCTTAGGAACAATAATAATAATATAATTTAATAAAATTATAGTCAGCAAGAAACGAAATAATGATATTATCGTTAATTTCATTCGGGACGCTATTAAATTTCACTTTTCTATGCTTTTCTGGGATTATAGTTTAATATGATATTTTTTTCTAATTACACCGACACAAAATCAAAGTATACACTTGTTTACGTTCTAGTTCTATTACAACAACAACAATACCATTGATCAAACATTTGATCCTAAATGTTTGTGCCTACTTAATTGATCACCACCATCATAGTAGTTTCTTTGTCTTCTTGCAAACCACTGAACCGTTCTACGAGCAATCGGCATCCAAATCCTCAAGAACCTCTCTTCTTCCCTTCCAACACCACTACTACTACTGTTCTGCTTTTTCATCGTCATGATCTCTGCAAATCTCGGAACATTTGCAATCTCAGACATTGATCTCTTCTTCCCACAATCCTTGTTCTTGTTACTACTATTCAGTGCTGTGAATGAATTCTCGTCTTCATCATCAACACTAACTGAATATTCCCCTTGAACAATCTTTTCCGGTGAGAATCTCGCGCTGGAAGCATCGTTGAGCATCTCCATGCTCAAAGATAGCAAATCCGAAGAGTTTAGATCGCTCCACCTACTTCTTGTTACAACGTCAGATACCACTATTCTGTGGTTGAACTTGTGGTTATTCTTATTCATATCATTGTTATTATTACTATTACTACCACTACCACCTTCTTCTCCTTGTTTCTTGCTCTTGCTGAATTCCAAGAAGCCAAATCTTGATGACCGTCGATGTGATGGTTCCCTTTGGATGTAGATCTCGAGGTTTGGTTCTTCCGTTAAATTTGAAGGTACTCGGAGGGACCCAAAGCTAAGAGAGCGCACGTTACTCTTGATGTCTCCGGGTTCCACCCTGTACCTGCAAAGAGGACAAGTCGAGTGGCTTTCGAGCCACTTGTCAATACAATTAATGTGGAAAGCGTGTTGGCACTTTGGGAGTAGCCTGAGGACCTCGGAATCCTCGAATTTCGAGAGGCAAACTGTACATTCTAGACCTTCTTTGGAGCCCTTGAGAGAAGAGAATCTGAAGAAGGGGAGTTTTTCGACGAGTTCCCTGTTGATTCCGGAGAATCTTGACCCGATATGACCTTGAATGTTGTTGGGATTCGGATATGACATCCCAACAACTGGATTGAATCTGCAGAAACGAACATATGCGAGTAAGAAGAATGTTATGGTGAAGATTACGGTGAGGACCGATATAACAAGAGCCTTGCTTGGATGCAGTGTATCAGACATCTCGGGTGCCATGTCTTCATCGTTGTTTTGAGCATGAACAACACTGAAAAGAAAATGAACCATGATGAATGTGAACATGATCATGGACATGAAGAAATGGTTCTTAATGATCATTATTATTGATGATTAAAAATGTATGTAGTTGGGACTTGGGATTATTAGCATCTACTACTAGTGAATGGAGACAATGTCTTAAGGTTCAATCTTGTCTTTTAATTTAATTGCTATGGATTTGTCCCCACCATTGGAGCTTTATGTGTTTGTTGGTATATGTAGTGTGATTAATTTGTCTTGGGACAATTAGTTAATAATATCCTCTCATAGATTAAGACAAACATCATGCATCAGCACGGAGCTCTGTATTGACCATGAAACCTTGCTCCAATAATCATCATCATGGTTCATGGACGTATATTTTATAAAACTGTATTTAATTATATATTACATATATTTTATTATATAATAAGTAGGAGACACTCTCAAAATGCTTAAATGACACTCTATTTTTTTTATTATTAAAATGTACATTTTTTTTTACAAATATTAAATAACATACATTTTAATTAATATAATTAAAATACTCTTCAATAATAATTATAATTATGTATATAAATTAATGATGATTATTTAATAAATTATATATTTATTACAATAATATTAAATATATATTTTATATTATTATTTTTTAATCAATCAAATAATTTTTACTAAAATAATAATAATTATTGAATAGTATTTTATTTAAATAAACTAGAGAATATGTTATTTAATTTTTAAAAAATATTAGAAAACTTTTAAAATTTATTATTTTTAATCATCACTTAATCATCAATTTAATTAATTCTTTTAGTTTAATTCTTTTTCTTTAGTAATTTAACAACATATTTTATTTTATATTTTTAAACATTGATAACTAATTGATAACTAAAAATAATGAATTTTGATGATTCTCTAATATTCTTTTTAATTTTTATAAATTTTACAATTTAAAAATAATACAGAGTGAAACATCATTTAAATGTCTCGGAAAAGAAGGGTACATCATTCACTACAAGAAACGTCGTTAAAATCGACGGCCAAATTGACGGCTAAGCCGTCGATAATATTGAAATTCGACATTTTTCAAAATGCTAATAAAATCGACGGTTTTCATGGCCGTCGATAATAATTTAATAAAATCGACGTTTGTTCCGTCTGTAATATGGGTGTGAGAATTTTACATTCTTAATAAAATCGACAACATTGCCGTCGATATTATAATTTAAAATCGACGTCTTCTTTGTCGATAATTGATTCAATAAAATCGACAGCCTTTGTGTCGATATTTAACTCAATAAAATCAACAACACTTTTGTCAATAATATGTTTAATAAAATCGACGACAACGCCGTCGATATGTGATTGAATAAAATCGACACAGTTGCCGTCGATTTAATTATTTAGATAACTTATAAAAGCGACAACTTTGCCGTCGATTTTAATAGTTATATGTTTTCATTATTTTTTATTTGAAAAATAGTAAACGGTTAATACAAATAAATTTTTAAATATAAAAATAAAATTTATACAGAATATTAGATAACAAGACAAATAAATTTTTAAATATAAAAATAAAATTTATACTAAATATTAAATAATGAGTTTACAAACTTATCAAAATAATAAATAACCCTCTAACATAAAGATTTAAGACAAGATAAATTTTCACAGTAGCCCTTTTTTATTAGTCAATTTAATTCTTAACGAAAGCACTAAAATATTAAACTACAAAACTTTAAAAGAATCATTATTACAAAAATTAACTATTATAGTTGAAGGATCAAATTCCTCTAAAGTAAAAAGGTTAATAAGATGATAAAATAATACTCTAATTATCTTGGAATACCCTTTGCTGGCATCATTTACTTGTCCAAATAACTCAAATAGATAACAGCGATAAATCCTATATAATAGACTACAGTCATAGCCAATTACAAACACCAACCCAAAAGTAAGTCAACTAATTAACTGAACTATCAAATTCCAACTATGAAAAACTACCATTCTATTGCAAGAAAATTGGTACAAACTAGGAACTGTTACCCTCCATGAAAATGATCCTATCAAACTATGTTAGGCCTCTGTGGTAGAAGGAGATTATAAAACATGCAAGAAAAAATTCTTTCCCTTGCTATCAACAGCTTTCTTCCACCCACACCATCCACCATTAACGATCTTTTTTAGCCTTCTTTGCCTAGGGCTCAGCATATGTTGTCCAGTTAGAACAGAAAAATCAAAGGTTAACGTTTAATCAATTAGCGTTTAATTAACCTAAAGGTTATATGTTACAAAATACGGAACATAATGAAAATTGAGTGGTAAAGGATGACTTGCCTTGTAACCTTGAAGGCCCTCTAAGCTGCTTGGCTTAAGTTTTGCATCATACCAATCACCTTTTTTTATTAGCAATGAGTGGCCACATGACACCCCATGAGAGAATTTCACCAATCAGCAGGGATACATTAATTATATATAGGCAAATCATCCCAACCCCAACATAAGTAGCGGAAAAATCAAAGTAGAACCTGTTATGCACAAGAAAATAACAAATAGATAAGCAAGTGGTTAAAGAAAATGAAAAACAAAGTACAAATATATTATTATATAATAATAAACAATTAATAAAAAATGGCATTATTTCATTCAGATCAATAAGTGCTACCCCATCAAGTTAAGACTAACACTAGAAGGTGAAATGCTTCATCTTAGTTTTTCTTTTATTGGTTTATTATTATTACAATACAAAGTTGGCTAATATTTGACATTCAAGAAGCATATTTTTTAGAGGATATAGGTTTTGCGAATATATTTACATGTCCTTTATTGAAATAAGTGTTTTAAACACTTCTTCTGTTTGATACTTTGATTCATCAACAAGATATAGAGTGAGTCACATACTTGTTCTTATAGGCCTGTAGACCAAATGTAGGAAAGCTTGAAAATCCGCAATCATCACCAGCAGTGAAAAACTATTGGAAGAAACTCCATAAGAGGCTAATGGAGAAAAATATTCCCAGCTTTGATACTTGCTTCCTAAAAATGAAAAGATCAAGAAGAAATTAGGAAAAAATATGCCAATAAAAGTGGAAACACTGCTGTTCAAAGCCCTAAATGCTCACTTAGCTAGCTCTGCGCCTTCTGGAGTATGGAAACCATTGATAAGATTGGCTGTAAACCTGAAGAGAAAATATAGAAATAAGCTAAGATTAAATTACTTCTAAGAAATATTAAAATGAAATGACATATCCTCTAGTAACAAAATCCATCCTTAAGATGAGGCAAGCTTAAAATGAAATGACATTGCTGATGTAGCACTAATTGCGGTAGCAACTGCAATTTAAAACCATGTTGGAATTGAAAAGAAAAGAAAAGAAAAAGTGGACTACAGATGAGGTCTGGATGACAACGGCTGCAAGATCAGCTAAAACAGTTTTTGCTCCTTCTGATGCTGCTTTTGATCGGTAATACTTCACAATTGGTACTTTGGAAAACACAAATGCATAGAGAATGACACAAAGAAGCTCAAAGAATGTTGTTATGGCAAAGAACAGAACTGCAAATCAAAGAATCAATAAAAAAGAAAGAAAGCGTGATCAGTGATTAGTAGTTTAACTAAATTTTTATGTTCCAGAGAAGTTATGTTAGTTGGAACTTACGTGCTCCTTTGCGAAGACCATCTTTGGAGTTCTCAAATGCAGCTTTTGTAACTAACCTCAAAGCAGAAGTTAATGCATCTGATGCTGCTCCACCAGCAAGGAAAGACTACAACAAAATCACACCACATAAAAAAGCATGCAGGGGTTAATGGGATTATTCAACACATTCAGAGACACAAATTTGTTTAGAGAAGAAAATTTTTGTCGGTTAAAAAAAGAAAGTAACATTGTGAGGAAAGTTATAGAGAGCAATTTTGCAATGGTGATGCTGACCTGAAGCAACTCAGGATGCATATATGAAAGGTCTCCCACCATTTCACCTTGGACATGAGCATCTGCTATTCCAAATGCACCACTTACTGCACATATACCAATGAAAGTTCCAATTCCTCCTTTACCAGATGTTGCTAAATCTATCTACAAAAGACATAAGCAAAAATCATGTTCTGACTTCTGATGAATTAGAGTGTAAGAAAAGTTCACAGACTATAATGATCAAGACTTACAACTAACACCAAAAGAGTGGCTGCGAAGAAAGAATGTATCCAAATGTTCACATATACAAATTCTAAAATCACAATGAAATTATCTCATTAACTCATTACATGTTTAAGCTACAAAGAGAAAATAAACTGCTCCATGTTGTTAAACCGATAACCTTTTTAGTTCTTATCAATGCTTTTAAATGATGAAATATATACTTTCTAGGTTTATTGAATGATTTCTTTTTCATGGATCGGATTTTACTTTCTATCTTTTATTTATTTGTTTTGTTCTAACAAAATACAAACCTAAAGACATGCAAATTAGTTGTCAGAAAAAAAATATTTTAGTCACTATAACCCCAAAAGGACCAAGACACAATACAAATACAACAGAATACCAAGGCACAATACAAGTTAGTTGTGCATACATTATACCAATTATTTGTTAGAAAGAAGTTCACATAAATCAAATTTTTAGGTCACTCGCCTTTGTTTGTTTGGTATATGTCCTAATAAGTTATCCACGCTTACTTATCAAAGTGTTGAAAACTTTCAAAAGAAACTTTAGCTTACATAAGCCACCAGCAATATTACATTTACTTTAATTAAGCTAAGTGTTCCATAATGTAAAGCCTATGCTGATCAGACATAGAAATTAAATAAAAAATTTCATTCAGACATTTCTCCGAACATGTGGTGTGCAGAGTTCAAAATAGTAAATTTCAGTTCAATCTAAGCAGCATTCAACCCAATAATTTTAGAAAGATACAGCCAACAATAATTTCAATCCAGAAACACAAGTTTTAACAAACCTAAGCCTAACCAAAATTTCTAAAAATAGAATTAAAAAGCAGTGAAAATAAAGAAAAGAAAGACAGGGAACAGGGGAAGGGACCCTGCATTGATGAAAGGAGAGGCGGTGGGGTGGTGGTGATGTCGCGGTGGCACAGAAGGTCGCCGCCGCTGGTGGTTGCTTGTCTGTGCTTGAAGACGCGGACAGAGGGTGACTCCACGAACAGGGGTGTCGCACGCAGGAACGAAGAAATGGAAAAATGGGGAAGAAAGAGAAGAAGGAAGAGAGAGAGGGTAGGCGATGGTGGTCGCCGGTGGTGGTGTCGGACGGAGGCGGTGGTGAAGAGGAAGCGAAGTCAACCAAAGGATACCTAGCTTGAAGAATACCTAGCTTAAATTTGGGGAATTTTGCGTTTCTGAACTTTGGAAGCGGGAGCTGATGCGAGAACATGTTTTTTAGTGATAAAAATGGATGGCATATTTGTTGATTTTAATTAAAAACAACAACACATATAGCGTCTATGATTAAATTTACATCGTCCATTACATTTTAGAAAGCAATCAAGACCGTTCAAATTTATCGACGACAAAGATGTCGATATTTTAAATAATAAAATAGACGCCATATTCGTCGATTTTAATATAAAAAAAAACAACACATATAGCGTCTATTATATAGATTAAATTTAGACTGTTCATTCCATTTTAGAAAGTAATCTAGACCGTTCAAATTTATCGATGGCAAAATTGTCGATATTTAAAATAATAAAATCGACGCCATATTCGTCGATTTTATTTTCGACTTCTGGTTCGCCTATAATATGACGATAATAGGGAAATAAATTAATGCATTATAAAAATATCGAGACTAGGCCGTCAATTTTAATATTTTTATTTTTAATTATTTTTTTTAGTAATATCGACAGCAGGCCGTCGAAAATTATCGACCGCAGAAATAACCGTCGATTTTTGCCGTCGATAAACACGCTTTTTCTTGTAGTGATTTTCTCCTATTTATTTAATAATATTATGTAAATATCAATTCAACCTACGAAATAACATAATTAAGTATAGAAAAAATTTATTTTATATATTTGCCATAATTACTGACACTGACTTGGCAATTAATTAATTATCATGCACAGATCCTTTCTATCTGTTAACGACTATCCCAGCTAACGCTTGTTGAATTTAGATTGCCTACTTTTTCTTTTTTCTTGTATTATTTTTGGCCAGTCGATTTTGTCTAATCTCTCTATTTTAATGTATTAATTTTTCCATGTGGAGGATAAGTTTTGTGCTCGAAATTAAAGATAAAGTATTTTTTATAATATAATTTTTTTAATTAATTTCTAATCTTCAAGTAATTGGTTTAAACATTTTTTATTATTAGTTTAAATAATTCATATAAACAATGATCTGCTTAAAGTAATAACAAAAATTATTTAAGTAACAAAAAATCAAATAAAAATATTTAACTTTTGTGCTCGAAATTAAAGATAAAGTATTTTTTATAATATAATTTTTTTAATTAATTTCTAATCTTCAAGTAATTGGTTTAAACATTTTTTATTATTAGTTTAAATAATTCATATAAACAATGATCTGCTTAAAGTAATAACAAAAATTATTTAAGTAACAAAAAATCAAATAAAAATATTTAAATTATAAAAAAAATTTATCTTTTGAATAAATAGTTAAAAATCGGAAAAAAAAATTTTTTGCATTAAAACTACTTCTCTCATAAGTTTTCTAATTTTCTTATAAATAGAGAAAATGGTACAATAGATCAACTCATTAAAATTCAAGACTACTAAAATGGATTAAATTTATAGAGTAAGTTTATTCATCTATCTAAATAGACGAATTTTATTTTTAACATTAAATTCGTTTAAATTTTAAGTAAAACAAGTTAAGTCTGATTAACTTAAAAAAATATGATTATCTATTTTTTTTGTATTTTTTAAAAATAGAAATTAATATTTTTAACCTAAAAACAATTTACTAAAATATTTTTTTTTAAATAAAATAAAAAGATAGATAGATAGATTAATTCATTTAGAGTTTATTTAGGTGTTATTTTTGAAAAAGATTTTTTATAAAAATAAAAGTGATTTTATGTTTAGATATCTCATGTAAAAAGATTTTTTTATCTATCAATTATGTATAGATAAAATAAGATAAAAGTATATTTTTATTCATTTGTTATGTAAAAAACATCTTTTTTTAAGAAAAAAACTTTAAAAAAATATAAATTGTAGTTTTTTAAAAAAATATCTTTTTCTAATACTTTTACTTTTACTATTAGAAATTTGTCAAACACACTAAATAATAAAAAAAAATTTAATTAAAAAATAATTTTTTATCAATTTAATGACGACCAAACAAACACTTAATTTATCCAATTAATAATAAACAACTCAAACTAAAAAATTATAATCAATAAATAAAACAAACTTAAACAAATTTAACTAAATCAGGTCTCATCGGGCCGAGCTATATCCCCTTGACAACCCTATCAGAAATTGAATAATATAAAATTAGTAATATAAACACGTCTATTTCTGACTTTGACTAGCAACTAAGCAAGGCACGGCGGCTTATATTATTTTTGACTATATAATATATATATTAAGACAATTTTTTATGTACACCTTGTATTTACTTTGTTAAAAAATATATTTTATACAGAAAATTAAATATTAATTATAGAAAAATAAACATATATGATTTATAAAAATATTTTAGTTATAGTTTTTTAATAGCTTTATATGTCTATTTTTAGATAATAAATTTTTGTTTTATAATTTTTAAAAACATTTAAATTTTATCTATATTTTTATATAAGTTATATACTTGTATATTTATATTTATAATGATCAATATTTATTTTTAGATGTAAAATATGTTTATTCTTGATGTCTCTGCTTCACGTTGCGCTATGATGAAAATGGACGTACTTGGACAATAGAATAGATACTTAGATAGATGACTGAAAACCCAGTTTATAATGTAATAAGCATTGATATTGTTACGAAAAATATTAATCAAAGTTGTAGGAATATATCATAATCGATCGCCTTATAAGATAATTATACATACATGGATGATAAATTTTAAATATAAGTAATAAAAATTCTTAAAAATTAACACCACACATCATGAATTCAATTAATAGGACGTTTGGATTCGTTGACCAAAATTTGGTATTTTTTTAATTTCAAGTGGTACTTTTTATTTTTGAGTTTAAATATAATTTTAGTCCTTAATTTAAAATATAATATATTATATTCTTTTACTTTATTTTATTTTCATTAAAAAATATTATATTTTGCGATTCTTTATTTTTTTTTTTCAGTGTATATTAATGGTATGTATTGGTCATTTCCATTATTCAGCCGACACTATATGTTGACAATTAGGAAGACTACAATTATTAAAATATTTCTAAAGATAAGCAACAAAACTTCTTAATATTTATAGAGAGGGTAAAGTACTAAATTGGTTCTATGTTTGGACGTAATTTTGTTTTAGTTTTTAAGGTTTAAAGTGTCCTATTTAAATTTAGAAAAGTTTCATTTAGCATCAATTTAGTCCCACAGTGAGGTCAAACTTAAATAATTAACGGAATGTCCAACATAATAATAGTACAAAAACAAAATCGATAATCTGGAGAACAAGTACAAGCTCTAGAGGTACAAAATCAACCGTTGATGCATCAATACATTTATTTATTATTTTTCTTATAATATAAATAAAATATTTTCTATTGCACTAAAGAGAATGATAAATAAATGTATTGATACATCAACGGTTGATTTTGTGCCTCTAGAGCTTGTACTTGTTTTCCAGATTATTGATTTTGTTCTTGTACTATTGTTATGTAGGACATTCCATTAATTATTTAACTTTGACCTCACTGTAGGATTAAATTGATGCTAAATAAAACTTTTTTGGATTCAAATAAGACACTTTAAACCTTAAGGATCAAAACAGAATTACGCCCAAACATAGAGAACCAATTTAGTACTGATGGTTTTCAGTGGCCAAGAGAAGGGGGTTGAATCTTAGCCCCTTTTCACTTAATAACACTTGCTGGTCTTTGAAACAACTTCCGGAGACTTTTTGCATTTTCTCTCGTACCCAGCCACGAGACGTTTTCTTTTGTCTCATACCCAGCCACGAGACTTTTCCTTTTGTCTCGTCAACCGGCACGGGATATTTTTCAGTTTTATCTCTTGGGCAGCAGAAACAGAAATAGAATATAAGAAAGAGAAGATTACACCAAGATATATCCTGGTTCAGCTGCTAAGTGCAGTGCAGCCTACATCCAGTCTCCATCACAACAATGATGGAATTTCACTATAATCATCCTTGATTACAAACACCAATTCTCCCTAGGAACTACCTTTCCTATCCGAGACAAGTCTAGAAATTAAACCCCAATCTTGAACTTGACTTGGTTACTGCCAAGCTTTCAACTGCAAAGTGCTAACCCAACTTGCAAGAGGATTCCCACAAAATCATGAAACACAACACAGATGTACAAAGGAACTCTAAGGACATCTATGGCTTTTTCTTTTAATTTTGCACTCTTTGCCTTTTTCACTCTATGGTTTTTTCATACAAACCTCACTGTTTGTCTTTTTCCATGAGACTCAAGACAGACAAAATTAAACAGAAAAATACAATACGAAGAACATTGAAGGAGAAGAACTACTGTTAGCTTAGGTAGCTATGAGAACTCTGTGTCTTGCACTCTCACTCCTTGATTCAAGCCCTGGATGTTCACCTTTACTTATAGGGAGAAGCCTCCACGGTTGAAACCAAACAAACCAAGCTAATCTTCTTCTTCTTCATGCAAACCGGTTCGGCCAGAGAGAGAGGTAAAGTAACCGAATGCAATGACCAACATGCAATTACCTCTGGTTCTTTCTTGGTCACCAACAATCATCAATCCGAGCCTTCCATCTTGTCTTGCACTCCAAGATGAACTCCTAGCCCTTGATGCATGCTTGATGATGACAACTTCATCTGCTCCAATCTCTGCCTCTTCCATCACGTAGCCACTGTAGCTACCTCCTGTGGTGGTTGAGCAGAATCAGAGTCAAGCTATCCCTCCAAAGATCTTCTTCTTTGACCGATATCTTCTTCAACCATTTTTGGTATGGAGAAGCTAAGATCTCTTCACCAAATCTTACCACAAGTGATGAGGATCTCAACCACAGCATACTTTTAGTTTTCTTTTTCTTGCCATCATTGTGATGGTCTTGTAGCGTGCTTCTTCTTCTCTTCGGTGGCTAGCTTTAGCTTCCATGGTTGTTACTGTGATATGACCGAATAGAGAGAAAAGAAATGAGAGAGAGGAAAAGAAAAGCACTAAAGTGAACTTTGAACAAATTAATTAAAAAATGAGTTACTTTTACTTCCCTTTGCTTTAGGTAGCGTGCCTCGTTAAGGCAAACCATCTAATCAATCATAATTTCTCTTTCATGGTTCCAAGGACTGCATTAACTCTACTCAATAAAAATTTGAGTTCCATCACATGATTAAAAGGATCCGTTGGAAGCAATGAAGCAAAACATTTTCTTTCTTTCTCAATTAGATTCGGACCAAGTATTGGATTATTTAGCAAATATTATAATTGGGCTTGTAGCAACAAAAATCTAATCTGGCCCAATTCCTTTTGATTTCGGACCAACTTTAATGGTCTTGGAGCAAGAATTTCAATTGGGCTTGTATCACAAATTTTGACCCAAATAACACAACAACTATTCAGCCATAAGGATCAAATTAATTTTGTATCAATGCTGAATGTATTTTCAATATAATTGTGCTTGCAGCACTTTTATTTTCTGTTCGGCTCATATGCAAAAATCTGCACCAACAAAATTGTCAATCAATACATATGATTTAAAATCAAATTAACAATTTTGTAACTTAAATATTAATAATGTTTGTTCATCATCAAATTAAATTTAGAGTTTTCCAAACTCATCAATCTCCCCCTTGGTGACAAACATTATTAAAATTGAAATGGAAAGAGATTAGAGTATTGAGTATTGAGTACTCCCTTTGAAGATTGGTATTTCTCTCCCTTTCCAATTGTCACAAGGCTCCCCCTTAATGTATGCTATTTCACCAAGGGAAGTATTAAACCTATAACTTTAAAAATCAAGCTTAAGGCAACTATGTTATTCAACATTTTAAATTTTGGAATGTTGAATGCTTGATTTATTAGCAGAATTGGTTTGATAATCAAAACTCATTTGTTATCATAAACTGATTTTCTGCTCAAACACATACAAAAAATTGATGTTTCTAGAAGCTGCTGTTCAAGCTATTTTGAAAGAATTTTTCAATTAACAAATCAGAGCAAATTAATCATAGCAAGGAAAATCTTTCTGATCAAGCATGATCATCTCAAACCATAGCAACTATCAATCTTTATTTTTGTATCACAGTTTAAAGAAGCTGCCAAAAATATTCCTTAATCCAAAACAGCAAACATCAAATAAATCAAATGCATCACAAGCATATACCAACAAAACAGAAAACAATTTATAACAAGGGTGATCATAAATCCATAAGGATTTCATCCCCTGTTTTCTCAATCTTCATCCCCTGTTTTTCAATTTCAATTTTCAGAGCCATTTCTCCCCCTTTTGGCATCAAGGGGCACCTGCAAAAGATGACATAGAAAACAGAATATCCAAAATATACCCAAGATGTCAAGAGTGTTTCACAGTGTCATGTGTCTACAGAACCAAAATAAACTACTACAGTTTTAGATTGAGCCGTAACAAGCCAAATATCAGCGAAAAGAAAAGAAACAAGGATTAATCATCAGATAAGTGAAACTCAGATTCATCAGCCTCTTCTTCACTAGCAGTACCCAACTCCTCCTCAAAGCTTTGTAACATCAGACTCACCCTATCTTTGCACCTCATCCAAGCCCTCTCATTTTCATAGGCTTGCTTGCAGGACGCCTTATAGGATTGTACCATTAGTTCTGACATGTTTGAGAATTCGGTGAGGATTTCTTTGCTTGATTCGGTTGTCTTGGAGAACTCAGGCCGACTCTCAAACTCACTATCCGAGGCTGCTGATTTCTTCCCCTTTGTTCCCTTCATAGCTCCTCCTCCTTTGATCATAGATACCTTATTTTCTACAGCTTCATTTAGGAGATCAATTTTAAATATTCAAAAATACTTGTTAAAAACATGCCATAAGGCAGATTCACCTTTTTGGTACTCTTAACTGATTCCCACATGTGTCTTATCATAAGGTAACCAAATGAGATAGGAGTAGATGTAATAAGAGAAAAAAATATGAGAGAGTCAGAAACGGTTACTCTGTTATGGGAACCACTTTGAAGGGTTAGGATATGAGTGATGATCCTATGAAGCAGAGAGTTTGTAGGGCCGAGCGCCTTGTGAGTCGGAGTTGTGCCATCCAAGCCAGACAGATTTTCACAAATATGTTGCAGGGCAATTTTGTAGGTGACTCCAACCTGGGATTCCCACTTCTCAGTCATATAAGCTATTGGCCCTACATCCGTATAGCCTAGGGAAGTTCTAATAGTTTCAGAATTCAGGGTCATGTAAACCTTCTTGACATAGGAGTGGATGGTGCCATCTATCAGCCGCATGTTGGCATAGAACTCACGTACCAAACTGGGGTAGACCAGTTTCTGAACATGGAATAGTGGTGTCCATTGAAGGAGTTCAAATAGAGGAGAAACATTAATCCCTTTGTTTGTGAGTGAGTCGAGATTGACGAGATAGGTGGCACAAAGGTGGCGTTTTTTCCAAAACCTCCTTATGGAACTCATAAGAGGCACATGAGTTGAACCTGGCCGGATCAAAATGAGAATGTGATTTGTTGAACTTGTTCTTGAAATCCAATGACTCCAAATTTGCTGGCTCCCTGGTGTTATGCAACGCGAACCCTTTTGTCTTCTGGGTACTGTGTCCAGGTGTGGTCTTCTTTGGTGGTGATTGCGGCAGTGATAGAAGGGGTGAAGTGTGTGATTCTTCTTCTTCAGCCACAGGAACCTTCTCCTTTTTCCTTGAAGATGTCTTTGTTGCTATTACTTTCCTCCTCATGGTGTCTGTGTGTTTGGATGGTGGTAAGGGAGAAGATGAAGAGGTAGAATAGATATGTATATGGGTGTGAGTTTGAGGTGTGGAAGGTTTTTGAGAGAAGAGGATCCTTTCACTTTTTCTAGGGGCGATTTTCTTTTTCATGATAAAGAAAATAGAGGAGTGGAAGATGGAGAGATGAAGAGAGCCGAATTAGGTGGAGGGAAGAGGGAGGTTAGAGACGCATTAAATGTGGAGTGGAGAGAGAATTGGAGGGAGTTTAATGACCATTAATGAGCGGTTATTATCCAAGGGAGTTACATTTTATTTGAAATAAAACTGAAAAGTGGTTTCCTAGAATCAAGGGATTAGAGGAGGGAAAAGATTTGATTTGACAATATCCTCTTTCAACAAGATTTGATGAGACAACAAAAAAAGAATTTTGATTTACACAAAGTGAAACTAACAAAACAATCAGAGTGAGGTCAAAGAGGTTTGGTGAGGCCCAAAAGAATAAAAATCTACGCAGTCTCCCCCTTGATTGTAGCCCTTTCAACACATCCTTATTTTTATCTCGTGCTTTCCTACGAGACAAAACTGAACAGAGTAAAAAATTTTACAAGTTATCAATAGAGTTTAAATCTATCATTCCCAAACGTTTTCTCAAAGTGCAGAATCTGTCTTCACAGAGAGGTTTTGTAAAAATGTCAGCAAGTTGATCTTCAGATTTTACAAATTGAATATCAATAGTACCCTTTTGCACATATTCCCTAATAAAGTGATATTTAATTTCAATGTGCTTGGTTCTTGAGTGCAGAACAGAATTTTTAGAAATGTTTATAGCACTCATATGATCACAAAATAAGGGTATACTATTGATCTTTAATTTGTAATCTTCCAACTGCGTTTTTAACCAAATTAATTGTGAACAACATGCAGATGCAGAAATATATTCAGCTTCAGCTGTGGATAGAGCTACTGTGGCTTGCTTTTTGCTTGACCACATGTTGAGTGAGCTTCCAAGGAAGCAACACATGCCAGAGGTGCTCCTTCTATCCACCCTATCCCCCGCATAATCTGCATCACAAAACCCTACTGCACAAAAGTCATCAGATTTAGGATACCACAAGCCATATTCACTAGTTCCCTTAATGTATCTAATGATGCGCTTAACGGCTGAAAGATGGGATTCTTTTGGGTGAGATTGAAACCTTGAGCATACACCCACACTTTGAACTATATCCGGTCTAGAGGAGGTAAGGTACATAAGAGAACCTATCATTCCTCTATACCTTGTTTCATCCACATCTTTGCCATCATAATCCTTTTCAAGTTTTGTGTTTGGATGCATTGGTGTTCCCATTGGTTTGGAACTTTCTAGGACAAATTTTTTGATTAGTTCTTGTGCATACTTTCCTTGGTGAATAAAGGTACCACTAGGAGTTTGCTTAATTTGGAGGCCAAGAAAGAAAGTTAGCTCTCCCATTAAACTCATCTCAAACTCACTAGTCATGAGTTTTCCAAACTCTTCACACAAGGACTCATTGGCCGAACCAAACACAATGTCATCCACATAAACTTGAACTAGGAGAATATCATCATTAGATGCTTTAATGAATAAGGTAGTGTCGGTGGTTCCCCTTTAAAATTGATTTTCCAATAAGAAGGCACTAAGCCTTTCAAACCAAGCTCTTGGAGCTTGTCTAAGGCCATAAAGAGCCTTTGAAAGTTTGAAAACATGATTTGAAAATTCTTTATCCTCAAAACTGGGGGGTTGTGCCACAAACACTTCTCTATCAATAAAGCCATTAAGAAAAACACATTTTACATCCATTTGAAACATTTTAAAACCCTTGTGGGTAGCATAGGCAAGAAGCAACCTAATTGCTTCCATTCTAGTTACCGGAGCAAAAGACTCATCAAAATCTATACCCTCTTCTTGGTCGTAACCTTGGGCCACTAATCTAGCCTTGTTACGAACAACTTTTCCATCCTCACCTAATTTATTTTTGAACACCCACTTAGTACCCGTAACTTTCTTACCATCCGGATGAGGTACTAGTGTCCAAACCTCATTCTTGTCGAATTGAGCAAGCTCTTCTTGCATGGCTTTGACCCATGATGGATCTTCAAGAGCTTGTTTTACATTGTTGGGTTCCATTTATGACAAGAGGGAAAAGTTGCTTGGTTCGGATTGCCTTTTGGATGAGGATCTTGTTGTTACTCCTTGTGAAGGATTGCCAATGATAAAGTCATGAGGATAACCCCTCATGGACTTCCATTCTCTAGGCTTTCGGAGTGGTGTTGAGCTTTGATGAGTTTCCGTGGGTTGTTCTATTCCAGTTTCTCCTGCTGGCTCAGGAGACAAAATGGAAATGTCTCCTCCATTCTGACGAGACAAAACTGGACTGGCTGATTCTTCATTTTGAGCAGACTTGGGATTTTCTTCACTTGTTCCCTTGTTGACAACTTCTTCACAATCTGAATCATTATCTATCACAGTACTAGGAATTAAATTAGAATCACAAAAAGTAACATGTATGGATTCCTCTATTGTCTTATGTTCCTTGAGGTAAATTCTATAGGCCTTGCTAGTGGTAGAGTATCCAACAAACATCCCTTCATAGGATTTTAGATCAAATTTACCAAGGTTTTCTTTATTATTAAGTACAAAGCATTTGCATCCAAAAACATGGAAATACTTAAGATTTGGAGGGGTTCCTTTCCATAGCTCATAAGGAGTTTTCTTCAACCCTTTTCTAATAATGGTCCTATTCAAAATGTAACAAGTTGTATTTACAGCTTCAGCCCATAGAAATTTTGGAATCTCATCCTCACAAAGCATGGCCCTAGTCATCTCTTGAAGGCTTCTATTCCTTCTCTCAACCACCCCATTTTGTTGAGGGGTTCTAGGACATGAAAAGTTATGAGCAATTCCAAAGTCATCACAGAATTTTTCAAAGTCTTGGTTTTCAAACTCTCTTTCGTGATCACTTCTCAAATGAGCAATTGTTAAATCTTTTTCATTCTGAATTTTCTTGCAAAGGATTGAGAAAGCATGAAAAATATCATTTTTATGAGCAAAAAAAAGTACCCAACTAAATCTAGAGTAATCATCTACCACCACTAGACCATAGTGTTTACCTCCTAAACTTTGAGTTCTTGTTGGACTAAAAAGATCAATGTGTAACATCTCTAATGGCCTTTTGGTTGAAATTCCATCTTTTGGTTTAAAAGAGGATTTTACTTGTTTGCCTAATTGACAAGCATCACAAGTAAGATCCTTATCAAATTTGATATTTGGAATTTTTCTAACCAGATTTTTCTTAACTAGCTTAGAAATTTGGTACATGCTAGCATGACCCAACTTTCTATGCCATAGCCATTTTTCAGATTCAAGAGAAGTAAAACATGTTACATTTTGTTCTTTCAAGTCCTCAAGAGTCAATCCATATACATTATTGCACCTCTTAGCCTCAAACAAAATATCCCCAATTTTTTCACAAACAACTAAGCACACAAACTTTCTAAAAATAACTTCATATCCTAGATCACACAATTGGCTTACACTAAGTAAATTATGTTTCAAACCATTTACAAGGAGAACATCATTAATACAAGATGAAAAGCTTTTACCAACTTTTCCAATGGCCACTATCTTTCCTTTACCATCATCACCGAAAGTGACAAATTCTCTATCATATTCATCAAGCTTTATGAAGAAGGTTATTTTTTTGGTCATATGCCTAGAACATTCGTTGTCCATATACCATATATTCTCCTTCCGTTTGGATGCTAGGCACACCTACAAAACAAGCTCAAGTGACCTTAGGTATTCAAATCTTCTTAGATCCTTTCACGTTAAACCATCTCTTATGTCCTAATCTATTATAATAAAAAACAACTTTATAAACTTTATCACCAATCATCCTTTCACCAAAAAATCATTGAATGGGAAAGTGTCCATTTCGGTTACATAGTCTACAAAACCTTGGAGTTGCTGTTTTGCTAAAGCTTGTTGGGTTTCGAAACCTTGTATCATTAGAAGATGAAGCAATATTTTCAAAATAAGGTTTCTCAACAGATTTATAGTAGCCCAAACCAGCTTTATCATAAAGAGGTTTTTAACTAGCTAAGATTTGATTCAGATTTTCAGAACTTTGAGTAAACTTGGCTAAGTCTTCTTTGAGCCTTTTGACCTCTTTAAGCAACTCTTCATTTTTCTTAAAATAGTTTACATATGCAACAACAGAATGATCACTTTCACAACTTCTAAGTCGGGCTTTTAACTGCTTATTTTCTTCAACAAGTTTACAAGCAGTTTCGGCCTCCCTTAGTTTTTCCTTGAGAAAACTATTTTCAGCTTTAAGGATGGTGATTTATTGTTCAAGTTCTTGATTATCCAGCAGAAAGCATCTTATTTTTTCAGAAAGATGATCTATCATAAGATGAAGAGCTTCAGTGTTAGGGTTAGGAATGACGACCTGTTCAATGTGGTCTACCATAAGACAAGGTTGAGACTTGGTTTCGGATTCTTCATCATCTTCAGAATCCTTCTCTAAGTCTTCCCAAGAAGCCATAAGCCCTTTCTTCTTTACCTTCTTTGGCTTTTCTTCTTTCTTCAATTTAGGGCAATCTGATTTGAAATGCCCAGTTTCTTTGCAATTGTAACATGTCACCTTGCTGAGATCTTTCCTTTGTTTCCTAGAGCTGCTTCCCTTGCTTCTCTCCTTGAACTTCACCATTTTCCTAAATTTTTTGGCAAACAACACAAATTCATTTTCAGAAGAATTATCACTGGATTCATCATCCAGGGGGTTAGTAACAGATGTAAAAGTAATTCCTTTCTTTTTTGAATCTTTTTTCAAATAAGTGTTTTCAAAAGCAAGTAGGTTTCCTCTCAAGTCATCATATGTCATGGAATCTAAACCACTACTCTCAGAAATGATTAAGGCTTTGGTTTCCCATTCTTTAGTAAGACATCTTAGGACTCTTCTCACAAGCACAAAATCAGGATATTTAATCCCCATAGCATCCAAGCCAACTATGATAATGTTGAATCTTTCAAACATTTCATCTATTGACTCTCCTTCCTTCATTGAGAACATTTCATATTCTCTGTTCAACATGTCTATCCTTGTCTTCTTTACTATGGTGGTTCCTTCATGAGTGATTTGAAGTTTGTCCCAGATTTTCTTTGCTGTTGTGCATCGTGATACCCGTCGGTACTCCTCGAAGTTGATAGCACAGTTGAGCAAGTTGATAGCCTTGGCATTGAGCTCCACCTTCTTTCTATCTTCTTCGGTCCAGCTTGCTTCGGGTTTAAGAGAAACTACTCCTTCAGCACTTGTGGTGGTTGGGAATTGAGGACCCTCAAGGATGATCTTCCATAGTCTATAATCTACTGCTTGCACAAAGATCTTCATTCTCTCCTTCCAATAGGTGTAGTTTTTCCTATTGAAAAGAGGAGGTCTGTTGCTTGACTGTCCTTTGGTCAGGTTGTAGGATACCAGAGTTGAGCCACTATTTTCTTCCATCTGGATCTTTCTCCAAGCTGCAAAGCTTGATCTCTTTGGGACCAAGCTCTGATACCAATTGATGGTTTTCAGTGGCTAAGAGAAGAGGGGTTGAATCTTAGCCCCTTTTTCACTTAATAACACTTGCTGGTCTTTGAAACAACTTCTGGAGACTTTTTGCATTTTGTCTCGTACCTAGCCACGAGACTTTTTCTTTTGTCTCGTACCCATCCACAAGACTTTTTTTTGTCTCGTCAACCGGCACGAGATATTTTTCAGTTTTATCTCTTGGGCAGTAGAAACAGAAATGGAGTAGAAGAAAGAGAAGATTACACCAAGATATATCCTGGTTCAGCTGCTAAGTGCAGTGCAGCCTACATCCAGTCTCCATCACAACAATGATGGAATTTCACTATAATCATCCTTGATTACAAACATCAATTCTCCCTAGGAACTACCCTTCCTATCCGAGACAAGTCCAGAAACTAAACCCTAATCCTGAACTTGACTTGGTTACTGCCAAGCTTTCAACTGCAAAGTGCTAACCCAACTTGCAAGGAGATTCCCACAGAATCATGAAACACAACACATATGTACAAAGGAACTCTAAGGACATCTATGGCTTTTTCTTTTAATTTTGCACTCTCTGCCTTTTTCCGCTCTATGGCTTTTTCATACAAACCTCACTGTTTGTCTTTTTCCGTGAGACTCAAAATAGACAAAATTAAACAGAAAAATACAATATGAAGAACATTGAAGGAGAAGAACTACTGTTAGCTTAGGTAGCTATGAGAACTCTGTGCCTTGCACTCTCACTCCTTGCTTCAAGCCCTGGCTGTTCACCCTTACTTATAGGGAGAAGCCTCCACGGTTGAAACCAAACAAACCAAGCTAATCTTCTTCTTCTTCATGCAAACCGGTTCGGCCAGAGAGAGAGGTGAAGTAACCGAATGCAATGACCAACATGCAATTACCTCTGGTTCTTCCTTGGTCACCAACAATCATCAATCCGAGCCTTCCATCTTGTCTTGCACTCCAAGATGAACTCCTAGCCCTTGATGCATGCTTGATGATGACAGCTTCATCTGCTCCAATCTCTACCTCTTCCATCACGTAGCCACTGTAGCTACCTCCTGTGGTGGTTGAGCAGAATCAGAGTCAAGCTATCCCTCCAAGGATTTTTTTTCTGACCGATATCTTCTTCAACCATTTTTGGTATGGAGAAGCTAAGATCTCTTCACCAAATCTTACCACATGTGATGAGGATCTCAGCCACAGCATACTTTTAGTTTTCTTTTTCTTGCCATCCGCCATCTTTATGGTAAGAGACTATGATCCAACTACTCGATACAACGATCTATTAGATCGTGTCCTTAGGCATCGCGATGCAATCATATCACATCTAAACTGGGTATGCATTTTTTTAGGCTTTCACAGTTTTGGTTTGTATATTGTGATGGTCTTGTGGCGTACTTCTTCTTCTCTTCGGCGGCTAGCTTTAGCTTTCATGGTTGCTACTGTGATATGACCGAATAGAGAGGAAAGAAATGAGAGAGAGGAAAACAAAAGCACTAAAGTGAACTTTGAACAAATTAATTAAAAAATGAGTTGCTTTTACTTCCCTTTGCTTTAGGTAGCGTGCCTCATTAAGGCAAACCATCTAATCAATCATAATTTCTCTCTTATGGTTTCAAGGACTGCATTAACTCTACTCAATAAAAATTTGAGTTCCATTACATGATTAAAAGGATCCGTTGGAAGCAATGAAGCAATATATTTGCTTTCTTTCTCAATTAGATTCGGACCAAGCATTGGATCATTTAGCAAAGATTATAATTGGGCTTGTAGCAACAAAAATCCAATCTGGCCCAATTCCTTTTGATTTTAGACCAACTTTAATGGTCTTGGAGCAAGAATTTCAATTGGGCTTGTATCACAAATTCTGACCCAAATAACACAACAACTATTCAGCCATAAGGATCAAATTAATTTTGTATCAATGCTAAATGTATTTTCAATATAATTGTGCTTGCAGCACTTTTATTTTCTGTTCGGCTCATATGCAAAAATCTGCACCAACAAAATTGTCAATCAATACATATGATTTAAAATCAAATTAACAATTTTGTAACTTAAATATTAATAATGTTTGTTCATCGTCAAATTAAATTTAGAGTTTTCTAAACTCATCAAGTACTTTACCCTTATAAAGATTAAATCACTTAAGGACACCTTTATACACTACTAAAAATAACCATCACTTGCGGATTTTTCTAGGAATTTTAGCCAAAGTTTGCAGATAATTATATTTTTACGGATTTTACTGTGAATTTAAATCTGTAGCATAGGTTTATGAATAGCAGTTGTTATGGATTTTCAAATTTCTAAATAATTTATTTGTGAATTTTTCATGTTGCAAAAATAAATAGAATTTTGCAATTAATTTCATCGAAGTTTAGACAATTTTATTGAATTTTGTTATAATTTTAGTTGTGAAATTTTTTTATTTACAAAATTCTCAGCAAAATCCACAAGTATCTTTTGCAACAAATTTATACATAATAAAATCTGCATAAAAAATTACAGATAATTTTTGCAGCAAAACTCACAAATAATAAAATTCACAACAAAAATTACAAACAATGTTTGTAAAAAAATTTACAGTAATTCACAACAGAATATTTTAATTTCTTATTTAGAATTTGAAAATATATGCACAGATAATAACATTAATAATTGTCATGAAACAATTTTTTCTAAAAATTTAAATTGATAGAGGAGGCGATAGAATAATTATATTTCTAATCCTCTTTTTTAAGTAAAAGTTTCTATTGAGTTTGTTTAATTTTTGCATAAATATTCTTTTCTCTTTTTATTTGATTTATGTTTTTTTTACACTTTCAAGATTTAGCAATGACCAAACTCTAGATCTTTTGGATACTTTGTCAGAAAATCACTTTTTTCAAAAACTTAAAATGACAGGAGAAGACAATATAAATGATTATATCTCTAATAGTAATAAAATCTGCAAATAAATGCTTTACGTAGTAATTTACAAATTACGTAGTAATTTACAAATTAAATCATTTTCAATTGAGTAAATGTCCAATTTAGCCTCCGAAATTCAAATCGCACAACAATTAAATTTTTGACTTTTATTAATGACCAATTATGTGCCTTAGATTGAAAAAAGTAAGTCTTCGTTCGTCCTCGAATAAGTAAACTGTCGTTTTTAACAACTGTTAAGTGCCAGTTTGGCAATATAAAAATGACGCTATTCAAGGAGAACTCGCCTGAAACCCGCCCCACCCTTGGTGAGATCTAGAGTTTCCATCTTCCTTTTCTTCTTCTCCATCAACACTTTATTTCAAGAAGCCATTGCCATCCGAGACTCCTTCACCGCATGTTGCAAGACGCTAAGACCGAGCCTCCTGCTCCATGCTCCTGACCTTCTCCTGAAGCCATGGTTGTTATCTTATTGGCATTGCCACGCAAGGCCATTGCTACACTTTTTCCAATTTGAAGAACCAAAATATCGTCTTCGTCGATGGCCCCTAATCTACTTTGGAAGTCTGTTTGGCTTCGTATCCAACCGTACACGGTGTCCTTCTTCATGAAGGTGTCTCTATTCTGGTGTTATCGTGATACCGCTCCTTTTTTCTAATAGTGATTTTTTGTCTGCAATTAATGTCGCAGTGACTACACCCATGATAATATGGATAGAGAGAGAAAGAGAGAGAAATGTGATAATGATAATGGTAATGTGAGAGTGAGGGTGAGACAGTAAAGTAGGATGGATCGTAAACGTGAGGATGGATAATGGATTATGATGATGGATCACAGGTATAAAAATGGCAAGAATAAGTTAAATGAGGTGATGAAATTGAAACGGGTGATATTGTAGCTAGGATTGATGATGAGGATGACGATTGTGGTGGTAGTGGTGGTGGAAGTGAGTGAAGACACAATGATATTGATAATGAAGACAAAAAATAAATAATAGTGATGATTTTGGTAATTGACAGTTTATTCAAGAACAAATAGAATTTTTTTTTAATTTAAAGAACGTAATTAATTATTTATAAAAATTAGAGATTTAATTGATATGCAATTTAAATTTTAAAAACTAAATTAAACATTTTACTCATTTTCAATTTATTCGTATATCATTATTTTGATATATAATACCTGTTAATATATAAAAATTTGCTTCAACAATTCACGTTCAGGTAAACAAGTTGTCTAAATCAACAATTAAACATAGGGTCCATCTAGTGTACAGATGTATTTTGGTACAGATTTACAGATTTTTGTTTTTATTTGGTTGTTTATTGATTTAAAAGCGTATCACTAAAAGTGTTGCTTAAAGAGAAAGTGTTACCCTTAATCGTTAACTTGACTCTGATACTAATTTTTTAAAGTCGACTTTTCTTTTAATTTCTTTTTCGAAATTTCTATTAACTCTTCATATTTTACTTCGAATAAGTTTATAATTTGTATAGAATAATTTGCAAATTCATAATCAAAAGTGTTGTCCATTTCTACTATTACTAGTATTTATAATTCTGATTTCATTTTTATAGTTTTTTCAATCTTGTTTTAGTTTATAATATTCTTTTTTGCATGGATTATTGTATATAAAATCTTTTATCTGTTTGTCTTTTTCTTTAATATAATTTCTCAAATCTTCAATAACTTCTTTTATTTCTACACTTTCTGTTGTTTCTAAATATCTTTTTAATTTTTCAACTTCATTCTCCATTTTTTCTTTCAACAGCTTTAATTCTTTTAAGTCATAATATGGTTTTCCAGGCATTTATAAATTTTTTAAGTTTAACTCCAATTTGTTTATATTTATTCTTATTTCTATCCTTTTTATTATAAGGTCATTAATTTCGATCTGAAGATTATCTAATTCCCTTTTATACTCCTTTATTTTACTTTTTAATTTTTTCACCCTTTTTCTTTTTATTTTATTTTCTGGTCTTTCAATCTTTGTATGCTTCATTATTTATTTTAGAATTTCTGCAAATTCTATCATCGATTCATCACTATTTTCTAGAGATTCTATTAATTTTTCTAGCTCTTCAACTTCTCTTTTCAACTTGTCATAGATTATTTTTAGAGTTTCAAATGCTCTTTGATTTATTCCAGAAAACTGTAAATAATTCAACTGATTTTCTCTTTCAAAGAGCTCTTGTTTCTTGTCTTGATAAGTTACATATATTTTTTCTTTATTTATTGTCATAATTTAGTGTTTAGGGTTTCATTTAATTTTTCGACCTTTTTTGTTAATTCTTTTATTTCAGAATTTTCTTCTTTAATCTTTAACTTAGATAAACTTAAAGGGCTATTAATTTTAGATTCTCTTATTTGAAAATTCGATGAAACTAATTTTCCTGATGGTTCTTTTAATAATAGAACTGGGTTTTCAATAGCTTTATATTTTGGTATTTCTGTTTTTACAATTTTCTGAAATAATTCATCGACATAAATTCTTTCTCTGTTTTTAAATATTATACTATGATGGCTATTTGTTAAAGCATAATTTATTGCATATGTAATTGAAAATGGTTCATCATCTTGTTCCATTAGATTCTTTCTGTGAAATTTATAGGCCAAACTTATAGATCTTCCAAGATTTTCAGTTGATAAAGGTATAGCATATCCAAGATGGGCATTGAATTTAACATTTACGTTTGCCAAGTTTCCATGAACAATTCCAATTATTTGATCTATTGGGTCATCAGTAATTCTTTTGTCACAGATTGCTAAGCTTATTGGTGAATTAATTCCTTTCATATATGTAGATTTGATTAAGACTTGTATAGTACTAATATGAATCCATCCAATTTTAGATCTTTTTTGTTGATCCTTAATTTTCTCAATCTGTTTACTCAATTCTTCATCATTTATCAAAGCTATTTCAAGTTCTCTGTTGGCGGATTTTATCTTTATAGGGGCTTCAAGTTGAATTTTTCCATAGTATATTATATTTTTTCTATTAAAAACTTCTTTTAAAAGATTTTGTTTATTAAAATTTTTATTTGATTTGAGATTTAATTCTATTTTTAGAACAGCCTGTTTTTCATTATCTAATAAAGCAGTTAATCTATAATAATCAGATTCTTCTGTTAATTCTAAACTTTCTAAATAATTCATAATTGAAAGACTAGGATGAAGATGTACCTTTCTGGAGAAAAATTTTCTTTATTTAGTATATTTTACATAAGGTGTTTTTATCTCCAGAGGGGAGATTGTAGATACTAACTCCAGAGGGGAGTTTAGAATTATTTTTCCCTAAGGGAATCCTTCCTCAGACTATAGAATCACCTCGGCAGCTTCCTCCTTGCTCTCCTAGCATATGAGTACTCTTAGCCTCCTGCTTCCTATTGTCTGATGCCTCTACTATTGCCTAAGCAACCTATTTATAATAGTTGGGTTTGATGGACAATTCCCATCCTTACCCTTCTTATGATGTCATTGCTTACGTCATTGTTTGTTCTCTTGCACCAGTTACATTGTTGGTGCTCTATGACCTAAGTGCTTACGTCACTATGCAATAATGTTGAGAGATGCTTCAGATGCACTGTCCTCCTCTTTTATCATGTGACCCTCAGATGTATTGTCTTCTTCCTTCATCATGTGAGTTGATTCCGTTTCATTATTGCTTTCTTCAGATATCTCTGAGGCACATAGCTGGCACTTGTGGTCTTCTCTGTTTTTTATCAAATAGCAGAGATTCCTCTTTATCCCTTCAGGGAGCTTTTCTAAAAGTCCAGATAAGTTGTAGAATGCTGATTCAAATTCCACCAAGAGTCTCATCTCTCTTTCTTCAATTTCATTTCTTTTACTGGACACAAGCAGAGTATTTCTACTTTTATAATTAATTCTTGTGTGAGATTCCTTCGTTATTTTTTGAGTTCTTTCAAAGACCCTTGCTAATATGCTGGCTAGCCTTCCTTCATGACTGTAAATTGTTAAATCTTGAATCTGATCAATTGGTTGAAAATTTCCTGAGAAGACGGACATGAATATTACTTGGTGTGCTGGAACCAAGCATTCTTCTTCTTCATTAAAAATAGGTTGACTGTTTGTAAATTTTAGGGATATATCCCTTGGATTTACATTGTCAATCATATTTTTAAATCTTTTTACTGCATCAACGAATCCTGCAGGAAACTCACTAATAATTTTTAGATCATTAAAAATTAAAATTGTATCAATTAATCCATACTGGAAAAACTGATAGGTGTCAGATGGGGAAGCATCTGGAAATATAATCAACTTTGTTAGCTGTTCTTTGGCAATAGGATAATATCCCAAAATTGCCATTTTTTCTTCAGTCCAATTCAGGACTATGTTAAGGGTTTCTTTGAGATTAGATCTACAGACTCTTTTCTTTTCCTTAATTTCAGCCCTTGTAGGAATGTTTCTTATTATCCATGTTCTCTGGATTTGAATTGGAGCTTTATCTACTCTTTTTAGGGTTTGCTCTGGATGGAGAGCTTCATATTCCCTGAAGGATTCTTTTGCCTCTTCCAGTGTTAGAAACCCTCCTTTATGAATTATCCTTGATTGATGTGTGAATGGTGCTGCTTTTTCTCAGGCATCATATACTCCTTTCATGGGGCCATTATAAATTACATAATATTTTTTATCTTGGGTGGATTTTTTAATGATTTCAGCAATTATTTTATTTTCTGAAATTTTTTCTTCACCTGATTTGTCCACCATGCTTAGCTGGCTGAACTCTGATGGTTTTGCTTGTTGTGTTGATTTCATTGCTTCAATGGCCTTCTTGAGGGATTGGATCTGTGTCCTAATTTGCTGACAATGCTTGCATTTTTCGAGTTCTTGCTCATATTTTTGAATTTCTTGATCTAATGCGTTGTAGACGAACTCCATTCTCTTGTTAATGTATCTGCAATAACATTTTTGTCACCCTTAATATATTCAATTTTTATTGGATATTGTAACAAAAATAATTGCCATCTTACCAATCGTCCATGATTATAATCAACTTTTAAATTATATCGTATGAAACCTGTTAGGTAACTTGAATCTGTCCTTAATGTAAATTCTCTAGGTAGTAAATCAATTTTCCATTTCTTAAGAGATTTAATGGCTGCTAGAGTTTCCTTTTCATGAGTGGTATATCTCTGTTCTGTTGGAGTAAAAGTCCCTGAAATATACCTGCAAAGTAATTTCTTTAGGGAATATTTAGAATCTAGTGATTCTTTTTCTTGTTCCAAACTTTTTATAGCTTTCTTAGCTTTTAGACATCCTGACCAAGTTATGTCTGAAGCATCTGTTTCCACTATTAAGTAGTCGTTTTCTTCTGTAATATAAAGTTCTGGAAGTTTTTCACATAATTCTTTAATTATTTGAATTTGCATACTATCTTTTTCATCCCATTTCCATTCTTTTTTAGTACTTATTTTTGGAAATAAGCTTTTAGTGTATTCTGTTATATTCTTTAAAAATCCTTGATCAGAAATATAATTTATACACCCTAAAAATCTTTGTAATTGTTTTCTATCTTCTATTTTATTAGGAAATAAATTTACCTTTTTTAAAACATTTGGTTGAAGTTTTAGCTTTCCTTGAGTGGATAGAATTAATCCAAGAAACTCTATTTCTTGTTTTGCTATTCTTGCTTTCTTTTTGCTAAGAACTAATCCTTTTTCTTTACATCTTTCTAAAACTATTAATAATTTTTGAAGATGATCTTCTTTATCCTGTTTTGTAAAAATTAGTATATCATCAATGTACACTAAAACAAATTCATTTAACTCTTTTAGATTTTCTTCCATAAATCTTTGATAAATACCTGGGGCTTGTTTTAATCCGAATGGTAATACATTCCGTTCATAGAGCAATACACTTGTTGATTCTTTTGTTGGACAAGTAAAAGCAGTTAATTTCTTTGTTTCTTCGTCTAAACGAAGTTGCCAATATCCTGATTTTGCATCAAGAGATGAAAATCAAGTTGCTCCTTTAATTTTTTCTAAAATAGAATCTTTTCTTGGAAGTTTATGAGCATCACCAATAGTTGCTTCATTCATCTTCTTATAGTTAATAACCATTCTTCGTTTTCCCCTTTTAATTTCATTATTGTTTTCGACGTAAAAAGCTGGAGCCGCATGAGGACTTTTACTTAATCTTATAATTCCTTTTTCCAAAAGATCTTTACATTCTAATGAGAACTCTTCTCTATCTCTTGCGGAATAAAGAATTTTATTTGGAACATTTATCTCTTTTGTAGGATCTTTTAATTTAATACTTACTAATTCGTTATTTGTATTTTTAATATCTAAAGGATTTTCAACACAAATTTCATCCAAAAGTTCTTCTATCTTTATTTCAAGATTATTTTTTGGAATATTTATCTGAAAGTATAAATTTAAATAACATGTTTCTAATATAGAAAATATTTTAAATTTTAAGATTTTATCTATAGTAGTAGTTGGTATTTTTATACGTTTTGATTTTTGATTTATTGAAGAATCGTGTGGAGCTTTTAAAACTATATATGTTAATTCTTGAATGAATGGATGATATAGCTTTAAAAAGTTATTGCCTATGATAAAATCCATTCCAGAATCTAACATATATATAGATGGAACAATGAACCTATAATTTTGAATAAAAACTTCAGCCATTTCTGCTTTTTGGTCAATTTTATGTATTGATTTGTCAGCTATTCTAACTCTTAATGGTTTCTTTAATTTTTTCCAATCAAGTTTTATATTTGTACTAGCAAAGCATTGTGTTGCTCCAGTATCTATGAAAGCATTTATAAACTTTTCTGATATTTTTATAGTAATAAATGTGGCATTATTACTCAGTCTCTGAGTCTGTTTCTGAGACATATTCAAAAATATAGTCTAGGTTATCATCAGATTCTTCTAATGGTTCCATGAAACAAGACTTAGCAATTTCTATTTGTTTGGTAAGATCATTTTTATCCTTCTTTTTTTGACATTCATTTGCATAGTGTCCTTCTTCTTGGCAATATCAACACTTGCAATTTTTTTTTTTATTTGGGTAATAGTCATTTTTTTGTCTTTTGTTTTTATTGTTATTTCTCTTCCTAAAATACCTCTTTTTTCTCCAGTTTGGATAGTATTTTCTTTTTCTAAATTGACATTTTCTTTTTCTTTGAAAATTTTTATTAAGACCATATTTTTGAGGTATCTCTTCATTATCCTGACAGCAAATTCTAATTATATTTGCAAATCTTTTTTGAGTCGCTTCTTGCATACAACGTTCTTTTATTTCCTCTCTTATTGCAGAGGTTGCTCCACCAAAATTATTTTCAATTGTTCCTCTATTTATTTCTCTTATAAATCTTCCCATTATAAATTCATTAGCAGGATATGGAAGTTTTGTTATATACATACTAAGATAATAATTTTTATCTTCTTCTTTTAATTTGTAATAATGTATTCTATATTCACATATATAAGACTCCACATTACATAAATCATATATCTGAATATTAGCTAAATGGTTTTTTGCTTCTTGATATTCTTTATTATAGACTTCTTGTCTATGATCTATAATATTTTTTCCAAAAAATTCTTTATATAGAATCATCATTATATATAATATCTTATCATAAGCTGTTGTTTTTGTTGCTAATTCTTCTATTATTTGGTTTTCTATTGATGTCATATAATCTCTTATAGTTCCTTTAGTATGAAACCCTATGTAATTCCAAATGTCTCTTCCAGACAATTCACTAAGTTTTGGATTAGTAAAGGCTTCTAATAAGAAGGAATTCAACCAGTTTTCGAAAATTTCTTTTTCATTCTTTTTACAGTCTAGATCGAGCATTCTTTCTCCTTCCATTTCCTGGATTTTAGGAACGTATTTTGATGGTATTTTTGTATATTTTGAATCTTTATTTATAAACCCTTTTTAAAAGCATAATTATCAAAACCTGTTTCCCATTTAAATTGAGATTGATTATCCTTAGATGTTCCAGCTTCATTTTTTACTTGTATTGGAATTGCTGGTTCTTCGTCACTTGAATAATATAGGATGTGTTCTTCATTTTCTATATTTTCAGAATTTACTAATTCTTCTTCTATTTGAAATCCCTGTTCCATAATATTATTTTTTTGAGCCATTTTTAATTGTTTAAAAAGCATTGTAACTTCTTCTAATTTTTCTTCAATATTCATAATTTTAGTGGTGGTTTTACTTTTAAATCTGTTATGTTGATTATATTTTGAAATTTTTCTTCTTTGGGATTCTCTTTTCCTTATTTCTTTGAAATTTTATGGATACTAATATTTCTTCAAGCATATCTACTATAGAATTTAATTGTGAGTTAAAAGTATGATAAAGATGTGGGGAATCATTTCCATGGTAACATTTTTTAGAAATTCCGTGTGAAAAATAAGTTTTTTCAGGTTTTTGAAGTCTTTCAATAAAACTTATAGTAAAATAAAGATTTTGAGAAAAATCATTTTGTATTGATTTTAAGAATTCGGTGTCATTACAGTTAACATTAGTTAAAATCATTAATTTTGATAACTTAATTATTTCTTCTCTTAAATCTTCTAATTTACTTTTTTCTATTAGGTGACGCTTTTCTTTGTGAAGGGTTACGGTTTTAAGTGAAAAGTGTGGCTTTAGAATGTGTGGTTTAAATTTTACCACGTAAGCATATCTTTAAATCTGTATGACTTTTTGCTCTGTACCCTATAATTCATTTTAAACGTATCATAAAACTTTATTGAATGGCAGGCAGTAACCAAGGAAACTAAACCAAGATAACTTCAAATGCCCTCACAAACCTCAATAGATAATAATCATACTCAAGTAGGATAGATGAGGTGCTAAAAGAAATATAAACTAAAAAAACATCAATATCTTTAGAAATTAAATATGTACAATTAGAACTAAAAGTGAGTCAAATTAGTTTAAATTAAATTTATTAATAGTTTGATAAATCAAGCTTAAACCTAAATTTAATTTTATATATATTGATTAAATGAGTCAAATTTAAATTTAAATAAACTCAATATATATAAAATTATAACTATATATTAGTTATTATAATCATTTATATTAATACATATATTATGTATTTTATAATTTTAATTTATAATGATATATAATTTTACAAATGTACACATATAATTTTTATATATAACTATGAAAGAGGATATAAATTATAATTAATAGATAAATAATATATAAAATTATATATTATATTCATATTATTTGAACTTTATAAAATAGTTTGATTGTTATTGCGTACATTGCACAAACTCAATTTCGTGGGATGAGTTTGAACTTATTCTAACTTGATTCAATTCAATTCATTTTGAGTTATTTGTGCAATAAAAAAACAAATATTTATTTTCATAATATTTATTATAATGTTAAAAGGGAAACATACAAACATATGTTAGTAAAGTCTAATGAATAAAAAAATGATTTTTGTACTAATTTTTTTTGTATATATCTATTTTATATATTTTTATTATATAAAAGATATATTTATTATTTTCTCTTACTTTTACTTTTTATCAATATTTTTTAATATCAAAAATAAAAAAATATACAAAAACTGTACATAATATTTGTCTTAGCTCGTAAGTTATTGAAATCAATACTAATAATAATGTTTTTAATTTTATTTTGTTATTCTCTTTCAATTCTTTTTTATTCTATTTGTTTTGCATTATTGAACCTTCTAAAGTTTTTTCTATGGTATTAAGAGCCTTTTTTTTCTCACCTATCATTATAAATTTTTTTTAATCTAATTCATCAAATAAGAAATCATTCTTACCTATTACAGATAAGCTGAATGAAGACAACTATCTCATATGGAAGTATCAAGTATTACTCACAATTCAAAATCTTAAAATAAAAGATTATTTAGATGACACAAAAATTTTATTGATTTATGTAAGATTCCTAATTTTTAAAAATTAAATAATTAGTTATTTAAGAGTTAATATATTATATTAAAATATAATTTTTAAAAAAATTATTTTTAATAAAAATAATTAAATAAAATTTTATGATTATTAAAATTTAATTTAATTATTATTTATTTTATTAAATTTAAAATTATTTATCAAAAAATAATTTGATAAAACAAAAATTAAATTAATTTTATTGTTATTATTATTATTATTATGGCCGAAGCCTTCTGAAGGAAGAAAAGAAAAGAAAATGAAACTTTTATATATATATATATATATATATATATATATATATATAAACCAATGCCACGTTTCCTTTATATATACAAACCACTAATGACACATATCCCTTATTTCTTAAACACCATCATCATCTCTTATTCTCAACGGAACCAAAAGAAAGGAAAAAGAGAGAGAAAGGCGTGTGGGATTTCATTGTACTTTTGAGTTCCTGAGTTTGATTTTTTGAGATCTCTAACTCCAATAAAAAAATTTAATCTGGTAAAAATATTTGTATCTTTTTTTTTTATACGTTGGTATTACTTTTGTTCGGTAGAAGTTAACAGTGACGTAATTCCTCTTCCTCTTGAGTTCGGTCAATTGGAGTTCTAAGAAGCACAGATATTTTCTTCTTCAGCAACTCGGTCAAAAAGCTTCTCCAGAACTTTCATTGTTTTGATTCTGTACGAAGATAGGGAATTTCATGTTAAAATTAACTGTTTTAATTTATGAATGTCATGGAAGTCTAGTGGATATTTGCAAATAATTTATGATTGTTTAGAATGACTGAATGATAAGTTTGAATTGCATTTGTGACTGAATATGATAAATATGTATTTGATTTCTTGATTGTTTAGAAATGCTGAGAATTCTGATTGTTGGGTTGGAAAGTCGGTTTGATTTGTTGGTATTGAATTGAGATTTAAAAATGATTTATGATTTTAGAAATGTTTGAAACGAGGTTGAGAATGGTTCGGATGGGACCCGAAAAGGGTGGCAAAGTCCGACTTTTAGGGCGGATGCTGTCGAAATTTTATTATGAAACTTAAGACTTTATTTGAAATATTTAGAAAAAAGTTGGACTTGAGAAATTGTATTATTTGGCTTTTGATTGATTAAGAAAAGATTTACGTTTGTGTTTGATTTATTAAGAAAGACTTTATGTTTTAGAGTTTGATTGTCGTCCTCCCTAAAGTCTCAAGACCTTGCCGTGAGATTTATTTAATAAATGATTCTTTTAAAGAGGTTTAAATCTGAAATGGTTTTGAAGTTGGGTTGGAAAAATATGGTTAAGAAAGAACTGGTTTTTGTATGAAAGAAGAACTTGTTGTAAGTAAAGTGGTTTCGGAGGTTTGGAAAGGTTATAAAGAGAGGTGTTGGTTTTAAATAAAAATGACTTGAATCCAGTTTATTAAGTAAAAGAACCTCTGTCATAGAAGAGCATAGAGCAGTGACTGAAAAGATATTGAGTGTTGTTGGGCCTTAGTGCTAAGTGTCTAGTGAGGAAGGCGATACGTAACCCTCACTTGACACAAAAGAGACAGCTCAGTGAGGACGGCGATACGTAACGCTCACTGGAGGCCGTGGGATTTATGTGTGAATGATTCTGTGGGGATGCCCGTGTGTATGAAATGGCTTCCAGGAGAAAGTGGCACATGCTTCAGCTATAGAATCAGCGCCTGCAAGTACTTGTAGAGGTCATGTTCGGCATACTTCAGCTGGAGAATCAGCGGCTACAAGAATTAGAAACTTGCAGAGGTTATGTGTAACACCCTAATATTCAAATCCTTATGCTCGAGTCATAAGTCAATGATATTACGGTGGTACGACTCTCAGGTGGATTTTTAATACATGGTTTATAAGTATAATTGAAAGGAGTATTAATCGAGAAGCCTGAAAAGAGTGAAAATAAAATCGCAAAGTCGTAATGCTCACGTATCGATAAAAAGAAGGTAAAGCATGAACTGAGATGATATAAAGATAATGCCATCGAGAAGAATAAGATAAAACAAAATATAAATAGGTAACATAAATAATTAGCCACTAGTCGTGACCCGCGAAGTTTAGGCCGGTTAGGGTACAGTATAAAAGCAATTTGATAACCATATCTCCTAATCTCTCCCAAAATATGCCCAAGGGCCTCTATAGGCAAGTTTTCCAAAGAATTAAATACATAGCATAAGTTCTTTAAAAACAAAAGCGAAGAGAATCTAAGCAAAATGTAAATAAGAGATCTTAAAGGTCTTCGCCGTCTTTCAGACAAATCACCCCTCACTGCTGAGCACCTGGACCTGCATCTGAAAAACAAGAGATATATTATGAGGGACGCGTATGCGTGGTCTTGCTTGTGCCAAAGGCACGCTTCCAGTCCTACTCCCACGTAACTCTCTGTTCCATTCCTTTAGTTCACGCACGCACATATGACGCGTATGCGTCAGCGACGCTTGCGCGTCGAGTGCCATTTTTTTTTATGCAGAATGCAAAAAGTAGAATGCAGATGAATATGCAGAAATTATGAATGACTACTTATGAAAATCAAAAGAAAATGACACTAGGAATGAAAAGGAACAATCATACCATGGTGGGTTGTCTCCCACAAAGCAATTTGCTTTTACGTCCTTAAGTTAGACGGTCCACAAGCTCAGTCTTCTGCTATTGGTGGATCTTCCAAGAGGAAGATCTCTAGCTCCTTGGTGTTCTTCATCTTCTCACCATGATACAGATTTAAGCGATGCCCATTGACCTTGATGAATTTGGAGCTTGAAGGATGACTCAGGTGGAAGACTCCGTATGGCTCTGCCTTTTCTACCCTGTAGGGGCCTTCCCATCTTGAACGTAGCTTGCCTGGCATGAGTCTCAACCTTGAGTTGTAAAGGAGAACCAGCTCTCCAGGTCTGAAATATCTTCTCTTGATGTGCTTGTCATGCACAGCTGATGAGCGGATATTTTATACGCTTTTTGGGGTTAATTTCATATAGTTTTTAGTATGTTTTAGTTAGTTTTTAGTTTATTTTCATTAGTTTTTAGGAAAAATTCATATTTCTGGACTTTACTATGAGTTGTATATTTTTCTGTAATTTCAGGTATTTTTCTGGCTGAAATTGAGGGAGCTGAGCAAAGATCTGATTCAGGCTGAAAAAGGACTGCTGATGCTGTTGGATTCTGACCTCCCTGCACTCAAAGTGGATTTTCTGGAGCTACAGAACTCGAAATGGCGTGCTTCCAATTGCGTTGGAAAGTAGACATCCAGGACTTTCCAGCAATATATAATAGTCCATACTTTACTCAAGGATAGATGACGTAAACTGGCGTTCAACGCCAGTTCTCTGCCCAATTCTGGCGTCCAGCGCCATAAAAGGATTAAAAGTTGGAGTTCAATGCCAGAAATGGATCCAAACCTGGCGTTGAACGCCCAAAATGGCCTTATGCACGTGAATTGCTTAAGTCTCAGCCCCAGCACACACCAAGTGGGCCCCAGAAGTGGATCTCTACACCATCTGTCATAGTCTACTCACTTTTTGTAAACCTAGGCTACTAGTTTAGTATTTAAACAACTTTTAGAGACTTATTTTGTATCTCATGACATTTTTAGATCTGAACTTTGTACTCTTTGACGGCATGAGTCTCTAAACTCCATTGTTGGGGGTGAGGAGCTCTGCTGTGTCTCGATGAATTAATGCAAGTATTCCTGTTTTCTATTCAAACATGCGTGTTCCTATCTAAGATATTCATTCGCACTTCAACATGAATGTGATGAACGTGACAATCATCATCATTCCCCCACGAACGCGTGCCTGACAACCACCTCCGTTCTACATCAGATTGAATGAATATCTCTTAGATTCCTTAATCAGAATCTTCGTGGTATAAGCTAGATTGATGGCGGCATTCATGAGAGTCCGGAAAGTCTAAACCTTGTTTGTGGTATTCCGAGTAGGACTCTGGGATTGAATGACTGTGACGTGCTTCAAACTTATGAGTGCTGGGCATAGTGACAGACGCAAAAGGATAGTAAATCCTATTCCAGTACGATTGAGAACCTGCAGATGATTAGCCGTGCGGTGACAGCGCACCTGGACCATTTTCACTGGAAGGATGGATGGTAGCCATTGACAACGGTGATCCACCAACACACAGCTTGCCATAGGAGGACGTGCATGCATGAATCAGAAGACAGAGGAAAGCAGAGATTCAGAACACAAAGCATCTCCAAAACCCCAACATATTCTCCATTACTGCACAATAAGTAACCTTTAATCCATGCTCTCTTGTTTATTCGCAATTCAACTGATAAATATAATTGACTTCCTGACTAAGAATTACAAGATAACCATAGATTGCTTCAAACCAACAATCTCCGTGGGATTCGACCCTTACTCACGTAAGGTATTACTTGGACGACCCAGTGCACTTGCTGGTTAGTGGTACGCGTTGTGAAAAGTGTGATTCACAATTCGTGCACCAAGTTTTTGGCGCCGTTGCTGGGGATTGTTCGTGTTTGAACAACTGACGGTTTATTTTGTTGCTTAGATTAGGGAAATTTTTTCTTTTTTAGAGTCTCTTATTATTGTCGTGTTAAAATTTTAGAATCCTTATTTTCTTTTCTTTTTAAAATCTTTTTCAAAAATAATTTTTCTATTAATTCTCATGCCAAACTTTAAGTTTGGTGTTTTCTTGTTGATTTTTCTGTGTTTTTCGAAAATTTTAGTTTGGTTTTCTAAAAATTTTAAGTTTGGTGTTCTTCCTTCATGTTCTTGTGTTCTTGTGAGTCTTCAAAGTGTTCGTGAGTTTTCCTTGTGTCTTGATCTTAAAATTTTTAAGTTTGGTGTTCCTTGGTGTTTTTCCTCTAAAAATTTTCGAAAACAAGGAGCATTAGATCTAAAAATTTTAAATCTTGTGTTATCTTATTGTTTTTCTCTCTCTTCTTAAAATTCAAAAATATCTTTTCTCTCTATTTTAAAGCATCTTTTTCGAAATCTATTTCTAAAATTTAGATTTTTATTTCAAAATTTAAAACCTTTTTCAAAAATCATCATATCCTTTTCAAAATCTCCCAACCACTTTCTCTCTCCTCACTTTTTCGAAAATCTTTCACTCATTTTTATTTATTTTATTTTGATTTACTTTGATTTCGAAATAAATAAATAAATAAATAAATAAATAAAAATAATTCTTATATCATCTCCCTTTCTCCATCATGGACCTAAGCGGAAATGAACAGTCCAGGAGGACTCTGGGATCATATTCTAACCCCTCTACTGCTTCATATGGGAGTAGTATCTGCATACCCTCCATTGGAGTCAGTAGCTTTGAGTTGAATCCTCAGCTCATTATCATGGTGCAGCAAAGTTGCCAGTATTCCGGTCTTCCACAGGAAGAACCTACAGAGTTTCTGGCACAGTTTCTACAGATTGCTGACATAGTACATGATAAAGAAATAGATCAGGATGTCTACAGACTATTACTGTTTCCATTCGCTGTAAAAGATCAAGCTAAGAGGTGGTTGAATAACCAACCTAAGGCCAGCATAAGGACATGGAAACAACTGACAGAAAAATTCCTGAATCAATACTTTCCCCCAAAACGGATGACACAGCTAAGGCTGGACATCCAAGGCTTTAAACAAGGAGATAATGAATCTCTTTATGATGCCTGTGAGAGATACAGAGAGATGCTACAAAAATTCCCCTTTGAAATGTTTTCAGAGTGGGTTCAGTTAGACATCTTCTATTATGGGCTTGCAGAAGGAGCTCAGATGTCTTTGGACTACTCAGCTGGTGGATCTATCCACATGAGAAAGACAATTGAAGAAGCTCAAGAGCTCATTGATATAGTTGCCAGGAATCAGCATCTGTATCTAAGCAGTGACCTTTCCATGAAAGAAGAGGTTAAAACAGCAACTGCTGAACTCAGTCCTGTAAAACAAGCTGCTGAATTCAATCAGCAATTGGACTTTCTAACAAAGCAGTTAGCCGAATTCAAAGATAGACTACAAGAGACAAGGATGGCTAATATACATATGGACGAACATTTTAAGCAAACAAAGCAGCAGCTGTCAAGGCAAATAACAGAAGAATGCCAAGCAGTTCAACTAAGAAGTGGGAAAACATTAAATACCCCACCTCAAGGCAGCAAAAAGCTAAGAAATGGGCAAACCACCCAAAATTCACCTGAGGACAGTAAGAGCCCAGGGAAAAATAATTCTGGAACTAAAACACCAGAAAATTGGTAGAAGGCTGGCGCTGAACGCACAGACCATGCTCAGGACTGGCGTTCAACGCCAGAAACAAGGCAGGACTGGCGTTCAACGCTAGAAATAGGCAAGGATCTGGCCTTGAACACCCAAAATGGGCAAGATCTGGCGCTGAACGCCCAAAATGGGCACAGTTCTGGCGTTCAGACGCCAGGAACAGACAAGGAGTTGGCATCTAACGTCACTCCAGTCTCTAACTCTGGCACTCAATTGCCAGTGAGGGATCAGACACACACAAATGCTGAGAGCAACCCCTCTAAAAAGGCTTCTTCAACCGCTTCTGTAGGCAATAAACCTGCAGCAACTAAGGTTGAAGAATATAAAGCCAAGATACCTTATCCTCAAAAACTCCGGAAAGAGGAGCAGGATAAGCAATTTGCTCGCTTTGCAGATTATCTCAGAACTCTTGAAATAAAGATTCCATTTACAGAAGCACTTGAGCAAATACCTTCTTATGCCAAGTTCATGAAAGAAATCTTGAGTCATAAAAAGGATTGGAGAGAAACAGAAAGAGTTCTCCTCACTGAAGAATGCAGTGCAGTCATTCTGAAGAGCTTTCCTGAAAAGCTTAAAGACCCTGGGAGTTTCCTGATACCATGCATATTAGAAGGTAATTGCACCAAGACAGCTTTATGCGATCTTGGGGCAAGCATCAACCTAATACCTGCATCCACTATCAGAAAGCTTGGCTTAACTGAAGAAGTTAAACCAACCCGGATATGTCTCCAACTTGCTGATGGTTCCACTAAATACCCATCAGGCGTGATTGAAGACATGATTGTCAGAGTTGGGCCATTCGCCTTTCCCACTGACTTTGTTGTGCTGGAAATGGAGGAGCACAAGAGTGCTACTCTCATTCTAGGAAGACCCTTCCTAGCAACTGGACGATCCCTCATTGACGTCCAACAGGGGGAAATAACCCTGAGAGTCAATGATGATGAATTCAAGTTGAACGCTGTCAAAGCCATGCAGCATCTAGACACATCAAAAGACTGCATGAAAGTTGATCTTATTGACTCTTTGGTAGAAGAGATCAACATGGCTGAGAGTCTTGAATCAGAGTTGGAAAACATCTTTAAAGATGTTCAGCCTGATTTAGAGGATTCAGAGGACATGAAAGAGCCTCTGAAATTTCTTCTGAAAGAGGAAAAACCTCCTAAACTCGAGCTCAAGCCATTACCACCATCCTTGAAATATGCGTTTCTGGGAGAAGGTGACACTTTTCCAGTGATCATAAGCTCTGCTTTAAATTCACAGGAAGAGGAGGCACTTATTCAAGTGCTAAGGACACACAAGACAGCTCTTGGGTGGTCCATAGGTGACCTTAAGGGCATAAGCCCAGCTAGATGCATGCACAAAATCTTATTGGAGGATAATGCCAAATCAGTGGTTCAACCACAGAGGCGGCTAAATCTAGCCATGAAAGAAGTGGTGCAGAAAGAGGTCACCAAATTACTAGAGGCTGGGATTATTTATCCTATTTCTGATAGCCCCTGGGTGAGCCCTGTCCAAGTCGTCCCAAAAAAGGGAGGCATGACAGTGATTCATAATGAAAAAAATGAATTGGTTCCTACAAGAACAGTTACAGGGTGGCGCATGTGTATTGACTACAGAAGGCTCAATACAGCAACCAGAAAGGATCATTTTCCTTTACCATTCATAGACCAGATGCTAGAAAGACTAGCAGGTCATGATTATCACTGCTTTTTGGACGGCTACTCAGGCTATAACCAGATTGCAGTAGATCCTCAGGATCAAGAGAAAACAGCATTCACATGTCCGTCTGGAGTGTTTGCTTATAGAAGGATGCCATTTGGGCTGTGTAATGCGCCTGCAACCTTCCAGAGATGCATGCTCTCTATTTTCTCGGATATGGTGGAAAAATTTCTGGAAGTCTTCATGGATGACTTCTCAGTATATGGAGACTCATTCAGCTCCTGTCTTGATCACCTGAAACTTGTTCTGAAAAGATGCCAAGAGACCAACCTAGTTTTAAACTGGGAAAAGTGTCACTTCATGGTGACTGAAGGGATTGTTCTTGGGCATAAAATCTCAAACAAGGGAATAGAGGTGGATCAAGCAAAAATAGAGGTAATTGAAAAATTACCACCACCTGCCAATGTTAAGGCAATCAGAAGCTTTCTGGGGCATGCAGGATTCTATAGGAGGTTTATAAAGGATTTTTCAAAAATCGCAAAACCTCTAAGCAATCTACTAGCTGCTGACATGCCATTTGTGTTTGACACAGAGTGCCTGCAGGCGTTTGAAACGCTGAAAGCTAAACTGGTCACAGCACCAGTTATTTCTGCACCAGACTGGACATTACCATTTGAGCTAATGTGTGATGCCAGTGATCACGCCATTGGTGCAGTGTTGGGACAGAGGCATGACAAGCTTCTGCACGTCATTTATTACGCTAGTCGCGTTCTAAATGATGCTCAGAAGAATTACACAACCACAGAAAAAGAATTACTTGCAGTGGTTTACGCCATTGACAAGTTCAGATCATACTTAGTAGGATCAAAAGTGATTGTGTATACTAATCATGCTGCTCTTAAATATCTACTCACAAAGCAGGATTCAAAACCCAGGCTCATCAGATGGGTGTTGCTTCTGCAAGAGTTTGATATAGAAATAAGAGACAAAAAAGGGACAGAGAACCAAGTAGCTGATCATCTGTCCCGGATAGAGCCAGTAGAAGGGATGCCCCTCCCCTCTCTTGAGATCTCTGAGACTTTTCCGGATGAGCATTTATTTGCCATTCAGGAAACACCATGGTTTGCCGATATTGCAAACTATAAAGCTGCAAGGTTCATACCCAAGGAGTACAACAGGATACAAAAGAAGAAATTAATTATTGATGCAAAGTACTACTTGTGGGATGAACCCTATCTCTTTAAGAGATGTGCAGACGGAATAATCCGTAGGTGTGTGCCTAGAGAAGAAGCACAAAGGATCCTATGGCATTGCCATGGATCTCAATATGGAGGCCATTTCGGAGGTGAGCGAACAGCCACCAAGGTACTCCAATGTGGCTTCTATTGGCCCACACTCTATAAAGATTCCCGAGAGTTTGTACGTAACTGTGACAGTTGCCAAAGAGCTGGTAATCTGCCTCATGGTTACGCCATGCCTCAACAAGGAATCTTGGAGATTGAGTTGTTTGACGTATGGGGAATTGACTTCATGGGACCTTTCCCACCATCATACTCAAACACTTATATTCTGGTGGCAGTTGATTATGTATCAAAATGGGTTAAGGCCATTGCCACACCCACCAATGATACTAAAACGGTGCTGAAGTTCCTCCAGAAATATATCTTTAGCAGGTTCGGTGTCCCTAGAGTACTAATCAGTGATGGGGGCACCCACTTCTGCAATAAACAGCTTTACTCTGCCATGGTTCGGTATGGGATTCGCCACAAGGTGGCTACTCCATATCATCCACAAACTAATGGGCAAGCTGAAGTCTCTAACAGAGAATTAAAGAGAATCCTGGAACGGACAGTAAATACCCGTAGAAAGGATTGGGCACGGAGCTTGGATGATGCTCTGTGGGCTTACAGAACAGCATTCAAGACCCCTATAGGGACCTCTCCATACCAACTCGTGTATGGTAAGGCATGTCACCTGCCCGTGGAACTGGAACATAAGGCCTACTGGGCAACCAGATTCCTAAACTTTGATGCCAGATTAGCAGGAGAAAAACGATTGCTCCAGCTAAATGAGCTAGAGGAATTCAAATTTACAGCTTTCGAAAATGCCAAGCTTTATAAAGAGAAATAAAAAAAGTGGCATGACAGAAAGCTGTCATCTAGAATCTTTGAACCAGGACAGAAGGTTCTGTTGTTTAACTCTAGACTCAGGCTATTTCCCGGGAAACTGAAATCCCGGTGGAAGGGGCCATACGTGATTACAAGTGTATCACCATATGGTTATGTGGAGCTTCAAGATATTGATTCTAATAAGAAGTTCATTGTCAATGGACAGAGAATCAAGCACTATCTTGAAGGCAACATTGAGCAAGAATGCTCAAGGCTGAAGCTAGATTAAAAGCTCAGCAAGGTCCAGCTAAAGACAATAAAGAAGCGCTTGCTGGGAGGCAACCCAGCCATGGGGCAACAATCCTCTAAGCATTTTGCCCTATTTTTATTTTTATTTGTTTATATAAAGTTCACTGACACTAAGGTGAGGAACCATTTGTATATGTCCACAGAGTTACAGAAGGACTCGGCACACAAACAGAGAAAAAGAGCTCACTGGCAAGAAAACGCCAGTAATGGTAGCAATCTGGGCGTTGAACGCCAGTAATGGCAGCAGCTGGGCGTTGAACGCCCAGGAGAGCAGCATTTGGGCGTTGAACGCCCAAAACAGGCAGTGTTTGGGCGTTCAAACGCCAGGATGGCAGGGGGGGAGACAAAACTCATTTTTCTTCGAATTTTTTCATTCTAAATCTTGATTTTCATACTTCAATTCATGATTTCTTACATAAACATGTTAAGAACCCTGATTTCTAAAATCCCTAATTTCTAAAAATCCTACCTTAAAAATATCAAATGTATTTTAATCCATAAGCACCAGGCCTTTTTGCAAATTCAATCCAACTCTTTTCAAAACCTTTTTTTTTACAAATCTATCTTTTCAACTCAGCAATATCTTTTTCAAAACCTCCACTTTATCTTTTTCAAAATCTAAATCTATCTTTTTCAAAAATCTTTCATATCCTCTCAATTTTAAACTATATCTTCTCTTATCATATCTTCTATCTTATCTTTTCCAAATAAATCTTTTTATCATATCTTTATCTTTTTTTTTTTCGAAAAACCCACCCTCCCTCCCTATAAATTTGAGTTCGGCCTCCCTCCCCTCCCATCAACAATTGCACCTAGCTCTCCTTCTATCCCTCTCCTTTCTTTTCTTTTGTTTGAGGACAAGCAAACCTCTAAATTTGGTGTGTTTATCTGCGATCACTAAGATCATGGCTCCCAAAGGAAAACAACCCACTCCAAGAGGCAAGAAAGAGAGCGTTCCAAAACCACTTTGGAATCAAGGGAAGTTCTTATTTAAAGAACATTCGGACCATTATAACAAAATAATGGGTCTGAGATCAGTGATCCCGGAAGTTAGATTCGATCTGAAAAAAGATGAATATCCGGAGATCCAGGAGCAAATTCGAATCAGGAACTGGGAAGTCCTAGCTAATCCTGAAACGAAAGTGGGAAGGAATATGGTCCAGGAGTTCTATGCTAATATGTGGCAGACTGACAAGCAAAAACTATCTGGAACTGCTTTCTATGAATATCGGACCATGGTCAGAGGAAAGATTGTTCATACCACCCCTGACAAGATCAGAGAGATCTTAAAGCTACCTCAGCTGAAAGATGATCCAGACTCCTTCAACAGGAGAATGATGAGAACAGACAAGGGCCTGGATAAGATTCTAGAGGACATATGTATCCCTGGAGCCAGGTGAACCACCAACACAAAGGGTGTCCCAAATCAACTCAAGAGAGAAGATCTCAAACCAGTCGCCAGAGGATGGCTGGACTTCATTGGGCATTCTCTGTTGCCTACCAGCAACCGTTTTGAAGTCACAGTTAAAAGAGCAGTGATGATCCATTGCATCATGATGGGAAAAGAAGTGGAAGTTCATCAGCTGATCTCAGCCGAACTCTACAAAATTGCTAACAAAAATTCTAAAGAAGCCAGGTTGGCTTATCCAAGCGTGATATCGCTGCTCTGCAAGGATGCTGGAGTAAGGATGGGAATAACTGAGTACATCTCGGTTGAGAAGCCAATCACCAAGGCATCAATGGAAAAACAACAAGCACAGGATGATCCCATCAAGAAGAAAACGCAGGAATTTCTCCCAGAAATCCCTCAATCTGAATATTGGGAGTATCTTGAGACGTCTGTTACCAAGATACGGGAAGCTATGGAACAAATCATAAAAGAACAAAAGGAACACAGTCAAATTCTTACCTATATGTTTAAAGAACAAGAAGAGCAAGGGCGTGACTTAAGGGACTTGAAGCGCCAGAAGTTATCTCTTGCAGGACCAAGCACCCCAAAGATCAGAGGAACCCCCGTTCTCCCAGAATAAAGGTTGTTAATTTCCAATTTCTGCCTTAACTCTGTGATAGTGTCCTTATAGAAGTTTACCTTAGGAGTCATATAGTAGTAATTAGTATCTATTTTGATTTTATCTCTAATTGAGCCATAGTTTATTTTTCTCATCATCAGCAAACATGAATAAAATAGTAGATCTTTTGAATAAGAGGCAATAAAATTTCGAGTTTTAATAAGAGAAATTCTAATTAGTTACATGTGGTGGCAATACTTTCTGTCTTCTGAATGAATGCTTGAACAGTGCATATGTCTTTTGAATTTGTTGTTTAAGACTGTTAAATATGTTGGCTCTTGAAAGAATGGTGAACATGAGACATGTTATTGATAATCTGAAAAATCATAAAAATGATTCTTGAATCAAGAAAAAGTAGCAAAAAAAAAAAAAGAGAGAGAGAAAAGCAGAAAAAGCCAATAGCCCTTAAAACCAAAAGGCAAGGGTAATAAAAAGGATCCCAAGGCTTTGAGCATCAGTGGATAGGAGGGCCTAAGGGAATAAAATCCTGGCCTAAGCGGCTAAACCGAGCTGTCCCTAACCATGTGCTTGTGGCGTGAAGGTATCAAGTGAAAACTTGAGACTGAGCGGTTAAAGTCAAGGTCCAAAGCAGAAAGAAGAGTGTGCTTAAGAACTCTGGACACCTCTAATTGGGGACTTTAGCAAAGCTGAGTCACAATCCAAAGGGTTCACCCAATTATGTGTCTGTGGCATTTATGTATCCGGTGGTAATACTGGAAAACAAAATGCTTAGGGCCACGGCCAAGACTCATGAAATAGCTGTGTTCAAGAATCATCATACTAAAATAGGAGAATCAATAACATTATCTGAATTCTAAGTTCTTATAGATGCCAACCACTCTGAGCTTCAATGGATAAAGTGAGATGCCAAAACTGTTCGGAAGCAAAAAGCTGCTAGTCCCGCTCATCTAATTAGAATCTGAGCTTCACTCAAAAACTCTGAGATATTATTGCTTCTCAACCTATTAGTCTTCTATTTTATTTGCCTAGTTGCTTGAGGACAAGCAACAGTTTAAGTTTGGTGTTGTGATGAGCGGATATTTTATACGCTTTTTGGGGTTAATTTCATATAGTTTTTAGTATGTTTTAGTTAGTTTTTAGTTTATTTTCATTAGTTTTTAGGAAAAATTCATATTTCTAGACTTTACTATGAGTTGTGTGTTTTTCTATAATTTCAGGTATTTTTCTGGCTGAAATTGAGGGAGCTGAGCAAAGATCTGATTCAGGCTGAAAAAGGACTGCTGATGCTGTTGGATTCTGACCTCCCTGCACTCAAAGTGGATTTTCTGGAGCTACAGAACTCGAAATGGCGTGATTCCAATTGCGTTGGAAAGTAGACATCCAGGAATTTCCAGCAATATATAATAGTCCATACTTTACTCAAGGATAGATGACGTAAACTGGCGTTCAACGCCAGTTCTCTGCCCAATTCTGGCGTCCAGCGCCATAAAAGGATTAAAAGTTGGAGTTCAACGCCAGAAATGGATCCAAACCTGGCGTTGAATGCCCAAAATGGCCTTATGCACGTGAATTGCTTAAGTCTCAGCCCCCGCACACACCAAGTGGGCCCCAGAAGTGGATCTCTACACCATCTGTCATAGTCTACTCACTTTTTGTAAACCTAGGCTACTAGTTTAGTATTTAAACAACTTTTAGAGACTTATTTTGTATCTCATGACATTTTTAGATCTGAACTTTGTACTCTTTGACGGCATGAGTCTCTAAACTCCATTGTTGGGGGTGAGGAGCTCTGCTGTGTCTCGATGAATTAATGCAAGTATTCCTGTTTTCTATTCAAACATGCGTGTTCCTATCTAAGATATTCATTCGCACTTTAACATGAATGTGATGAACGTGACAATCATCATCATTCCCCCACGAACGCGTGCCTGACAACCACCTCCGTTCTACATCAGATTGAATGAATATCTCTTAGATTCCTTAATCAGAATCTTCGTGGTATAAGCTAGATTGATGGCGGCATTCATGAGAGTCTGGAAAGTCTAAACCTTGTCTGTGGTATTCCGAGTAGGACTTTGGGATTGAATGACTGTGACGTGCTTCAAACTCGTGAGTGCTGGGCGTAGGTGACAGACGCAAAAGGATAGTAAATCCTATTCCGGTACGATTGAGAACCTGCAGATGATTAGCCGTGCGGTGACAGCGCACCTGGACTATTTTCACTGGAAGGATGGATGGTAGCCATTGACAACGGTGATCCACCAACACACAGCTTGCCATAGGAGGACGTGCATGCATGAATCAGAAGACAGAGGAAAGCAGAGATTCAGAACACAAAGCATCTCCAAAACCCCAACATATTCTCCATTACTGCACAACAAGTAACCTTTAATCCATGCTCTCTTGTTTATTCGCAATTCAACTGATAAATATAATTGACTTCCTGACTAAGAATTACAAGATTACCATAGATTGCTTCAAACCAACAATCTCCGTGGGATTCGACCCTTACTCACGTAAGGTATTACTTGGACGACCCAGTGCACTTGCTGGTTAGTGGTACGCGTTGTGAAAAGTGTGATTCACAATTCGTGCACCAACAGCCTTCATATTCTCTTTGTATAATCTGGAGTTGTCATAAGCTTCTAGTCGAAGGGTCTCTAGTTTTGCTAGTTGCAGCTTCCTTTTAGCATTGACCTTCTCAAATCCCATGTTGCATTCCCTTACAGCCCAAAAAGCCTTGTGTTCCACCTCCACTGAGAGGTGACAAGCCTTTCCGTATACTAAGCGGAAGGGACTCATTCCTATGGGCGTCATGTATGCTGTCTGATAAGCCCAGAGCGCATCTACAAGTCTGGTGCTCCAGTCCTTCCTATGAGGCTTGACTATCTTCTGCAGAATGTGCTTGATCTCTCTGTTAGACACCTCTGCTTGCCCATTGGTCTGGAGATGATAAGCTGTAGTCACTTTGTGAACAATCCCATGCTTCTTCAGTAAACCTGCTAATCTCCTGTTACAAAAGTGAGTACCTTGATCACTCACGATTGCTCGTGGTGATCCAAAGCGACAGATGATATGGTTTCTAACAAAGGAGACAACAGTGTTAGCATCATCAGTACGGGTAGGAATTGCTTCCACCAATTTAGAAACAGAATCTACAACTAAAAATATATATAAGAAACCACTAGAGTTTGGGAATGGACCTATGAAGTCAATGCCCCAAACATAAAAAATTTCACAGAACAGCATAAGCTGTTGGGGCATCTCATCCCTCTTGGATATATTTTCAAACCTTTGGCATGGGGAACATGATTTACAGAAGGCAGTAGCATCTTTAAAAAGAGTGGGACGCCAGAATCCAGAATCTAAAATCTTTCTAGCTGTTGTTTGAGGGCCAAAATGTCCACCACTCTCAGATGAATGGCAGGCCTCTAAAATTGACTGGAATTCTGATTGAGGCACACACCTTCTAATTATCTGGTCAGCACCATACCTCCATAAATATGGGTCATCCCATATGTAATATTTGGACTCGCTTTTCAGCTTGTCCCTTTGATGCTTAGTAAAATTGGGAGGGAATGTATGACTAACTAGATAGTTAGCTATAGGTGCATACCAAGGAACTACTTAAGATATTTCATGCAAGCTATCAAATGGAAAAGCATCATTGATAGGGGTGGAGTCATCCTTGATGTGCTCAAGGCGACTCAAGTGGTCTGTCACTAAATTCTGGGAACCACTCATATCCTTAATTTTCAAATCAAATTCTTGCAGCAGCAATATCCAACGTATTAACCTTGGTTTGGACTCTTTTTTAGCTAATAAATATTTTAGAGCTGCATGGTCTGAGTACACTACCACCTTAGTACCAAGTAAGTAGGCTCGGAATTTATCCAGAGCAAAAACAATAGCCAGAAGCTCTTTTTTAGTGGTGGTGTAATTAAATTGAGCAGCGTCTAAGGTTTAGAAGCATATGCAATTATGAAAGGGTCTTTACCTTTGCGCTGAGCCAGCGCCACTCCCACTGCATGGTTGGAGGCATCACACATAATCTTAAAAGGCTGGCTCCATTCTGGTCCTCTCACAATCGGAGCTTGAGTCAAGGCAAGCTTCAGCTTATCAAACGCCCCCTTGCAGTCCTCACTCAGCTTGAACTCAACATCCTTCTACAGCAGTCTGGGTAGAGGCAATGCTACCTTACTGAAGTCCTTGATAAATCTCCGGTAGAAACTTGCATGACCAAGGAACGAACGGACTTCCCTCACGGAGGAGGGGTAAGGCAGACTAGAAATCACATCTACCTTTGCTGGATCTACAGAAATACCATTATTAGAAACAACATGTCCTAGTACAATACCTTGTTTTACCATAAAATGACATTTTTCAAAATTTAACACAAGGTTTGAACTAACACACCTGTCTAATACTATAGCTAAACTATCCAAGCAAAGGCTAAATGAATCACCATAAATGCTAAAATCATCCATGAAAACTTTCATACAGCTCTCAATAAGATCGGAGAAAACACTCATCATGCATCTTTAGAAAGTAGCCGGTGCATTACACAAGCCAAAAGGCATCCTTTTGTATGCATACGTTCTAAAGGGACATGTAAAAGTAGTCTTCTCCTGATCCTCAGGAGCTATATGGATTTGAAAGCAGCCTGTATAACCATCTAAAAAGCAGTAATGTAATTTACCTGACAGGCAATCAAGCATCTGATCAATAAATGGCAAGGGGTAATAATCCTTGCGAGTAGCTTGGTTGAGGCGCCTGTAATCAATGCAAACTCTCCATGAATTCTGCACTCTGGTTGCTATGAGCTCCCCATGCTCATTCTTCACTGTTGTGACTCCAGACTTCTTGGGCACCACTTGTACTAGGCTGACCCATTCACTATCCGAGATGGAGTAGATGATATCTGCTTCAAGCAGCCTGGTCACTTCCTTCTTGACAACTTCTAAGATGGTGGGGTTCTACCGCCTCTGAGGTTGACGGACAGGCCTTGCTCCCTCTTCTAAAAATATTCTGTGCTCACAAACTTGAGGGCTGATGCCTACTATATCTGCCAAGCTCCACCCAATTGCTTTCTTGTGTCTTCTCAGCACTCCAAGCAACTGCTCCTCCTGTTAGGAAGTGAGTTCCCTTGCAATGATAACTGGAAGCTTCTGATTATCCTCAAGGTAAGCATACTTGAGGTGGGGTGGAAGGGGCTTCAACTCCATTTTCTGCTCATGGCTAGGCACTGGATCATCTGGAGCTAGTGATGATGGCAAAGTGTCCTCATTGTGTTCAGAGGGTTTCCCCACACTTGGACCATGCTCCATGTGCATCTCTTCTATTTCTTCTTGGTGAACTGCAGCTATAGTCTCATCAATGATGTCGCACTGAAAGATGGAATGATCTTCCGGGGGATGCTTCATAGCTTCATCCAGATTGAAGCTCACTGCTCGGCCGTCTATCTCAAGAGAATAAATTCCTGAGAAGGCATCCAGCTTGAACTTTGAAGTCTTCAGGAATGGCATTCCAAGCAGGATAGATGATGGTCTTCTTGAGTCATTAGGGGACATCTCCAAAATATAGAAGTCAATAAGAAATGTGATCCCCTTAATGCTCACCAGCACGTCCTCAGTAATTCCAACCACAGAGATAATGCTTTTATCTGCTAAAACAAAACGTGCTGCCGACCTTTTTAAGGGAGGGAGCCTTAAAGCATCATATACAGATAATGGCATTATACTAACACACGCGCCTAAATCACACATGCAGTCATAAAATTTCACACCATCTATAGTAATAGTAACTATGCATGGACCTGGGTCACTATATTTTTCAGGTATATCACCCACTAAAGCAGAAATGGAGCTACCTAGAGGAATAGTTTCTAATTCACTTAATTTATCTTTATGCATGCACAAATCTTTTAGAAACTTAGCATATCTAGGTACCTGCTGAATGGCATCAAAAAGTGGAATGGTTACTGAAAGAACTGAAGATTGATGGTTTAGAAGTTATAGTAAACTCTCGTTGCAAGTATAGTTACTAAACCAAGCAATCAACCTTTCTTACAAACGTTTTGGTTGTCATAAGTAACAAACCCCTTTAAAATTGATAACCGAAGTATTTAAACCTCGGGTCGTCTTCTCAAGGAACTGCAGGGAAGTATGTTCTTATTATTGGTTATGAAGATTGTAAATCGGGGTTTTGAAGATGAGGAACAAGTAATTTAAATTGCAATTAAAATAAGTAAAAGACTGTAAAGTAAATAACTGTAAAATAAACTTTTGGCAAGGTATGAGAAATTAGAAGTCCTATCCTAGTTATCCTTATCAATGATGATGAAGATTGAATCTTAATTCCACTTAGTTAGTCTTTACTTAAAGCAAAGAAAGGTCAAGTGACTAATTAGTTTAATCTTCAAATCCTAGTTAATCCCTAAGGAAAGATTGGGATTATTGAAGTTCAGTTCAATTAGCAAAGATAACAACTATTAATCATGTTGAGTTTGATAACTCCTGAGTTACTGATTTCTTAACCAAGACCAAAGGGGAAAAGTAAATCTACTGGAATAAAAATGTCTTCAGATTGGAAGCAATAGTAACATAAATAAAATAGAGCAATAATAAACTGAAATACCTCAAATAACATTAATTCAAAGAACAACCTGTAACATAAAGAATTCATAGACTAAATTGAGAAGATAAATAAAAAGGAATGTTGAACCTGATAAAAAGAGATAATCCTGAAAGCAAAAGAAATCCTAATTCTAAATCCTAAAAGAGAGAGGAGAGAACCTCTCCCTCAAAACTACATCTAATTCATGAAAAATAACTAATTGGAGAATCTCTTTTTTGAATGGATGCATTTCCCCACTTCATAACCTCTGATCTGTGCCTTCTAGACTTGGATTTGGGCTAAAAAGGGCTTCAGAAACCGATGGGAGCATTTTCTGTAAATTCTGGTGCGTAGCCTCTGTCACGCGACCGCGTGGGTCACGCAGTCGTATCATTTGGAGTTTTTCTTGTCACGCGGTCGCTTCAGTCATGCGTCCGCGTCAATCACGCGGTCGCGCTACTACTATTTTGTGTTGGCATGCGGCCGCGTCGTCCATGCGATCGCGTCACTGCCAGTTTCTTCAAAAACTCCATTTTGTGTTTTCCTTCCATTTTTGTATGTTTCCTTTCCATCCTTTAAGTCATTCCTGCCTTAGAAAATCTGAAACTACTCAACACACGAATCACGGCATCGAATGGAAATAAAGGGTAATTAAAATAATTATTTTTAAAGCATAGGAAACATGTTTTTCACATTCATCACATAATAAGGAAGGAAAAGTAAAACCATGCAATTAACATGAATAAGTGGGTGAAGGATTGAATAAATCACTCAAATTGAGCGCAATATATATCATAAAATATGGGTTTATCAGTTACCTCAACTTTTTTAAATATTTTTACCATTTTAGGGTCTAGTTCCATCTGCTTTTTGGGTTTCCTAGCAAGGTGTGGAAATAGAATAGGAATGGTGCCACTTGCAGCTTCTGCGTCTCTTGGTGCTCCATTCCTAGGTTGAGCTGCTTCTTCTTCAACCAAGTCTTGTACTACATCTTCTTCTTCAGCATCCTCTACCTCCACAGTACTTTCAACTGGAGTGTCTTTTTTTAAGCTTGGCTCCGCATGACTCATCTCTGGTAGTGTAGTCCCGGACCTCAAAGTAATGGCGTTGATTCCTCCTTTGGGATTGGGTACAGGCTGAGACGGCAGTGTACTGGAGCTTGCAGGTTGAGTGTTGGAGGTACTCGACGATCCCATCTGGGAGACGAGAGCTTGTATAGCAGAGGTTAGACCGGTAAGTGTGCTTTCCATGGTCTTAACAGAGTGAAGCAACTCGTCATTAGGGGATGAAGATGGGTAAGTGACTTGAGTGACCTGCTGTTGGTTGTTCTGAGGCGCTTAGGACTGCATTTGGTGAGGTACTTTGTAAGGCTGGTTTTGGTTCTGCTGTTTGTTGTTGTTGTTCCACCTCTGATTTCCATTGTTGTCTCTGCCTCCTCTGTTGTAGTTGTCCCTCCATCCTTGATTGAAATTATCTCTCTATCCCTAGTTGGAGTTATCTTGCCAACCTTGATTGTAGTTTCCACCTTGGTTGTAATTGCCACCTTGTTGATTGTATCCTTGATCGGGCGGTCATAAAAATTATGAGTAGCTGCCAAGGTGTTGTCTTCTTGTTGCAGTTGCGGACATTCATCAGTGTAATGAGTATAATCAGCACATATTCTGCATACTCTTTGAGGAACCAACTGTTGACTTTGTTGTGATGGGGGAGGCTGAGGAGGTTGTTGATTCAGCTGTATCTGCTTCAGTAGGTTGGTCATCTCACACAGAGCCTGTGTGAAAGCAGGAGTCTCACTGCTAGAGAAAACCTCTGCAACAGCCTTGGGATGGTTGTTCCTGTGCCTGACGTTCCGAGTAGACTCTGCTAGATTAGTGATCAGTTGCCATGCTTCATCCGTGGTCTTTTACTTTTTCAGAGAACCATTACTCGCACCATCAAATGTAGTCTTATCCTGAGGCTTCATGCCTTGTGTGAAGTAGCTGATCAACACCAACCTGTCAATCATGTGGTGGGGGCATGCGTCCAGAAGATTCTTGAAGCGCTCCCAATACTCATAGAGAGTCTCTGATTCGCCTTGAACAATGTAGGAAATCTCCTTTCTCAGTCTATCAGTAACTTCAGCTGGAAAGTATTTTTCCAAGAATTCTCTCCTAAGCGTATCCCAGTTAGTAACAGTTGCTTCAGGTTGAGTGTAGTACCACTCCCTCACCTTTCCCTCAAGAGAAAACATGAAGGCAGTTAGCAAAATAGAAGTCTAATCTGCACCATGACGCCTAATAGTAGAACAGGCTGTCTAAAAATTCTTAAGGTGCTTGATAGTCTCCTGAGCCAGTAAGCCATAAAACTTAGGCATTAAGTTGATTAGCGCAGTCTTCAGTTCAAAATCTGCAGCCAGATTTGGGTGACACGCTTGATACGGTTGTAGAGTAAAGTCTGGAGCTCCTGCCTCCTGGAGAGTAATCCTCCTGGGTTCCGCCATGTTACCTACACGTAAATCAACAGAATTAGTAGTAGAGGAGCTTGTTTCTTCCTTAAATGCCACTTCAGATTTGCCCTCAGATAGGACTAGTGAATTGGTAGTAACCACTTCACCACCCTCAGAGGCTAACCGACGCCGAGCTCGCCTAATACGTGAAAGAGTTCTTTCAATTTCAGGATTAAACGTAGCTAAGCTCGGGTTAGACAGTGAGCGTGTCATTCAATGAAAGAAACATACAGCTCATGGTAATAAAATAAAATAAAATATGCAAAAATTAAAATTATGTACACCAACTAATAATTTAGCACACAATTACAACTCCCCAGCAACGGCGCCAAAAATTGATGCGAGTGAAAATCAGCCAATTAAGAAATTATAGTAAGAAATACGTTGCAAGTACAGTTCTTAACTAGCAAAAATTCGCTTATCAATTTAGAAAGAGTTATCACAAATTTTAGAATAAAATACTGGAAGTATGAATCCCAGGTCGTCTCCCAACGAGTTGACAAAAGAGTACTATTTTATTAGTCAGGGGTTTTTCCGAGAAATTTTAAGAGTTGAATAACAGAAAATAAATAATTGTAAATTAAAGTAATGAGAATTAGCATGAGAATTTATATAATCAATTAAAAAGCCTTGACCGGGGGAAGATTAATTGGAAGTTCTATCCTTGTTGGATTTTTCCAAGTATAATATTAAGAGGTTGTTGTTCTTCTTAGTCATCCCTTACCTGATAAGGGAAAGTCAAGTAACTAACTAACTAACCAACTATACCTCAGGTCCTAATCCTCTCCCCAAGGAAGGATTAGAGTTAGAGACTAGAGGGCCAGCCAATAACTTCCAATTAAAATCAATACTTGAGTATTCCAACTCAAGGTTCTCTTTTTAATCAACCCCCAAGTCAAGTTGGGGAGTCTACTCCATTGACATGAATATAACATTCACAGAAATATAAGAAGAAGACATGATAAATAAAATAACATAGGAATTAAGAATTAATTAAAAGTAAAAATAGTTCTTTGCATTAATAAATCCCAAATGCAACATCCTTATCTGAACATGATTAATAAATAATCAAAAGAGTAAAGGAATAAGAAAGCAAACTAGAATAATAGCAACTTCAACGGAGGTAGTGACTCTTCTCAAAATCCAAAGCAAAAGCATAAACTATAAAACTAGAAATCTATGAATATGAAGAAAACCTAGAGGAAGAGTGATTTCTCTCTAAGATTCCAATCTAAAACTAAAAACTATGCAAATGAGAATGTGTGTTGAGTCTTTGCTTGTCCTCTAGCTCTAGTCTGTGTTTCTAGGCCAGAAACTGGGTCCAAACTCGGCCCAAAATTTCCCCCAGCGTTTTCTGCGAATTCTACAGGTAGCGCATGTCACGCATACGCGTCAGTCACGCGTACGCGTCGTTGGTCATTTCGCATATCACGCCTATGCGTCAAGCACGTGCACGCATCGCCGTATAGACTCCGATTCACGCGCACGCGTAGTCCATGCGTGCGCGTCACTGCTCGCTGGTTGTCTCCTCTATTTCTTGTGCTCCTTCCATTTTTGCAAGCTTCCTCTCCATCCTCTAAGCCATTCCTGCCCTATAAAGTCTGAAAACACTTAACGCACAGATCACGGCATCGAATGGTATAAAAGGGGAATTAAAAATAAACAGTTTAAAGGCTTAGGAAGCAAGTTTTCAATTATGGAACAAAACTAGGAAGGAATTGTAAAATCATGCAATTCGTATGAATAAGTGTGCAAGGACTTAATAAAAATCACTTAATTGAGCACAAGATAAACCATAAAATAGTGGTTTATCTGGGAGCAATCTGAGAAATTAATTTTTGCGAAAATTCAATAGCAAGTGTAGGCCAGAAGCAACTTAATTACTGGGGAACCTGCATGGCAAACACAAAGATTGAGCATTAAATAGATGTCAAATATCTTTGGGTAACAAAAGCCGATATAATGCTTTTAGGAAAGAAAAGAAGACATTTTCCATTTTCCACTGCTAACCCCTAACCAAAAAATAATGAGAAATGAAATCACAAAACCCTTTTGCCCTTTAAAGGATCAAAACAACATATATTAGGGTCATGAATTATTACTGCTTGAATCACACGCCAGGTGGACTCAAATGGAGAGGCCTCAGATGAACCAACAATAGGCACGTCTTCAAGCAAAGCCTCCACGCAAGCACGCATAGACTTTGCAACGGAGTCAAGGTTATATCCTCCTTCTAAAAGTAGTGCAATCCTACCTTCAGTAAAATTCATCAACTGAAATGTATAGAAGGAAAACAATATGTAACAGACATTCATACATTGATCACCCAAGTTAAAATCTTCACATATAAAACTTATATCAGATTTTATTCCAAAAAATAATGCTAAAGTTAGATCATATAAACTTGATACTCAAGCAAACACTATATGTTTAATGAAGATGGTTCCAGCAGCCAACAACATAGAATAATGGAGGGGACTTAAAGCAAGTTCGACATGTATTCTCTGATTCCTGAGAACCAACAACAGTCTCATCAGTGTATGGAACTTGAAATGGAGTCAACAACAAATGAAGAACAATAGAGCCAAGAGAAGAGGTCTAAATTGGAATGTGAGATGAGTTCTACAAGCATTATTAAGTGGTTTAGCTAATAATTACACTATTTTGCTTTACAGTTAGAACAAGGAATCATGATAAAAGAGGTTAAAGTATGCTTTTTTTATTCTTTGTCAAAAGTTTCAGTTTGTCTTAAATTGTGAAATGGCTTCATCAATTTTGTAAGAACTGCGAATTAATTAACCAATTAATTAACGTAAAATAATAATAATTTAATTTGCCCAAAATAGGATCCAAAAATTTAGAATATTAATTAGAAAATATAAATACTATATTTGGACTTAGTAGATTTTTCTGAGTTGGAAAATGTAATTTTCTTCAGAAAATTGCATAAAAATGCATACCGGTAAATTAATTGGCAATACCAGCTTAGATCTGTCTGGTACTATGTGAGGATAATTAAAAACAGTAGAAAACCTTAGGAAAATATTTAGAATTAAAAACGGGTACTAATTTTAAAGGTTCGGCCCAAAGTTGAGCCAAACGGGACAAAAACGCTAACGGATTGGACTGGGCCCAAATTGGGCCCAAGCCCAATATATAAATACCCTCATTAATAGCCATTTCAGCCATTTCTCGCCTCATAACACAAACATAAGCAGCTTCATGAGTTGAGAGAAGAGGGGTGAAGAACATTATTCATCATCTTCTTCTTTCTCTTATAACTTGAGCTACGGTGCTCCGATTTGCGTGCCGTCAGCGGCTACGTGAAACTTTTGCCGAGCCCGTTACTCTCATATAACTATTATAAGTTAGATTTCGAAGTTTTCTCACCTTCTTGCAGCCCTAAGAATTTCAAATTTGTGAGTTTTGGTTTTGAGTGAAATTTGTGTTTTGGTTGTTTAGGTGCTAATTATTAGTGAGGAATTGTTGGGTTCTATCCCAAATTTCAGTGGATAAGGTAAGCTTTCTCAAGAACCCTTGTAAATTGATATGTTATGAGTATTAGGTTTTGATTTCTATGAAATATATGATGTTAGTTTGAATATTGGAGCTTGTTAGAATTGCCTTGGATATTTAGGAGCACTTGGAGTTAGATTGGTGACTTGAGTGCGTTTGGAAGCTTGATTTGTACTCAATTTTGGGACTTTGGCATATTGAAAATCGGCCAAGGTATGGTTTCGGTTTTCTCTATGTAATATATAATATTTCTAGACACTTAGGCTAGTGAACCATAGGATAGGATTGAAATTGAATGTTGATGATTACAATGTATAATGACTTTGAGTTTACGTTGCATGATGATGGATTATTGATGTTGTGTTAAGATTGGTGTTGGGTGACTATTGTGATAATGATGGGTGGTAAGTGATGGATTTGTGTATGAGGAATTGTTGATGTGTGATGTTGTTGTGTATTATTTGAGAGATTAATGAATTGATTGATGATTTGGTATGGAGATAATGAAAATGTTAATTTTAGGTTGTGGAATGAAATAGAGGATATATGAATATGATCTACGTATATTATGACTGTTTTGAATGTGGAATAGATGATTTTGGATTGAGATTTTGATAAAATTGAGGTTTAGAGACTTTTGGTAAAAATAGACTTTTGTGAACTTCGACGGGTCATATCTTGAGCTACGATTTTTGAAATGATTTAAATTTTATATCAAATTAAAGATAATTCAAATAACTTTAAAACGGTATAGATTTTGTAGAAAAAGATATGATCATTTGAAGTTGGCGTCAAAAATCTGAATTCTGTGATGTAATAGAATTTATGATTTTTGGTTTGTTTGCGCACGCACACTGCTGTGCGCATGCTCTGATCAGTGGCTATTTTTGACTTGTGCATACATATAGCCTTGTGCGCACACACACCCTGTGACATTTGAAAATGTGCGTACGCACACTCTTGTGCACACGCACACATAGGGAGGTGCCTACTGCTGGGAGCGCTAGCACACTCTGGTGCCCACACACATCCTGCAAAATTTGCAAGTAGTGCGTACGCACAATCTCGTGAGGACACACATGCTGGGAATGGCAGTCTGTTCAGGGCAATCGCACGCATCTGTGCGTGCGTTTTAAATGAAAACTTTTACCTGCTGTGCGCACGCACACTTCTATGCATACGCACACTTCTTGAAAATCCTTCTGGGCGTGTGCATGCACACTCCTATGCATACTCACACTACCCTGTTTTTTTAGTAAACATATTATTTTTAACTATTTTACCTTCCCAGCAAGCTTGTAAACTTTCGTGACACTTATATAAGACTCTTTAGCTTGTTTTTAGGAGTCAGAACATAGAGAGGGCTCGAGGTGAAATCAATTAGGTATTTTCTTGCAAAAGTTTAGAAAACGGAGACTTAGGTTTCTATAGTATTGAGGACGGATTTGGTTGAGTGAGAAGGCGGGGTATTGTATTGATGATTACTGACAGAAAATTGTAGAAGTGGTGAATTACTGAGTATTGAATGAAATGATTTTGAAAACCACTGATGTAATGTTTTTAAACTGAGATTATTGAGATGCTATGCACCTGGCAGGGACGGCGGTTAATCCCGCTTGTCGAGGTCGCGGCGGTGGCGTAAGGGCATTGGTTAGTCCGCTTATGTTGAGATGTGAGGTCAGTGGAAAGAGTATCCCACTCGCATCCCTTCGGAATCACTATAGTGTGCAGGCACTGGCATCCTGGACCGTGATTCGGGCATGATATACTTGTGCTTTCCTTGTATTGTATTATTTGTGTATTCTACTGGGATTGAGGAGGTTCGGAAGGCGATGGCGATGGGATCGCATGGCGGTTAGGCAGGTAAAGGCTGTGAGACAGCGAAAAATTATTAGTTTAGAATTCCCTAAGTTAAATTACCCCTTTTCAATGTGGTTTTAAAGTTAATGTTTTAAATTTACTTATGGTTAGGCTTGAATCTCATGATAGATATGAAGCTCTAGGATTGCCTCTGGTGTCAAGGAGTCTTATATCTTACATCACTGGGCACTGTTACCATACTAAGAACCTCCGGTTCTCATTCCATACTATGTTGTTATTTTTCAGATGCAGGTCGCAACCCACCTTGGTGAGTTGCTTTGATGGTGACAGAGTGGAGGATCCTGGCTATGTTTTGAAGTTTTTTTGATTATTTTGTTTAGTTCTCTCACCTTTTGTATTTATAATTGCCTTAGAGGTTTACTTTGAGAGAGATATTTTGTATATATTGTTTTAACTTTCAAAACTCTGTATGTCAGTATTTAACTAGTCAGCCTAAACTCTGCAGGCTTAGGCTAGTATCTTATGATTAATATACTCTTATATATCTACATATATCTTGTTACCTTACATAGTGTATCTTGTCTTTTATGCTTGTAGCTTCGTGTGAATGTTCGCGCTTTGTAATTCCGTATTTAAGCTTATTTTCTTCATTGGGCTTCTAGAATTATTACTCCTTCTATATTCATATATGTATAAGCATTAGAATTGTCATAACATTTGATTAATCTTTGCTTTACGGCTAAAGGTAAGGCTTAGGATAATTCGGGTGTTACATTTAGTGGTATCAGAGTGGTTCATCCTCATGAGCCTGAAGGATGGACCGATTGTGCTTCGTTGCATATTCTAGGTCATTTTTCTTTCATGCTACTTAGGTTATCTGCTTGATATATGTATAGCATTCTTGTTTGTGAGTGCCTTTTCGGGATAATTGAAGCACTAGGCTTTTGATATTGAGACTGATCACCTTGATATCGATTGTTTGGTGTGGACAGGACCCTAAATGGCATCTCGTAGACAAGGTCAGTCACGTATACGAAGAGACTATGAGGGTAACCCGTCGACGGACAATCACGCTGAACTCGTGGTGGGATAACTAACTTAGTTAACACAATTCAAGCGAGCACTGCTATGACTACTCATGCTAAGCGGCGAACAAGGCAATCATCCGGAAACGAAAATGGAGAAGGTGCTGAGAACAACTTAGGTGGTGTCCCAAGAACTTTAGCTGCTTTTCTGAAAGTTGACCCACTGATTTTCAATGGATCGAGAAACCCTACTGAAGTAGACAAATGGTTCCAAGTTGTGGAGCGTGCATTGCGAACTCAACATGTACCGTATGACCATTTCGTGGAATATGCGGCTTATCAACTAGTGGAAGAAGCTCAGGAATGGTGGCAAGGAGAGCGCCGACTGCTACACCAACAGAATGTGGACATTATATGTTATTCCAGGCAGCTTTCTACAAGAAGTACTTTCATGAGTCAATAAGGGAGGCCAAAGAGTTGGAATTCTTCCGGTTGAAGCAAGGGTCCATAACTGTAGCTGAATACACCAGCAAGTTCGAGGAACTCTGTAGGTTCTCAAGAATAAGTCAACGTGCCCCTGAGTCCTACGAGGGCTGGAAATGCATCAAATACCGAGTACGCTGAGGGAAGATATCATGCGTGTTGTGGCTCTATTGGAGATTGAGAGATTCTCAGAATTGGTGAACGAGGCAAGAGTTGTGGAGGATTGCATTAGGAGAACGACTTTAATGAGAGATACTTGCGGGGGTACCAGTAGCAAAGGTCATGGAAAGTATTTTCCACCAAGAGGCCAGATCTTCAAAAGAGACAGACATGCCACTCATCATTCTCATGGTTAAGGAAGCTTCCGGAGAAACAACAATGTCCAGTTTCACCTGGAAAAAGGAAATGGTCGATGCTATACTTGTGGAATGTTTGGATACATTGCCAAGAATTGCTGTCATGGGAAAAACCAGGATGCGATTCAGAACCAACAGTAAAGCCGTGTATTCGCTGTGAATGCCCTATGCGGGAGCCTGAGAAAAGAGGTAGGTGTATAATTGGTTATAAAACTTTAACTGCATTATGTGATATTGGAACACCGCGTTCACTCATAGCTTGTGACGGAGAGAACGATTTGAAAATAAAGGTGTCAAACTTAGTATCAAATTTATGACCAAACTCACTTATGCCACGTAGAGTATTGCCGCTAGAGCTTATAGAACTTAGGGACATTTTTGGTTGGTGTGGGCAAAGAATCCAATTCTTAAAGACCAACGAGTCAGAGTAACGCTGCGGAAGCACGGTGATCTTAATAACGGTGTGAGGTCTTATACGAATGAAAGCACCAATACATCCTTATGAACCGACCCATCTTTTCCCTTGTAAATTACCTGAGAGTTCTTTATTTCGAAATCCCTCTTGGTGAATAAATTGAACCTTGCCCAAATCCTATTCCTTGTTTGCACATATCCTCGAACGAACCTTGTACTCCTTGAGGTGAGCTTGAACGTTTACTGTAAAATTGAACTGCCTTTATTCGAGGGATCGTGATCCTCGTAAAATCAGTCAAGACATGTTTTGATTCAATTTGCCTTATTTTTTCCTCCAAAGAATCTTGATTTGGAATTCCTTTCTTGAGGTGCACTCTAATTTTCTTTCTGGTACATTTTGTTATTTTCTATAACCTTGTCTGAACACAACATAACGTACCTTTTCAATTTCCTACGGAGACCCTTCGAAATTGTTTGCTCCTTTTGAACTTGGTATCCCTTCAGATAATTTGAGCTCATTTCGACATCACACGCAATTTTTAGATGCAACCATTGATATGTCAAGTCCTTAGGTCACAAATTTTGAACAGGAAGGACGAGACTTGTGAGCGTGCAGCATCACGAGGAGTTGTGGAGCTTTGCTTTTGCAAATGAAGTTACCTATAACTAAATTGACACACAAGGATGCCCGTTGGTACGAACATCAATTTGTGAAAAAACTTGAAAGGACAATTGACTACAGAACCAATATTTGCGTTGCTGGAACCCCATGAACTAAATGGGATTTACGATAACACTTCGTCAGAAATCTTGAAGTATGTTCTGATGTAACATTAGGATATAGTGGTGTATGCGTCGCGAGGGTAGCGGCCGTACAAAGTGAAATATCTGACTCACGATCTGGAGCTTGCGGCGTTTGTGCTTGTGTTGACGATGTGGAGTAAGGAGGAACTACCTTTATGAAGATGGATGTAATTACTAAAGGACTACGATTTTGAGTTAAGTTGTCACCCAAGGATTTTCGTGCTTGACTTTGGTTTTTATGTGTAGATTATAGGGTAGTTAATATAATATTTGGTACATGGTGGATTATAGAGTACAGAGGTAAGTAGAGAAGGAGAAAAATAAGTGAAAATAAATTTAGGCTTAAATTTTGGTTGAGTTTAACATTTGATTTAGTTATGATATGTGAAAATTCGTTGGTGTTTAATATGTCGAGTTGTAGTGTTACACTTAAATAAAGAGGAATAATCGGAATAGATATTCTAGTTGTTGTTGAGTTCCTAGGTAATACAAGTTGTTCAGAGGGTTATCTAAAACTGAAGGTCGATCTCAGATGAGATCTGCTGTGGTGGTCGGCGCCGATGTGTCCGACTTGTGGGTGGTGGCCAGAGCCGCCGTGTCCGACTTGTGGACTTGATGATGATACTGATCCTTTGTCACTGGAGGGTGGTGGTACCTGTAAGGGACTCCGATGCTTAAGTTAGCAAGGGTATTAAGCATGTTTTTAGTAGAATCAGAGTATGAGTTATACCTGGGTACTCCAGTGTATTTATAATGGTGTGGAGTGACTTTCCTGGAGATAAGATAGTTATCTTATCTTATCTTATCTTTAAGTGAGGTCATCTTATCTTCTGAGGAACCACCCTTATCTTTCTAGGCTTTAACTGCCTTTAGATTGGGCTGTGCCCCTTCGTTTGGGCCTTCTTGGGCCTCTGTAGTGATTGTGTCGAACTCTTTGAGAAGAGGTCGGGTAATTCGGACCTGAAGAGGTCGGTCGACTTATCGCCAAACATCCTAGGTCGGACAGCTCGACCCAGGGTATAAACAGTGCCCATGCTCGAGTACGGCCTTCTTTTTGAGGTCGAGTCCTTTAGTCTTTAGGACTTCAATCATTCTCTGGTAAAGCCGAGCTCGAGCACTTTGATCGATTCTGCTGAAGCTTTTTGAATGTGAAGCATTTTCCTTCGCTTCTTTTAGTTTGAAAAGTGCGCGCTTTGCATTTGCACTCTTGTCTTGGGAACGTGCGAGATTTTTTAAATGCTCATTAATTTCCCCTTTGCCATTTCCCTCTTTTCTTTTGTATTTTCGAATTCTTCTTTTTAGTTTCTTTTGCTTCTGAACTTTTCGCTTCTGCTTTGCTTTTGTTTCTCTCACCCCTTTGCATTCCGTCGTTTTTGCTTTGAGGTGCTTCTTTCCTTCTGTTCGCTTTGATGCGAGGGTGCTTCGTTGCCGCCGTTTCCTCCGAACCTTTTCCTTACGCTCGTCTCTTCCTCCTCTTTACAGGTTAGTACTTTCTCTTCTTTTTAGTCGCTTTCTTTACATTTGCTTGATCTTGGAGAAAGTTTGGATCTTTCTGCTTTTGGTGTGTCTTATTGTTGTTGTAATGTGTGTTCTGGGATTTTCTTTCGTCCTTTTGTATGAACCTTTTCGCCTTTCCTGATGGTTGAAGCTTTTAGGGCTTTGCATGTTGATACCTGTTTCTGTATTTTTTTATTTTGGAGCTTCTTGGGATAATGGCTTGTTTGATTCTGAAAAAAGGTTGTGTCTTTGGTGATTTTCACTTGGCAAAAATTTTGCTGTTGGTAGTTCCTTTTGCTGATAGACTGAAACTGTAGTTTGAAAGGTGGCTATTTTTGATGACTTATTTGATTTGTGGCTTTGTGGCTTTCTTCTCAGAGTGTCGCTTTTGTTGAAAGAGGGTTATAATTTTCTTGTTTAGGAGGTGTAGAGATGCAAGTTTGTAGATTTTTCTGAGTCCTTGTTCCATAATTGCCTCCAAAGGATGCCCCTGGATCTTTAGTGTGGGTCCTGGGGTTTCCTTTTGTTGCTTTGTCTAACTTCTTGACACTTATATGCTTTAGTTCGAGTTGTATCCATTTATGCCCGAGTTGCTCTCTTTGACTTGCCCGAGCTGTTTGATTAGTAACCCCTTTTCCTTTTTCTTACTGTAGGATTTTAGTTGACTCATGTCGTCTCGCAAAAATATTGTCGAGACCTCTTCCAGAGTCCCCGAGGGCATGTCGGACTGGCTGGACTCCCTCGTGTTGATGTGTATTTCTGTGGTAAATTCTGAGTACTGTGTGGAACTGAGAAAACATCATAGGATTTGTAGTAATCGGGAGCAGGAAAAAAATTATGAGCTAGTAGCACCTGATTCTGATGAGAGGGTCTGTTTCCCTACTTCGATCCAGGGGGAACGTCCCTTTTTTTACGTCTACGACTATTTCTTCAGCCAAATGAACATTACCTTTCCTTTTACTCCTTTTGAGACCAATTTGTTGTGGTCATGCAATGTTTTTCCATCCCAACTTCATCCGAATTCATGGGTTTTTGTTAAGATTTTTTAGTTATTGTGTCAGGAACTAGATGTTAAGCCTTCTCAAACTCTCTTTCTTTACCTTTTTGTTTTGACCAAACCCAGGATTTCTGCCAAAAAGAAAGCTTCCTGGGTTTCTTTTCGGTCTGCCCAGGGAAAGAAAGTATTTTCGATGTATGATGAGTCTTTTAGAGACTTCAAGAATTATTTCTTTAAGGTTCGAGCTGTTGAAGGAGCTCGGCCCTTTTTTCTGGATGAGAATGACGAGCCTGCCTTTCCTTTAGAGTGGCAAAAGAATGTTGTGGTGTCGAGGTATTCGTGGAAGATGTTGGACGAGGTCGAACAGGCCTTTGTTAATGTGTTGGAGGAGAACTGGGGACAACCTCTTTATCCTGACACTAAAAGGTTTTTAGGGGATCTCTCGCTTCTTATAGCTGAGCTGGGTAGTGGTTGGCTTATTTTGTTTTCGTTTTGTTTTATTTTTGTCGAGCTTGTTCTTTTTCTTCCAATTTGTAACTGGGTTTTTGTTGTGCTTTTTCAGAGATGGTTAAAAACAATGATTCCATGAAAGCCTTTAAAAAGGCGAGGAAGGCGACTGCGGCCCTAAACATCTCGGCCAATGTGGCTGGGGAAAGATCTTCTCATGCTTTGCCGAAGCCATCGGTACAGAGCTCTCCTGGACCGAGGAGGATGATTCCTACTCCCGGGTTCATTTGGTCGATCCTCTACATACTTCTGCTGCTACCTCTTCTCCTACAGGCGCTCCTCCTCCGAAAAAATAGAAAACTGCTGAGCCCTTTAACCTTGATGCCCCTGACTTTGATGTTGTCGAGTTTGTGGACCAGCAAATTGGTCCTTATGGTACCATCCCTACTGATGATGTTTCTCTTCTTCGCCATCTGGATTTTATTACTCGGAGCAGTATCAAGATGGCACACATGGGGCGGCTTTATATCGGACTGCCCATGATCTTTCCATTCATGCTACAAAGGCTTTTATGGAGGAGGCTAAGTTGGAGTTTGACCGGATGAAGGAGTTGGCTGAGGTGCTGACTCATCAGGATGCACCTCCAAAGATGCAGGTCATTACTGAGGTTCAGCACCCTCCTGAGATTCCGCAGGACACTCCACAGCCACAGCCGGAGCCACAGCCGATCCCAGTTCCACAGCCAGTACCTGAGCCACAGCCCGGCGCGATTGTTGACCCCCATCCCGAGATTCAGCTGTAGCATCGAGGACGATGCTTGATTCTAAAGTGTGGGGAGGTCACCGTTCGTGACTCGTGTTTACATTTATGTGGTGAACTTTCAGACATCCATTTCTATTTTCTGCTACTTTATTTTATTTTGCACTTTAGATCATTTTGCGATTACTGTACATATTTGCTAGTGTGAATACTCTTATCTTAGTTGATGCACACTTTTATTTACTCTTATTATATATATACATATATGTTTTGCATCTTGGCTTTGATTGTGATTAGAAAAGTGTTTTGGATTGATAAAATCTAGTTAACCATTTTTGTATAAGAATTGTGCTTTGATTGAAAAAAGGGTAAACTAGGAAAAAAAATTTTAAAATTTTTCTAAATCACAACATTGCATTATAATAAGCTTAGTCAATATGATGAAAATTTTCAAGAAATTCATTTTTAGAACACCATCCCAATTGGCTGAAATTTTTTTTAGAACTTGCTTGAATTATATACTTTGTGGATCATGTTTTGAGCTAAGAACACAAGCATGTGAGATTTGAGCCTACTTGTGTAGTTACATCATATATAACCACTTCTTTTCATTCTTGTGTGCATTATTCTCTTCCTATAATTGTAATCCTTGATTTGTTTGATTCTTTATGTCCATTATTTTGTGTATACATGCATTTACATGATTGAGGTCATTGTTCAATTAGCTCACTTACCCAAATAGCCTACCTTTTATCTTCCATTGTTAATTGATCTTGAGCCTATGCTTAACCCATTTGTTCATAATTGTAGCACATTACAAGCTTAAGTGAAAAACAATAAATGTCCCTTGTTTGGATCTTTGTTTAGCTTAGGCTAGTGAGAGTGTTCATCATTAGATTTTGGAAAAGTTGGGTACATTGGGTAGAGATAAAAGTGTGTTTATATTTTTGTTAAAGAAAAATTTCAAGAATTGGGTACATACTCATGTATTAATCATATGTAAACCATATGCATTGATGTTCTTGTATATATTTTAGTTTAAAAAAAAAAGAGAATTATAATAAAAAGGGAACAAAATATCCCAAGGTTTAAAGTTTCATAAATTCAATGCATATGTGTGGTAATCAAAAGGAAATGCATGAGTGTGTGAAAAAGTGAAGAATGGATAGCTAGGTTTGTTTAGAATTGTTTAGGTTGTCATAGGTTAGGTGGGAAGTCTAAGTTAATCAAGGATTCGAATTGCAAACTCACTTGACCATATGCATCCTACCTTGACCCTAGCCCCATTACAACCTATGGGAAAGTCCTCATGATACTTGTATGCATGCATAAAGTAATTATTGATTGTTAGATGAAAAACAAATCTTGAAAAGCATGATTAGGGGAGAATTGAGTGAATCAACCCTATACACTTGAGTGCATAGAGCAGATACACATCCGGCGAAGGTTCGATCGCTCAATTACATGTTTCCACCCATGATCATCTTTTCTTGCAAGTTTATAAGATCTTTCAATGATTCAATCCAATTGTGGTTTGCTTTGATTGCTAATGCTTTAGCCCTTGTACTTGCATGTGTATTCTTGGAGATTGATCTATTTTGACTAAGCCATTGCATCATATAGATAGATTCCATTTAGTTAGTTACATTGAATAAATGTTAATACCATTTGCTTCTTTCTTGATTTTAGCATGAAGACATGCTTAGTTTAAGTGTAGGGAGATTTGATAAACCCCGATTTCGTGATTTATCTTGTGCTTATTTTAGGAGATTTTACCACGTTTTTCCACATTTATTCAATGAAATAGCATGGTTTTGTAATTCTCCCTTGAATTTTGCTTAAGTGTAAAAACATGCTTTTTAGGCCTTAAATTGGTGATTTTGATTCACTTTAATTCCATTCGATGCCTTGATATATTTGTTGAGTGATTTCAGGTCCATAAGGCAAGTATTGGATGGAAGGAATGAGGAGAAAAGCATGCAAAGAGGAGAATGCATGAAGAAACAAAGATTGGGAATGCACCAATGGATGCGCACGCGTACATGACGCGTCCGCACAGATGAAGATTTTGCCAATCGATGCGCACGCGCACATGGTGCACACTCGCCAATACTCTCACATGGCCCACTTAAAGGCAAAACGCTGGGGGCGATTTTTGAGCTGCCCAGGCCCAAATCCAACTTGTTTCTGAGTGTATTTCATGCAGAATTGAAGTCCAAGCAGGGGGGAGCAATTAGTTTAGCCAACATGAGCCTTTAGTTAGTTTTCTAGAGAGAGAAGCTCCCTTTTCCCTCTAGAATTAGGTTAGGATTAGGTTGATTGTCTTAGATCCATATTTAATCACTTGATCTCATCTTGTTTTCTTTTATAATTTCTCATTTCTACATCTTGATTCTCTTAGTTGTGATGTTAATTTCTCATTTTGCTCTCTTTAGTGATGATAAACTCATGTTAGATTTGGTTTACAATTAATGCAAATTGATGTTGATGTTTCCTTTTATTGGTGAATTGAGTTGTGATCTTACTTTTTTTGCAATTAGTATTTGGTAGATTTTATTATTCTTGCAATTTATGATGTTTATTTTCATTGCACTCTATGTGTTCGATGAAATGCTTTCCTTAGTTTTTGAGTAGTTTTGTTAACTCTTAGTCTAAGCTAAGGGAATTGGATAAACTTGAGTATTGGGTATAATAGATTCGGTGAATTGAGAATCCTTAGTGATCAATTTGATACCCATTGACGCTAACCCACTACTAAGTTAATTAGTAGGTAGGTTGGGACTTACGGGTTGATGTGATCAAACCTATTTGACGTACTTCTAGGCTTAGGAGTAGATGTTACGTACTTAAAGCCTTTGGGAAGTAGACTTAATAGGTTGGCCTCTCATGATTATCAATATTTAGTTTGTTAACAAGGATGGTGACCTCAATTACCTAAGTCTTAGCTAAGAGTTATTTATCTTGTTTTCTTTAATTACTTGCCTAATTTACTTTTCTTGCCCTCTTACAAACCAAAACCCCCTTTACCCCTTTATAGCCAATAATTGAGCATTCCATTGTTTCCTAGGGAGATGACCCGGAGTCCAAATACTTTGATAAATTTTCATTTGGGGTTCATACTTGTGACAACCTAAATTTTTGCATGTGAGGATTCTTTGTTGGTGTAGGACTATACTTGCAACGAGAATTCATTCAATTGAGGAAATTCTATATCAACAAAAGTTCACACATCATAGATGCGGTGCCTCTTCAGACTCGCCCTCCTTTACCCCGTGATGCTGCAACTGAGAAATCTTTAGATCCTCAATGATTATTTCTTGGTGTTTTTGTGTATAGCCCGGCTTGTGGGCTTTGAACTTTTTATAATTTTGTAGTTTGTGGTTTCTAACTGTTGGATACTTTTAGTTGCTTCTCTGTTAGCAACTTTATTTTTGGAAAAACAAAGGTCGATTTTCAGGCTCTTTGAGGTTGACTTCAGGTGGCCTCTCGAGTCCTGTTATTATTATAACCTTGTTTCTTGAATGATATGTTTGTCTGCACCTATCTGACACCTTTTAGGTTCTTGTTGGAGCCTTGTCGTCCGACCTCTTTTGATTGCCTTCGCACTTTCATTCTTTGTAGCTTGATTCTCTTGAGGTTGTGGATTTCTGGGTCCAACTCGTATGCCTTCTGTCGGCCGACTTCTTCATCTCGGCTTGAAATTATTTGTAGTAATCCATTTTGTTTGGACCTTTGTTAGGTCTCTTCCATGGATTTACCTTTAATTTTTGGCATCTTGGTCGGGCCGACTTCATCATGTCGGTCCCTTCTAAGTTATCTCTATTAATCCATTTTGGATCTTTTTGTCAGATCTTTTTTGTGGATTTCTTTTATAATTTTGTCTTATGGGAGGCCGATTTCATCATGTCAATCCCTTCTAAGTTATTTCTAGTAATCCTCTTTTTTGGACCTTTGTCAGGTCTCTTTTAGGGATTACTTTTTATAACTTTTTGGTTTTGAGCCGACTTCTTTACGTCGGTCCCTTCTAAGTTATTTCTAGTAATCCTTTTTTTGGACCTTTATCAGGTCTCTTTTAGGGATTATTTTTTATAACTTTTTGGTTTTGGGCCGACTTCTTTATGTCGGTCCCTTCTAAGTTATTTCTAGTAATCCTCTTTTTTGGACCTTTGTCAGGTCTCTTTTAGGGATTACTTTTTATAACTTTTTGGTTTTGGGCCGACTTCTTTACGTCGGTCCCTTCTAAGTTATTTCTAGTAATCCTCTTTTTCTACGGCTGGCCAGGCCTCTTTCCAGGGATTTACTTTCTATAACTTTGGTTATTGTGATCGACTGGTCCGACTTCTATACGTCGACCTGTCTTTTAAGTTATTTTTAGCAACCCATTTTTATTAAGACCTCGTCAGGTCCTTTCTATGGATCACTTTCGATAACTTCTTGCATTATTTCTGTTTTTGTCGCTTTTTCATCTTTGCCGATTTTGTAGAAATTGGTTTTGATACCCGTTGGTCGACCTTTTGATGAATTTGGTTTTCATCTTTGTTGGTCTTTATCGTGATCGTGCAGTGAATTTAACTTTCACTTTCTGCCGATCTGTAGCTTTATAATCGGGCGATGAATTTTTTGCATTTCAGATTAATGCGTCTTGATAAAGAATTTGTAGAAAATCTTGAAAAAATTTATTTCAAAATGAAAAATATACAAATATATACATGTGGGAGTTTTACTCCTCTAAGTTAGGTATTTCATGAATCTTGGCTTGATGCCTCATTAAAAAACCTTTTCAGGAAAAGAGTGCACCTTATCCTAAGATCCTTATTACCTTTAACTATAATACCTTCGTAGGTTGCAGGCGTGCCATGACCTAGGAAGCTCTCGCCTTTCGAGTTCGGACAGTCTGTAGTAGCCCTTTCCAAGTACTTCTATGACTCGGTAGGGTCCTTTCCAATTTGCTACTAACTTTCCTTCTCCCGATCGAGTTGTTCCGATATCATTTCGGATTAGGATGAGGTCGTTCTCGACAAAACCTCGCGGCACTACCTTTTGATTGTATCTTGAAGCCATTCGACGTTTTAATGCCTCTTCCTTGATCCGAGCTTTTTCTCATATTTCTGAAAGTAGGTCTAGTTCTTCCCTTTGAAGTTGGGAGTTGGCCTCTTCATTGTAGTGGATCACTCTGGGCGACCCTTTTTCGACCTCCACTGGGATCATTGCCTCCATTCTGTAAGCTAATCGGAAGGGTGATTCCTTTGTGGTGGAGTGTGGAGTTGTCTGATATGCCCATAGGACTTGTGGGAGCTCTTCGGCCCAGGCTCCCTTTACATCCTGTAATCTCTGTTTTAGCCCAGCTAATATGACTTTGTTAGCAGCTTCCGCTTGTCCATTAGCCTGGGGGTGTTCTACGAATGTGAATTGGTGTTTTATGTTTAGATCAGCCATTAACTTTCTGAAGCCTGTGTCTGTAAATTGAGTGCCATTGTTTGTGGTTATAGAGTATGGAACCCCAAACCTTGTGACAATATTTCTATATAAGAATTTTCAACTTCTTTGAGCAGTGGCGTTAGCTAGGAGTTCTGCCTCGATCCATTTTGTGAAATAGTCTACCCCACTATGAGGAATTTGACTTGTCCTGATCCTTGAGGGAAAGTTCTGAGAAGATCGAGTCCCCATTTTGCGAATGGCCAGGATGAAGTTACGCTAATGAGCTCCTCTGGCGGCGCGATGTGAAAATTGGCATGTTTCTGACATGGTGGACATGTTTTCACGAATCCTGTTGCTTCTTTTTGTAAGGTTGGCCAATAAAATCCCGCTCGAAGTACTTTCTTGGTGAGTGCCTGTGCTTCGAGATGGTTGCCACAGATGCCACTGTGTACTTCTTCTAAAACTTCTTTTGTATTGGAAGTCGGTACGAATTTTAATAGTGGTGTTGAAATCCCTCTCTTATATAGAGTATTATTTATGATGGTGTAGTATTGTGCTTCCCGTTTTAATCGCTTTGCCTCCTTCTTATCTGTAGGGAGTGTTTTTGTTTTGAGGTAATTAATTATAGGAGCCATCCATCCTTGATCCAGACCTGTTATGGCTAGGACCTTTTCTTCTTCCGATATTGACGGGTTCTACAGCATCTCTTGGATGAGGCTTCTATTGTTACCCCCTGGTTTGGTACTGGCTAATTTTGAGAGTGCATCAGCTCGAGCATTCTGTTCTCGGGGTATGTAGCGGACCTTATATTCCCCAAGTTGTCCGAGCTGTTCCTTGGTTTTGTCCAAGTACTTTTTCATGGTAGGATCCTTGGCATGGTAACTCCCTGCAATTTATGAGGTGACTACTTGTGACTCACTGAAGATGATAAGCTTTTGAGCTCTAACCTCCTTAGCCAGTTTCAAACCAGCTAGTAGTGCCTCATACTCAGCTTGGTTGTTCAAGGCAGGGAACCCGAATTTGAGGGAAAGTTCGATTTGGGTTCCCTGGTCGCTTTCAATTATCACGCATGTGCCACTTCCAATTTTGTTTGAGGAACCATCTACATAAAGATTCCATTCTATAGGGATTTCTGGGGTGTCTATAAATTCTGCAATGAAGTCGGTCAAATATTGCGATTTGATGGCTGTCCGAGCTTCATATTGAAGGTCGAATTCGGACAACTCGACCACCCATTGTAAGATTCTTCCTGCTAAATCTGTTTTCTGCAGAATGCCTTTTATGGGCTGGTTGGTCCGAATTCTGATAATGTGGGCTTGAAAATATGGACGAAGTCGTCGAGATGTTATTATGAGAGCATAGGCGAATTTTTCTATCTTTTGATAGTTCAATTCGGACCCTTGTAGTGCTTTGCTGATGAAGTATATAGGTTGTTGTCCACTGTCATCTTCTCGGACCAGTGCTGAAGCTATTGCCCGATTTCCCACCGCGAGGTATAATACGAGTGGTTCTCCTTCCCGTGGCCGGGTTAGAATAGGTGGTCGTCCCAGGAATTTTTTGAAATCCTGGAAGGCCTGCTTGCACTCTGCTATCCATTCAAACTTCTTTCCCTTTCTTAGAGTAGCGTAGAAGGGTAGAGATCTTATTGCCGATCCAGCTAGAAATCTAGACAAGGCTGCCAATGTTCCATTGAGTTGTTGTACCTCTTTGACATAGGTTGGATTTTTCATGTCGAGTATGGCCCGGCATTTATCTGGATTTGCCTCGATTCCTCTTTGTGTGAGCATAAAACCCAAGAATTTGCCTGCTTCTACTGCGAAGGTGCATTTTGCAGGGTTAAGTCACATGCCATGCCTTCTTATAGTATCGAATACTTGGGTGAGGTCGGATAGTAACGACTCTTCACTTTGTGTCTTTATTAACATGTCGTCTACGTAGGCCTCCATGATTTTCCCAATATGGTCTGCAAAGATCTTATTCATTAATCTTTGATAAGTGGCTCCCGCATTTTTTAGTCCAAAAGGCATGACGATGTAGCAGTAGTTTGCTTTTGGGGTTAAGAATGAAGTTTTTTTCTTGATCAGGTGGGTACATCGGGATTTGATTGTACCCCGAATAAGCGTCCATAAACGAGAGGTATTTGTATCCGGAGGAGGCATCCACCAGAGCGTCGATATTTGGGAGTGGATAAGGATCTTTTGGGCAGACTTTGTTGAGATCAATGTAGTCGGTGCACATTCGCCACTTCCCATTTGATTTTTTCACTAAGACGACGTTAGCTAGTCATAGTGGGTATTTGACTTCTCTTATGAACCTTGCCTCCAGTAGAGCTTGTACCTGCTCCTCCACAGCTTGGGATCGTTCGGGTCCGAGCTTTTTACGTCTCTGCTGTACTGGCCGAGACCCTGGGTAAACTGCCAGCTTGTGGCACATTAACTTAGGGTCTATGCCCGGCATGTCTGTGGCCTTCCATGCAAAGAGGTCGACATTGTCTCGTAAGAACTGTACGAGCGATTCTTTTATGTCTCCTTTTAGGATTGTGCCAATATTGGTTTTTTTGTTTGGGACATCTCCAATCTGGACTTTTTCTATTTCGCCTTTGGGTTGTGGACGAAGTTCTTCCCGTCCTTGAATTCCCCTGAGTTCGATGGTATAGAATTCTTCTCCTTTGCCTCTAAGGTTTAGACTTTCGCTGTAACAGCTGTACGCCGTCTTCTGATCTGCTTTTATCGTAGCTATTCCTTCTATGGTTGGGAACTTCATGCACAGGTGTGGAGTCGAGACTACTGCGCCGAGCTGATTTAACGTTGTCCGACCTATTAGGGCATTGTAGGCTGAACGTACGTCGACCACAATGTAGTCAATATTGAGTGTCCTTGACTGGTTTCCTTTTCCAAAGGTCGTATGTAGCGAGATGTACCCAAGTGGTTGGATTGGAGTGTCTCCCAGCCCGAACAGGCTGTTCGGATATGCTCTGAGTTCCTTTTCTTCCAGGCCGAGTTTGTCGAAGGAAGTTTTGAACAAGATGTCTTCCGAGCTTCCCTAGTCTACCAGTGTGCGGTGGAGATTTGCGTTGGCTAATATGATGGTGATGACCATGGGATCGTCATGTCCCGAGATGATTCCAGCTGCATCCTCTTTAGTAAAAGTGATAGTGGGGATGTCGGGTGCTTCTTCTCCTCCCTCAACATGATATACTTCTTTAAGGTGTCTTTTGCGGGATGATTTGGAGATTCCTCCTCCTGCAAATCCTCCATGTATCATGTGGACATGTCTGTTTGGTGTATGAGGTGGTCGTTCAGCGCGTCCGACATCTTCGTCCCTTCTTCTTTTCCTTGGTTCGTCTGCTCTGCCAGCTAGGTACCGATCTAGCTTTCCTTCTCTCACCAATTTTTCTATGACATTTTACAAGTCGAAACATTCGTTGGTGGAATGTCCATAGATTCGATGATATTCGCAGTATTCTGTCCGATTTCCTCCTCCTTTTTTACTTTTAAGTGGGCGAGCTGGGGGTATCTTTTTAGTATGGCATACTTCTCGATAAACATCTACAAGAGACACCCAAAGAGGGGTGTAATTGTGATTTTTTTTTTATCTTTTCTCCATGCTAATCTTCTTTTTTCTTGGAATCTTTATCCTTATCTCGGAAGGAGTAGGAGAATCCGGACCTTGAGGTCTCTCCTAATCGAGAGTTTTCCTCCATGTTGATATACTTCTCGGCTCGCTCTTGCACTTCATTCAGAGATGTGGGATGTTTTTTCGATATAGAGTGGCTAAAAGGTCCTTCTCGCAAGCCATTGATGAGACCCATAATGGCGGCCTCCATTGGTAGACTTTGTATGTCCAAACACGCTTTGTTGAGTCTTTCCATGTAGCTGCGGAGACTTTTCCGGTCTCCTTGCTTGATTCCTAATAGACTTGGGGTGTGCTTAGTTTTGCCTTTTTGAATGGAGAATCTGGCCAGAAACTTATTGGCTAAGTCATTAAAGTTCGAGATGGACCTAGGGGGCAGATTATCGAACCATTTAATTGCTGTCTTTGTTAAAGTACTCGGGAAGGCTTTACAACGGACTGCATCTGAGACGTCGGTGAGGTACATTCTGCTTCTAAAATTACTGAGATGATGGCTTGAATCTGCCATAACATCGTATAGAGTCATGTCGGGAAGTTTGAAGTCTTTTGGGATTTTGGTCCTCATGATCTCTTTGGTGAATGGGTCTTGATCCTTATGGGAGCTATCTTCGTGGTCGGATCGAGTAGTTTTGGTCTTGAGATCTGCTTCGAGTTTTAGGAGCTTATCCTCTAACTCGCGGCGTCGTCTAGCTTCCCTTTGTAGGTCTCTTTCGGCTTCTCGTTGATACTCGACCTCTTTTTCGAGTTATTTTAAGCGATCCTGAAGTGCCTCAAAGACTCTCGTGTTTGGTGAATTCTTATCTTTATTAGGCTGAGGAGTAGCTTTGGATGTAGTATCAGCATTCTTGTGCGGCGTCCTGTCTTCTAGGTCAGAATCGTGGTCGTTATCAAGGTTGTCCGCCATGGCGATGGGATGACTTCCAGGTTCCCCGGCAATGGCGCCAATGTTCCGAGGGTTACCTGAAACTGAAGGTCGATCTCGGATGAGATCTGCTGTGGTGGTCGGCGCCGATGTGTCCAACTTGTGGGTGGTGGCTGGAGCCGCCGTGTTCAACTTGTGGACTTGATGATGATGCTAATCATTTATCACCAGAGGGTGGTGGTACTTGCAAGGGACTCCGATGCTTAAGTTAGCAAGGGTATTAAGCAGGTTTTTAGTAGAATCAGAGTATGAGTTATACCTGGGTGCTTTAGTGTATTTATAATGGTGTGGAGTGACCTTCCTGGAGATAAGATAGTTATCTTATCTTATCTTATCTTTAAGTGATGTCATCTTATCTTCTGGGGAACCGCCCTTATCTTTCTAGGCTTTAACTGCCTTTAGATTGGGCTGTGCCCCTTCGTTTGGGCCTTCTTAGGCCTCTGTAGTGATTGGGTTAAACTCTTTGAGAAGAGATCGGGTAATTCGGACCTGAAGAGGTCGGTCGACTTGTCGCCAAACATCCCAGGTCGGACAGCTCGACCCAGGGTATGAACACAAGTATTGAGATTAAGGATTTAATGAGACCTTGAATTAGGCATAGAGACCCTATAAGGCACTAAGTTATGACTTAGTCTTAGGATGAGTGTAAATCTTATTTGGGTCAAGTTGAGGAAGTCAAAAGTAAGCCTAGGTGTTGTAATCCGATAATCATGTATGACTTGACTGAATAATTGGATTAGTTGATTAATTAGTGGCAGAAAAATCAGAGTGACACAACAGAAGCTTGTGGAATGCAATAGCACATGATAATTGTGAGTAGATGTCGTAGGACGATGACTAAACGTATCTTAGGTTTGAATACTTGAAGAGTTTAGTGAGTTAATGTAAGTAAAGGTTTCTAAGAACTAATTAAGTTTAATTGTGGTTGTAAGGTTAGAATGATTTAGGATAGGTTGTGGGCATGAGAGCATGATGACTTTGGGTTTATGATGAGATGGGAAATGATTTATTAGAAAAATGGACTTGGAACATATTGGGTGGAAAGACTGATGTAGTATTGAAGTTGAATAGAGAAAATCCAAGAGTAAGAAGGATGAGTACAGCATAGGCTTGAATTCAGTTAAAATAGGGCGTTATAAATAAGAATAAGGGATGTAGAAAGGGATTTGAGCTGACATGGAGGGATGAAAAGAAGCATACTAAGAGGTAGGTTTAAGTTGAGGGAACATTTAATGACGACGATAGGTAAACCAAATTTTGGGGACAAAATTTCTTATTTGGTGGGGAGAATGTAAGAACCGCGAATTAATTAACCGATTAATTAATGTAAAATAATAAAAATTTAGTTTTCCCGAAATAGGATAAAAAATTTAGAATATTAATTAGAAAATATAAATACGATATTTGGACTCAGTAGATTTTTCTGAGTTGAAAAATGTAATTTTCTTCAGAAAATTCCGTAAAAATGCGTACCAGTAAATTAAGCAGCAGTACCGGTTTAGATCTGTCTGATATTATGCGAGAATAATTAAAAACAATAGAAAACCTTAGGAAAACATTTAGAATTAAAAATCGGGTACTAATTTTAAAGGTTCGGCCCAAAATTAGGCCAAACGGGTCAAAAACGCTAACGGGTTGGACCGAGTCCAAGTTGGGCCCAAGCGCAACATATAAATACCCTTATTAATAGCCATTTCAGCCATTTCTCACCTCATAACACAAACATAAGAAGCTTCATGAGTTGAGAAAAGAAGGGCGAAGAACACTATTCATCTTCTCCTTCTTTCTCTTATAACTTGAGCTACGGTACTCCGATTCGCATGCCGTCAGTGGCTACGCGAAGCTCTTGTCGAGACCGTTATTCTCATTTAACTCTTATAGGTTAGATTTCAAAATTTTTTCACTTTCTTGCAGCCCTAAGAATTTTGAATTTGTAGGTTTTGGTTTTGAGTGAAATTTGTGTTTTGGTTGTTTAGGTGTTAATCATTAGTGAGGGATTATTGGGTTCCATCCCAAATTTCAGTGGATAAGGTAAGGTTTCTCAAGAACCCCTGTAAATTGATATGTTATGAGTATTAGGTTTTGATTTCTATGAAATATATGATGTTAGTTTGAATATTGGAGCTTGTTAGAATTGCCTTGGATATTTAGGAGCACTTGGAGTTAGATTGGTGACTTGAGTGCGTTTGGAAGCTTGATTTGTACTCAATTTTGGGACTTTGGCATATTAAAAATTGGCCAAGGTATGGTTTCGGTTTTCTCTATGTAATATATAATATTTCTGGACACTTAGGCTAGTGAACCATAGGATAGGATTGAAATTGAATGTTGATGATTACAATGTATAATGACTTTGAGTTTGCGTTGCATGATGATGGATTATTGATGTTGTGTTAAGATTGGTGTTGGGTGACTATTGTGATAATGATGGGTGGTAAGTGATGGATTTGTGTATGAGGAATTGTTGATGTGTGATGTTGTTGTGTATTATTTGAGAGATTAATGAATTGATTGATGATTTGGTATGGAGATAATGAAAATGTGAATTTTAGGTTGTGGAATGAAATGGAGGATATATGAATATGATCTACGTATATTATGACTGTTTTGAATGTGGAATAGATGATTTTGGATTGAGATTTTGATAAAATTGAGGTTTAGAGACTTTTGGTAAAAATAGACTTTTGTGAACTTCGACGGGTCATATCTTAAGCTACGGTTTTTGAAATGGTTTAAATTTTATATCAAATTAAAGATAATTCAAATAGCTATAAAATAGTATAGATTTTGTAGAAATTTGAATTTTGGAGAGAAAGATATGATCATTAGAAGTTGGCGTCAAAAATCTAAATTATGTAATGTTGCAGAATTTATGATTTCTGGTTTGTGTGCGCACGCACACTGCTATGCGCATGCTCTAATTAGTAGCTATTTTTGACTTGTTCGTACGCACAGCCTTGTACTCACGCACACCCTATGACATTTTGAAAATGTGTGTATGCACACTCTTGTGTGCACGCACACACAGGGAGGTGCCTACTGTTGGGAGCACTAGCACACTCAAGTGCGAACACACACCCTACGAAATTTACAAGTTGTGTGTGCGCACGCACAACCTCGTGCGCACGCACATGCTGGGAATGGCAGTCTGTTCAGGGCAATGGCACGCATCCATGCGCGCGTTTAAAATGAAAACTTTTACCTTCTATGCGCATGCACACTTCTATGTGTACGCAAACTTCTTGAAAATCCTTCTGGGCGTGCGCACGCACAATGCTATGCGTACGCACACTGCCCTGTTTTTAATAAACATATTATTTTTAATTGTTTTACCTTCCCAGCAAGCTTATAAACTTTCGTGACACTTATATAAGACTCTTTAGCTTGTTTGTATGAGTTAGAACATAGAGAGGGCTCGAGGTGAAATCAATTAGGTATTTTCTTTCAAAAGTTTAGAAAACGAAGACTTAGGTTTCTGGAGTACTGAGCACGGATTTGGTCGAGTGAGAAGGTGGGGTATTGTATTGATGATTACTGACAGAAAATTATGGAAGTGTTGAATTACTGAGTATTGAATGAAATGATTTTGAAAACCACTGATGTAATATTTTTAAACTGAGATTATTGAGACGCTATGCGCCTGGCAGGGACGGCGGTTAATCCCGCCTGTCGAGATCGCGACGGCGGTGTAAGGGCAGTGGTTAGTCCCGCTTATGTTGAGATGTGAGGTCCGTGGCAAGAGTATCCCACTCGCATCCCTTCGGAATCACTATAGTGTGCATGCACTAACATCCTAGACCGTGATCCAGGCACGATATCTCGCGGGTTCCCATTATGAAACTGAAGGACGACATCTCCATGGAGGTGTGTCAAGTTGGCAGTTGAACCGACGATGTGATATCACAGCCAAATTGGACAGGCATTCATCATGTGCATCTTTTATCTGTTTGCTTGCTTTGCCGACTTGAATTGCTTGCCTAGTTGTATAACATGCCTCATTGCCTATTTGAATTACTTGGTATACATGCTTATACTTATGCTTTCCTTGTATTGTATTATTTGTGTACTCTACTGGGATTGAGGAGATTCAGAAGGCGGTGGCGATGGATCGCATGGTGGTTAGGCAGGCGAAGGCTATGGGACAGCGGAGAATTGTTGGTTTAGAATTCCCTAAGTTAGATTATCCCTTTTTCAATGTGGTTTTAAAGTTAGTTTTAAATTTACTTATGGTTAAGCTTGAATCTCATGATAGATATGAAGCTCTAGGATTGCCTCTGGTGTCCAGGAGTCTTATATCTTACATCACTAGACACTGTTACCATACTGAGAACCGACTCTGTTGTTGTTTTTCAGATGCTGGTTGCAACCCACCTCGGTGAGTTGCTTTGATGGTGACAAAACGGAGGATCCTAGCTATGTTTTGAAGTCTTTTTGATTATTTTGTTTAGTTTTCTCACCTTTTGTATTTATAATTGCCTTAGAGGTTTACTTTGAGAGATATATTTTGTATATGCTATTTTAATTTTCAAAATTCTATATGTCAGTATTTAACTAGTCGGCCTAAACTCCGCAGGCTTAGGCTAGTATCTTATGATTAATATACTCTTATATATCTACATATATCTTGTTACCTTACATAGTGTATCTTGTCTTTTACGCTTGTAGCTGCGTGTGAACATTCGCGCTTTGTAATTCCGTATTTAAGCTTATTTTCTTCATCGGGCTTCTAGAATTATTACTCCTTCTATATTGATATATGTATAAGCCTTAGAATTGTCGTAACCTTTGTTCAACCTTTGCTTTACGACTAGAGGTAAGGCTTAGGGTAATTCGGGTCTTACAAATTTATTCATGTGCATGAGCTGGTGATAGAATCTTATTTTTTATTATAAGGAAAGGTTATGCTAGCAAGTCATTTACATTTACTTTGTATGTGTTGGCTGCTGCAGTTCTACATTGAATTGTTAAGTGATTTTTATTTACAAAGAAAAAAAAAGGTTCTTGAAAAGTTTTTGTAATTATAATCTACATCCTTTTCAAAGAATGCCACTTATAATAAGTCAATTTTTTCTTTCAAGCTCATGTATGAAATTGCGGTGGTTCAAAACCATCGCATTTTAAAAAAAAAAACCTACATAATTTGTGGCGGTTTCAAAACTGCCGTAGATTTTTTTAAAAAAGCCACTGACCAAATAGCAGCGGTTTTGTAATTGCCACAAAATCACTTATTTGATTTGCAGCGGTTGTGTCAGCGGTTCGTAAAAATCGCCACAAATTCAAATCTCCATGCCCTAACTTGCAACATTTGTGGAACCGCTGGTATTCCGTTTTACGGTGGTTTAAAATCGTCGCAGTTTCACAAAATAACCGCCACAAATTTTCTGTTCTCTTGTAGTGTGTGACAATGACACCATTTTAAAAAGATTTCAACCTATTATAGTTGTAAATTAATCAAAGAAAGAAGAAAGAAAAAAGAATCAGTTACTCTATCTTTGCCACACTAATAAAAGATCATTTTTGCTAAGAGTAGCAGCCAACAAAACAATTTTAGCATTGAATTGTAAATTAATCATAAACGATTATCTTAAATCAAAGATCATACTGAATTTAGAGAAGATAAGTAGAGTGAATTTTTTTTTTCCTTAAAGTACTTTTTTCTCTGAATATTTACGTATTATATTCACTATTTTGTTTAATAAATCTACATGTCATGACATCCATTAATTGCAAGTGTGAAAAAACAGAAAAAAGTTAGTAAAAGATAACTCATAGTAGAACAATGTTAACACTCTCGTGAATATTTGATGATGATGATGATGATGATGATGATGATGATGATGATGATGATGATGATGATGATAAATTATTAAAATAGTATTTAAAAATTTATATTATTGATAAAAATAATTTTAAAAAATAAAAATAATAAATAAGTCTCAAAAATATTTAAAAATATAACAAAAATAATCAAATACTTAATATATAATTTTAAAATAAGTTATAGAAATTAGATTTTGATGTAATTTTTATAAAAAATATTTTCATTTTTAAAATTTAATAATTTTATATCAAGTAAAGTTTTCTATTTTTAATGATTGAAATGCTTTAAAAATTTTAAAATAAAAACTTAGAGATCTAATTTTGCCTTAATTTTTGTATGCACATAAATAATTATACAAATATTTACAAAAAAATTCGAATTAAATAGACAAGACATTTACTAAATATAAAAGTTATTTATTACTAATAAAAAGTAATATTTTTTGTTATTTTTGTCTATCGTGTATTTTAAATTATTTAAAAACTTATTTATTATTAATATTTTTTAAAGTTATTTTTCTCAACGCCGTAAATTTTGAGTATATTATTTTAGTATTCTATCTAATAATAGATGCACTAACCAAAAGGAGCTCACTCCGGTTTCCATTCCCAAATCAATGTATGTTTTTCTAATATGTGAATGCAGATTGTTTATTGAGAATACACTTAAAATGTCTTCTCTTGATTGCATGTGTATTGATTTCTTTTCTATTGAATAGATCGTGCCTCATAAACCAGTTGAAACCACATCTTAGTGGTTTTTAAGTGTTAAGTCATGTGTTCAGTTTCCATTCCCTACTCCTAACTACCTTTGGTTAAATTTCGTTAGTTTTATTTAGATGTGGGATTATGTGTCCGACTCCTGTTCCTTATTCCTAATAAATTTTGAGGGGGAAAAAACAACTAATAGAAATTAAATTAAGCAGGATAATGTTATATCTGCAAAATTGAATGCTGAATTTTAAGATTGATACCAATCATATTAATTGAAATTAGAAGATCTCTTTGTAGCTGGCCCTGGCCCTGTTTATAATGAGTAGAACTACCGTATATGTACATTAATACATTGTAAAGTTATTGGCTCGCCAAACAAACAAGAAGTGGATGGCTAGTAGAACAGGGCAATCAAGGCATATAAATTTTGAAAACCTCTCTCCTTCCTATAACTCATCCTATGTATTTTGGCCTATGTTAAATTTATTCCTTACTAGTTCATATATGTTTATTTTCAATTTTCAATTCAATTTTTTATAGGTATTTATTTTATTTTATTTTGGTTAAAAGAATCCTACTTTGTATAAATAGAAAAAAAAAATATCTCAACTTAATTATTAGTTCGTGCAGTATGTAAATGTTTATTAATTTTCTCTACTAAAGAAGATTTATAAAGAACTTAGCAAAAAATAACATATATCTAATCTAATCAAGTTCAGAATTATTGTACAAAAGTTGAGGATAATATATATAACAAATGTCATAAAAGTATTTATTACTGTAATATTTTTTAAAGAAAGTTAAAATTTTCAAATTTTCAATATAATAATGTATTAAAATTAAAGTTTGTTAAAATTTTCCTTTTTTTTTTTTTTTTTGGAAATTGATCAAATATTACTGTTTAAGACACTTATTAGTAATATCTTATGAATATAGTTGCAGAAAAAGGGAAAATGATTAGATATTTCGGTTACCTTATTGGCCAACATTTAGTATATATTTGCACAACTATAAATATTAAAAGATACTTGATGCATATTCTGAATATTTTAAACTTATTTTTGTTTTAATACTCTAGTCGTCTCAAATTATTTATCGTTTGGGTGGCTAAATATACACATAATAATGTAAGAAATTTGAAAAAAAAAAGTTTAAAACAATAGATAATAATATTGGGACAAATAAAATAACTTTTTAAGTATTACCAATAAAACCTAGTTAATGAAATAATTTTTAATCATCAGTTCATCACACATTAAATGTGTTAGAAAAAGAAAAATGCAAATATTTCTCCCTGTACTACAATGTCTACTATTCCACCCTCCTAAAGTCATGAGCTGATTTCATCATATTGCACAGTTGAGACACATTTATAACCATAATAACTATACCACCCATCACCCAAACCCTTTTTATATCTTTCATACTCAGTTACTCACCCCCCAACCCTAATGTGAAAGGTATCTTCTTTTTGTTAACCAACACAAATGTTATAATCATGTTATATATGGTACCATGGATTTCTATGGCAACAAAAAATCTCTCCTTTCCCTAATGACGGACACCGAAAATAACAACGAATTCCAACAACAAAAATCTCCAAACATCAATCACCTTCGTATTCAAACCCATAGAGACATCACCATAACACAACAACCACCACAAGATGATGTTAACAATGTTCAATTTAGTTCTCCAAGAACCTCAACATCTGAAAACACAACTACAACTATGTTTCCTATGATGTCTTCGCCGATACACCCGTGTCCGGACTCACCATGGACACTTTCCTCCGTTCCACCGCCGCCCAACCCTTCGCCTTCCTTGCTCTATCACTGCATAGCCTCCCTCCACCGCCACGAGGGCAACATCTATGCCATCGCGGCTTCTAAGGGATTGGTCTTTACTGGCTCTAACAGCACCAGAATTCGCGTCTGGAAGCAACCCGATTGTATGGACAAAGGGTACCTCAAGGCGAGTTCTGGTGAGGTTAGAGCCATATTGGCTTATAGCAACACACTTTTCTCCACCCACAAGGACCACAAAATTAGGATATGGAACTTCACTGTATCGGACACATTCAAATCCAAGAAAGTAGGTACCCGTATCATGCATAAATAATATCTCATCTTATTCATGTATAAATATCGAAAAGAGAATTGTTAAGGCCAACATGTCTTATCAATTTTAGTCAACATTTTGCATTAATATTTTATTTTTATATTATTAAAATTTAAAATTTAAAATTTAATTTTTCGTATTTAGAATTGACCGATAAAAAATGGTAGATTTTATCAAAAATTTTAAAAATTCACGCTGAATTATATTTACGTAAAATTAATAATTAAGAACTATAATAATAATTTAGTTTAGTTAAATACGTAAAAATAATTGTATATAAATTTTCGTCGTGGAAAAATCATATTTACACCACTTTTTGATACACGTTAAAATATATACATTTTGTTTTGGGAAGAAAGAGTACAAATCTTTATTAAAATTAAACAAAACATCATATATCCAACAATTTTTAGGTGGGTACGCTACCTAGGAAAAGCTCGTTCCTGTTGTTCCCAAGAGCGAACCAGCAAAATCCAAAGCACAAGGAGAATGTTTCTTGCATGGCTTATTACCATTCGGAGGGGCTATTGTACACTGGGTCACACGATAGAACGGTGAAGGCTTGGAGGGTCTCTGATAGGAAATGCGTTGACTCGTTTCTTGCACATGAAGATAACATAAACTCCATGTTGGTCAACCAAGACGATGGCTGCCTCTTCACTTCATCTTCTGATGGATCAGTCAAGATATGGAGAAGGGTACACACTTATCATCATCATATGCACATTTCTCTCTAATATATTACTTTTATATTATCTTAATTAAACTTCCTAATGTTTTAATTAATTGTATAGAAAAAACTCACCTTAGATCAACTTCACATAATATTATTTTTCGATTATGGACATGTGTTATTAATTAGTTTGAAAAAAAAATTATTATATATAAATAGTTATTTAAAAAAATTAATTTAAATTAGACTAAATAATTACTTTTATTCTTTTTTTTGTCATGCATTTATACTTTTAAATTTTGTTCTTTTCTAATTTTTTAAAACTAATTTCAGAACGAATTCTTATTCATATTTCTTAATCAAATTTTTTATTTTAAATATATTTTTTAATTTTTGTTTTGTTATGATCTTTTGTTCATATCGTAAACTCAGTTTTCTCCTTCCATATGAATCTTAATTTTTTTTTCTTTTCTTTTCGATTTCTAATTTTTTTTTCTTTGTTATTTCTATACGGACAAAAAGACATGATTTTTTTTTTCAAAATATTGAATTTTAACTTTTCAAATAATTTATATACATATATTTCATGAGAATTAAATAAATAAAAATAAAAGATAAATTTAAAAAAAATTTAGTGAAAAAATAAGAAAAAGAACATACTAAATTCATTATTTAGGGATAATACGTAAAAAAAATTGAAAAAAATCTTTAAAAAGTGGTTAATTATTTAATCTATCTAAACCAATTTTTTAAAATAATAATTTGTATAAAATAAATCAATTTTTTTATCAAACCAAATAATAACACGTGTCAATAATTTAAAAACAATTTTATGTAAAGTTGATTGCAAATAAATTTTCACCTAATTGTATTTATGTATTATGCTTTGTATTATATTTATCCAATTATATATATATATATATATAACTAAAAATATCTATCAATCAGCTCTATAAAATATATTGCAGTTGACATATGAAATGATTACATATTCACATTTATAATTTAATTTTTTAAATAACGTAATTAAAGTTTATAAAAAATAATATAATCCAATTATATTGATATAAGAATTTCTTAGGTTCGTTAAGAGTAAATAAGAATTTGTATTCTATTTTATTTATGTTGTAAAACATTCAATGTGGATTATTTTTATTGTTTAAAATTACATTTTTAAAATATGGAAAATTAACTCTTAACTAATTCTTTTTTTTTTAATATTGCTGATATTTCATAACATAAATAATACTACAAGGATATTATTACTACCGATGGCTTGACTTCGATAAAGTGCATAAAATTCGACCTTTTTATCAATTTTATTGACAGTCCAACTGTTGTTAACAGGGCAACTCAAATTTTCTATAATAGTATAGAATAAAACAAAAATTTTCATTTGTTCTCATAAAACACTTGAAAGTTCTTAATTTATATTTAAAAAAAGAAAAATACAGATAAATAATTCCTAATTAATTATTTTTAAATAATTGTAATTAATAACTATTGATTTTATATCTTTTAAAAAATAAAATTTAATTAATTATTAATTAATAATAATTTAAAAAATCAGAATTATTAATTAATGATAAGTTGCCTGGTAGTTGATTAGTTGGGTGTTAATTACCTAGCGAAGAATTATTAATTATTTTGTAATCTTTTATGGAAAATTTATTTTTTGTTATCTACTCATATTGAATTATATTGGTACTGAATTATGTGCGGTAGGTATACACGGAAGATTCGCACACTTTGACAATGACGTTGAAGTTCCAACCTTCACCTGTGAATGCACTTGCTCTAAGCTCCTCCTTCAACCACTGCTTCCTCTATTCAGGTTCCTCCGACGGAATGATCAACTTCTGGGAGAAAGAGAGGCTATGTTACCGGTTCAACCACGGAGGATTCTTGCAGGGCCACCGGTTCGCGGTTCTTTGCTTAGCAACGGTTGGTAATCTTGTATTCAGCGGCTCGGAAGACACCACCATTAGGGTGTGGAGGAGGGAGGAAGGCAGCTGCTACCACGAGTGCTTGGCGGTTCTTGACGGACACCGTGGACCCGTCAGGTGTCTGGCGGCGTGCCTCCAGATGGAAAAGGTTGTTTTGGGTTTCTTGGTTTATAGTGCTAGCTTGGACCAAACATTTAAGGTTTGGAGGATTAAGATTTTGAGTGAAGATAATGATGAAAAGATGTGTTTGGAATATGATGCAACAATAAGTAGCAGTGGTAGGGAAGGGAGGGTTAAAGTTAGGGATTATGATATGAGCCCTGTTTTGTCGCCTTCATGGGTCGAGAAGAAGCTACAAGGTACCTACTTCCACTGATTGAGTTACTTGTTTGTAAAACTGAATCTCTTGTTTTTTTCTCATAAAGTAACTACTTAAGTGAAGATATTTTTGTACTAAGATAATAGTTAACAACTTTTAAATAGTTTATCATGTTTATATAACTACTACATTTTTATGTATAAAAAAAAGTTAATAATAAGAGTAGTTTCTGAACATATTAATTTAATACCAAAATTTTAATTTCTTTAATTTAATCTTTAAAAGTGACAGTTGTAACATGCATGAGTTTTTTAATTATTTTTCATTATCAACGTGTTGATGTAGTATATCAACCACACATAACGAAATGATGATATATACTTGATATGTTAATATGGACCATAATATTATATGACAAAATACAACTTGTTTGTGCCTCATAATTTATATAATAATATAATATTGACATCTTGAGGCACACATGTAACTTTTAGTATTAATTTAAGAATTAACTTACACAAAAATTTATATTAATATTGATAATAAAACATGATTCTGAAAATTAAATTAGATTGGCCGATCGATCGAATCGATCTGATCGTGAATTAGTAAATTTTACGGTTCTGTGTATATTAAAAAACTATTATTCTAAAAAATGTTAAAAAATTGTTAAATCAGACGAAAACCAAACGGTCAAACTGAATCAGAATCCAGTCAATTTTCAAAAAAAAGAGTCAGATACGCACACGGTGAAAAACCTAGTCCCTTTTTCCCTTTCTTCTTTTATTCAGAAACAAATGGAGCCAAAAACCCCTAGCCATCACCACAGGCACAAGAAGTGGCACATTGTCGACCTCCGTCACACTCAAAGACGTTATCCATCCATCCGTCCACCCCCAATCCAATTTGTTAACCGCATCACAAAACACTAGTTACGAAACTCTGTCGTCGCTATGCCAAGGAAGACGACCTTGAACTTCCGTCGTGTTGTCACCATCGTCTATTGTCGTCTTGTTGCCGTGGTCTGTCGCCGTCCGTCCTCCTCTGCGATAGAAAGTCAGTGACTCAAAGTTCACTTGTTCTTCATTTTTTTAATCTTTTTTATTGCCTGTAAACTTGTTCGCCGTGATTTTCATCGTTGGCACAGCTGCGTCCACAGGGTGGGTGAAACTCTCCTAAACTGTTTCTCTTCGGTGTTGCCATCCTTAAGAACAAGGTTACCGTTATCTTGAAGTTGAGCACTTGAGATATTGGTGACATGTTTAGTTGAGAATATGAGGTTTGTTGACCAAATTATATAATTTCTTCTGTCCATTACTACGAGGTTGTCATCTTTGTGAATCTTGATAACCCCTAAAGAATCTTTCACGACTTTATCTTTGTTTGCTATCCATATGATGTTGGATCGGTTAGATTAATAAACTAATGAATCAATAACTATAACAGTTGGATGACAATCCGATTCTTACACCCTTGCAACAAAATAACTAATTAACTTTCATATCAGTAATCATCTTAAACCATAGAAACTAGTGCAGATTTGTCCACGATCTTACCAAGTGTCCTTAATAATTAATTAAGGAAAGTATTTACTATTTAGTGTACTATTCACGAGTGAAGCAAATGTATGTTTGATTTAAGTGTTTAGAAACATGAATATATGTTCAAAAGTCTTGAACGTTAGATCAAACTTGTTTGGATGATTTTTTTTTAATATGATTTTTATTCTCAAACGTACATTTACTTGAAGCAATTTTTGCTTTCCATTTTTACCGTTGAGAATTGATTGCAAAATTTATTCTCTCAACTATCTTTATTCACCTTCTTTCTTTTATACATACACCATCATCTTTATTTTATGAGAAAGTATGAGGAATTAATAGTTTTAGTGTAAAATGTGTACAATGGACTTAAAAAGAAAGGTATTTTAAAAATTAAAAATCAAATTTTTAATTAATTATTTAATAATTATTTAAATTCAGATTTTAAAATTTAAAAAATTAGGATTAGTAGTTAAATTCATTCAAACTACATATAGTCCCTACACCCAAACTCTAGCAGAGTCGTCACCCTCCATCTGCTATCTACACCTACTTTGCACCTCATAGTCCCCCTCGATCTCTTCTCATAGTCGACGGCAACCATCCGACGACCAGGTAACCCAAACCTCAGCACTGCCGTCCCCTTCCTGAAGCAGTGCCATCCCCCTTTCGTAGTCAGCGACGTCCCGTCCTCCCGGAGCAGTGCCGCATTGCCCCCCTTCGCCGTCGGAGCCTCACCATGAATATAACTCTTTCCTTCCCTTCACGTAACCATGCCGCCGACGCTGCCATAGCCAATGCCGCCACGGGTTCCCGCATATGCCGCCAAAAGCTAAACGACGCTGCTGTTTGAATTAACAGTGTAAGTATGGTAGATGTCACGTACGCGTGCTTGAAGACAATATCAAATCAAACACTCAATTGCTTACTTTTGAATCTCACTCATGTCTCCTCATCTGTTCAAGTTTTTTTTTTCTATTTTTTGTTTCTCCATTTTTATGGTTACATCAAATCATAAGACTTGTAACACTCTACCACACAGAGCTTTACGCTTAAGCCGTAAAATAGATGTGACGTGGTATTACGACCTCTAAAAATAAAAAGTGTACATATAATAGCAGAAAGAATATAATAAACTAGGAGCTTTAAAGAATAGAAGAAATAAAAATTGCGATATAAAAATGCAACGCTCAGAAAACGAGTTAATTTGCGTACTAAGAAAACTATAGCTATCAGTTATAAGATAACAAAAGTGAGAATAGAGGGCCAAATATACAAAATAACAAGCTCCTAACTCAGCCCGCGAAGTCAAAGCTGGCCGGAGAATATATACACATATATATACATATCCAAAACCCAAATTTACATAAACAAAATCCTGTCTCTCCATAAGCCTCTAAGAGGGTCAAAAGGATCAGGTCATGCGGAGAGGAAACTAAGTACGTATATATACATAACTGTACAACAAAATAACCCGATAACCACTCCGCTTCAGAAGTCCAGACGCTTAACGAGGTGCCTCTCGACCTGCTTTTGAAAAATAACAACATAGTATGGGATGAGATCTAGAGGTTCTCATCATGGTAAAGGTGCCACACATATAAGATATAAGGTCCTGGAAATGCCAGAGGCAATCCTAGAACGCCGACACTCAGATTATAAAACTTAAAGTATTATACAGAAAGTCAGAAACCATAAAAGGGTGGTTTTCTAAGAGTATCTAGGCCTAACTTAGTTTAATCTTAAATCTAAGTCCCACTGCCCTTCCTCCATCTCTGTCAACATATCACAGACAAACAAGCAGATAAAGGCAAGCACAAGAAGGTTACAAGTACTGCAGGTAACAAATATACATTTAACATAGCAAATACACTTAGGTAGACCTAGTTAATGCACAAACAAGTAATTCAAGTAATATGCACATGATGCATGCCTCAGTTATCAAGCCAACCCGACAAGTCTGGTTTGCTAAACCTTTGGACTGTCTCCCGACGTGCATCCCCATGAGTCTATGATAGCTTTTTCTCACATATATATATATATATATATATATATATATATATATATATATAAAATCGCTCAATGAGGTACCATTCTCAGGAATTTATAAGTGCCCAGTCACCCTTACGTCGTAGGGTCAACAGAGTATCGAGTTTTCAACCTGGTACACGTGGCGGCAAATCACGGTACTTTATCCAGAGAATCTCGTATCTCAGATAATTTGATTATTCAAGCCAAATATCATACATAATCATTCATTTGATTATTCAAGCCAAGTATCATACATGATCATCCGTAACATTTCGTAATCAATTTATCACTTTTCAGCTTTACATCACCTCTAAGTTATCCTCATTTCCTAACTTCATCTAATTATCAGGTTTAATACTATTATTTATGACTAAAGGAATGGAAATAGAGGTTTAGAAGTTTGAAATAGGGTTTAAAACTCAGAAAAACACGTTTGCTGAAACAGGGGCTACGCGTACGCGTGGGAGTGTAATAAAGCAGCTCGCGCACGCATCCCCTTGTCATGCGTACGCGTAGGTGAGTACCTCATATCACGCGTACGCCTGAGCTATGCGTACGCGTGGACATGCATGTTGGCTCATTGCGCGTACGCATAGGACTATTCGCGTACGCACAGTCAAAAATTGCATGCCACGCGTACGTGTGGATGTACATTTTTCCAAAAAAATCATATCAACCAGAAAGCTACATAATCATGAAGTATTCACCTGCATAATTACATATTCCACACCAAAACTTCCGACGAGCATAACTTAATCGTTTTAAATCGTTTTTCTTCCATTCTTCGAATGGCATAAACTTCACAAATCCAATTTTCATTTAAAACAAGTTGGAATCAATTTGGAGTTTCGAAAGCCAAGTTATAGCTCACCGAAGTTCGATAAAAAAAAAAACAATTTTCATCATATTTCAAAAACCTCAATTTTCTTTAAACAATTTCAATGTTCACTTCCATTACCTACATACAGCACAAACATACAATATATAACAACTCCAAATCACTCTACTATCCATAAATCATCATTACCATCAATCAACAAAATTACATACTTCCTTCAACAAAATTACCACTATTTTGCCATACATACATATGCAATCATTACCACCAACTTACCAACAACACCACCAACAGATACATAATTTTTATTACCAATCAATACTATTAATGCTAAGCATCCAACATACATAATCTTTTCAACCTATCCTATAGTTCTCTAGCCTAAGTTTTCACAGAACATTATATGTTAAATGCAAGAAACCTAAACCAAACATTGGCCGATTTTCTACGTATTGTCCGGCACAACTTACTAAAATAAACACAGCCCCCAAAAGTCCAATAAAATAGCTTCCTCCAAGTTTCGATATTCATAATTTCAAACTCCAATTATTTATTCACAACCTAATACACATTTATAACACATATATATCCAATTTAATACCCAAGGCATAAATTCAATAAATTAAATAGGATTTATGGTATCCTCATCTTACCCAAGCTTCATATAAGTAAGAGTGAATATTTTTCCCAAACTAATTAGATCTTAAAACATCAAAAAGTAAAGAAATTCAATACCTTTACTTAATTTAATGAAAATTGGGGAAGAAGAGGCTAAGAGTGAATAAGTGGGTTACCTATAAAATTGTTCCAATAGAAACGTAGAGCTCGACACAGTGGTCGCGTGGCCGCAAAAAGTACGGCGATCGGAGCTCAAACAGAGGAGTTACAGTGATTTAAAATCAACGTAAGGGTTGGAAGTGTTTTTTTGTTCTTCCCCTTCCTCTGCTTGCTGCAACGTGAAAATGGAAGAAAGGGGAAAAGAGTGGGTTCACTTAATATGGTTTTGGGTTGGTTTGGGCTCGGTTTAATTGGTTCGACCCGTTTGATTTAATTTTGGGACGAATTCTTCGAAATTAGTGTCAAAATTCTTGTTTCAATGAATTCTATCCTAATTTGATATAATATTCACATTCTAATTTTTTTTATTAAAAATTAATTTATTGGCTAATTATTTACTAATTTAATGGAGTTTACAAGACTCATGTGTCAAACTATACTTTTTTCTTTTTTTAATAAAAATTAAATTGTTGGATGATCATAGTTATTTCTTCTATTTATTCATCTTCTTCTTCTATTTTAATGGTCAATTTAGGATGGTCAATTAGTAAGTATGCGAATAGTTATTTTAATTTTTATGTAGATGATTATTTTTATTGGATTTGGTTTAATTATATATAATTAAAATATGTTAGATGTTTAATTCATTAGGTATGCGGATGATTATTTTTATCCTTAAGTGGATGGTTATTTTTACTAAAGGTAAGTGGCATGTGGTAAGCCAAGTAGTAACGGTGAAATGGGATGATTATTGATGAAGGTGGGGTGGCTGCCAGTTGAAAAAGAAGAGAGTATTGGAGTGAAATATTTTAGTAAATTAGGATTTCAGATGGTTATTTTTTTGAAATAACTAACTGAATTTTTTAAAAATTTAAAATTTGAAATTGGGAGATTTAAAATTTGAAATTTTATGTGAAATAATTGAATGAGAGTTTTTGAATTTATTATTTATCTCTATTGGGTTAAATAACTAACTCATTGTATATATTGTCAAAATTCCTAGCTCTTTAGCAAGATTCTTATTTTATTTTTCAACTATTCTTCTTCATTTTTCTCATTTTTTCTACATCCAAAATCATCTTCATTTTATTTCTTAACTATTCTTTTTCACCTTCAATCTTCATTTTATTTTATGCATCTTATTATTATTTTTTTATAAATTTGTTTACCTTTTATTATTATATTTTATAATTATTAGATATTATCAATTATGTGTATATATATTGAATATTATGTATAATTTATTATAATATACATATAAGTATATAACATTTAAGATAATATTTTATTATAATAATATATTATAATTTAAAATTTTGTAATATAAAATTATTAAAATAATAATATTAAAAATCTAATCTAATTTTTACTCTTTTAGTAATAATTTTACATTTAAAAATAATTTTAGTCATTATTATTTAAATAATATTTTATAAATTATAATTATTTTTAAATTAAAATATTCAAACATAAATTACATTAAAACAAACACAATTTTAATCAAAATCAATTTTAATATAATCAAATTAAACTTAATTCCAGTTTATAAAAACTAAACCAAACACACAGCAAGAGGTTATGGTTTTGGTAGCACCATTAATACGAGAACGTGGTGACATGCGTGGGGTAGCTTGTCACAATACGACAATACAGAGTCAAGCAAAGCAACGTTATCTGTCTGCGTCACATACACATGCATGCACGCAAATCCTCCAGGTACTTTATTATGGTACCTACATTATTAATTCTGGTACCACCGTCATGGATCATCAACAAGAAAATAACTCATTTCATCTTTTCCCCCTTCCTTCAGCTATTCATGGTAAGTATGTATTAGAGCAGTGATTAATTTCTAACAAACTTATAAGTTATAACACTTCGATGCGTAACCTCCTTTATCCAAAATAAAGATTAAATAGCCCCAATATGTGGATCCTTTGAATATTAAAAAAATATAGAATTCAAAATAATGTGGCATCATATAATAGGGGATCTACAAATAATAAGTGGTACCACAAGTTAGCATACAGATATTCACAATTCACTACTTGATCGTTGTCATTAAGAGAGAGAAGGGGGAGAGGGAGGAAACATTCTCATGTCATCGAATCTCATCAAATTTAAATTTTACAATCTAGTTTTAGAATGCAACAAATTATATATACACTCAATATCACATATATTAAAATATAAAATACATATTAAAAATGTGCGATAAAACAACATAACACATATATTTATACATAAATATATAATAAATTAATATTTTTATTCGTAATAACATTATGAAAATATAAATTTTGAAAATTACGATTTATTCTGTTCTAATAGTATATAGATTATGTATGGCACAGAAGATTTATAAAATCAAACTACTTTTACAAAAAAAATTGTAAATTGACAAAAATCTCTGACTAAAAATACCAAGGTATCTATAGATAAAAAATTAAATAATAAGATTTTTAGTTATTATTTTTATATGGAAAAGTCAAATTTTTTATTAATAATTAATTTTAACATTCATTATCTAAAATTTAAAATAATTTAACATGTATATTTTTATATTTAATTAAGTGTTAACTGTTAAGTCTATTGCACAAATAAAAATAATTAATTTTTATACTTGCTATTTAAAAATAATATTTTTTTCTCTCTGTGTATATAAAAATATAATTAGATATTAGTATAAAAAATTATACTGATAGTTATAAAATTAACTCAAAACTAATTTTTTTAAAATAATTGAATCTTGATTCTAACTTTTAATCATAACATTAGTATTCTCTCCAAATTATATGTAATAAATATTTGAAAGAAGAGAAATAAGAATATAGATTAGAAAGATAAGCGGTAAAAATTTAAAACTAAATAAAAAACTAAAAAATTATGTATATAATAATAATAATAATAATAATAATAATAATAATAATAATAATAATAATAATAATAATAATAATAATAATAATTTTTATTTAAATTATATTATTTTGTTAATTTTGTTTTGTGTAGAAGAGAAAGATAGAAAAAATAGAGAATGAGAGAAAAGAGAGAGAAAGATAAAGATGAAGAATGAGAGTGAGAGTGAGAGTGAGAGTTTGTTAATTTTGGAAGAAAAAATTTTATTTTAATTGTAATAAAATATCGGATGACATATTTTGATTTGTCAAATTACTAATATAAAATATAAATTATATATAGAGTAAAAATAGTAGAGAAAAATAAAAAATAGAGAGAGGTAGATGAGAGAATTTAGAAAATAAGTTTATTAATTTTTTAAAAAAAATATTTTTTCTCAATTTTAATAAGAGAGTGTCATGTGACACATTTGATTATTAAATTAGATATATAGTAATATATGATACATAACATAGGTATATTTCAAATTCAATTTTAATATTTCAATTTTAATTTTAATGCAATTAAAGAATATCATGTTGCACATTTTGATTGTCAAATTAGTAATTAGTCATTGATATTGATAATGATATATAAAATAGATAGAATGGTTGAAGGAATGAAAGAAATAGAGAAAGGAAGAGGGAGGAGGAGAGAACTCTTTAATTTTGGAGGGAAAGATTTTATTTAAATTGCAATAAATGAGTGACATGTAACACGTTTTGATTGTAAAATTAGCAAAGAGGAGGGAAGAATTCTTTAATTTTGGAGGAAAAGATTTAATTTCAATTACAATGATAGAGTAACATGTACCATATTTTGGTTGTAAAATTAGTAAGAGAAGAGGAAAATTTCTTAATTTTGGAGAAAAAGATTTGATTCTAATTACAACAAAAAAGTAACATATGGCACATTTTAATTGTAAAATTAGAGTTATAATAGATATGCCAATGAGCCTTGGCTCTAATGGCATATCTCCCCCTTCCCACCTCAAAAGTCTAAGATTCAAATCCTAGAGAATGCAATTGAGAAAAAATGTGATAAAATGTGTGAGAACTATGTGAATATGTTGTATACCTAGGATTGGGGGTTGTCCAATCCACCGACAAAAAAAAAAAGAGTTATAATAGATATAATAAATAATTTAATAACTAATTTTTTATATACTCTTAACATTTTTGTAATTCCCGGTGTTTAAAGATGCTTTAATTTTCATATTCAACTTCATGATTATTGATACCATTTTTGGGAATTTTAATTTGGCAATACAGGCCAGAAAATTGTAACCATATATACAAATTACAATATATAAACAAAAAGCAGCACATTTTTTTTATCAAACTTGGAAACCAAGCTTTGAATCATCTCTCATGGTAGCAGTCCTGCGAAAGGGCAGAAGCTATTCAAGTATTCATCATCATCCTCCGGATCGAAATGCTTAACCTTCACATCTGCGTTTTCTCCGTACTGAATGTAGCTGTCAATTTGGGCCAACGCATATCTATTATATTTATTATTTATTATATATTACTAATTTTATAATGGGTAGTGTTAGATAAACAATGACCATCTTAAACAACATGAACAACCACTAATCAAATAAAAATACTACACTTCCAAATTAACTATCTAAATCTTAATATTAAAATAATCATCCGTACACCTAATGAAATGAACATCCGATATATCTATTGTTCACATTGTTTAATATTTTCATTGTCTACCTATACTTTTCCTTTTACCATTAGAATATGTCACATGTACTTTATCATTAGAATTGAAATCAAAATTTTTCTCCAAAATTAAAGAGTTTTCATTCCTTCCTCTTTTTTTCTCTATTTCTCTCCTTCTTCCATCCATTTTATCTATTTTATAAATTATTTATCAATTATAAATTTGACAAACAAAATATACAAACATGACATTTTCTAATTATATTAAAATTAAATATATATATATATATATATATATATATATATATATATATATATATATTACTAACTAATTTAATAATTAAAATGTGTTCTATGACACTCTTTTATTTAAATTAAAAAAAATATTTTCTTTTAAAATTAATACTCTCTTCTTACATTCTTTCATCTATCTTTTTTTCTTTTTCTATTTTTATCACTAATAAATCACTATTTCATGGTTTATCTTGTGCTCAATTGAGTGGTTTTTATCATCTCTTTACCTACTTATTCATACTATTTGCATGGTTTTACATTTGCCTTCCTAATTATGTGCTTTGATTGAAAACATGTTTCTTTGGCCTTAAGTTTCCTATGATTAAATCCTCTCTTATTACCATTAGATGCCTTGATATGTGTGTTAAGTGATTTCAGAGATTACAGGACAGGAATGGCTCAGAGGATGGAAAGGAAGCATGCAAAAGTGGAAGGAATACAAGAAGTTGGAGAAATTGCTAAGCTGTCCAGCCTGACCTCTTCGCACTCAAACGGCTATAACTTTAGCTATAGAGGTCCAAACGACGCGGTTTCAGTTGAGTTGGAAAGCTAACGTCCGGGGCTTCGATTTGATATATAATATGCCATAGTTGCCCTAACGCTAGGCGACGCGACCGCGTGCTTCATGCGGACGCGTCGCAGTGACGAAAAAAAAACTAGCGTGGGCGTGGCAGATTTCTTCTCCGGTGATTTCTGGGCTGTTTTTGACTCAGTTTTCAGCCCAGAACACACAGATTAGAGGCTATAAAGTGGGAGAATGCATCCATTCATAAACAAGCTTTCAAATTCACAATTTTAGGATTAGATGTAGTTTTTAGAGAGAAGGGTTATCTCCTCTCTCTTAGGATTTAGAATTAGGATTCTTTTCATTTTATGATTATTTCATCTTTTGCGATTACGGGTTCAATGTTCATTTTATTTATTTTTCTGATTTAATTTATGAACTTCCATGTTAGATTTGATTTCTTTTGTGTATGCAATTCGAGGTATTTTCAGATTTAATTTTGCTTTGCTTATATGAATGCTTTTAATTTAATTTAGATATTTTCTCTTTTGGCTTTGGTTAAATAATTGGTGACTCTTGAGTTATCAAACTCATTGTTGATTGAAAATTGGAATTCTTCAAGAATTAATTCGGGTTCCAATAACTCTGACTTTTCCCAAGAAAAGACTAGGACTTGAGGAATCAGAATTAATTCATCCACTTAACTTACCTTCATAGTTAGAGGTTAACAAAGTGGGAGAAAGATCCAATTCCCATTACAATTGATAAGGATAACCAGGATAGGACTTCCAGTTTTCATACCTTGCCAGAGTCTATTTTATAGTTATTTATTTTATTCTTATTATCATTCAACATACTGCTTCCCTACTTTCAAAACCCCCAATTTACAAGACTCATAACCAATAATAAGAACATACCTCCCGCAATTCCTTGAGAAAATGACCCGAGGTTTAAATACTCGGTTATCAATTTTAAAAAGGGGTTTGTTACTTGTGACAACCAAAACGTTTGTAAGAAAGGTTGATTGCTTGGTTTAGTGACTATACTTGCAACGAGAGTTTATTATAACTTCTAAACCATCAATCTTCAGTTCTTTCAATCACTCTTCACACACTATATATAATTTATAACTTATATTTTATATTAATAATTTGACAAGTCAAAATATGTCACCAGATATTTTTTCATATAATTAAAATAAATTTTTTTTCCAAAATTAGCAAACTCTTTCTCTTATTCTTCTTCCTTATCTTCTCTTTTTTTTCTTTCATTCTCTATGTTTCTTTATCTTTTTGTTTTACAAAAAATAAACTTAACAAAATAATATAATTCAAACAAAAATATAATTATTTTATATATATATAGTTTTTTATTTAGTTTTAAATTTTTACTGCTTATCTTTCTAATCTATATTTTCACTTTTCTTCCTTCAAATATTTATTACTAATGTTAGAACTAAAAGTTAGAATCAATATTTAATTGTTTAAGAAAAGTATTGATTTTGAGTTAATTTTATAACTATTAATATAAATTTTTTTATGCTAATATCTAATTATATTTTTATATATAGAGAGAGGAAAAATATTATTTTTAAATAGTAAGCATAAAAATTAATTATTTCTATTTGTGTAATAGACTTAATAATACCTAATCAAATATAAAAGTATACACATTAAATTATTTTAAATTTTAGATAACAAATGTTAAAATTAATTGTTAGTAAAAAATTAAACTCTTTCATATGAATATAATAACTAAAAATGTTATGATTTGATTTTTTTTTATATACGAAGATCCTAGTCTTCTTAATCGATGGAAATTTTTGTCTTCTATGACTTTTTTGTAAAAATAATTTGATTCTATAAATCTTTTATGGCATAATCTATAATATAAAGATAAAACCGATATTATTTTAAAAGATTTATATTCGCATAATGTTATATTATGAGTCAAAATACTAGTTATATACTATAAATGACCAGAATTCAGTTAGTAAAAATTCATGATTTGTATACAGTTCCCAAGTTCTAGATGATAGATTCCTAACTAAAATCACAGGTCTTTTATATGTCCCAATTAAACTATGTAAAGGAAAGACATTAAAGTAAAATGCAACCTATAAAAACATGTAGAACCACAAGAAATGCAATCTATAGAAATGTTCAATTGAGCCTACTTATTTTTTCCTCTTCTGAAAATTCCATATCCAACCCCTTTGCCATTATTCATCCACTTGGATGTTTCTTTTATCTCAAACTTCTGGATTCTAGGTTGCTTCAATAATCATATGCAATGTTCACAATATCAGAGTGGGAAAAAGAAAATTAAAGGACACTTACCAGATCAATCAAAGCTTTATTTAATTTTGCAAATTGAGGAGCCATCCGTTGATTCAATTCAGACAGCAAAAAGGTAGGCTCTGGATCCAAGAATCTAAGAGAAAAAAAGAATAAATGACTGGATCAGAATTAAAATGACTAAGTGATGAGAAGAAAGTTATTAAGAGTACTTACTCTTCAACATCCTTTTTTTCAGTCACAAGGTCCAATTTTTGATAGGATATTAACATGTGGTCATTCCAGTTGAACCATTGCAGTTTGCAGAGAGGCATGCCATGCACCCGCTAACAAATTTTGTCACATCAGACGCAAACTGGAATGATTTTAAAATCACTAGAGAATCAACAAATACAATCAGAATAGCAACCATTGGTAATACAAAGTAATGTTAAAGAATTGATAGCATAACAGGAAGGTGAATTTTATGGTGCAGAAAGAAAACGATTTTTACACCAATAGAATACTTGTGGCATAATATAGAATGAACATGTGGACGTTTGAAACTGACTGATGGTTTAGTAATAGAAAGAAGGACAAACAGATTATAATTTGTTGCAGTGTGTTACCAAAGAAATTAACAGTTTGATTTAAAATGTAATTATAATTTTTAATTTATTTTTGATGGACCATGTGAATTTGTTGAGAGAGGTTTTTGTTTGACCAATAATCATGAAGCACAAGACGGGTGGGATACAGTGTTTTCTAGAAGTCTAGTGAGAAAGAAAAGGACCAAAAATTCGAAATTTTTGCCCAAAAAAGAAAAAATCTGAACCACATTTTTAATATTTATCTATCTAGTAGATTTTGATAAATATGTCAGGGTCAGTTTTGATTAAGTAATTGGATGATCATAATCTGATGTTTGGGTAATATATATATAATTAAAATATCTTGTTTCAAAAGATATTATATTATAAAGTAATTTTATTACAAAAGTTGACATTCAATATTTTAAAAAAAGGTTAGTCGAAAAATAATTTATAGACTTAATATCAAAATGTTTAAAATGAAATGAATGATAGTAAACAACAAAAAAGTAATGTAATTGATGCTAAAAGACAATATCACCCCTAGAAAATGAATACAAATGAGTAACAAAAAATCGGGAGAATAAATTTTTCGTAGTTTAATTTTTAGCGTAGGTTTATTAAAGACTACAATTTGTAAAAGTGGTATATCTTTTGTTTTTTTAGATATAACGCTAATTTGATAAAACTTTTTAAGTTTAAAAGTAATTTATTAAAATTAATTTTTGAAAGAATTTTTTAAAAATTGTAGCATATATATTTAATAAATACAAGTAACAACAATTATATTCAGTAAAATAATTTTAAAACTTAAAAAGTCATAATATAATATAGTTAAATAGTATTTATGTCATCCATTTTGAATGAATCTTTTGAAGTAATATATTAAATTAAACTATTAAATTATTTAATTCAAATAATTCACAAAGTTAGTTTGCTTTGTTCAACAATATCACAATTTTTTTTGAGAGAAATATAAACGCCCAAAAAAAGTACATATTCAATAAGTGATAATAAATTATATTTTTAATTAAATGTAATTATATTTATTTGAATTGTTTTTTCAAAACCAAATAAATTAACAAATCACATATGACAAATTAAACAACCTTCTATATATCTTTTACATTTTCAGCTTCTAAAATTGCTGGATATAAACATTGCCCTTAAATTAAAAAAATACGCTCTTCAAAACAAAATCCTCAACATTCAGCCCAATTTCTAGGCACGTAACCATGATATCTTCATTAAGCACTAATACACATAATTACACAAGGAGACTGTCATAATCCCAACGTGATAAAAACTGGACATGCCCTGCACATCACCGGTCTTGAGCTCCTCAGACACGTGTCTTGAGCTCCATCCACCACTGCACTTCTACATGTGTAGAAGCCATAAGAGCTTCTACACCAGAGTCGCCGCCTAAGAGGAAACATGATATATGTCTATATGAACAACTGCCACAAACCTGTGAATCAAGCAAGTACACAGCACATGCATTAAAATTTGTAAGTTTCAAATGCTCCACAAAATTCTTTAGCACTGGGACATGTGAACAAAATTCTATCTGATCTGGAAAAAAAAAAAATAAAAGAATGGTGAATTGACTTAGAACAATTTTGTTGGGTCAAATTTCAACCAAACAAATTTATAGGTGGAAAAAATAAAAACAATTATAAGAAACATAACAAACTTGCCAAACAACTGTTTTGATAAAAAAAGACATATTTCATTGTTATCTCATGTACTCACGCAACTGCATTTATAACAATATTATCACCTCACAATCAAAGTTTTCCATTAAGTGTTAACATTTGCAGACTAAGTACAAAACAGAAAGGTACTAAGAGATAAGAATGAATACTTGGGCAGAAAGACCAGATAATCATCATCTAAATAATTTTCCAGTTGCTCATTAAACCAAAGGTCCAGATTATCTTCAGGGTGTCTATATATAATTTTTAAGGTAACAAGGGTTGGTTTTATCAAACTTTTGACAATGCAAATAAGCGAAATAAGCAAGAAAAGATTGCAACATAAAAACAGGTGTTACTCACTTATACTAGCAAACAAAGTCACTTACCTATCAACACAGCATGAACAACGGCATTGGCTTAAAAGTTAGAACAGAAAAACTTAAAATCAATACAAAAGAATACTCCATGCTGTATATAGGACTGCCGTTGGGACTTAGCCCAAGTTCCTCCATAACATCATCAAGGGAAATAAGTTCCCTTATATCTGCAACAATCTTGAAAGTAAAACTGTTAGGCTCCACAAAACCGAACAACTGAATCTGTAAAAGTAACAAATCATTTTATTTTACCCATCGCAACAGGATACTCAAAATTTTCAGCAGCAGGGTCCAGGATCACAATATACATTGTGCGCTGAGCAGCGCAGTGTTTGTATAAACTCGAACAATATGTGGACTAATAAGAGAAAACAAAATCAGACACTCAGACGAATCTTAATAGATTCACAGCTACAAGAACCCACTTTTAAAAAAGCAAAATTAAAAGAAAGAAAATTGCAAACAGAGTTTAATCTTGTCCCACTAGGTGTAGTTAGCATACAAAGATTAGACAATACACAAAACAACAAAGACAACAACAACAACTAAAGTTAGATACATGGAACAACCAATGCTATTGTGCCCGGTCATAAGTCATCTCTGTGTTTATCCATTCATATTTAAATCTCTTCTAATAATTTCTGCTAAAGTTTTCTTTGTTCTTCCTCTCCTCTTCAATACATCATTTGTAACTAACTCTGCTTTAACAAATTTTTTCCTAAGGTCTCCTAAAGATCACACTCAAAACACACTATTCCATTCACCATCTGCACATCAAAGTTGGAGGTCATTGCTTGTTGCTTCTTACATTCACTACATTATTCTAGAAAATGGCTGAAGCGTAATTGTGTAAAGTGCCAAACAGTATAAAAAAACTTTTCTTTTGCTTGACAAAGATCATGCTAGAATTTCTCCATTCATTCAGTGTCCTATCATAAGAAACACACAAATGAGATGATACAGTAAATTACCTTGCCACTGCCAGCAGGACCTATAACAAGTTGTGCATAACCCATAACGCTTTGGTATAATTTGAATCCTGAGCAATCTCCCCTGACCTCTCTCAAGCTCAGGAAGCTGAAAGACAATTAACGGCACGAAAGGAATCAAGAATGGCAACAGCAATGTAAGCAGTGCACCAAACAACAATGGAAATCAACAATTTCAGGAAATCAGAGTAGTCCATAAACCTGTAAGTAATTGGGAAACATCAAAACCAAAAACAAAATAAAAAAAATGATGCTTCTTAATCATGTAAAAAAGAATAGTAATTTTAGCTCTATCTATGGACAAACTATACTGGCATTAGAAATTGAGGCTCAACTTATACAATATTGCTGAACTAAATTAAAAATAAATAATAAACCCTAAAATTAATGGCACAATCAAAGGGTCGTTTTTGTTTTTGTTTTCTTTTACATTTCATGGAGGACGATGGTGAATAAAAGAAGAAGGAAAAGAATGGAGCCTTACTGAGTCAAAATTGTTCAATGATCATAGCAACTGAGAGAGAAAGAGAGAGAGAGAGAGAGAGAGAATTTGCAGAGGGCAGACAGGTTATGGTGTTCAACTGAAGGCATTGATGAGAGAAAGAGAGGGTTTCTCATTCCACGTAATGGAGTAAAAAAAGTGCTAGTATATTTCCTTTTTTTTTTTTTTTTTATAAACTCGTGGAAATCATTGATATTAATAATGATAAATTATAATTTTGACCTTCAAAACATTTAATTTTTTATGAGATGATTCTCCAAGTAATAAAATGATATTTTGATCATTTTAAATATGATCAAAATTTATTATTTTTTAATTCGTGGTAAAAAGACATCCATATTTTTTTAAAACATATAAAAAAATATTTACAAAGTAAGAAAATAAATTATTTTTTCAAAATAATTTGAATTTTTTGTTATTTACATAAAAAAATATTCAAAAAAATTTTCTTGATCTAGATTTACTCAAATTTAAAAATAGAAAAATATTATTTTTTAAAGTAAGTTTATAAAATATTACATCAAAAATTATTTTTAGAACCTTTTTTACAAATATATCTCCCTCTATTTGGTAGATTTTATTGGATTAATATCATTTTGTTACTATTAAATTTTATTAAATTTTTTGGGATATTATAAGGACTGATGTGATACAGATAGTGGTTAACTTTTTTCAGAGAGTCATTTAATGAGGGCTTCTAATCGTACCAATATTTATTTGATACTAAAGGTCTCTAATGCTTATACTATGAAGTAAATTTGTCTTATTAGTTTGAGCAATATCTCTATAAAATTAAATATCATGGATAAAATTATTAGCCCAAATCAGAGTGCATTCATCAAGGGTCGACTTATTAGTGATAATGTGCTAATTGCTCATAAGTTCATACATTTTTTAAAGAATAGACAGTTTAAAGATAGTAAGATGGCTCTCAAACTAGATATAAATAAGGCATATGATACAGTGGAATAGAATTTTGTTTGGGCTATGTTGGAGAAGATGGGTTTTTGCAAAAAGTAGGTGGACTGGATGAAGGAGTATGTAATGACAATCTTTTATTCTATTACGGTGAAAATGACAACTTTATGGTTTATTCAAACCATGTCGAGGATTACGGCAAGATAATCTCTCTCTCTCTCTCCATCTATTTCTTTTTTGTGCATAGAGACTCTTCCATCTGCTCCATAGAGGAGAATAGAGGCAAGAAATTATTGGCTTGAGACTTAATCGCATATGCCCTGCTATTAGCCACCTATTCTTTGTGGACAACTCAATTCTATTTGGTAGAGCTACAAAGGAGGATTGTCAACACTTATTGAGTGTATTATAGACCTATTTCTAAATTATTGGTCAAGTCATTAAATTAGACAAATCATCAGTTTTTTCAGATATAACACACCAGAGATATAAGGAATCAATTGGTAGATATATTACAAGTGCCTCATATAGGGAACCATGATAGATATTTGGGTCTCCCTTCCGTGATTAACAAGTCTAAGAAGGTTACCTTTAATTATATTAAGGATAGAGTTACCACGAAGCTTTAGCAGTGGAAACAATTCTTGTTATTAGCCAGTGGCAGATAAGTGCTCATTAAGGCGGTGACAACTGCTATTCCTATTTATATTTTGAGCTATTTTAAGCTTTCAGAGACATTAATGGAAGAATTTTACAAGATGATAATGTAGTTTTAGTGGAGACAGAGAAGAACGAAAAAAAGAAAATACACTAGATTAAATCGATTGTAATCTATAGACTAAAGTCTCAAGGAGGTTTAAATTTCAAGGATCTTAGGGCCTTTAATATGGCTATGCTCGAAAAACAAGGTTGGCGATAATTAATAAATAATTAACTCATAAATTAACATTTATTCAAGAAAAATAGAAAATTAGATTTTATAGTTTAATGAGATAGAACTAATTAAACTAAGAATTTTGACACTAATTTTGAAGAATTTGACCCAAGATTTGGGTGAATAGATTGAACCGAATGAACCGGACCTGTATTGGACCCATGGCCCAACCCACAAAGTCACCCACACTTAAAGAAAACTCCTTCTTCCTCCTTCATTCAGCAAGAACGCTGAAATAAATTCAAGAGAGGGGAACAAGAGCAAAATCCTTGTCCTCCATTCAACTTGCCATAACTTCCTACTCCGAGTTTCGATTGTCGCACCGTTTGCGGCCACCGCGTCGAGCTCTACAAATCTATTGGAACAATTTTATAAGTAAGCTCTATTTTCTATCCCAATTATTCATCCCCTCAGTTTCGAATTTCAATGAGTAATTATGTTAAATTTTGTGTAATTTACACTACAACAAATTCGGCTGAGGCAACCCTTTAAAAACGTTGCCTGTAATAAGGAAAAGTGTTGCCTTTTATCAAAGGCAATACTTTCCGACAAAATGCAATGCTTTTTGGGGGTTGGCTATACAGCCGTTATCTTTTGTCTAAGGCAACGCTTTTGTGTATCAAAGGGAACCCTTTTTATGGCAACCTTCAAAAAATGTTGCCTTTTCTACAAAAAAAAGCAACTCTACGAAAGAGTTCCCTTAGAGTACCCAAACACAACGCTTTAGATAAGACTTTATGACAACACTTTTTACGAGTTGTATTTTCTAATACATAAAGCAACACTTATTCAGATTTTTTTAAGATGCCTTTTCATATACCTAAAGCAAAACTTGTTCAGATTTTTTTTAAGTTACTTTTTTCATAAACATAAAGCAACAGTTACCTAAATTTTTCTGTGTTGCCTTTTCATATATCTAAAGTAACATTTATCTAAATTTATTTGGAATGATCTTTTTAAAAGGATATATAGCACACTTTAATAAAATTTATTTATTTAAACTAAATTTAATAAATAGAAAGAAAAAATAAGCTAATAAGCTAATATATTGCATATATATTTAAATTAAAAAGTTGTTTCAAATCCAACTAAGTAAATTTTAATTACATATACTTGCAATTGCCAATTCAAATCAAAATACACATGACTAAACCAAAAAAAAAATACATGTTTTCTCATGAACTTTAACAAAAAAAAAAAAAAAAACAAATAAATGCCTAATTTCATCATCTTCCGTTCTCTTCGTCAGTTCTTCCATAATGCCGATGTATGTCAGGGTTGATCTCCATAGTCTTCTTACTAGATATGTAGCCAGTCATGCTGTTATCTCTCAAGGCCTGTGCCTTCATAATCCTCTCCATGTTTGCAGTCCAACCATACTCACCAGTGACCAAACAAGAAGTAACCTATTAAGCTAAACATTTTCGTATCATATAAAATACCAATCAAAGAATAAAACCATATTCAATACTAAAGAAAACAACTATATAGTGTAAATGCACTACAAGAAAATAAGCTTTCTGCCATGCTTTTAAAGCGTGACGAAAAGTGCAAAAAAAAAACGCGCGGATAGCTTTTTGCCACGCTTTTTGAGCTATCGGCACGCTTTTGAAAGGGTCACATCCGCCAGCGTGCTGGTTGCTCTATGGCCACGCTTTTGAAGATCTATCGACATGCTTTTTTTGTTGGCATGATTTCATCTCTTGCCACGCTTAAAAAGCGCGGCCATAGGTCTTAACCTATAGGTACGCTTGAGAAGCGTACCGATAAGTGTACATATCGCCACGTTTTTGGAAGCGTGCCCCATGGGTAGTTTTGGCTACACTTCAAAAGCATACTATATGGGTACGCTTTTTAAGCATGCCAATAGGAGAAAATATGGCTACGCTTGATAAGCGTGGCTGTTGATGATTAGGAAAAGATATGACTACGCTTAAAAACGTGCAAATAACAAAAAAATATGACTATTTAGATCAAAATACTTATGACTATACTTGTTTATGAAAATTTTCTAATTAAACATTGTAAAATTAATATATAATTTTGAATCATAATTTAAATGACTAATTTCAACAATGGAAAATTTTTTATACAATTTTAAATTAACACATCCAACATACATGAACTTTTATCACATTTGTGAAAAAAAAATAAAATTTATTAGTTGAAAAATACAACATACACTAATAGCTAAAATGAGCCCCACGAATCCTTTTACACCTTGAAAATGTGCCAATCCGATTCAGCTTCCATTATTTGAGATGAGAAGGGAAGTACATGCAACCAAAAATTAATTCAGCCTCAAAAATCCTGATTCATCATATTAACATTCAGGGACAACTTGGTTAGTTCCTGAGACTCATGATAAATCAAAGGATTCCTAGCCCTCATTGATTGCATAGAGTAGCTTATTAGACATAATTTCCTGTCAAGAAAATGTGGGGTATTGTAAATCAGTACCAAAAGAAACCTCAATGAGCATGATAATGAATCATTAAATCTATATGATGAATTATACCTTGGTAGAATAAGGAGGCAGGAAGCTTCAGGTAATTAGCACATGTCATCACATTTGGCAAGTCAATAAAATAGCATCAATCAGGATGAGCATAAAATATAACCTTAAGTAAAAATTTTGAAATGACCAGGATTAGCATAAAAATTTGCAAAGATGATATGTCAAAAACCTGAAATGACCAGAAGAAAGAAACAAGTGACAAGTGTTAAAATTTTGAATTCAAGTAAACTGGAAAAAGAATCCTTAACGAAATTTTCAACTATAGTCTAGCTCATCTGTTTGCCTGGTTGACGCAAGCAGTAAAGCACCACCCTCTTAATTCACAAACAATATCAAGACAAGACACATAGATAAGGCTATGTACAAAAAATAACTCATGACATGCCACCTTATTGATGCTATGTATCAGTGAACTCTTAAAGTTCAGAAATAGCAGCAGAGGAAAAAAATATTTAATCCTATATAATTTAACCCCTCAAGTTCTCTTTCAGCATGTCTCGGGGATAATTAAAAAAAAATTAGTAAAGGGGGAGACAAGAATAGGCCATGATTAAAATAAATAAATATAATACATTTTAATACTAGGCACTTCCTAATAACAATCAAAACTCATTTTGAGAATTTAATACCAAACATAATCTAATCAAAATTAAAACTCCTTTCTATTGATGAAGACTAGTATCTAACCTAGTTGAATCCTGCTTTAAATGCTTCCATTTGATGTGTGATCCCAGTCTTGATAGTTGCATCAACCACTAAAGATATATACTCCTCCAAATTATTGATGTCAACCTAAAAATTGGCAGAAGGTTAAACTCAATTTGAAAAATACAGTATAACAGAAGTCAAATCTTTTACTAAGAATCAGTTAATTTTCTAAGAGATAAGATAAGATGCCTCTCCACAGATAAATGCTTGAAAAGATAAGATAAACTGAGTGATAATTATATTATTATCAAGAAAGAAAGAAAGAAAATGGAGGAAATTGCTAACTTGTTTAATTATAAAGCTGCCCTATATTTTTTTTAGATTAAAAAAAATTATAAAGAACAACAAAAACAAGCAACAATAGTGACATAATTCCTTTAAGTAACTGACATTCTCCTAAAAATCAAACTAGAAAAGGGGGTTTGTTTGTACAGTGAAGGAGCAAACAAGTGGTTGGACAACTTACTTACAAGTACTAAGAAGTTGAGATACAATTAATGTAAAATGAAAATAAATGCAAGTTAAGATGAATGCTATATAATTGAACTTAACTTTTAAAACATTTTAATATTCATGAAAGCAGCAGCACAGCCACCGGGAACACGATAATCAGCAAGGCTAGATTATTACAAGAAAAGTCTTTATAAGGGAAGTTTTAGGACAAAACAAGGACCTACTGGTTCACTGCGTGTACCAACAGATCTCATTAGTACATTTGATGTCCCATCATCTAATAAGATGCGGACTTGAACAGAAGCTGAGGAAGCTACAGCAGCAGTAGCAGCTGCTGCTTGTGCTGCAGCTGCCTCTCTTGCCGCTCTTTTTTTATGAACTACCCTTGGGAAAAATAGGAAGTCTTAGGGGAATTGATGATTCCAATATAGCAAATCTGTCACGGCATGTATCCCAAGCAAGAAGCCTTGCAGTTTCAGAGTCAACAATTGACCAATCACTAGCCATGTATACAGAGAAGTAAGGAATATCTGGCCAAACAATTACAACATACCTGCACATATTTGTGCCTTCAGAAAACAACCACAGTACTAATATTTAACAAACAAAATGCTTTTGCTTAACCATATTAAGATAAAAAGCATATAAAATAAACCACAAAAAATTATAAATAAATTTTGAATCACAATAGTAATAGTTTTATGAGTTGTATATTCTATAAAGAAAAATGAAACCATCTGTTACATTTAAGAATAAAAAATATTAGTTAATTCGATTGAATTATGGAAATAAATTAAAAGTAAGAAAGAACTTACTTCCTAGAACTGCTCACAGAAAGAACAGAGTATGAATAATGTGGAACAGGTGTACTAATGTGCTTCTTCCCCTGCTTTACAGGCAATGGTTCAAAAAAATCTCCCTTTGATCTTCCAGTTTCTAACAAGGAGCTATTATTTCCAGGAGATGGATTTGCTGAGTTATTTAACTGGAAATTTAATAGCTTTAATTCCCTTTCAACTACAAATACAGCAGAATGTTCTCTGCTGTCTGATGGGGTTGGTAGTGGAGCTACAGGTGGAAGAGATCTAGGGTCAAACTCGCAGATAATAACACCAATATTGAATTTAATAGATGACACTAATTGAATGTAAATATTTAATAGATGTCCTAGCAGCTCTACAACAGCTGGTGGATTTAATAAAGAGAGAGCAGAGAACAAATTAAAATAGTAGCACAGAAAAAGCTCATCACTAATCAATAAAACAGCAGAAAATATTCAATAATCATCTATTTTACAAATTAAAACAGCAGCACAGCAAGAGCTAATCACTAATCAATTCAATAAAAAGTTAACAGCAGAAAACATTCCATTAATCATCCAATTTTCTTGATTGACTTCTAAATGGAGCATTTTAAAAAACCGAAGATGAAGCACAACTGAGCACTAACCTTCGAGCAGCATGGTGAGCAGAACCGCGATAGAGAAGCGAGCAGAACCGCGAGAGAAAGAGAAGCGAGCAGCACAACGACCAGAACGACGAGAGGGACGACAAGCAAAACAGCAAGAGGAATGGCGTGCTGGCTAACAACGAACCTGGTTGCGATCTTGAGCGCGAAGGGTGGCGACAGTGAGATAGATGGCGGCGTGATGGAGGTTAAGGTTTTCTGAACCTTTTCAAAGCAGCGTCGAGGAAGACAACGACCACTGACGGTGACGGCGACGGCAAGCTCGAGGAAGACCACCGTAATGAACGATGAAGGTGACGATGAAGGCGATGAAGACGATGAAGGCTGGGTGCGATGAAGGGCAGTGATGAAGATGGTTCGAGAAGATGAAGCCGGCTGAGTTTGAGAAGATGAAGCTGAACGATAAAGATGGATGAACGACGAAGGCTGGGTTCGAGACGATGAAGCTGAGCGATGAAGATGGATGAAGATGGATGAAGCTAGGGTGGCAAGCGGGGAAGCCCCGCCCCGCCCCGCTAGATGCCCGTCCTTTAGCGGGCTGGTCCGCCCCGTCCCACCTAGTGAGGCGGTCTCAGAATTCCAGCCCGCCCCGCCTAACGGCGAGCTGGCGGGCTGGTAGGCTAAGCCTGCCAAATATCCTTTTTTTTTTAATTTTAACTACTAAATAATATATATAAATGCATAAAAAAATCTCTTCTGTTTTTTACTTTTAACTATTATTATTTCTAAAAGTATAAACAAATTATAATTTTTATATTCACAAACATTAAAGTCTTTGTAATTATAAATATTGTTCCAAAGCAAAATAAACATAATCCAAAACATAATTATAAATATTGTCTCTAAAACAAAATAAACATAATCCAAAACACTCAATTTTTATCTTCATTCTCTTGTATGTTGGGTTGTGGGATGTTGGATTTTGGCAAAAAGAATTGTAAAAATACCCCTTGCCAAAAAAATACCAAGCCTGGCGGGGAAGCCCGCTCGCCAAAGCCCGCAGTTTAAGCGGTGCGGGTTAGGCGGGCTTTTGCTATTTGGTAGTCCCAATTTTCCATCTCTGCCTGCCTTTTTTGGCGGGTTACGCGGGCTGACCCGGCGGGTTTAGGCTCGTTTGCCACCCTTAGATGAAGCTGACGGCACCTTTTAGGGTTTGAAAGTGAATTTTAGGGTTAAAAGTGAATTTGTTAACAATGTAAAGTTAGTGTGTTGTTGTTATTATTTTTAGGGTTAAATTTGATAACTTAGAAAAAAAAGGTTAAGTGTGGGAAAAAATAGGTGGGAAACTAAATTTTAGGGGAAGAAACTCTATCAGCACGTTTTTTTACGGTGTCAAAATAAACACGGTATAGCCACGCTTTTCAAGCATGCCAGTTTCTCTATGGCCACGCTTTTTAAGCGTGACAAAAAAAAAGGTGGCCAAATTTTTAATCAGTGGCCACCCTCGTAAAAGCGTGCCGATTTCCCTCTATTGCCATACTTTTCATGCGTGGCAGTAAAAAAGCGTGGCCCTCAAATAAGTGGGCACCCTCGTAAAAGCGTGCCGATGTCCTTCTATGGCCATGTTTTTCAAGCGTGGCAAAAAAAAGCGTGGCCAAATCACAAATTAGTGGCCACCCTCGCAAAAGCGTGGCCATAGACCACTTTTGTGCACGCTTTAAAAGCGTGGCAAGAAAAAAGTGTGCCGATAGGCCTTTTTTCTTGTAGTGACGTAATACAATATAAGGACCAAACAAGTTAAAGCATAATCATAATTCTCAATCTGAATAGGTTAATAACATTCATCAACAACCAAATTATCATAAAACATAAACACAATAAAAGGATGAATAAAAAATTAAAATATACCAGAGAAAGGTCAAAAATAGAATCTTTCAATATAAGTTTTTTTTCCAATGTAATGTGGTGACCCTCATCATGTGCAACTGTATTTATTTGCAAGTAAATAAATTTTTAAGGGTTCAATATATTAGGAAGCAACCACCACTCTTTTGATTACCTACTTAAGAATCTTACCTTTGATACCCTCAGCTGCCATAACGTACACAAACATGGCATTCATGCCAATCTATTTCAAAGGCATGAACCATAGTTTCAAGCTCCAAATATCAACATGCAATGCAATAATCCAATGTACAAGATTTATCTATCACTAACATGATACAATGGCAACTAGAACTTTCATAGTATATAATATTATCATTGTATAGAAGGATGAAAATACTAATGTTGCTGCTCCAAATGTTTATCAAACATAGCTTAGTGTATACCGTTTCTTATTCAAAGGAATGGCTGCGGCGCACAAAGAAGTAACATGTGAGTGGTTAGAATATATAGTAAAGATATTCCAGCTGAACACTTGGTTAATTAGAGTTCACCATCAGTAAAGTGAAGAATAAGTCCCGAAGTAAGAAGAGATAAACCCAGGAGAATCTAGTGCTTCAATCTTAAAAGATGATCCTATGGAAAAAAATCACATAACTGGAAGAGTAAGCACAAGTTGTAGAGATGTGAAAATCAAATATTATTAGATAATCGCTTTGATTCAAAGGCTTCATCACCTGCATGTGTATGAGTACATGTCCAAAATGAAATCCAATAATTGTGGATAGAATAGCTGATATTGAGCTACAATTGCATATCATAATTATATTACATGTCATCAAAACTCAAACTATGTAAATACATTTTCAATTACAGACCTTAGAATTCCTTCTGGCTCAAAAGGAGCATAACACCATGAGGGAGCATTTTTCCTAAATGGCCCTTCGAAAGGTGATTTTTCGGTGCAAGCCTGAGAAAAAGGCAATAAGCCTTAGAATTCTCTTCCAAGCTGGATGCTTATACATGTGGTTGATTCCAAGCACCTCTCTGTCTATGTATCCCACAGCATTACAAGGGGTATCTAATTTCCCTCTGACTCCACATTTCACCTAAATTTGAAGCATACCTTAGTGGAGAAGCCAAGAAGAACCTGAAATTCAACAGAAAATCAATTAAGCCAGCCCAAACGAATTGAAATTCCAGGCCTAAGAATCATAATAGCATGCTTAATTACCTATGAACTAAGATAAATGCTCATAAGAGAATCCTATTTTTAATCTAAATTAACCTAATCAGCAAAAACTAGTTTGACTAAATAAAGTTACTAAGTAAGAATTAAACCCTAAATAAACTGTAATAAATTAAAATGGAGAATATCAAAACGAGATTTTGCAAAAACGTGAAAACTGAAGAATAGAAAAATAAGAAGGCAGGGGGAGGAGGTTGTGATGAGCGGATAATTTATACGCTTTTTGGCATTGTTTTTAGTATGTTTTTAGTAGAATCTAGTTACTTTTAGGGATGTTTTCATTAGTTTTTATGTTAAATTCACATTTCTGGACTTTACTATGAGTTTGTGTATTTTTCTGTGATTTCAGGTATTTTCTGGCTGAAATTGAGGGACTTGAGCAAAAATCAGATTCAGAGGTTGAAGAAGGACTGCTGATGCTGTTGGATTCTGACCTCCCTGCACTCAAAATGGACTTTCTAGAGCTACAGAACTCACAATGGCGCGCTTCCAATTGCGTTGGAAAGTAGACATCCAGAGCTTTCCAGAAATGTATAATAATCCATACTTTGCCCAAGTTTAGATGATGCAAACTGGCGTTCAACGCCAGTTCTCTGCCTAATTCTGGCGTCCAGCGCCAGAAACAAGCTGCAAAGTGGAGTTCAACGCCCAAACTGGCACAAAAACTGGAGTTCAACTCCAAGAAGGACCTCTACACATGCAACACTCAAGCTCAGCCTAAGCACACACCAAGTGGGCCCCGGAAGTGGATTTATGCATCAATTACTTACTTAAGTAAACCCTAGTAGCTAGTTTATTATAAATAGGACCTTTTACTATTGTATTAGACATCTTTGGTCTCAGTTTTAATCCATTGTTCATCTTAGGAGACTATTGATCACATTTTGAGGGCTGGCCTCTCGGCCATGCCTGGACCTTCACTTATGTATTTTCAACGGTAGAGTTTCTACACTCCATAGATTAAGGTGTGGAGCTCTGCTGTTCCTCAAGAATTAATGCAAAGTACTACTGTTTTCTATTCAATTCAACTTATTCCACTTCTAAGATATTCATTCACACTTCAACCTGAATGTGATGAACGTGACAATCATCATCATTCCCTATGAACGCGTGCCTGACAACCACTCCCGTTCTACCTTCGATTGAACGAGTATCTCTTAGATTACTAATACAGGGGACCGAGTCCGAGATATTGGGATCTTCGTGGTATAAGCTAGATTGATGGCGGCATTCATGAGAATCTGGAAAGTCTAAACCTTGTCCGTGGTATTCCGAGTAGGATTCTGGGATTGAATGACTGTGACGAGCTTCAAACTCGCGAGTGCTGGGCGTAGTGACAGACGCAAAAGGATAGTAAATCCTATTCCAGTATGATCGAGAACCTCCAGATGATTAGCCATGCAGTGACAGCGCATCGGACCATTTTCACAGGGAGGAATAGGATGCAACCAACGGCAAAGGTGATGCCTCCAGACGATTAGCCGTGCTGTGACAGAGCATTTGGATCATTTTTCCGAGAGAGATCGAAAGTAGCCATTGGCACCGGTGACATCCTTACATAAAGCCAGCCATAGAAAGGAGTAAGATTGATTGGATGAAGACAGCAGGAAAGCAGAGGTTCAGAGGAACGAATGCATCTCCATACGCTTATCTGAAATTCTCACCAATGATTTACATAAGTATTTCTATCCTTATTTTATTAATTAATTTCGAAAACCCCATTACTATTTTATATCTGCCTGACTGAGATTTACAAGGTGACCATAGCTTGCTTCATACCAACAATCTCCGTGGGATTCGACCCTTACTCACGGAAGGTATTACTTGGACGACCCAGTGCACTTGCTGGTTAGTTGTGCAAAGTTGTGAACCATGGTATTGGCATCGTGTTTTTGGTGCCATTGCCAGGGAAAGAAAGAGCAATGAATTTTACATAATCAAAGTGTAATCACAATTTCTGCGCACCAAGTTTTTGGCGCCGTTGCCGGGGATTGTTTGAGTTTGGACAACTGATGGTTCATTTTGTTGCTCAGATTAGGTAATTTTCTTTTTGTTTTATTTTCAAAAATTTTTCAAAAATATTTCAAAATTTTCTCCTTTGTTTTCGAAAAAAAAAATTTAAAATAAAAATGTTTTCAAAAATTTTATAATTTTATTCAAAATTTTTAAGAATGAATTCTAGTGTTTCATGAAGCATGTGAAGCCTGGCTAGTTGTAAAGCCATGTCTAAATTCATTTGGACTAAGGCTTCCAATTTGTTATCAAGAGCAAGCTAGTTGGTGCTAATCCACCTACTGCTGATTCATGATCTACCTGTTACATGCTAAAGCTTGGCTGGCTATTAAGTTATGCCTGACCCTTTGATTGGAGCTTTAGACTAAAAAGCATAAGATTTCTGGAATTCATATTAAAAATTTTGGAATCCTTATTTTTGTTTTTCAAATAATTTTCGAAAAAAATACAAAAAAAAATTAGAAAATCATAAAAATAAAAAATATTTTGTGTTTCTTGTTTGAGTCTTGAGTTATGTTATAAGTTTGGTGTCAATTGCATGTTCATCTTGCATTTTTTGAAAATTCATGCATACATAGTGTTCTTCATGATCTTCAAGTTGTTCTTGGTAAGTCTTCTTGTTTGATCTTGATGTTTTCTTGTTTTGTGTTGTATGGTGTTTTTCATATGCATTCTTGCATCCATAGAATCTAAGCATCAAAGATTTCTAAGTTTGGTGTCTTGCATGTTTTCTTTGCATTAAAAATTTTTCAAAAATATGTTCTTGGTGTTCATCTTGACATTCAAAGTGTTTTTGGTGTTCATCTTGACATTCATAGCATTCTTGCATGCATCACATGTTTTGATCTAAAATTCTCATGCATTGCATCATTTTCATGTTTCTCTCTCTCATCATTAAAAATTCAAAAAAAAAAAAAATATCTTTCCCTTTTTCTCTCATCAAATTCGAAAATTTGGATTGACTTTTTCAAAAATTTTTAAAATCAAGTTGTTTCTTATGAGTCAAATCAAATTTTCAATTTGAAAATCTTATCTTTTTCAAAATCTCTTTCAAAAATCAAATCTTTTTCAAATTTCTTAGTTATTTTCAAAAATTCCAAAAATATTTTTCAAAAATCTTTTTCTTATTTTTGTATCAAATTTTCGAAAATAATAATAACAATTAATGTTTTGATTCAAAAATTTCAAGTTTGTTACTTACTTGTTAAGAAAGATTCAAACTTTAAGTTCTAGAATCATATCATGTGATTTCTTGTGAATCAAGTCATTAATTGTGATTTTAAAAATCAAATCTTTTTCAAAACTAATTTCTATCATATCTTTTCAAAAATATCTTCTTATCTTATCTTTTTCAAAAATTTGATTTCAAAATATCTTTTCTAACTTCCTAACTTCTTATCTTTTCAAAATTGATTTTCAAAATTTGTTTCAACTCACTAACTAACTTCTTGTTTGTTTCTTATCTTTTTCAAAACTACCTAACTAACTCTCTCTCTCTAATTTTCGAAAATATCTTCCCTATTGTTCAAAAATTTCTTTTAACTAATTATTTTATTTTTTATTTGAATTTTCGAAAAACTACTAACCTTTTTCAAAAACTACTTTCGAAAATCCTCTCCCTCTCTCCTCTTATTCTATTTATTTATTCATCTACTAACATCTCTTCCTCACATCACTCACCAAATTCGAACCCCCTCTTCTATCTGTGTTCGAATTTTTCTTCTTCTTCTTTTTCTACTAATAATAAGGAACCTCTTTACTGTGACATAGAGGATTCCTCTTCTTTTCTTTTTATCTTCTCTTTCTTATGAGCAGGGACAAAAAAAAAGGCATTCTTGTTGAAGCTGATCCAGAACCTGAAAGGACTCTGAAGAGGAAACTAAGAGAAGCTAAATTACAACAATCCAGAGACAACCTTATTGAAAATTTCGAACAAGTAAAGGAGATGGCAGTCGAACCCAACAACAATAATGCAAGGAGAATGCTTGGTGACTTTACTGCACCAAATTCCAATTTACATGGAAGAAGCATCTCCATTCCTGCCATTGGAGCAAACAACTTTGAGCTGAAACCTCAATTAGTTTCTCTGATGCAGCAGAACTGCAAGTTTCATGGACTTCCATCTGAAGATCCTTTTCAGTTCTTAACTGAATTCTTGCAGATCTGTGATACTGTTAAGACTAATGGAGTAGATCCTGAAGTCTACAGGCTCATGCTTTTCCCTTTTGCTGTAAGAGACAGAGCTAGAGTGTGGTTGGACTCTCAACCCAGAGATAGCCTGAACTCTTGGGATAAGCTGGTCACGGCTTTCTTAGCCAAGTTCTTTCCTCCTTAAAAGCTTAGTAAACTTAGAGTAGACGTTCAGACCTTCAGACAGAAAAAAGGTGAATCCCTCTATGAAGCTTGGGAGAGATACAAAGGACTGACCAAAAAGTGTCCTAATGACATGCTTTCAGAATGGACCATCCTGGATATCTTCTATGATGGTTTGTCTGAATTGGCAAAGATGTCATTGGATACTTCTGCAGGTGGATCCATTCACCTAAAGAAAACACCTGCAGAAGCTCAAGAACTCATTGACATGGTTGCTAATAACCAGTTCATGTACACTTCTGAGAGGAATCCTGTGAGTAATGGGACGCCTATGAAGAAGGGAGTTCTTGAAATTGATACTCTGAATGCCATATTGGCTCAGAATAAAATATTGACTCAGTAAGTCAATATGATTTCCCAGAGTTTGAATGGAATGCAAGCTGCATCCAACAGTACTCAAGAGGCATCTTTTGAAGAAGAAGCTTATGATCTAGAGAACCCTGCAATAGCAGAGGTAAATTATATGGGTGAACCTTATGGAAACACATATAATCCATCATGGAGAAATCATCCAAATCTCTCATGGAAGGATCAAAGGCCTCAACAAGGCTTTAATAATGGTGGAAGAAACAGGTTTAACAATAATAAACCTTTTTCATCATCCACTCAGCAACAGACAGAGAACTCTGAACAAAATACTTCTAATTTAGCAAACTTAGTTTCTGATCTATCCAAGGCCACTGTAAGTTTCATGAATGAAACAAGGTCTTCCATTAGAAATTTGGAAGCACAAGTGGGCCAGCTGAGTAAAAGGATCACTGAAATCCCTCCTAGTACTCTCCCAAGCAATACAGAAGAGAATCCAAAAGGAGAGTGCAAGGCCATTGATATAAGCACCATGGCCGAACCTGTAAGGGAAGGAGAGGACGTGAATCCCAAGGAGGAAGACCTCCTGGGACACCCAGTGATCAATAAGGAGTTTCCCTCTGAGGAACCAAAGGACTCTGAGGCTCATATAGAGACCATAGAGATTCCATTGAACCTCTTTATGCCATTCATGAGCTCTGATGAGTATTCCTCTTTTGAAGAGAATGAGGATGTTACTGAAGAGCAAGCTGCCAAGTTCCTTGGTGCAATCATGAAGCTGAATGCCAAATTATTTGGTATTGAGACTTGGGAAGATGAACCTCCCTTGTTCACCAATGAACTAAGTGATCTGGATCAACTGACATTGCCTCAGAAGAGACAGGATCCTGGAAAGTTCATAATACCTTGTACCATAGGCACCATGATCTTTAAGGCTCTGTGTGACCTTGGTTCAGGAATAAACCTCATGCCCCTCTCTGTAATAGAGAAACTGGGAATCTATGGGGTTCAAGCTGCTAAAATCTCATTAGAGATGGCAGACAATTCAAGAAAACAGGCTTATGGACAAGTAGAGGACGTGTTAGTAAAGGTTGAAGGCCTTTACATCCCTGCTGATTTCATAGTCCTGGATACTGGAAAGGAAGAAGATGAATCCATCATCCTAGGAAGACCTTTCCTAGCCACAGCAAGAGCTGTGATTGATATGGATAGAGGAGAATTGATCCTTCAATTAAATAAGGACAACCTTGTGTTTACAACTCAAGGATCTCTCCCTGCATCCATGGAGAGGAAGCAGAAAAAGCTTCTCTCAAAGCAGAGTCAACCAAAGCCCCCACAGTCAGACTCTAAGTTTGGTGTTGGGAGGCCACAACCAAACTCTAAGTTTGGTGTTGAACCCCCATATCCAAACTCTAAGTTTGATATTGGAGAGTCTCAACAATGCTTTGAACATCTGTGAGGCTCCATGAGAGCCCACTGTCAAGCTATTGACATTAAAGAAGCGCTTGTTGGGAGGCAACCCAATGTTTATTTATCTAATTTTATTTTTGTTTTTCATGTTTTCTTAGGTTCATGATCATGTGGAGTCACAAAATAAACGAAAAATTTAGAAACAGAATCAAAAACAGCAGAAGAAAAATCACACCCTGGAGGAAGCACCTGCCTGGCGTTCAACGCCAGAACAGAGCATGGTTCTGGCGCTGAACGCCCAAAATGGGCAGTATCTGGGCACTGAACACCCAAAATGGGCATCATTTGGGCGCTGAACGCCAGAATTGCACCCTGAAGAGGAGCTGGGCGCTGAACGCCCAGAACAAGCATGGTTCTGGCATTCAACGCCAGAAATGGGCAACAAATGGGCGTTGAACGCCCAAAATGGGCACCAACCTGGCGCTGAACGCCCAGAGTTGTGTGCAAGGGCATTTTGCATGCCTAAATTGGTGCAGGGATGTAAATGCCTTGACACCTCAAGATCTGTGGACCTCATAGGATCATCTCAGGATCTGTGGACCCCGCAGGATCCCCACCTTCCTTCCTCATAATCCTAGTTTTTTTTCCACATCTTCTTCATCTATTCCTTCTTCTTTTGCTCGAGGGCGAGCAACATTCTAAGTTTGGTGTGGTAAAACAATTATGTAAAGGATCTATAACTCAGTGGTAGAACATGTGGCTGCAAATCAAGAGATCCCTGAGATACCTCAGGGGATGCACTTCCCTCCACATAGTTATTGGAAGCAACTGAGGATAGAAATACCAAAAAATCACTAGGAATCAAGCCACAAAGGCAAGGAAGAGATATAGAAGAGCTCAAGAACATCATTGGTTCCTCAAGAAGGAAATGCCATCATCACTAAGGTGGACTCATTCCTTGTTCTTACTTTCTCTGTTTTTCGTTTTCTATGTTAAGTGCTTATCTATGTTTGTGTCTTCATTACATGATCATTAGTAGTTAGTAACTTTGTCTTAAAGTTATGAATGTCCTATGAATCCATCACCTCTCTTAAATGAAAAATGTTTTAATTCAAAAGAACAAGAAGTACATGAGTTTTGAATTTATCCTTGAACTTAGTTTAATTATATTGATGTGGTGACAATGCTTCTTGTTTTCTGAATGTATGCTTGAACAGTGCATATGCCTTTTGAAGTTGTTGTTTAAGAATGTTAAATATGTTGGCTCTTGAAAGAATGATGACAAGGAGACATGTTATTTGATAATCTGAAAAATCATAAAAATAATTCTTGAAGCAAGAAAAAGCAGCAAAGAACAAAGCTTGCAGAAAAAAAAATAGGCGAAAAAAAAATAGAAAGAAAAAAAAAAGCAAGCAGAAAAAGTCAAAAGCTCTTAAAACCAAGAGGCAAGAGCAAAAAGCCAATAACCCTTAAAACTAAAAGGCAAGGGTAAATAAAAAGGATCCGAAGGCTTTGAGCATCAGTGGATAGGAGGGCCTAAAGGAATAAAATCCTGGCTTAAGCGGCTAAACCAAGCTGTCCCTAACCATGTGCTTGTGGCGTGAAGGTGTCAAGTGAAAACTTGAGACTGAGCGGTTAAAGTCAAGGTCCAAAGCAAAAAAAAAGAGTGTGCACCTCTAATTGGGGACTTTAGCAAAGCTGAGTCACAATCTGAAAAGGTTCACCCAATTATGTGTCTGTGGCATTTATGTATCCGGTGGTAATACTGGAAAACAAGGTGCTTAGGGCCACAGCCAAGACTCATAAAGAAGCTGTGTTCAAGAATCATCATACTGAACTAGGAGAATCAATAACACTATCTGAACTCTGAGTTCCTATAGATGCCAATCATTCTGAACCTCAATGGATAAAGTGAGATGCCAAAACTATTCAAGAGGCAAAAAGCTACAAGTCCCGCTCATCTGATTGGAGCTATGTTTCATTGATAGTTTGGAATTTATAGTATATTCTCTTCTTTTTATCCTATTTGATTTTCAGTTGCTTGGGGACAAGCAACAATTTAAGTTTGGTGTTGTGATGAGCGGATAATTTATACGCTTTTTGGCATTGTTTTTAGTATGTTTTTAGTAGAATCTAGTTACTTTTAGGGATATTTTCATTAGTTTTTATGTTAAATTCACATTTCTGGACTTTACTATGAGTTTGTGTGTTTTTCTATGATTTCAGGTATTTTCTGGCTGAAATTGAGGGACTTGAGCAAAAATTAGATTCAGAGGTTGAAGAAGGACTGCTGATGCTGTTGGATTTTGACCTCCCTGCACTCAAAATGGATTTTCTGGAGCTACAGAACTCAAAATGGCGCGCTTCTAATTGTGTTGGAAAGTAGACATCTAGGGCTTTCCAGAAAGATATAATAGTCCATACTTTGTCCAAGTTTAGACGACGCAAACTGGCGTTTAACGCCAGTTCTCTGCCTAATTCTGGCATCCAGCGCCAGAAACAAGCTGCAAAGTGGAGTTCAACGCCCAAACTGGCACAAAAACTGGCGTTCAACTCCAAGAAGGACCTCTACACGTGCAACACTCAAGCTCAGCCCAAGCACACACCAAGTGGGCCCCGGAAGTGCATTTATGCATCAATTACTTACTTCTGTAAACCCTAGTAGCTAGTTTATTATAAATAGGACCTTTTACTATTGTATTAGACATCTTTGGTCTCAGTTTTAATCCATTGTTCATCTTAGGAGACTATTGATCACGTTTTGAGGGCTGGCTTCTCGACCATGCCTGGACCTTCACTTATGTATTTTCAACGGTAGAGTTTCTACACTCCATAGATTAAGGTGTGGAGCTCTGCTGTTCCTCAAGAATTAATGCAAAGTACTACTGTTTTCTATTCAATTCAACTTATTCTACTTCTAAGATATTCATTCGCACTTCAACCTGAATGTGATGAACGTGATAATCATCATCGTTCCCTATGAACGCGTGCCTGACAACCACTCCCGTTCTACCTTCGATTGAACGAGTATCTCTTAGATTACTAATACAGGGGACCGAGTCCGAGATATTGGGATCTTTGTGGTATAAGCTAGATTGATGGTGGCATTCATGAGAATCCGGAAAGTCTAAACCTTGTCCGTGGTATTCCGAGTAAGATTCTGGTATTGAATGACTGTGACGAGCTTCAAACTCGCGAGTGCTGGGCGTAGTGACAGACGCAAAAGGATAGTAAATCCTATTCCGGTATGATCGAGAACCTCCAGATGATTAGCCATGCAGTGACGGCGCATCGGACCATTTTCACAGGGAGGAATATGATGCAACCAACGACAAAGGTGATGCCTCCAGACGATTAGCCGTGCTGTGATAGAACATTTGGATCATTTTCCCGAGAGAGATCGAAAATAGCCATTGGCACCGGTGACATCCTTACATAAAGCCAACCATAGAAAGGAGTAAGATTGATTGGATGAAGACAGCAGGAAAGCAGAGGTTCAGAGGAACGAATGCATCTCCATACGCTTATCTGAAATTCTCACCAATGATTTACATAAGTATTTCTATCCTTATTTTATTAATTAATTTTAAAAACCCCATTACTATTTTATATCTGCCTGACTGAGATTTACAAGGTGACCATAGCTTGCTTCATACCAACAATCTCCGTGGGATTCGACCCTTACTCACGTAAGGTATTACTTGGACGACCCAGTGCACTTGCTGGTTAGTTGTGCGAAGTTGTGAACCATGGTATTGGCATCGTGTTTTTGGTGCCATTGCCAGGGAAAGAAAGAGCAATGAATTTTACATAATCAAAGTGTAATCACAATTTCTGCGCACCAGGTTGCAGTTGCGCTATAGTGTCGCCGGAGCAATAGAGCAGTGGTGCACAAATCCCCACACTTTTGTACAGCTGTACCAGCAAGTACACTGGGTCATCCAAGTAATACCTGAGCGAGTCAGGGTCGATCCCACGAGGATTGTGGTTTGAAGTAAGCTATGGTTATCTTGCAGGTCTTAGTCAGGCAGATCAGAAGGTTTATGTGTTTTCATGAAAAAGGGAAACTATTCTTAATTTGTATTTGTGAGTTAGAATAGAGTCAGTAATGGGAATAGAGTTGAGAATTAGAGTTGCTTTGTCTTTCTGAATTAACTCTGGTATTACTATCTTCTCTGCTTGTGAATGATCTCTTCTATGGCAAGCTGTATTTGATCAAAGCCATTACCCGTGGTCATTAATCTCCTCTACTCCAGATCAGAAGCCATTGCCCATGGTCATCCAATTTGACGGAGGGTGAAGCTCTAGCAGTTCATTTCCTTGGCGATCCTACTCAAAATGCCACGGACAAGGTCGAATCTTCTGGATCAGAGAATACTGCTTCTTTAGATTCTAGCCTATACCACGGAGACTCTAATCTCCCCGGAAATTGGCTGAACTGGTATCTCGAGAAGTCCCAACGAAGTCGTGGATTAACCATCTGAGAGATGTATAAACATAGCTGTTGGCTCGTGCTTTCCAGTTATGTATTCACACGAACCCAAGTAGACGTGGGTGTTTGTCAAGCACGTTCGTCTTAGTATGATAAACAGAGCTGATTGTTTGATCATCCTATTCATCATGTTGAAGAGTGGATATACATCTTAGAAGTAAATTAAACACGGATCGAAGAAGAAATAGTAATACTTTTATTAATTCATAGGGCTCAGCAGGGCTCCTCCCCTCAACTTAGGAGGTTTAGAAACTCATACTGAGAGTAAAATACAATGGAAAATGAAAAAAATGTGTGTCCTCATAGATTTGTTTGAATGATTATGTGAAATACACTTTAAATACTAAACAGATGACTAGTAAGGGTAAAACAGCCTATTTAGTGCTAAAATCCACTTCTGGGGCCCACTTTGTGAGTATTTGGGCTGAGCTTTGACGTGATCCACGTACTATGAGGCTCTTGGGGTATGAAACGCTGGCTAGGGGCCCTCTCTAGGCGTTTGGATGCCAGGTCTCTCCTTTGGGCGCTGGACGCTTGGAAGGGGGTAGGAAGCTGGCGTTGAACGCCAGTTTTGGGCCTTTTAATCCAAAGAAAAGTATGGACTATTATACATTGCTGGAAAGCTCTGAAAGTTAGATTTCCATAGTCATTGAGAGCACTCTGGTGCACGGATTGTGAATCACACTTTTCACAACTCGTACCACTGACCAGCAAGTGCACTGGGTCGTCCAAGTAATACCTCACGTGAGTAAGGGTCGAATCCCACGGAGATTGTTGGTTTGAAGCAATCTATGGTTATCTTGTAAATCTTAGTCAGGAAGTCAATTATGTTTATTAGTTGAATTGCAAATAAATAATAGAGCATGGATTAAAGGTTACTTGTTATGCAGTAATGGAGAATATGTTGGAGTTTTGGAGATGCTTTGTCTTCTGAATATCTGCTTTCCTCTGTCTTCTTGTTCACGCACGCACGTCCTCCTATGGCAAGCTGTGTGTTGGTGGATCACCGTTGTCAATGGCTACCTTCCATCCTTCCAGTAAAAACTACGCTCACGCGCTCTGTCACAGCACAGCTAATCACCGGTTGGTTCTCGATCTGGTTGGAATAGGATTTACTATCCTTTTGCGTCTGTCACTAACGCCCAGCCTTCAGGAGTTTGAAGCTCGTCACAGTCATTTAATCCTTGAATCCTACTCGGAATACCACAGACAAGGTTTAGACTTTCCGGATTCTCATGAATGCCGCCATCAGTTCTAGCTTATACCATGGAGATTCTGATTAAGGAATCTAAGAGATACTCATTCAATCGTATATAGAACGGAGGTGGTTGTCAGGCACGCGTTCATGGGTTGAGAATGGTGATGAGTGTCACGAATCATCACCTTCATCACAGTTAAGCGTGAATGAACATCTTAGATAGGAACAAGCGTGTTTGAATAGAAAACAGAAATACTTGCATTAATCCATCGAGACACAGCAGAGCTCCTCACCCCCAACAATGGGGTTTAGAGACTCATGCCGTCAGAGAGTACAAAGTTTAGATCTAAAAATGTCATGATCCAAAATAAGTCTCTAAAAGTTGTTTAAATACTAAACTAGTAGCCTAGGTTTACAACAAATGAGTAAACTATGATGGATGATGCAGAGATCCACTTCTGGGGCCCACTAGGTGTGTGCTGGGCTGAGAATTTAAGTAATCCACGTGCAGAGGCCATTTGTGGAGTTGAACGCCAGTTTTTGTGCCAGTTTGGGCGTTCAACTCCAGCTTTTGATCCTTTTCTGGCGCTAGACGCCAGAATTGGGCAGAGAACTGGTGTTGAACGCCAGTTTACCTCATCTATCCTTGTGCAAAGTATGGACTATTATAAATTTCTGGAAAGCCCTGGATGTCTACTTTCCAACGCAATTGGAAGCATGCTATTTCGAGTTCTATAGCTCCAGAAAATCTACTTTGAGTGCAGGGAGGTCAGAATCCAACAGCATCAGTAGTCCTTTTTCAGCCTGAATCAGATTTTTGCTCAGCTCCTTCAATTTCAGCCAGAAAAATACCTGAAATTACAGAAAAACACACAACTCATAGTAAAGTCCAGAAATATGAATTTTTCATAAAAACTAATGAAAATAGACTAAAAACTAACTAAAACATACTCAAAACTATATGAAATTAACCCCAAAAAGCGTATAAAATATCCGCTCATCACAACACCAAACTTAAACTGTTGCTTGTCCTCAAGCAACTAGACAAATAAAATAGAAGACTAATAGGTTGAGAAGCAATAATATCTCAGAGTTTTTGAGTGGAGCTCAGACTCTAATTAGATGAGCGGGACTAGTAGCTTTTTGCTTCTGAACAGTTTTGGCATCTCACTTTATCCATTGAAGCTCAGAGTGATTGGCATCTATAGGAACTTAGAATTCAGATAGTGTTATTGATTCTCCTATTTCAGTGTGATGATTCTTGAACACAGCTATTTTATGAGTCTTGGCCGTGGCCCTAAGCTCTTTGTTTTCCAGTATTACCACCGGATACATAAATGCCACAGACACATAATTGGGTGAACCTTTTAGATTGTGACTCAGCTTTGCTAAAGTCCCCAATTAGAGGTGTCCAGGGTTCTTAAGCACACTCTTCTTTTTGCTTTGGACCTTGACTTTAACCGCTCAGTCTCAAGTTTTCACTTGACACCTTCACGCCACAAGCACATGGTTAGGGACAGCTTGGTTTAGCCGCTTAGACCAGGATTTTATTCCTTTAGGCCCTCCTATCCACTGATGCTCAAAGCCTTGGGATCCTTTTTATTTGCCCTTGCCTTTTGGTTTTAAGGGTTATTGGCTGTTTGCTCTTGCCTCTTGGTTTTAAGAGCTTTTGGCTTTTTCTGCTTGCTTTTTCTTTTTCTTTCTATTTTTTTTTCTGCAAGCTTTGTTCTTTGCTGCTTTTTCTTGCTTCAAGAATCATTTTTATGATTTTTCAGATTATCAATAACATGTCTCATGTTCATCATTCTTTCAAGAACCAACATATTTAACAGTCTTAAACAACAAATTCAAAAGACATATGCACTGTTCAAGCATTCATTCAGAAGACAGAAAGCATTGCCACCACATTTAACTAATTAGAATTTCTCTTATTAAAACTCGAAATTTTATTGCCTCTTATTCAAAAGATCTACTACTTTATTCATGTTTGCTGATGATGAGAAAAATAAACTATAGCTTAATTGGAGATAAAATCAAAATAGATACTAATTACTACTATATGACTTCTAAGGTAAACTTCTATAAGGACACTGTCACAGAGTTAAGGCAGAAATTGGAAATTAACAACCTTTATTCTGGGGGAACGGGGGTTCCTCTGATCCTTGGGGTGCTTGGTCCTACAAGAGAAGACTTTTGGCGCTTCAATTCCCTTAAGTCACGCCCCTGCTCCTCTTGTTCTTTAAACATATAGGTCAGCATTTGACTGTGTTCCTTCTGTTCTTTTATTATTTGCTCCATAGCTTCCCGTATCTTGGTAACGGACGTCTCAAGATACTCCCAGTATTCAGATTGAGGGATCTCTGGGAGGAATTCCTGTGCTCTCTTCTTGATGGGATCCTCATGTGCTTGTTGTTTTTCCATTGATGCTTTGGTGATTGGCTTTTCAATTAGGATATACTCAGTTATTCCCATCCTTACTCTAGCGTCCTTGCAGAGCAGAGAAATCACGCTTGGATAAGCCAACCTGGCCTCTTTAGAACTTTTGTTAGCAATTTTGTAGAGTTCAGTTGAAATCAGCTAATGAACCTCCACTTCCTTCCCCATCATGATGCAATGGATCATCACTGCTCTTTTAACTGTGACTTCAGAACGGTTGCTAGTGGGCAACAGAGAACGCCCAATGAAGTCCAGCCATCCTCTGGCGACTGGTTTGAGATCCTCTCTCTTGAGTTGATTTGGGACACCCTTTGTGTTGGTGGTCCACCTGGCTCCAGGGATACATATGTCCTCTAGAATCTTATCCAGGTCAATGTCTGTTCTCATCATCCTCCTGTTGAAGGAGTCTGGATCATCCTTTAGCTGAGGTAGCTTTAAGATCTCTCTGATCTTGTCAGGGGTGGTATGAACAATCTTTCCTCTGACCATGGTCCGAAATTCATAGAAGGCAGTTCCAGATAGTTTTTGCCTGTCAGTCTGCCACATATTAGCATAGAACTCCTGGACCATGTTCCTTCCTACTTTCATTTCAGGATTAGCTAGGACTTCCCAGTTCCTGATTCGAATTTGCTCCTGGATCTCCGGATATTCATCTTCTTTCAGATCGAATCTAACTTCCGGGATCACTGATCTCAGACCCATTACTTTAAGATAATGGTCTGAATGTTCTTTAGATAAGAACTTTCCTTGATTCCAAAGTGGTTTTGAAACGCTCTCTTTCTTGCCTCTTGGAGTGGGTTGTTTTCCTTTAGGAGCCATGATCTTAGTGATCTCGGATAAACACACCAAACTTAGAGGTTTGCTTGTCCTCAAGCAAAAGAAAAGAAAGGAGAGGGATAGAAGGAGAGCTAGGTGCAATTGTTGATGGAGGAGGAGGGAGGCCGAACCCAATTTTAAAGGGATGGGGGGGTGGGTTTTCGAAAAATTGGAAAAGATAAGATAAAAAGATTGAGTTGAAAAAGATAAGATAGAAGATATAGTTTAATTTTGAAAAGATATGATAGATTTTTGAAAAAGATAAATCTGAATTTTGAAAAAGATAATATGAAGATTTGAAAAAGATATGGATTAGTTGAAAAGATTTTTGAGTGAAAAAGATAGATTTGTGTTCAGAAAAGATTTGAAAAGAGTTTGGATTGAATTTGGAAAGAGGGATTTTTAGGAATTAAGGATTTTTGAAATCAGGGTTCTTAACATGTTCATGTAAAAATCATGCATTGAAACATAAAATTTGAAATTAAAATGGAAATACGTGCGGAAAAATGAGTTTGGCTCCTCCCTGCTGTCCTGGCGTTTGAACGCCCAAACACTGCCTGTTTTGGGCGTTCAGCGCCCAATTACTGCTCTCCTGGGCGTTCAACGCCCCAACTACTGCCATTACTGGCGTTCAACGCCCAGTGGGTGCCCCTTTCTGGCGTTGAACGCCCAGATTGCTACCATTACTGGCATTCAACGCCCAGTGGATGCCCATTTTGGGCGTTGAACGCCCAAAATATACTTTTACTGGCATTTTCTTGCCAGTGAGCTCTTTTTCTCTGTTTTGTGTGCCGAGGTCTTCTGTAAATGATTATTTACCTTGTTGCCAATGAACTCTATATAAACAAATAAGAATAAAAATAGAAATAGGGCAAAATGCTTAGAGGATTGTTGCCCCATGGCTGGGTTGCCTCCCAGCAAGCGCTTCTTTATTGTCTTTAGCTGGACCTTGCTGAGCTTTTAATCTAGCTTTAGCCTTGAGCATTCTTGCTCAATGTTGCCTTCACGATAATGCTTGATTCTCTGTCCATTGACAATGAACTTCTTATCAGAATCAATATCTTGAAGCTCCACATAACCATATGGTGATACACTTGTAATCACGTATGGTCCCTTCCACCGGGATTTCAGTTTCCCGGGGAATAGCCTGAGTCTAGAGTTAAACAACAGGACCTTCTGTCCTGGTTCAAAGATTCTAGATGACAGCTTTCTGTCATGCCATTTTTTTGATTTTTCTTTATAAAGCTTGGCATTTTCGAAAGCTGTGAATCTGAATTCCTCTAGCTCATTTAGCTGGAGCAATCGTTTTTCTCCTGCTAATTTGGCATCAAAGTTTAGGAATCTGGTTGCCCAGTAGGCCTTATGTTCCAGTTCCACGGGTAGGTAACATGCCTTACCATACACGAGTTGGTATGGAGAGGTCCCTATAGGGGTCTTGAATGCTGTTCTGTAAGCCCACAGAGCATCATCCAAGCTCCGTGCCCAATCCTTTCTACGGGTATTTACTGTCTGTTCCAGGATTCTCTTTAATTCTCTATTAGAGACTTCAGCTTGCCCATTGGTTTGTGGATGATATGGAGTGGCCACCTTGTGGCGAATTCCATACCGAACCATGGCAGAGTAAAGCTGTTTATTGCAGAAGTGAGTGCCCCCATCACTGATTAGTACTCTAGGGACACCAAACCTGCTAAAGATATGTTTCTGGAGGAACTTCAGCACTGTTTTAGTATCATTGGTGGGTGTGGCAATAGCCTCAACCCATTTTGATACATAGTCAACTGCCACCAGAATATAAGTGTTTGAGTATGATGGTGGGAAAGGTCCCATGAAGTCAATTTCCCATACGTCAAACAACTCATATTCCAAGATTCCTTGTTGAGGCATGGCGTAACCATGAGGCAGATTACCAGCTCTTTGGCAACTGTCACAATTACGTACAAACTCTCGGGAATCTTTATAGAGTGTGAGCCAATAGAAGCCACATTGGAGGACCTTGGTGGCTGTTCGCTCACCTCCGAAATGGCCTCCATATTGAGATCCGTGGCAATGCCACAGGATCCTCTGTGCTTCTTCTCTAGGCACACACCTACGGATAATTCCGTCTGCACATCTCTTAAAGAGATAAGGTTCATCCCACAAGTAGTACTTTGCATCAGTAATTAATTTCTTCTTTTGTATCCTGTTGTACTCCTTGGGTATGAACCTTGCAGCTTTATAGTTTGCAATATCGGCAAACCATGGTGCTTCCTGAATGGCGAATAAATGCTCATCAGGAAATGTCTCAGAGATCTCAAGAGAAGGGAGGGACGTCCCTTCCACTGGCTCTATCCGGGACAGATGATCAGCCACTTGGTTCTCTGTCTCTTTTCTGTCTCTTATTTCTATATCAAACTCTTGCAGAAGCAATACCCATCTGATGAGCCTGGGTTTTGAATCCTGCTTTGTGAGTAGATATTTAAGAGCAGCATGGTCAGTATACACAATCACTTTTGATCCTACTAAGTATGATCTGAACTTGTCAATGGCGTAAACCACTGCAAGTAGTTCTTTTTTTGTGGTTGTGTAATTTTTCTGGGCATCATTTAGAACGCGAGTGGCATAATAAATGACATGCAGAAGCTTGTCATGCCTCTGTCCCAATACTGCACCAATGGCATGATCACTGGCATCACACATTAGCTCAAATGGTAATGTCCAGTCTGGTGCAGAAATGACTGGTGCTGTGACCAGCTTAGCTTTCAGCGTTTCAAACGCTTGCATGCACTCTGTGTCAAACACAAATGGCGTGTCAGCAGCTAGCAGATTGCTTAGAGGTTTTGCGATTTTTGAAAAATCCTTTATAAACCTCCTATAGAATCCTGCATGCCCCAGAAAGCTTCTGATTGCCTTAACATTGGCAGGTGGTGGTAATTTTTCAATTACCTCTATTTTTGCTTGATCCACCTCTATTCCCTTGTTTGAGATTTTATGCCCAAGAACAATTCCTTCAGTCACCATGAAGTGACACTTTTCCCAGTTTAAAACTAGGTTGGTCTCTTGGCATCTTTTCAGAACAAGTTTCAGGTGATCAAGACAGGAGCTGAATGAGTCTCCATATACTGAGAAGTCATCCATAAAGACTTCTAGAAATTTTCTACCATATCAGAGAAAATAGAGAGCATGCATCTCTGGAAGGTTGCAGGCGCATTACATAGCCCAAATGGCATCCTTCTATAAGCAAACACTCCAGAGGGACATGTGAATGCTGTTTTCTCTTGATCCTGGGGATCTACTGCAATCTGGTTATAGCCTGAGTAGCCATCCAAAAAGCAGTAATAATCATGACCTGCTAGTCTTTCTAGCATCTGGTCTATGAATGGTAAAGGAAAATGATCCTTTCTGGTGGCTGTATTGAGCCTTCTATAGTCAATACACATGCGCCACCCTGTAACTGTTCTTGTAGGAACCAGTTCAGTTTTTTCATTATGAATCACTGTCATGCCTCCATTTTTTGGGACGACTTGAACAGGGCTCACCTAGGGGCTATAAGAAATAGGATAAATAATCCCAGCCTCCAGTAATTTGGTGACCTCTTTCTGAACCACTTCTTTCATGGCTGGATTTAGCCGCCTCTGTGGTTGCACCACTGGTTTGGCATTATCCTCCAATAAGATTTTGTGCATGCATCTGGCTGGGCTTATGCCCTTAAGGTCACCTATGGACCACCCAAGAGCTGTCTTGTGTGTCCTTAGCACTTGAATAAGTGCCTCCTCTTCCTGTGAATTTAAAGCAAATCTTATGATCACTGGAAAAGTGTCACCTTCTCCCAGAAACGCATATTTCAAGGATGGTGGTAATGGCTTGAGCTCGGGTTTAGGAGGTTTTTCCTCTTTCAGAAGAAAGTTCAGAGGCTCTTTCATGTCCTCTGAATCCTCCAAATCAGGTTGAACATCTTTAAAGATGTCTTCCAACTCTGATTCGAGACTCTCGGCCATGTTGATCTCTTCTACCAAAGAGTCAATAAGATCAACTTTCATGCAGTCTGTTGATGTGTCTGGATGCTGCATGGCTTTGACAGCGTTCAACTTGAACTCATCATCGTTGACTCTCAGGGTTATTTCCCCCTGTTGGACGTCAATGAGGGATCGTCCAGTTGCTAGGAAGGGTCTTCCTAGAATGAGAGTAGCACTCTTGTGCTCCTCTATTTCCAGCACAACAAAGTCAGTGGGAAAGGCGAATGGCCCAACTCTGACAATCATGTCCTCAATCACGCCTGATGGGTATTTAGTGGAACCATCAGCAAGTTGGAGACATATCCGGGTTGGTTTAACTTCTTCAGTTAAGCCAAGCTTCCTGATAATGGATGCAGGTATTAGGTTGATGCTTGCCCCAAGATCACATAAAGCTGTCTTGGTGCAATTATCTTCTAATATGCATGGTATCAGAAAGCTCCCAGGGTCTTTAAGCTTTTCAGGAAAGCTCTTCAGAATGACTGCACTGCATTCTTCAGTGAGGAGAACTCTTTCTGTTTCTCTCCAATCCTTTTTATGAATCAAGATCTCTTTCATGAACTTGGCATAAGAAGGTATTTGCTCAAGTGCTTCTGCAAATGGAATCTTTATTTCAAGAGTCCTGAGATAATCTGTAAAGCGAGCAAATTGCTTATCCTGCTCCTCTTTTCGGAGTTTTTGAGGATAAGGTATCTTGGCTTTATATTCTTCAACCTTAGTTGCTGCAGGTTTATTGCCTACAGAAGTGGTTGAAGAAGCCTTTTTAGAGGGGTTGTTATCAGCATTTGTGTGTGTCTGATCCCTCACTGGCACTTGAGTGCCAGAGTTAGAAGCTGGAGTGAAACTGGACGCCAGCTCCTTGTCTGCTTCTGGCATCTGAACGCCAGGACTGTGCTTATTTTGGGCGTTCAGCGCCAGGTCCTGCCCATTTTGGGCGTTCAATGCCAGATCCTTGCCTATTTCTGGCGTTGAACGCCAGTCCTGCTGTATTTCTGGCGTTGAACGCCAGTTTTGGCCATGGTCTGGGCGTTCAGCGCCAGCCTTCCACCAATTTTCTGGCGCTTTAGCGCCAGAATTATTTTTCCCTGGGATCTTACTGTCCTCAGGTGAATTTTGGGTGGTTTGCTCATTTCTTAGCTTTTTGCTGCCTTGCGGTGGGGTATTTAATGTTTTTCCACTTCTTAGTTGAACTGTTTGGCATTCTTCTGCTATTTGCCTTGACAGCTGCTGCTTTGTTTTCTTAAACTGTTCGTCCATATGTATATTAGCTATCCTTGTCTCTTGTAACCTGTCTTTAAATTCGGCCAGCTGCTTTGTCAGAAAGTCTAATTGCTGATTGAATTCAGCAGCTTGTTTCACAGGACTGAGTTCAGCAGTTACTATTTTAACCTCTTCATTCATGGAAGGGTTGCTGCTTAGATACAGATGCTGATTCCTGGCAACTGTATCAATGAGCTCTTGAGCCTCTTCAATTGTCTTTCTCATGTGGATAGATCCACCAGCTGAGTAATCTAGAGACATCTGAGCTCCTTCTGCAAGCCCATAGTAGAAGATGTCTAACTGAACCCACTCTGAGAACATTTCAGAGGGGCATTTTCGTAGCATCTCTCTGTATCTCTCCCAGGCATCATAAAGAGATTCATTATCTCCTTGCTTGAAGCCTTGGATGTCCAGCCTTAGCTGTGTCATCCTTTTTGGAGGGAAATATTGATTCAGGAATTTTTCTGTCAGCTGTTTCCATGTCTTTATGCTGGCCTTAGGTTGGTTATTTAACCACCTCTTAGCTTGATCTTTTACAGCAAATGGAAATAGTAATAGTCTGTAGACATCCTGATCTATTTCCTTATCATGTACTGTATCAGCAATTTGTAAAAACTGTGCCAGAAACTCTATAGGTTCTTCCTGTGGAAGACCGGAATACTGGCAACTTTGCTGCACCATGATAATGAGCTGAGGATTCAACTCAAAGCTACTGACTCTAATGGAGGGTATGCAGATACTACTCCCATATGAAGCAGTAGAGGGGTTAGAATATAACCCTAGAGTCCTCCTGGACTGTTCATTTCCGCTTAGGTTCATGATGGAGAAAGGGAGATAATGAAAAAAATATTTTTATTTATTTAATTTATTTATTTATTTCGAAAACAAAATAAATCAAAATAAAATAAATAAAAATGATTGAAAGATTTTCGAAAAAAATTGAGGAGAGAGAAAGTGGTTAGAAGATTTTGAAAATGATATGATGATTTTTGAAAAAGGTTTTAAATTTTGAAATAAAAATCTGAGTTTTAGAAATAAATTTCAAAAATTTGCTTTTAAAATAGAGAGAAAAGATGTTTTTGAATTTTAAGAAGAGAGAGAAAACAATAAGATAGCACAAGATTTAAAATTTTTAGATCTAATGCTCCTTGTTTTCGAAAATTTTGGATGGAAAACACCAAGGAACACACCAAACTTAAAATTTTTAGAAAACCAGAACAAATTTTCGAAAATTTTAAGGAAAATCAACAAGAAAACACCAAACTTAAAGTTTAGCACAGGATTTAATAGAGAAATTATTTTTGAAAACTATTTTAAAAAGAAAATAAGGATTCTAAAATTTTAACACGACAATAGTAAGAGACTCTAAACAAAAAAAAAAGAAATTTTTCCTAATCTAAGCAACAAAATAAACCGTCAGTTGTTCAAACACGAACAATCCCCGGCAACGGCGCCAAAAACTTGGTGCACGGATTGTGAATCACACTTTTCACAACTCGTACCACTGACCAGCAAGTGCACTGGGTCATCCAAGTAATACCTCACGTGAGTAAGGGTCGAATCCCACGGAGATTGTTGGTTTGAAGCAATCTATGGCTATCTTGTAAATCTTAGTCAGGAAGTCAATTATGTTTATTAGTTGAATTGCAAATAAATAATAGAGCATGGATTAAAGGTTACTTGTTATGCAGTAATGGAGAATATGTTGGAGTTTTGGAGATGCTTTGTCTTCTGAATATCTGCTTTCCTCTGTCTTCTTGTTCACGCACGCACGTCCTCCTATGGCAAGCTGTGTGTTGGTGGATCACCGTTGTCAATGGCTACCTTCCATCCTTCCAGTAAAAACTACGCTCACGCGCTCTGTCACAGCACGGCTAATCACCGGTTGGTTCTCGATCCGGTTGGAATAGGATTTACTATCCTTTTGCGTCTGTCACTAACGCCCAGCCTTCAGGAGTTTGAAGCTCATCACAGTCATTTAATCCTTGAATCCTACTCGGAATACCACAGACAAGGTTTAGACTTTCCGGATTCTCATGAATGCCGCCATCAGTTCTAGCTTATACCATGGAGATTCTGATTAAGGAATCTAAGAGATACTCATTCAATCGTATATAGAACGGAGGTGGTTGTCAGGCACGCGTTCATGGGTTGAGAATGGTGATGAGTGTAACGAATCATCACCTTCATCACAGTTAAGCGCGAATGAACATCTTAGATAGGAACAAGCGTGTTTGAATAGAAAACAGAAATACTTGCATTAATCCATCGAGACACAGCAGAGCTCCTCACCCCCAACAATGGGGTTTAGAGACTCATGCCGTCAGAGAGTACAAAGTTTAGATCTAAAAATGTCATGATCCAAAATAAGTCTCTAAAAGTTGTTTAAATACTAAACTAGTAGCCTAGGTTTACAACAAATGAGTAAACTATGATGGATGATGCAGAGATCCACTTCTGGGGCCCACTAGGTGTGTGCTGGGCTAAGAATTTAAGTAATCCACGTGCAGAGGCCATTTGTGGAGTTGAACGCCAGTTTTTGTGCCAGTTTGGGCGTTCAACTCTAGCTTTTGATCCTTTTCTGGCGCTGGACGCCAGAATTGGGCAGAGAACTGGCGTTGAACGCCAGTTTACATCGTCTATCCTTGTGCAAAGTATGGACTATTATATATTGTTGGAAAGCCCTGGATGTCTACTTTCCAACGCAATTGGAAGCATGCCATTTCGAGTTCTATAGCTCCAGAAAATCCACTTTAAGTGCAGGGAGGTCAGAATCCAACAGCATCAGTAGTCCTTTTTCAGCTTGAATCAGATTTTTGCTCAGCTCCTTCAATTTCAACTAGAAAAATACCTGAAATTACAGAAAAACACACAACTCATAGTAAAGTCCAGAAATATGAATTTTTCCTAAAAACTAATGAAAATAGACTAAAAACTAACTAAAACATACTCAAAACTATATGAAATTAACCCCAAAAAGCGTATAAAATATCCGCTCATCACGCTCCATTTGGACTTCTGTAGCTCCAGAAAAGTTCTTCCGAGTGCAAGGAGGTCAGATCCGGACAGCATCTGCAGTGCTTTCTCTGTCTCTGAATCAGACTTTTGCTCCAGCTCCTCAATTTTAGCCAGAAAATACCTAAAATTGTAAAAAAAATACAAAAACTCATAGTAGAATCCAAAAATGTAAATTTAACAATAAAATGTATAAAAACTTAATAAAAACTAAATAACATATACTAAAAACTATATGAAAATGATGCGAAAAAGCATATAAAATATCCGCTCATCAAGCAGCGGAGGGGTGGTCACCGAAACGCGTTAGAGCTCGCCAATGGAACAGGGTTTGCTACGGTTCTGCAGTCTCTGGTTCGCAAAGAGGAGGAGGCGAGAAAAGAGAAGAAAAGGAACATCATGAATATAGATAAAAAAAATTGCAGGCTCACAGAAATATTAGTTTTGAAAAGGTAAGATGCCTGTGATTCCAAATGATAACTTCAAGGAACTAGGACATATGCTTCAATAAATATTGAGAGCTCTAATATACGAACCACTTTAAAATCCTGCAACCGAAAAGTAACATAATCTAACAAACAAGGACCTGTAGAAAATAATCTCCAAACTATAGTTACAATATGTTTTAACTTGCAACATGATAAAAAAAACATTATTATTCTGTTTTTTCACCTTTCTCAATTTAAGGTGGAGGAAAACAATCAAATTCATAGAGACTATAAGAGCAACTTTGCTTAATACTACATCACTAAATACTACTATAAAGTATAGACAAGCTAAAGTGCATGAATTTAATTCTTACTGAAAACCATAGCATGGATTAAGCAGATAACAACAACCAAAATATCATCAAATGGATTCAGTATAACTCAACTAAACAACGGTACCTAAAGTGAGAACTGTTAATGCAACATCCAAAGCGAAAATAAGAAGCACATGTCCAGTTTCTGCTTCTAGCTCTCCAACAACCAAGATGTAGTTCTACTGTGCTAGCTGAGCCTCTGGCACCTACAGCATGGCATAACTTTCAATTAAGACATTTATTTGGCTAAGAGATTAGTCATAACAAAGTCAACAAATTAAATAGAAGTAGATAAAAAAAACTTAGCTGTAAAACCTTAGTTGTACTAAGAATTGAAAAAACTTGGTTTCTCAATATTTTGTACACAATAAAACTTAGCTGTAAACATTCCATCAAGCAGTAGATAAAAAAAATGTCGGCATTATTATCATATCAAATGAATGAAACATTGGACTATAGCCAAAGTATCAATTCAGGAGGATTTCGTCACCTTCTTTTGAATCTTCCTATCTGTTGAATCAGCATCAACATGAAACCCATGATATAACAACTTTATGTATTACTAAAATTCAGTACATTCAGAACATTCCCATGGCAGAAATTCAGAATAAATGCATTCAAAAATTTCATTTTCATACTAAAATTCAGAACATTCCCAATCTTCATTCAGAATCAATGTATTCAGAAATTCCATTCCATAGTAAAAATCAGAAGCTTCTTACTAATATGCAGAGGAGGAGGAAGGGGTTACAGCTGCATGTAGTGTTGTCAGAGCTTGCGAAGAGGAGGAGGCGAGACAGGGGAAGAAGAGGAAGAAGGAGAGAGGTTTCTCGAAGGTGACTGCGTACGTTGAGCCGAGACAGGAGGAGGAGAAGCCGTGGAGCAGCGTGCGTGGAGAAGATGACCGCGAAGGAGAGCACCGCGCCGACGCCCGTGGAGGAGAGCACCGCGCCGACGCCCGTGGAGGAGAGCAACGCGCCGACGCCTATGAAAGGGAGCATCGCACCGTCGCCGGTTGGGGTGGACAGCACTGCGAACAAGACCTGCTGTCGTATGCGAACGAGACCTGATGTTGTTTGTGTCGCTATTTGGGTTGATTTCAAAAGTTAGGGCTTACGGTGGGTGGTAGTGATGAACTAAAGCAATTCAATAGATGGAAATTATCTGAGGAACTAAATGGCTTTTCTTTTTTTTCTAAGTTATTTGATTAGGAAATAATTATTGGGAGGAATATAATGAAAAGTTTTCCTATAAAGTTTTTAGCTATGAATGATTTTAGGCAACTTTTTATAAAAGTTATTTATTCAATTTTTTATAACATTTATAAAATGTTGCATTTTTATTTAAAAATGTTGTCTTAAATGTTTAATATTGTAATATTTTTTAAGTGTTGCTTTAGATATCAAAGACAACGATTTTTGTGGGTGGCCAAAAAGTTTGTTATCTTTGCCTCACTCAAAGACAACTCTTAAAAAATGTTGTATTTTTCTATCTAAGGCAACTTTTATTAAATATTGCTTCGAATAAGGGTTACCTTAGGCCAAAAATATTGTAGTGTTAGGTGTTTAGGTTCGAATTATCTTGCATGTATTGTTGGGTCTAGCTCACTTGAGCTATGGGTCAGGTAAGCACCCTCAAAATCTTTGTGTAATATTGAATTAGTGAACTCTATATTGATTATAGTGATAATTGTGGTGTTAGATTGTAAATTGATTGTTGGTTGGAATCAAAGTGAGGATTTGGAAGCTAGAGATCAAGATTTGGTGGTTAGAGAGATGTTTAGTGAAGTCTTGGAAGCTTGGAAAACGCTGAGTTGTGAGGTGTTCCGGGCGTTAAGGGGAATCGGCCAAGGTATGATTTCAGTTTCTTGTAATTAAAATATAATGTGTCATGAAAACTTAGGCTGGATGACTTAGGATAGGTTGAATCATGTATTGGTGTATATATTGTGTCAATTGTTGTGAAATAGTTGGGTTGACGATTAATGGCATGAGAAAGTTGATGGTGGTGGAATAATGTAAGTTTGTGGTGTTTGATGATGTATGTATATATGTATAGAAGTTGATGATTATGTATAATGTTGTTTGGATATGAATTATTGTGTGAAGTGAATATAATTGTGAATTGGTGTGTTATGGAGTAAATGAGGGGTGTTGAGGAATGATTGAACTTGGTTGATGCAGATTTGGTAAGTTTAAAGCGGTTGGAGATTTAAATATTTTGAAAGTTAAGGTTTGGAATTTTAATGAAATTTTTGATTTTTGGCCAACTTTGGCGGGGCATAAAATGGCCTCCGGACCTTCGATTTTTATCAAACTTATCTAGAATAAAAATTTGGTCCAAGAGGTTTACACCGTTCGAAGGACGGATGAAAAATGTTTTAGAACAAAAAAGTTATGCGCATCAGAAGTTCGGTGTGTAAAACTAAAATTTTGCAACACTTAAACATTTTGCCTCTCCTACAGAATCCGTGTACGCAGAACCTCGCATGCGACGCGGCCATTCTCTTCGGGTTTGGTGTCTTGCGTACGCAAGCAGGTGTACGCGTACACGAGAACTTGATTTTTGAAGGGTTGCATACGCGAAGGCTAACACGCGACGCGGGACTTCACTTCGGGTTGCACCACGCGTACGCGAGAAGGGGGTCGCGTACGCGTACCCCCTGTTTTTCCAAAACATAAATTTTAGTTTCTATAACCATTCTTCCGACTTTCAAAACCCTTGTAACTCTTGTGTAAAGCTTAGTAAGTAGATTTTAGGTAGTGGAGTATAATTAGGGCTGTGAAGAAGATAACTTATTGATGAAGAAAGATGTAAAGTGATGATGATGATGATAGTGGAAGTGATGTACATGTAATGAGCTTGATGGCTATGCTAAATAATGAACTATGGTTGATATTGACTATATGAATATTGATTGATTATGTGATTTGTTGCACTTCCAAATATCTGAGATATGGGTTTTCCTGGGTGAAAGCAGTGGCTTGCCACCACGTGCTCCAGGTTGAGACTCAATACTCTGCTGACCCTATGTCTTAAGTGTGGCCGGACACTTATACCTTTCCGGATGAGCTTGCCCCCGTGGATATACACCGGTGTGTGTTATATGAATATGAATGAGTATGATTTGAGATTTGGGGATGCACGACAGAGGGACAGTCCAATGGTTAGCTACCAGGACTTGTCGGATTGGCTATATAACCGATAGATGAGACTCATCAGCCATAGAACAGGCATGCATCATATGCATCTATGTGTTTGTTTGAAATTCCTAGCTGATCACATAAACTACTTGCTACCTATTTATCTGTTGTATCTGAATTCTAATTGTGATTTCTTTACATGTAATATTTGTGTTTGAAACAAATAATTTTAGTGGCGGTTGGGAGGTTCAGAGGAGTTAGAAAAGGGAGTATTAGATTAGAAGGAAGATCCTTACTTAGTTGCCTAAATGATTTTGGTTTGGTTGTGTTTTATAAGATTAAATCAAGTGTCGGAAGTTCTAGGATTGCCTCTGGCTTCCTCAGAACCTTATATGTTAGTTATGTGGGCACTGTTACCATGCTAAGAATCTCTGGTTCTCTCCCTATACATATTTTGTGGTTTTCAGATGCAGGACATGAGGCATCTCGCTGAAGCATACTGGGAGCTTTTGAAAGCGAATATCATTTGTGTTTTAGGACTTTATTTTGGTTTTAATGTATATATAAATACTCTTATATCTCCACTATATATGTATATTATGCTTTGTCCCTCTTAGAGGTTGATTTGGAGAAACAGGTTTATTAAACTGTATTTTGGGCTTTTGGGGATTCTCTTGTATATATGTATATATGCTCTGGCCGGTTTTAACTTTGTGAGTCAAGTCAGAAGCTTTGTTATCTGTATCCTTGGAAATCTTCTCTTATGTATCTATAGCTCTTTGTTCTTAACTTATCCAGATTACGATCACTCTTATTCGTCGAGAGATATGTGCCTTTTCATGTAACGTTTTTGTTTTAACTCTCTTTCAAAAGGCTCCTAGATAAAAATCCTTTTTCACCTATATTATATATATATATATATATATATATATATATATATATATATGATTTTACTTTTAGAGGTCGTAATACCTCGCCACCTCATTTTTATGACTTAAGTAAAAGACTCTGTGTGGTAGAGTGTTATATTATAGTATCAGAGTAGTTCGTTCCTGTAGAGCTTGAGGGACGGATTGACTATACTTTTGTGCATACTCTGTATGTGTGTTTATATGCTATTAGGATATATAACTGATATATGTGGCATAAACATTCATGATCATGCATTTGGGACTTTGAAGCACTAAACTTGCGATATTGAGACTGATCGCCTTGATATCTATTGTTTGGTATGTATAGGAACCAGTTGGTGCCTCGTGGATGCGAACGTAGTCGAGGTGTAGGTCGAACTAGTAATGAGAGACCTGAAACAAATGCGAATAATTCGATTAACTTCATGGCTGCTTTGAAGAATATGACTGTTACTATGCTGGCCATTGTAGAAGTGTTGGGTCAGCAGGCGAATAATGGAAATGGCGGAAATGGAAATCAGGGCTGATGACGCTGGCAACTTTCTTGAAAGTTAATCCACCGATATTCAAAGGGACCACTAATCTGACAGAAGCTGATAAGTGGTTTCAGGCAATGGAGCAAGCATTACAAGAACAACTAGTGCCGGAAGATCAGTGTGTTGAATTTACAACTTATCAACTTATGGGGGAAGCACTGCATTGGTGGCAGAGAACACGGTGTCTTATGCAGCAGGGTGATAATGATATACCCTGAGATGCTTTTCAGGTAGAATTTTTCAAGAAATACTTTCCTAATTTATTCAGGACAGCGAAGGAACTCGAATTGCTACAGCTGAAGTAGGGTGCAATGTCAGTGGCTGAATATACAAATAAAAATTTGAGGAACTATGCCGATTTTTCCGAATCTATCAGGGTGCTCCGGAAGATTTTGAGGAGTAAAAGTGCATTAAATATGAGGGAGGACTCTAGAGTGACATCTTAAGCTCAGTAGGCCCAATAGAGATAAGGACTTTCTCAGAACTGGTAAATAAGAGCAGGGTTGCTGAAGATTGTGTGAGAAAGGCAGCTACAGAGAAAGGAAACCATAGGATATCTTTTCAGCAGAACCGAGGAGAAATTTTGCTCCTAGGGGTTAGACTTTCAAGTGTGGAGGTTTCATACTACAGCAAAATCAGGGTCAGATTAGTTTCCGGAGGCCTAACAATAATAATCAACAGGGAAGGAGGTTTGGGAAGCAGCCTCAGAGCGAGATGGCTTGTGCGAGATGTGGGAGTCATCATCCAGGAACCCCGTGTAGAGCTGGTTGGGGTCTATGCTTTTTCTATGGTAAAGTCGGGCATAAAGTCTTGAACTGTCCGGAGAAGCAGAGGCAAGGTACTGGGAGAGCACAGCAACCAGGGCGAGTGTTCACCACATCTACTGTAGGTGTCGAGGGGTCCAATACTCTGATCTGAGGTAACTGTGAAATAGCTGGTAAAATTTTGAATGCCTTGTTTGATTCTGGAGCGACACATTCATTTATAGCATTCGAAAGGGCTAGCGAGCTAGGATTGAAGATAGTTGTGTTGGGTTATGATTTGAATGTGCATAATGCTACCTCTGAAGCGGTTGTCACTAGATTTGGTTGTCCACAAGTTTCATTTCGAGTCCAGCAATGAGAATTTATCCATGATTTAATTTGTTTGCCGATGAGTAGTCTTGATCTCATTTTAGGATTGGATTGGTTATCTAAGAACCGCGTTCTACTCGACTATTCTGAAAGGTTAATACATTTTATGTCAGAAGGGTCGGAAGGGCCAGTTGTGGCGAAGGGTTATTACTTAAACTCCGTTGTAGTGAACAATTCTGGATATGAGTGCCAAGGTGTTATGTTGTTAGCTGCAAATGTGATGAACAAGGAACAAATTTTAGATCAGATCTCGGTCGTGAATGAGTTTCCAGAAGTGTTTCCGGAGGATATCCCTGAATTTTCTCCTGCTCAAGAAATCGAGGTTGCGATAGAGTTAGTGCTTGGAGCAGGACCAATATCAATTGCGCCATATAGAATGTCTCTTTTGGAGTTAACAGAACTTAAAGAACTTTATTCGCCTAAGCATTTCACCATGGGGAGCACCGGTATTACTGGTGAAAAAGAAAGATTGAAGCATGCATCTGTGTGTGGATTACAAGCAACGGAACAAGGTCACTGTAAAGAATAAATATCCACTGCCAAGAATCGATGATTTAATGGACCAGTTATAGGGAGCTGGAGTTTTCTCTAAGATTGACTTGCGATCCGGTTATCACCAGATAAGTGTGAGAGACGAAGACATCCCTAAGACTGCTTTCAGAACTCGTTACAGTCATTAAGAGTACACTGTAATGTCTTTTGGGTTGACGAACGCTCCTGTAGTGTTTATGGACTACATGAACAAAATTTTCCGTCCATTTCTGGATAAGTTCGTTGTCGTCTTCATTGATGACATACTAATTTATTCTAAGACTGAGGAAGAGCATGTCGAACACTTGAGAACTATGTTACAGATACTGACGGAAAGAAAACTCTACGCTAAACTGTCCAAATGTAAATTTTGGAAAGACGAGGTGAAGTTTCTGGGTCATGTAGTAAGCAAACAAGGGATAGTTGTAGATCCTTCTAAGGTAGAAGCAGTAATGGATTAGGGGCGATTGACAGCAGTAAATGAGATAAGGAGTTTTCTGGGTCTAGCTGGCTATTATTGAAGATTCATCAAAGGTTTTTCACAAGTAGCCTTGCCAATGACGAAGTTAACCCGCAAGGATGCACCATTTGTCTAGGCATCTGAGTGCGAAGAAAGCTTTCAAGCTTTGAAGCAAAAGTTGACCACGGCGCCTATGCTCGTGTTACCCGAACCGAATGAAATGTTTGAGGTGTATTGCGACGCTTCATTGAAGGGTCTGGGGTGTGTGGTGATGCAACATCAAAATGTTGTGGTGTATGCTTCACGACAGTTGAGACCTCATGAAGTTAATTATCCATACGCACAGCCTGGAACTTGCTACGGTTGTGTTTGCACTGAAAGTATGGAGGCATTACCTCTATAGGGTTAAGTTCCAAGTTTTCTCTTTGATCAAAAGAGTTTGAAATATCTCTTTGATCATAAATAGCTTAATATGTGGCAGAGAATGTGGATGGAGCTACTGAAGGACTATGGCTTTGAGCTGAGTTACCATCAGGGGAAAGCGAACGTGGTGGCGGACGCCTTGAGTCGAAAATCACTATGTGCTGCATGGATGATGCTTAAAGAAGAGCAACTGTTGAAAGAATTTGAAAACCTGAACTTAGGAGTTAAAGAAGTAGCTGGGGGTGATGTTTGAATCAATTACAAATCTCAAGTGCCTTTAAGGTTGAAATTGAGAAAGCTCAACAAAATAATCAAGAATTACAGAAGGTATCACCGGCAATTGAAATAGGGAGGCGATGGAGAGTCTCGTGGGACAGAGACGGAATCTGGAGGTACAAGGGGAGAATTTATGTACCGAATGTTGGGAATTTGCGGCAAGACATCCTGAAAAAGGCCCATCAGAGTAAGTTCTTGATTCATCCGGGAAGCACAAAGATGTACCATGATCTAAAGTCGATGTTTTGGTGGCCTGGTATGAAAAATGACGTAGTGACACATGTTTCAAAGTGCTTAACTTGTCAAAAGGTGAAGATTGAACACTAGAGACCAGTAGAAACCCTTCAACCTTTAGAAGTTCTACAATGAAAGTGAAAAAGCATAGTAATGGATTTTGTATCTAGTTTGCCAAGGACCAGAATCGATTTTGATGGAGTATGGGTAATAGTGGATCGACTAATGAAATCTTCTCACTTTTTACCTATCCGGATGAATTCTACATTGGAGGAGCTGGCACCTCTATACATAAAGGAGATTGTGAGACTCCACAGTGTGCCTACCACCATAATTTCTGATCGAGATTCCCGTTTCACTTCAAGATTCTGGGGGGCATTTCACAGAGCCTTTGGAACCCAGTTGAGCTTAAGTACAACTTACCATCCTCAAACAGATGGTTAGTATGAGAGGACAACACAAATCCTGGAAGATATATTGAGGACTTGCGCACTGGACCAACCGGCAAGTTGTGATCGGTATATACCTCTAGTGGAGTTTGCATACAACAACAGCTACCATGCAAGCATTGAAATGGCTCCGTATGAGGCTCTGTGTGGTAGGAAATGTCAATCTCTGCTATGCTGGTATGAAACTTGAGGGAGGTTGCGTTTGGTGACATGGTACAGCTCAAAGACTTTGTATTCGACAACACCCCGATTACTGTATTCGTGGAGCATTGGCCTCTAGAGACCCACACTTTTCACCTGCCTTGGAGGTGAGTACACTATCACTTTGCAGGATGTTGCATACCACCTTGGGTTATACACCGACGAAGAGCCACTGGGTGGGTGCTTGCATAACTTCTAGATATGGTACCAGCACCCGACGTGGGAGTGGATAGAGGAGCTCTTCGGTGCTAGGCCTCTGCATACTCAGCAGCAGGGGGCATGGTGGAAGGAGTCATTTTTCATGAAGCTGACATAGCTTAGGGATAGAGTACGTCATATGCCATCTGGTACAAATGCGGTCACCCTCTGACAGTACATAAGGTGTTACATCCTGTTGCTGATCGGGAGTTACTTGATAACAAATAAGTCAAAAACTAGATCCATATCAGGTGTCTTCCATTGTTGGCCGACTTCGAGAGGGGTCGTAGTATGTCTTGGGGATCCGCTATGTTTGCATGGGCGTCCCACTCATTATGCTCTACAGCACATCGATCCACTATTGATATTGTTGGATGCATCCCACTACTGGTGTCATGGATATATCATCGATTTTTAGAGTGGTGCCCATCTGAGAGGTAGATTTCAAGGTTTCCAATGACCGTGAGATATATTATTTTATATATGGTTTTTCTCTTGTCATACATAGTAATTTAATTTTATTTTAGGTGAATATCCATCTCAATCCTTGATAATTTCTTCGAAGGACTATGTGTCTCCCAAGAAAAAATATCCATTTCGGCCATCAATAATTAATTTTATGAGACTAGTTAGTCCTTTTGTCAATGATCTTTCTCCAGAACATGCTTATGTGACACGTTAATTACTAATATATCCTTTATTTAATTTTTATAAGTAAAAATAATTTAAAAATCACTAATATTTCTTAGTTTTACACAATAAATTTAGTCAATGTATTTGAAAAAAATAACAAAAAAAAAACTAACAATTACCCTGAATAGATAACGAGACTTCGAACAAAAAAGAATTTGCTAATCTTAGTTGGCTTTTAACGGATAAATCAACAGTTTTTTAACATGCTATGTAGACTTATTCCGTTAATACAGAGAAAAAATATTGACAGTAGGGCTAACCAGTCTCACAAAAATAAAGTTCAAGGGATGAAAAGGATAGTTTTTTATTAAGAGTCTTGTTGTCTTTAACGACTATCAGGGGTCGTTTTGAATTTTTTTTCTCTTTTATTTTGCATTAAGTGATGCATTGCTTGTTATTGTTGCATATGTCTACAGGTTGATAGGTATGGCTGACACAGCCAATAAATAAGACCCCATAACTACAATTGTGTTTGTGCCTCCCTATCCTTCATGACGAACAACTGCTAGAGCCTCTTGTAAGTACATCTAACAATGAATAAAATCGGTAAATACTGCGTACCTTTCAAAACAGCTTTCATGCACTCGGAGAGCTTTGTAATGTGCCCAAGCCTACGACCGCTATCATAATGTTGTAACCATATTTTCTTGTTGAATCTACTGGCCCAGTCTGACATCTCATGGGATTAAAATGGAATCGGTAGACATTCATCCCAAAATAATTATGATAAATAAGAATATACTTTAGGCATTGAATAATGGCTTACCAATATCTGAGATTCGGTCGGAGGACAACACGGAGACTCCAAGGACATCTTGCTGCATATTGCCTGCAATGCACATGGTACTTTGATCGATCCAACTCCACGACTCTATACTCAGCACTTCTCCAAATGATGTAATTCTTCACACCTACCATGACAACTTCTCTGTTTTTGAATCTGTGACCAATGCAAAACTTTACACCACTGTCTGTGTTGTAATCGTCTCCACCTATATTGGAAATGGAGTTTTGGTGCATGAAATTGTGATTACACTTTTCACAACTCCGCACAACTAACCAGCAAGTGCACTGGGTCGTCCAAGTAATACCTTACGTGAGTAAGGGTCAATCCCACGGAGATTGTCGGCTTGAAGCAAGCTATGGTTATTTTGTAAATCTTAGTTAGGAGATTAATAATAAGAGTGATTGTATTTATGAAAAATAAATGACATGAAATAAATAGTACTTGTGATTCAGTAATAAGAAACAGGCTGAGGTTCTGGAGATGCTCTGTCGTCTGAATCTCTGCTTTCCTACCGTCCTCTTCTCCAAACATGCATGGCTTCCTTCAATGGCAAGCTGTATGATACTCTCGGATGAAAAATATCAGGTACGATCTCTGCACGGCTAATCAACTGTCGGATTGCTCGTCTCGGATGAAAAATACCATGTACAGCTACCGCACGGCTAATCATCTATCGGTTCCCACTAGCGTCGGAATAGGACCCTTGTCCTTTTGCACACTGTCACTGCGCCCAACATTCGCAGGTTTGAAGCTCGTCACAATCATCCCTTTCCAAATCCTACTCGGAATACCACAGACAAGGTTTAGACTTTCCGGATCCCAGGAATGTTGCCAATTGGTTCTAGCCTATACCACGAAGGTTCTAACCTCTGGACTCGGTTCGTGGATCAGAAACCCAAGAGATATGCACTCAAGCTGTCGCCCAATGACTACGTTGAGCTCAGATAGAACGGAGTGGTTGTCAGGCACGTGTTCATAGGGTTGAGGATAATGATGAGTGTCACAGATCATCATATTCACCATATTGAAGTACGAGTGAGTATCTTAGAATAGAATCAAGCGTGATTGAATAGAAAACAGTAATAATTGCATTAATCCATTGAAACACAGCAGAGCTCCTCACCCCCACCTATGGAGTTTAGAGACTCATGCCGTAGAAGATACAATATGAAGTGTAAAATGTCATGAGGTGTAAACTGAATCTCTAAAAGTAGTTTTTATACTCGACTAGTAACTTAGGTTTATAGAAAATGAGTAACTAAGTGCAGATAGTGCAGAAATTCACTTCCGGGACCCACTTGGTATGTTCTTGGGATGAGCATTGAAGCTTTCACGTGCCTAGGCTGTTCCTGGAGTTAAACGCCAGCTTTGGTGCTAGTTTGGGCGTTTAACTCCAATTCTGGTGCCAGTTTGGGCGTTTTACACCAAGATGTTTTAGGCTGGATTTGAATGCCAGTTTGGGCCATCAAATCTCGGGCAAAGTATGGACTATTATATATTGCTGGAAAGCCCAGGATGGATACTTTTCAACGCGATTGAGAGAGCGCCAATTGGGCTTCTATAGCTCCAGAAAATCCACTTCGAGTGTAGGAGGGTCAGAATCCAACAGCATCTGCAGTCCTTTTTCAGCCTCTGAATCAGATTTTTGCTCAGGTCCCTCAATTTCAGCCAGAAAATACCTGAAATCACAGAAAAATACACAAACTCATAGTAAAGTCCAAAAATGTGATTTTTGAATAAAAACTAATAAAAATATAATAAAAAGTAACTAAAACATACTAAAAACTATGCAAAAACAATGCCAAAAAGGGTATAAATTATCCGCTCATCACAACATCAAACTAAAATTGTTGCTTGTCCCCAAGCAACTAAAAACAAAATAGGATAAAAAGAAGAGAAAATATAATAAATTTCAAAATATCAATGAAGCTTAGTTCCAATTAGATGAGCGGGACTAGTAGCCTTTTTGCTTCTGAACAGTTTTGGCATCTCACTTTATCCTTTGAAGTTCAGAATGATTGGCATCTGATGAGCGGATAATTTATACGCTTTTTGGCATTGTTTTTAGTATATTTTTAGTAGAATCTAGTTACTTTTAAGGATGTTTTTATTAGTTTTTATGTTAAATTTACATTTCTGGACTTTACTATGAGTTTGTGTGTTTTTCTGTGATTTCAGGTATTTTCTGGCTGAAATTGAGGGACTTGAGCAAAAATCAGATTCAGAGGTTGAAGAAGGACTGCTGATGCTGTTGGATTCTGACCTCCATGCACTCAAAGTGGAATTTCTGGAGCTACAGAACTCAGAATGGCGCGCTTCTAATTGCGTTGGAAAGTAGACATCCAGAGCTTTCCAGCAATGTATAATAGTCCATACTTTGAACGAGTTTAGATGATGTAAAAGGGCGTTAAACGCCAGTTTTACGCTGCTGTCTGGAGTTAAACGCCAGAAACAAGTCACAAACCAGAGTTGAACGCCAGAAATACGTTACAACCTGGCGTTCAACTCCAGAAAGAGCCTCTGCACGTGTAACATTCAAGCTCAACCCAAGCACACACCAAGTGGGCCCCGGAAGTGGATTTATGCATCAACTACTTACTTCTGTAAACCCTAGTAACTAGTTTAGTATAAATAGGACTGTTTACTATTGTATTAGACATCTTGGGATGTCTAGTTCTTAGATCATGAGGGCTGGCCATTCGGCCATGCCTGGACCTTCATCACTTATATATTTTCAACGGTAGAGTTTCTACACTCCATAGATTAAGGTGTGGAGCTCTGCTGTTCCTCAAAGATTAATGCAAAGTACTACTGTTTTTCTATTCAATTCAACTTATTCTGCTTCTAAGATATTCATTCGCACTTCAACCTGAATGTGATGAACGTAACAATCATCATCATTCCCCCACGAACGCGTGCCTGACAACCACTTCCGTTCCACCTTAGATTGAATGAGTATCTCTTGGATCTCTTAATCAGAATCTTTGTGGTATAAGCTAGATTGATGGCGGCATTCATGAGAGTCCGGAAAGTCTAAACCTTGTCTGTGGTATTCCGAGTAGGACTCTGGGATTGAATGACTGTGACGAACTTCAAACTCGCGAGTGCTGGGCATAGTAACAGACGCAAAAGGAGGGTGAATCCTATTCCAGTATGATCGAGAACCTCAGATGATTAGCCGTGCTGTGACAGAGCATTTGGACCATTTTCACAAGAGGATAGGATGCAGCCATTGGCAAGGGTGATGCCTCCAGACGATTAGCCATGAAGTGACAGCGCATCGGACCATTTTCCAGAGAGGATTAAAAGTAGCCATTGACAACGGTGATGTTCTTTCACAAAGCCAGCCATGGAAAAGGAGTAGGACTGATTGGATGAAGACAGCAGGAAAGCAGAGGTTCAGAGGAACGAAAGCATCTCTATGCGCTTATCTGAAATTCTCACCAATGATTTACATAAGTATTTCTATCCTTATTTTATTATATAATTTCGAAAACTCCATAACTATTTTATATCCGCCTGACTGAGATTTACAAGGTGACCATAGCTTGCTTCATACCAATAATCTCCGTGGGATCGACCCTTACTCACGTAAGGTTTATTACTTGGACGACCCAGTGCACTTGCTGGTTAGTTGTATCGAAGTTGTGAATGAAAAACGATTTATTAAGACGTGCGTACAGAGTTTCTGGCGCCGTTACCTGAGTTCACAATTTCGTGCACCAAGTTTTTGGCGCCGTTGCCGGGGATTGTTCGAGTTTGAACAACTGACGGTTCATCTTGTAGCTCAGATTAGGTAATTTTCTTTTTGTTTTATTTTCAAAAATTTTTCAAAAATCTTTCAAAAATTTCTCCTTTGTTTTCGAAAAAAATTTTTAAAATAAAAATATTTTCAAAAATATATTTTTCTTCAGAATTTTTAAGAATGAATTCTAGTGTTTCATGAAACATGTTGAAGCCTGGCTGGCTGTGAAGCCATGTCCAAATTCCTTTGGACTGAGGATTCAACTAATCACTTCAGTGCATGTAATTACATACTAAAGCTTGGCTGGCTATTAAGCCATGCCTGACCCTTTGATTGGAGCTTTAGACTAAAGAGCATAAGATTCCTGGAATTCATATTAAAAATTTTGGAATCCTTATTTTTCTTTTTTCAAAATGATTTTCGAAAAAATTAAAAGAAAATACAAAAAAATCATAAAATCATAAAAATAAAAAATATTTCATGTTTCTTGTTTGAGTCTTGAGTCAAGTTGAAAGTTTGGTGTCAATTGCATATTCATCTTGCATTTTTCGAAAATTCATGCATTCATAGTGTTCTTCATGATCTTCAAGTTGTTCTTGGTAAGTCTTCTTGTTTGATCTTGATATTTTCTTGTTTTGCATCTTTTCTTGTTTTACATGTGCATTCTTGCATCCATAGAGTCTAAACATGAAAGATTTCTAAGTTTGGTGTCTTGCATGTTTTCTTTGCATATAAAAATTTTCAAAAATATGTTATTGATGTTCATCATGATCTTCAAAGTGTTCTTGGTGTTCATCTTGACATTCATAGCATTCTTGCATGCATTCATTGTTTTGATCTAAAATTTCCATGCATTGAGCATTTTTAGTGTTTTTCTCTCTCATCATTAAAAATTCAAAAAATTAAAAAAATATCTTTCCCTTTTTCTCTCTCAAAATTTCGAAAATTAGATTTGACTTTTTCAAAAATTTTTAAAATCCAATTGTTTCTTATGAGTCAAATCAAATTTTCAATTTAAAAATCCTATCTTTTTCAAAAATCAAATCTTTTTCATTTTTCTTAATTATTTTCGAAAATTTTAAAAATATTTTTCAAAAATATTTTTCTTATCTTTATCACATAATTTTCGAAAATAACATCATCAATTAATGTTTTGATTCAAAAATTTCAAGTTTGTTACTTGCTTGTTAAGAAAGATTCAAACTTTAAGTTCTAGAATCATATCTTGTGATTTCTTGTGAATCAAGTCATTAATTGTGATTTTAAAAATCAAATCTTTTTCAAAACTAATTTCAATCATATCTTTTCAAAAATATCTTCTTATCTTATCTTTTTCAAAAATTTGATTCTAAAATATCTTTTCTAACTTCCTATCTTCTTATCTTTTCAAAATTAGTTTTCAAATTTGTTTCAACTAACTATCTAACTTTTTGTTTGTCTCTTATCTTTTTCAAAACCACCTAACTAACTCTCTCTCTCTAATTTTCGAAAATATCTCCCCTCTTTTTCAAAATTTCTTTTTAATTAACTACTTATTTTAATTTTTGATTTTAATTTTCGAAAATTACTAACCTTTTTCAAAAACCATTTTCGAAAATCACTAACTCTTTTTCAAAAAAATTATTTTTGAAAATTCTCCTTCTCTCTCATCTCCTTCTATTTATTTATTCATCTACTAACACTTCATCTCACCCAAATTCGAACCCCCTCTTCCATCTGTGTTCGAATTTCTTCTTCTTCTTTTCTTCTATTCATACAGGGACCTCTATACTGTGGTAAAAAGGATCCCTATTATTATTATTATTATTTTTCTGTCCCTCTTTTTCATATGAGCAGGAGCAAAGACAAGAATATTCTTGTTGAAGCAGATCCAAAACCTGAAAGGACTCTGAAAAGGAAACTAAGAGAAGCTAAATTACAACAATCCAGAGTTAACCTTACAGAAATTTTCGAACAGGAAGAGGAGATGGCAGCCGAAAATAATAATAATGCAAGGAGAATGCTTGGTGACTTTACTGCACCTAATTCCAATTTACATGGAAGAAGCATCTCCATTCCTGCCATTGGAGCAAACAATTTTGAGCTGAAACCTCAATTAGTTTCTCTGATGCAGCAGAACTGCAAGTTTCATGGACTTCCATCTGAAGATCCTTTTCAGTTCTTAACTGAATTCTTGCTGATATGTGATAATGTTAAGACTAATGGAGTAGATCCTGAAGTCTACAGGCTCATGCTTTTCCCTTTTGCTGTGAGAGACAGAGCTAGAATATGGTTGGACTCTCAACGTAAGGATAGCCTGAACTCTTGGGATAAGCTGGTCAAGACTTTCTTAGCCAAGTTCTTTCCTCCTCAAAAGCTGAGTAAGCTTAGAGTGGATGTTCAGACCTTCAGACAGAAAGAAGGTGAATCCCTCTATGAAGCTTGGGAGAGATACAAAGTACTGACCATAAAGTGTCCTTCTGACATGCTTTCAGAATGGACCATCCTGGATATTTTCTATGATGGTCTATCTGAGTTGGCTAAAATGTCATTGGATACTTCTGCAGGTGGATCCATTCACTTAAAGAAAACTCCTGCAGAAGCTCAAGAACTCATTGACATGGTTGCTAATAACCAGTTCATGTACACTTCTGAGAAGAATCCTGTGAGTAATGGGACGCCTATGAAGAAGGGAGTTCTTGAAATTGATACTCTGAATGCCATATTGGCTCAGAATAAAATATTGACTCAGCAAGTCAATATGATTTCTCAGAGTCTGAATGGAATGCAAGCTGCATCCAACAGTACTCAAGAGGCATCTTCTGAAGAAGAAGCTTATGATCCTGAAAACCCTGCAATAGCAGAGGTAAATTATATGGGTGAACCGTATGGAAACACCTATAACCCATCATGGAGAAATCATCCAAATTTCTCATGGAAGGACCAAAAGCCTCAACAAGGCTTTAATAATGGTGGAAGAAATAGGTTTAACAGTAGTAAACCTTTTCCATCATCCACTCAGCAATAGACAGAGAACTCTGGACAAAATACCTCTAATTTATCAAACTTAGTCTCTGATCTGTCCAAGGCCACTGTAAGTTTCATGAATGAAACAAGGTCTTCCATTAGAAATTTGGAAGCACAAGTGGGCTAGCTGAGTAAAAGGATCACTGAAATCCCTCCTAGTACTCTCCCAAGCAATGCAGAAGAAAATCCAAAAGGAGAGTGCAAGGCCATTGAATTAATTACCATGGCCGAACCTGTAAAGGAAGGAGAGGACGTAAATCCCAGTGAGGAAGACCTCCTGGGACGTCCAGTGATCAATAAGGAGTTTTCCTCTGAGGAACCAAAGGAACCTGAGACTCATCTAGAGACCATAGAGATTCCATTGAACCTCCTTATGCCATTCATGAGCTCTGATGAGTATTCCTCTTCTGAAGAGAATGAGGATGTTACTGAAGAGCAAGCTGCCAAGTTTCTTGGTGCAATCATGAAGCTGAATGCCAAATTATTTGGTATTGAGACCTGGGAAGATGAACCTCCCTTGTTCACCAATGAACTAAGTGATCTTGATCAACTGAGATTGCCTCAGAAGAAACAGGATCCTGGAAAGTTCATAATACCTTGTACCATAGGCAACATTATCTTTGAAAAGGCTCTGTGTGACCTTGGTTCAGGGATAAACCTCATGCCCCTCTCTGTAATAGAGAAACTGGGAATCTATGGGGTGCAAGCTGCTAAAATCTCATTAGAGATGGCAGACAATTCAAGAAAACAGGCTTATGGACAAGTAGAGGACGTGTTAGTAAAGGTTGAAGGCCTTTACATCCCTGCTGATTTCATAGTCCTAGATACTGGGAAGGATGAGGATGAATTCATCATCCTTGGAAGACCCTTCCTAACCACAGCAAGAGCTGTGATTGATGTGGACAGAGGAGAATTGATCCTTCAATTAAATGAGGACAACCTTGTGTTTAAAACTCAAGGATCTCTCTCTATACCCATGGAGAGGAAGCACAGTAAGCTTCTTTCATTGCAGAGTCAACTAGAGCCCCCACAGTCAAACTCTAAGTTTGGTGTTGAACTTCCATATCCAAACTCTAAGTTTGGTGTTGGAAGTCTCAACAATGCTCTGAACATCTGTGAGGCTCCATGAGAGCCCACTGTCAAGCTATTGACATTAAAGAAGCGCTTGTTGGGAGGCAACCCAATTTTTATTTATCTAATTTTATTTTTCTTGTTCTTTCATATTTTATTAGGTTCATGATCATGTGGAGTCACAGAATAAATATAAAAATTGAAAACGGAATCAAAAACAGCAGAAGAAAAATCACACCCTGGAGGAGGATCTCACTGGCGTTTAAACGCCAGTAAGAAGCATTTGGCTGGCGTTCAACGCCAGAACAGAGCATGGTTCTGGCGCTGAACGCCCAAAATGGGCAGCATCTGGGCGTTTGAACGCCAGAATTGCACCCTGGAGAAGAGCTGGCGCTTAACGCTCAGAACAAGCATGGTTCTGGCGTTCAACGCCAGAAATGGGCAACAAATGGGCGTTCAACGCCCAGAACAAGCACTAATCTGGCGCTGAACACCCAGAGTTGTGTGCAAGGGCATTTTGCATGCCTAATTTGGTGCAAGGTTGTAAATCCTTGAACACCTCAGGATCTGTGGACCCCACAGGATCCCCACCTACCTCCACTCACTTCTTCTCACCCCTCTTTCACACAATCCCATAAACACTCTTCCCCAAAACTCTTCACCAATCACCTCAATCTCTCTTCCCTATCACCACTTCACCAGTCACATCCATCCACTCTTCCCCATAAACCTACCTCATAAACTCCGCCTACCTTCAAAATTCAAAATCAATTTCCCACCCAAAACCCACCCTTATGGCCGAACCTTACCCCCCCTCCCTTTCCTATATAAAGCCCTCCATTCTTCCTCATTTTCACACATTACAACCCTCTCTTCCCCTTCTTGGCCGAATACACTCTCCCTCTTCTCCATATTTTCTTCTTCTTCTTCATCTTTTCTTTCTTCTCTTGCTCGAGGACGAGCAATATTCTAAGTTTGGTGTGGTAGAAGCATAAGCTTTTTGTTTTTCCATTACCATTGATGGCACCTAAGACCGGAGAATCCTCTAGAAAAGGGAAAGGGAAGACAAAAGCTTCCACCTCCGAGTCATGGGAGATGGAAAGATTCATCTCCAAAGCTCATCAAGACCACTTCTATGATGTTGTGGCCAAGAAGAAGGTGATCCCCGAGGTCCCTTTCAAGCTCAAGAAGAATGAGTATCCGGAGATCCGACATGAAATCCAAAGAAGAGGTTGGGAAGTTCTAACAAATCCCATCCAACAAGTCGGCATCCTAATGGTTCAAGAGTTCTATGCCAATGCATGGATCACTAGGAACCATGATCAAAGTAAGAACCCGAATCCAAAGAATTATCTCACCATGGTTCGGGGGAAATACTTAGATTTTAGTCCGGAAAATGTGAGGTTGGCGTTTGACTTGCCTATGATGCAAGGAGATGCACGCCCCTACACTAGAAGGGTCCACTTTGATAAAAGATTGGACCAAGTCCTCATGGACATATGTGTGGAAGGAGCTCAATGGAAGATTGACTCAAAAGGCAAACCGGTTCAACTGAGAAGACTGGACCTTAAGCCTGTAGCTAGAGGATGGTTGGAGTTCATTCAACGCTCAATCATTCCCACTAGCAACCGGTCTGAAGTTACTATAGACCGGGCCATCATGATCCATAGCATCATGATTGGAGAAGAGGTGGAGGTTCATGAGATTATACCTCAAGAATTCTACAAGGTGGCTGACAAGTCCTCCACTATGGCAAGGTTAGCCTTTCCTCACCTCATCTGCCATCTATGTTACTCAGTTAGAGCTTTCATAGAAGGAGACATTCCCATTGAGGAAGAGAAGCCCATCACTAAGAAAAGGATGGAGCAGGTAAGAGAGCCCATTCATGGAGCTCAAGAGGCGCATGAAGCTCATTACCATGAGATCCCGGAGATGCCTCAAATGCATTTTCCTCCACAAAACTATTGGGAGCCAATCAACACCTCCATAGGAGAATTAAGTTCCAACATGGAACAATTAAGGGTGGAACATCAAGAACACTCCATCATCCTTCATGAAATAAGAGAAGATCAAAAAGCAATGAGGGAGGAGCAACAAAGACAAGGAAGAGACATAGAAGATCTCAAGGACATCATTGGTTCCTCAAGAAGGAAACGTACCCATCACTAAGGTGGACTCATTCCTTGTTCTTACTTTCTCTGTTTTTCGTTTTCTCTATATTAAGTGCTTATCTATGTTTGTGTCTTCATTACATGATCATTAGTATTTAGTAACTTTGTCTTAAAGTTATGAATGTCCTATGAATCCATCACCTCTCTTAAATGAAAACTGTTTTAATTCAAAAGAACAAGAAGTACATGAGTTTCAAATTTATCCTTGAACTTAGTTTAATTATATTGATGTGGTGACAATGCTTCTTGTTTTCTGAATGAATGCATGAACAGTGCATATGTCTTTTGAAGTTGTTGTTTAAGAATGTTAAATATGTTGGCTCTTGAAAGAATGATGACAAGGAGACATGTTATTTGATAATCTGAAAAATCATAAAAAATGATTCTTGAAGCAAGAAAAAGCAGCAAAGAACAAAGCTTGCAGAAAAAAATATAGGCGAAAAAAAATAGATAGAAAAAGAAAAAGCAAGCAGAAAAAGTCAAAAGCTCTTAAAACCAAGAGGCAAGAGCAAAAAGCCAGTAACCCTTAAAACCAAAAGGCAAGGGCAAATAAAAAGGATCCCAAGGCTTTGAGCATCAGTGGATAGGAGGGTCTAAAGGAATAAAATCCTGGCCTAAGCGGCTAAACCAAGCTGTCCCTAACCATGTGCTTGTAGCATGTATGTGTCAAGTGAAAACTTGAGATTGAGCGGTTAAAGTCAAGGTCCAAAGCAAAAAAAGAGTGTGCTTAAGAATCCTGGACACCTCTAATTAGGGACTTTAGCAAAGCTGAGTCACAATCTGAAAAGGTTCACCCAATTATGTGTCTGTGGCATTTATGTATCCGGTGGTAATACTGGAAAACAAAGTGCTTAGGGCCACGGCCAAGACTCATAAAATAGCTGTGTTCAAGAATTATCATACTGAACTAGGAGAATCAATAACACTATCTGAACTCTGAGTTCCTATAGATGCCAATCATTCTGAACTTCAATGGATAAAGTGAGATGCCAAAACTATTCAAGAGGCAAAAAGCTACAAGTCTCGCTCATTTAATTGGAGCTATGTTTCATTGATAGTTTAGAATTTATAGTATATTCTCTTCTTTTTATCCTATTTGATTTTCAGTTGCTTGGAGACAAGCAACAATTTAAGTTTGGTGTTGTGATGAGCGGATAATTTATACGCTTTTTGGCATTGTTTTTAGTATGTTTTTAGTAGAATCTAGTTACTTTTAAGGATGTTTTTATTAGTTTTTATGTTAAATTCACATTTCTGGACTTTACTATGAGTTTGTGTATTTTTCTGTGATTTCAGGTATTTTCTGGCTGAAATTGAGGGACTTGAGCAAAAATCAGATTCAGAGGTTGAAGAAAGACTACTGATGCTGTTGGATTCTGACCTCCCTGCACTCAAAGTGGAATTTCTGGAGCTACAGAACTCAGACTGGCGCGCTTCCAATTGCGTTGGAAATTAGACATCCAGAGCTTTCCAGCAAAATATAATAGTCTATACTTTGAATGAGTTTAAATGATGTAAAAGGGTGTTGAACGCCAGTTCTACGCTGCTGTCTGGAGTTAAACGCCAGAAACAAGTCACAAACCAGAGTTGAACGCCAGAAATACGTTACAACCTGGCGTTCAACTCCAGAAAGAGCCTCTGCACGTGTAACATTCAATCTCAGCCCAAGCACACACCAAGTGGGCCCCGGAAGTGGATTTATGCATCAACTACTTACTTCTGTAAACCATAGTAACTAGTTTAGTATAAATAGGACTGTTTACTATTGTATTAGACATCTTGGGACGTTTAGTTCTTAGATCATGAGGGCTGGCCATTCGGCCATGCCTGGACCTTCATCACTTATGTATTTTCAACGGTAGAGTTTCTACACTCCATAGATTAAGGTGTGGAGCTCTGCTGTTCCTCAAAGATTAATGCAAAGTACTACTATTTTTTTATTCAATTCAACTTATTCCGCTTCTAATATATTCATTCGCACTTCAACCTGAATGTGATGAACGTGACAATCATCATCATTCCCCCACGAACGCGTGCCTAACAACCACTTCCGTTCCACCTTAGATTGAATGAGTATCTCTTGGATCTCTTAATCAGAATCTTCGTGGTATAAGCTAGATTGATGGCGGCATTCATGAGAGTCCGAAAAGTCTAAACCTTGTCTGTGGTATTCCGAGTAGGACTCTGGGATTGAATGACTGTGACGAACTTCAAACTCACGAGTGCTGGGCGTAGTGACAGACGCAAAAGGAGGGTGAATCCTATTCCAGTATGATCGAGAACCTCAGATGATTAGCCGTGCTGTGACAGAGCATTTGGACCATTTTCACAAGAGGATAGGATGCAGCCATTGGTAAGGGTGATGCCTCCAGACGATTAGCCATGCAGTGACAGTGCATCGGACCATTTTCCAGAGAGGATTAAAAGTATCCATTGACAACGGTGATGTTCTTACACAAAGCCAGTCATGGAAAGGAGTAGGACTGATTGGATAAAGACAGCAGGAAAGCAGAGGTTCAGAGGAACGAAAGCATCTCTATGCGCTTATCTGAAATTCTTACCAATGATTTACATAAGTATTTCTATCCTTATTTTATTATATAATTTCGAAAACTCTATAACTATTTTATATCCGCCTGACTGAGATTTACAAGGTGACCATAGCTTGCTTTATACCAACAATCTCCGTGGGATCGACCCTTACTCACGTAAGGTTTATTACTTGGACGACCCAGTGCACTTGCTGGTTAGTTGTATCGAAGTTGTGAATGAAAAACGATTTATTAAGACGTGCGTACAGAGTTTCTGGCGCCGTTACCTGAGATCACAATTTCGTGCACCAGCATCCATAGGAACTCAAAATTTAGATAGTGTTATTGATTCTCCTAGTTCAGTATGTTGATTCTTGAACACAACTACTTTATGAGTCTTGGCCGTGACCCTAAGCATTTTGTTTTCCAGTATTACCACCGGATACATAAATGCCACAGACACATAACTGGGTGAACCTTTTCAGATTGTGACTCAGCTTTGCTAGAGTCCCCAGTTAGAGGTGTCCAGAGCTCTTAAGCACACTCTTTTTGCTTTGGACCACAACTTTAACCACTCAGTCTCAAGCTTTTCACTTGACACCTTCACGCCACAAGCACATGGTTAAGGACAGCTTGATTTAGCCGCTTAGGCCAGGATTTTATTCCTTTGGGCCCTCCTATCCATTAATGCTCAAAGCCTTGGATCCTTTTTACCCTTGCCTTTTAGTTTAAAGGGTTATTGGCTTTTTTTGCTTGCTTTTTCTTTTTCTTTCTTTTTCTTCTCTTTCTTTTTTTTTTATATTTTTTTTGCCATTTTTTTCTGCAAGCTTTGTCTATTAACTACTTTTTCTTGCTTCAAGAATCAATTTTATGATTTTTCAGATTATCAATAACATTTCTCCTTTTTTTTCATTATTCTTTCAAGAGCCAACAATTTTTAACATTCGTAAATAACAAGTTCAAAAATATGCACTGTTCAAACATTCATTCAGAAAACAAAAAGTATTGTCACCACATCAAAATAATTAGACTAATTTCAAGATAAATTTCAAAACTATGTACTTCTTGTTCTTTTGCAAATAAAAATATTTTTCATTTAAGAAAGGTGAGAGATTCATGGAATTATTCATAGCTTTAAGACATAGACTCTAAAATTTATTGATCATGGAATAAAAATAAGACATAAAATAAACATAAAAGCAGACAAATAATAATAAAAGGAAGAAAATTAAAGACATAAAAACAAATGACTCTAATACTAATGTTTATGTGATTCTTAAAATAGGTTTCTAATAATAAAAGTTATCACAGAGTTAGGACTCAACAACCTTGATTTTGAGGGGTAGGTGCTCCTTCAATCTGTGGGACGTCCAACTCTTCAAGAGACAGCTTCTGACGCTTTAGCTCCCATATCTCACGCCCTTGTCTCTCTTGTTCTATGAGCATTTTGCAGAGCATGCTGTTTTGATTCTACTGTTCTTCTTTGAGTTGATTCACAGCTTCTTGCAGCTTGGTGACAGATGCTTCTAAGTGGGCCCAATAATCAAATTGACGGATTTCTGGGAAGAGCTCATGCGCCCCCCCTCTTGATGGGGTTATCTTGAATTTGAGGTCCATCCATCACTTTTTGGTGATTGGGCGTTCAACTGTGATATATTCATCCACACCCATCTGTATCCCGTGCATCTTTGCATAACAGACTAATCAAGTTTGGGTAGGCCAACTTGGCCTCAATAGATTCCTTGTTTGCAAACATGTAAATTTTAACAGGGATCAGCTGATGAATATCTACCTCCTTCCCCAGCATAATACAGTGAATCATCACTGCCTTCTTGACAGTGACTTTAGATCGGTTGCTGGTTAGGAGAATAGAACGTCCTATGAAATCTAGCCACCCTCTAGCAACTGGTTTGAGATTTTCTCTCTTTAACTGGTTTGGGGCACCTTTTGAATTGGTAATCCATTTGGTTCCAGGGATGCATATGTCCTCTAGAACTTGATTTAGCCTTTTATCCTTGGCCGTTCTCCTGTTAAAGGATTCTGGATCATCTTGTAGTTGAGGAAGTTTAAGAACCTCTCTCACTTTGTCAAAGTGGAAGTAAATAACCTTCCCTCTGACCATAGTCCGAAAGGTGTAGAAAGCAGTTCCCTCTAATCTTTGCTTCTTTGTCATCCACAGATTTGCATAGAATTTCTGGACCATGTTTCTTCTAACATGTATCTCAGGATTAACCAGGACTTCCCAGCCCTGTTTTGAATCTGCTCTTGGATCTCCGGGTATTCATCTTCTTTCAGATTGAACCTAACTTCCAGGATCACTGATCTTCTGCACACAATTTTGAAATAATGGTCTGCATGTTCTTTGGTGCAGAAGTTCTCATGCATCCAACGTGGCTTTGGATTGCTTTCTTTCTTCTCTCTTGAAGCATTTTGTCTTCCTTTGGGTGCCATGAGATTGGTTTGTTTTAACTTAGGGATCACGGATATCACACCAAACTTAGAGATTTGCTTGTCCTCAAGTAAAATAAAAAGAAAGAAGATGAATAGATGGAGAGAAGGATTCGAATGATGGAGGGGAGGTGATGGCTGAATGTATAAATAAAGGGGAGGGAGGGAATGGGTTCGAAATTTTAGAAAAAGATATGCTTTGAAAGATATGATTGATAAAAGATAAACATGATATGAAAAAGAGAAGATTGTTTTCAAAATTAAGAGATATGAAAAATATTTGAAGGAGTTAGATCTGAATTTTTGTTTATGCATCTATGAAATAAAAGATAATATGAATGAGTTAAAAAGATTTGAAAAGAAATTGGAAATATGAATGAGTTTTTGAAAAGGAATTGAAAGGAATTGAAAAAGAATTAAAAAGAATTTTTAAGATTATAAATTTTTGTGAATGGAAATTAAAAAATGAATGTTTGTAATGTTTGGATGCAGAAAATTTTGATTTAAAATATGAAAATTCAAAAAAAAATTGAATTGGAAACGAAATTACCTCTCCCCTAGCTGTGCTGGCATTAAACGCCCAGAATGATAGTGATGAGCGGATAATTTATACGCTTTTTGGCATTGTTTTTAGGTAGTTTTCAGTATGTTTTAATTACTTTTTAGTATATTTTTATTAGTTTTTATTCAAAATTCACATTTCTGGACTTTACTATGAGTTTGTATATTTTTCTATGATTTCAGGTATTTTCTGGCTGAAATTGAGGGACCTGAGCAAAAATCTGATTCAGAGGCTGAAAAAGGACTGCATATGCTGTTGGATTCTGACCTCCCTACACTCGAAGTGGATTTTCTGGGGCTACAGAAGCCCAATTGGTGCGCTCTCAATTGCGTTGGAAAGTAGACACCCTGGGCTTTCCAGCAATATCTAATAATTTATATTTTGCCTGAGATTTGATGGCCCAAACAGGCGTTCCAAGTCAGCATAAAAATTCTGGCGTCAAAACGCCAGAACTGGCATAAAAGCTGGAGTTAAATGCCCAAACTGGCACCAAACCTGGCGTTTAACTCCAAGAAAAGTCTCTACATGTGAAAGCTTCAATGCTCAGCCCAAGCACATACCAAGTGGGCCCCGGAAGTGAATTTCTGCATCATTTACTCATTTCTGTAAACCCTAGGTTACTAGTTCTCTATAAATAGGACCTTTTGCTATTGCATTTTCATCTTTTAATCAATCTTTGATAGGTTTTATGCTATCTTAGATCTTTATGGGGGCTGGCCATTCGGCCATGCCTGGACCTTCATCACTTATGTATTTTCAACGGTGGAGTTTCTACACACCATAGATTAAGGTGTGGAGCTCTGCTGTTCTTCATGAATTAATGCAAAGTACTATTGTTTTTCTATTCAACTCAAGCCTATTTCTTCTCTAAGATATTCATTCACACACAAGAACATGATGAATGTGATGATTATGTGACACTCATCACTATTCTCACCTATGAACGCGTGCCTGACAACCACTTCCATTCTACATGCAAACAAGCTTGAATGTGTATCTCTTGGGTTTCTAATCTAAGATTAAAACCTTCGTGGTATAGGCTAGAATTATTGGCGGCCATTCTTGAGATCCGGAAAGTCTAAACCTTGTCTGTGGTATTCTGAGTAGGATCTGAGATGGGATGACTGTGACGAGCTTCAAACTCGCGAGTGTTGGGCGTAGTGACAGACGCAAAAGGATCAATGGATCCTATTCCAACATGATCAAGAACCAACAGCTGATTAGCCGTGCGGTGACAGCACATTTGGATCATTTTCACTGAGAGGACAGGAGGTAGCCATTGACAACGGTGATACCCAACATACAGCTTGCCATGGAAAGGAGTATGAATGATTGGATGAAGACAATAGGAAAGCAGAAGTTCAGGAGGAACAAAGCATCTTCATACGCTTATCTGAAATTCTCACCAATGAATTGCATAAGTATCTCTATCTTATTTTATATTTTATTCATCTTTTAATTATCAATTCTCCATAACCATTTGAATCTGCCTGACTGAGATTTACAAGATGACCATAGCTTGCTTCAAGCTGACAATCTCTGTGGGATCGACCCTTACTCACGTAAGGTTTATTACTTGGACGACCCAGTACACTTGTTGGTTAGTTGTGCAGAGTTGTGAAAATGAGTTGAGATTACAATCGTGCATACCAAGTTGTTGGCGCTGTTGAGATCACAATTTCGTGCACCAGATAGCCATTCTGGCGTTTAACGCCCATCTGGTGGCCATTTTGGGCGTTTAATGCCCAGCCAGATACCCTGGCTGAAATCCTTCCTTACTGGGCGTTTTTATGAACGCCCAGAATGCTGCCCATTCTGGCGTTTAATGCCCAGATTGCCTCTTTATTGGCGTTTTAATGCCAGTGAGCCCTTTTACTCTGTGATTCTTCTGCTTTATGTTCTGAACCTTCATATCCTTGACTTGTTTACTGAAAAAGCATCAATAAACATGGACAACAAAATTAAATGGACTTATATAATTGTTATAAACATCTAATTTGATTTGATAATGGCTGGGTTGCCTCCTAGTAAGCGCTTCTTTACTGTCTTTAGCTGGACTTTACTGAGCTTTTTAATTTAGTATCAGTTTTGAGCATTCTTACTCAATATTGCCTTCAAGATAATGTTTGATTCTCTGTCCATTAACAATGAATTTTTTGTCAGAATCAACATCTTGAAGCTCTACATAACCAAATGGTGACACACTTATAATCACATATGGTCCCCTCCACCGGGATTTCAATTTCCCAGGGAACAATCTGAGCCTAGAGTTAAATAGCAGGACCTTCTGTCCTGGCTCAAAGACTCTAGATGACAGCCTTTTGTCATGCTATCTTTTTGCTTTCTCTTTATAGATTTTAGCGTTTTTGAAAGCATTGAGTCTGAACTCCTCTAGCTCATTCAACTGGAGTAATCTTTTCTCTCTAGCTATCTTAGCATCAAGGTTTACGAACCTGGTTGCCCAATAGGCCTTGTGTTCCAGTTCTACTGGCAGATGACAGGCTTTTCCATACACAAGTTGGTATGGAGAGGTTCCTATAGGAGTCTTGAATGCTGTTCTGTATGCCCACAGAGCATCATCCAGACTTCTTGCCCAATCCCTTCTCCGGGTACTTACAGTCTATTACAGGATTCGTTTTAGTTCTCTATTTGAGACTTTAGCCTGCCCATTTGTCTGTGGATGATATAGAGTCACCACTTTATGGTTAATTCTATATCGTACCAGAGCAGAGTCAAGCTGCTAATTGCAGAAATGAGTGCCTTCATCACTGATAAGTATCCTAGGAACACCGAACCTGCTGAAGATATGCTTCTGGAGAAACTTCATTACTGTCTTGGTATCGTTAGTGGGTGTTGCAATTGCCTCTACCCATTTGGATACATAGTCTACTGCCACTAGAATATAAGTGTTTGAATATGATAGTGGGAAATGCCCCATGAAGTCAATACCTCATACATCAAACAACTCAATCTCTAAGATCCCTTGCTAAGGCATGGCATAACCGTGAGGCAGATAACCAGCTCTCTGGTAGCTGTCACAGTTACGTACAAACTCTCGGGAGTCTCTATAGAGAGTAGGCCAGTAGAAACCACATTGGAGAACTTTTGTGGCTGTTCGCTCACCTCCAAAATGTCCTCCATACTGTGATCCATGGCAATGCCATAGGATCTTCTGTGCCTCTTCTCTAGGCACACATCTACGGATTACTCCGTCTGCGCACCTCTTAAAGAGATATGGTTCATCCCACAAGTAGTACTTTGCATCAGAAATCAATTTTTTCATTTGTTGCTTACTGTACTCTTTGGATATGAATCTCATAGCTTTGTAGTTTGCAATGTCTGCAAACCATGGTAATTTCTGAATGGCAAAGAGTTGCTCATTCGAAAAGGTTTCAGAGATCTCAGTAGGAGGGATGGACGCCCCTTCTACTGGTTCTATCCGAGACAGGTGATCTGCTACTTGGTTCTCTGTCCCTTTTCTATCTCTTATTTCTATATCAAACTCTTGCAAAAGTAACACCCATGTTATGAGTCTGGGTTTTAAATCCTGCTTTGTGAGGAGATATTTTAGAGTAGCATGGTCAGTGTACACAATCACTTTTAATCCCACTAAATAGGATCTGAACTTGTCAATGGCATAAACCACTGCAAGCAACTCTTTTTCTGTGGTTGTGTAATTCTTCTGTGCGTCATTCAAAACACGACTAGCATAGTAAATGACGTGCAGAAGCTTGTTATGCCTCTGTCCCAACACTGCACCAATGGCATGGTCACTGGCATCACACATTAGTTCGAATGGTAATGTCCAGTCTGGTGCAGAAATGACTGGTGTTGTGACCAACTTAGCTTTCAGAGTTTCAAACGCCTGCAGACACTCATTGTCAAAGACAAATGATGTGTCAACAGCTAGCAGATTGCTCAGAGGTTTTGCAATTTTTGAAAAATCCTTTATAAACCTTCTATAGAATCCTGCATGCCACAGAAAAGCTTCTGATTGCCTTAACATTGGCAGGTGGTGATAATTTTTCAATTACCTCTACTTTAGCTTGATCCACCTCTATTCCCTTGTTTGAAATTTTGTGCCCAAGGACAATTCCTTCAGTCACCATAAAGTGACATTTTTCCCAGTTTAAAACCAGGTTAGTCTCTTGGCATCTTTTCAAAACAAGTGCTAGATGGTCAAGACAGGAGCTGAATGAGTCTCTAAATACTGAGAAGTCATCCATGAAGACTTCCAGAAATTTTTCTACCATATCAGAGAAGATAGAGAGCATGCACCTCTGAAAAGTTGCAGGTGCATTGCACAGACCAAATGGCATCCTCCTGTAGGCAAATACTCCATAAGGACATGTGAATGCTGTTTTCTCTTGATCCTGAGGATCTACTACAATTTGGTTGTAACCTGAATAGCCATCTAAAAAGTAGTAGTATTCATGACCTGCTAGTCTCTCTAGTATCTGGTCTATGAATGGTAAAGGAAAATGATCCTTTCCTGGTGGCTGTATTGAGTCTTCTATAGTCAATACACATACGCCACCATGTAACTGTTCTTGTAGGAACCAGTTCATTTTTTCATTATGAACCACTGTCATGCCTCCCTTCTTGGGGACAACTTGGACAGGGCTCACCCAGGGGCTATCAGAAATAGGATAAATAATCCCAACCTCTTGTAACTTAGTGACCTCTTTTTACACCACCTCCTTCATGGTTAGATTCAGCCGCCTCTGTGGTTGAACCACTGGCTTAGCATCATTCTCCAATAGGATCTTGTGCATGCATCTGGCTGGGCTAATACCGTTAAGATTACTTATGGACCACCCAAGAACTATCTTGTGTGTCCTTAGCACCTGAATTAGTGCTTTCTCTTCCTGTGGCTCTAAAGTAGAGCTTATGATTACTGAAAAAGTGTCATCTTCTCCTAGAAATTCATATTTTAGGGATGGTGGTAGTGGTTTGAGCTCGGGTTTAGGAGGCTTCTCCTCTTCCTGAGGAGTTTTTTGAGGTTCTTCTATTTTCTCTGGTTCCTCCAGATCAGGCTGAACATCTTTAAAAATGTCCTCTAGCTCTGATTCAAGACTCTCAATCATATTGACTTCTTCTAGCAGGGAGTCAATAATGTCAGTGCTTATACAGTCTTTTGATGTGTCTGGATGCTGCATAGCTTTGACAGCATTTAACTTGAACTCATCCTCATTGACTCTCAGGGTTATCTTCCCTTTTTGGACGTCAATGAGGGTTCGTCCAGTTGCTAAGAAAGGTCTTCCTAGAATGAGAGTTGCACTCTTGTGCTCCTCCATTTCAAGCATTACAAAGTCAGTGGAAAAGGCAAATGGCCCAACCTTGACAATCATGTCCTCAATTATGCCTGATGGAGTCTTAATGGAGCCATCAGCAAGTTGAAGACATATCCGGGTTGGTTTAACTTCATCAATCAAACCAAGATTTTTGATAGTGGATGCAGGTATTAGATTGATACTTGCCCCCAAGATCACATAGAGCTGTCTTGGTACAAGCACCCTCTAATGTGCATGGTATCATAAAGCTTCCAGGATCTTTAAGCTTTTCTGGTAAGCTTTTCAGAATGACTGCACTGCATTCTTCAGTGAGGAAAACTTTTTTAGTTTCTCTCCAATCCTTCTTACGACTTAAGATCTCTTTCATGAACTTAGCATAAGAGGGTATTTTCTCAAGTGCCTCTGCAAATGGAATCTTTATTTCAAGAGTCCTGAGATAGTCTGCAAAGCGGACAAATTATTTATCCTGTTCCGCTTGGCGGAGTTTCTGAGGATAAGGCATCTTTGCTTTGTATTCTTCAACCTTAGTTGCTGCAGGTTTATTTCCTACAGAAGTGGTTGGAGAAGCCTGCTTAAGGGGTTTGTTATTAGCACTTGCAGGTGTCTGATCCCTTATTGGCATTTGAACGCCAGAATTGGGTGCTTGTTGGGCGTTTAACGCCAGGTTGCCACCCTTTTCTGGCGTTTGAACGCCAGAATCATTCCTCTCTGGGCTCTTACTGTCCTCAGAGGGATTTTGAGCAGTGGCTTGGTCATTTTCTGTTAGTTGTTCCTTTCTTGGCTTCCTGCTGCTTTGAATTGGGACATTCAATGTCTTTCCACTCCTTAATTGAACAGCTTGATATTCTTCTGTTATCTGTTTAGATAGCTGCTATCTTGTCTGATTCAAGTGTTTTTGCATGTTCTCATTAGCATCTTTGGTATCTTGCAACATCTCTTTAAATTTTGCTAACTATTTTGTTATAATAAGCAATTGCTGATTGAGTTCAGCAACTTGTTCTTGAGGACTAAGTTCAGTGGATACTGCATTAGCTTCTTCTTTCATGGAGGACCCACTACTTAAGTATAGGTATTAATTTCTAGCAACTGTATCAATGAGCTCTTGAGCCTCTTCAATTGTCTTTCTCATATGTATATATCCACCAGCTAAGTGGTCTAGAGACATTTGGGCCTTTTCTGTAAGCCCATAGTAAAAGATGTCTAACTGTACCCATTCTGAAAACATTTCAGAGGGGCATTTTCTTAGCATCCCTATGTACCTCTCCCAAGCATTATAAAGGGATTCATTATCCTCTTGTTTAAAGCCTTGGATGTCCAGCCTTAGCTGTGTCATCTTTTTTGGAGGGAAATACTGATTCAGGAATTTGTCTGATAACTGTTTCCATGTTCTTATGCTTGCTGTGGTTTGGTTATTTAACAACCTCTTGGCTTGATCTTTTACAGCAAATGGAAACAGTAATAATCTGTAGACATCCTGATCTACTTTCTTATCACGTACTGTGTCAGCAATTTGTAAGAACTGTGCCAGAAAATCAGTAGGTTCTTCTTGTGGAAGACCAGAATACTGGCAATTTTGCTGCACCATGATAATGAGCTGAGGATTTAGCTCAAAACTGCTTGCTCTGATGGAAGGTATACAGATACTACTCCCATAGGAAGCATTAGTGGGGTTGGCATATCACCCCAGAGTCCTTCTGGACTGTTCATTCCCACTTAGGTCCATGATGGAGAAAGGGAGATGATGTGAATTACAAATAAAATATATTTTTATTTTTATTTTATTCAATTAAGTAGAAACCGAATTAAAAAGGAAATAAGATAAAATAAAATAAAATAATTAGAAAATAGAATATAATTTTTGAAAACAAAAAAAAAATAAAATAAAAAATAGAATACTAAAATGATTAATTAATAAAAAAGATTTGAAAAAAAATTGATATGATTTTCGAAAAAAATGAAGAGAGAGAAAGTGGTTAGGGAGTTTTGAAAAAGATTTAAGAAGATAAATTTTAAAATTGAAATTTTAACTTGCCTAACAAGAAACTACCAAATTTTTAAAAATTTTGACTAAGTCGACCTAAGGAGTTCGAAAATAGTGAGTAAATAAAAGGAAAAGATATTTTATTGAATTTTTGAATTTAATGAGGAAAGAGAAAAATAATAAAATGACACCAAACTTAGAATTTTTAGATCAAAACAAAGAAAGCAAACACGAAAATGTTGAATGTCAAGATAAACACCAAGAACACTTTGAAGATCAAGATGAAAACCAAGAATAATTTTTGAAAATTTTTAAGAAAATAGAAACACAAAAGACACCAAACTAAAAAAATTTTGCACCTTGGACACTAATAATTCGAAAATGCACAAGAAAAACAAGAAAAGACATAAAACAAGAAAAACTAAAGATCAAACAAGAAAATTAAACAAGAACAACTTGAAGATTAAGAAAGAACTAAGAACATATAATTCAAAAAAAAATTAAAAGAAAAATAAAATCATGCAATTGACACCAAACTTAAAACATGAAACTAAATTCAAACAGAAGACTAAATTATGAAGTTATTGGTTTTAAAAATTTTTGAAATTAATTTAGAAAAAGAAAATAAGGATTTTAAAATTTTAACAAAAACAATAATAAAAGACTCAAATTTAGTGACTCTAAACCAAAAAGATAAATTTTTTCCTAATCTAAGCAACAAAATAAACCGTTAGTTGTTGAATCTGCGTACCTTTCAAAATAGCTTTCATGCACTCGGAGAGCTTTGTAATGTGCCCAAGCCTACGACCGCTATCATAATGTTGTAACCATATTTTCTTGTTGAATCTACTGGCCCAGTCTGACATCTCATGGGATTAAAATGGAATCGGTAGACATTCATCCCAAAATAATTATGATAAATAAGAATATACTTTAGGCATTGAATAATGGCTTACCAATATCTGAGATTCGGTCGGAGGACAACACGGAGACTCCAAGGACATCTTGCTGCATATTGCCTGCAATGCACATGGTACTTTGATCGATCCAACTCCACGACTCTATACTCAGCACTTCTCCAAATGATGTAATTCTTCACACCTACCATGACAACTTCTCTGTTTTTGAATCTGTGACCAATGCAAAACTTTACACCACTGTCTGTGTTGTAATCGTCTCCACCTATATTGGAAATGGAGTTTTGGTGCATGAAATTGTGATTACACTTTTCACAACTCCGCACAACTAACCAGCAAGTGCACTGGGTCGTCCAAGTAATACCTTACGTGAGTAAGGGTCAATCCCACGGAGATTGTCGGCTTGAAGCAAGCTATGGTTATTTTGTAAATCTTAGTCAGGAGATTAATAATAAGAGTGATTGTATTTATGAAAAATAAATGACATGAAATAAATAGTACTTGTGATTTAGTAATAAGAAATAGGCTGAGGTTCCGGAGATGCTCTGTCGTCTGAATCTCTGCTTTCCTTCTGTCCTCTTCTCCAAACACGCATGGCTTCCTTCAATGGCAAGCTGTATGATCCTCTCGGATGAAAAATACCAGGTACGATCTCTGCATGGCTAATCAACTATCGGATTGCTCGTCTCGGATGAAAAATATCATGTACAGCTACCGCACAGCTAATCATCTGTCGGTTTCCACTAGCGTCGGAATAGGACCCTTGTCCTTTTGCACACTGTCACTGTGCCCAACATTCGCAGGTTTGAAGCTCGTCACAGTCATCCCTTCCCAGATCCTACTCGGAATACCACAGACAAGGTTTAGACTTTCCGGATCCTAGGAATGCTGCCAATTGGTTCTAGTCTATACCACGAAGGTTCTAACCTCCGGACTCGGTCCGTGGATCAGAAACCCAAGAGATATGCACTCAAGCTATCGCCCAATGACTACGTTGAGCTCAGATAGAACAGAGTGGTTGTCAGGCACGAGTTCATAGGGTTGAGGATAATGATGAGTGTCACGGATCATCATATTCTCCATATTGAAGTACAAGTGAGTATCTTAGAGTAGAATCAAGCGTGATTGAATAGAAAACAGTAGTAATTGCATTAATCCATTGAAACACAGTAGAGCTCCTCACCCCCACCTATGGAGTTTAGAGACTCATGCCGTAGAAGATACAATATAAAGTGTAAAATGTCATGTGGTGTAAACTGAATCTCTAAAAGTAGCTTTTATACTCGACTAGTAACTTAGGTTTACAGAAAATGAGTAACTAGGTGCAGATAGTGCAGAAATCCACTTTCGGGACCCACTTGGTGTGTGCTTGGGCTGAGCATTGAAGCTTTCATGTGCCTAGGCTGTTCCTGGAGTTAAATGCCAGCTTTGCTGCCAGTTTGGGCGTTTAACTCCAATTCTGGTGCCAGTTTGGGCGTTTTACGCCAAGATGTTTTAGGTTGGCTTTGGACACCAGTTTGGGCCATCAAATATCGGGAAAAATATAAACTATTATATATTGCTGGAAAGCTCAGGATGTCTAATTTCCAACGCAATTGAGAGTGCACCAATTGGGTTTCTGTAGCTCCAAAAAATCCACTTCAAATGCAGGAGGGTCAGAATCCAACAGCATCTGCAGTCCTTTTTCAGCCTCTGAATCAGATTTTTGCTCAGGTCCCTCAATTTCAGCCAGAAAATACCTAAAATCACAGAAAAATATATAAACTCATAGTAAAGTCCAGAAATGTGATTTTTGAATAAAAACTAATAAAAATATAATAAAAAGTAACTAAAACATACTAAAAACTATGCAAAAACAATGCCAAAAAGGGTATAAATTATCCGCTCATCAAGTTTTCTCATGCATCGTGTTCAGATCCAATGTATAATACTAGCTGAGTACAACTGATAACTTTGAAATTGATTTTGGGGCAGAAAGAAAATACCAAACTATTCCACCGATAGGAGTCTCTGGTACAAACTTATGCTCATCATCATCCTCAGAAGAACTATTTTTGTTGCTATCGTCAACATACTCTTCATCCGACTTCTCACTGTCCACGTCCATGTGTACCACTGGACTAGCACAGTGCAGAGGGAGTGGTGCAAAAGGTGGATCATCTTGGACAAAATTCGAGTGCCTAGAACTACCACTACCAACATCACCAACCTCCACAGAATATTGCATCACTTGTTCAGCCACGATTCTTCCGTCGATATCAAACATCAGGCGCACATGCTCATCACCATCGAGTCAAAAAATACAAAACCAAAATACTCGATTTTTTATCGGTGCTAGCAACCTATATATAACTTTTTCAATCTCTTTGTCCCATTAGTACTGAGACTCATCAATATTAGACTCTGTAACTCAGACAAAGAACTTAGTCTCCAAGTGCGCAAGAGATTAGGACTATCACACTCAAACACAACTCCATTGTCACTGTTTCTCATATGACAATTGGGATATATACTTACAATAATATATCCAATACCACTAGATAATTTTACTAGATTTATTAAGAGAATAGAGAAGAAGATGTAAAAATGTTTGTGGAGAAGACTAATACTTACAGATCCTTTATACTTGGTCGAAATTTCTCGTAGTCTATCTCGTTTAAAGTGTAAATGATATAGTTTTTTATGTATCTCGTTTAAACTATAAATGAGTTGAATTTAAGTGTATCTCATTTACATTGTTTACAGTGTAAATGAGATACGTGTAGTGCATCCTGATGAATCCATATTTAATGATATATTTTGGCTATAATTGGATGGATTTCATCACATAAACTCACACTTATTCACCAAAATAGCATACATTTGTGTTTGATCCCTAAATTGAGCCTAAAAGTGAAAACATGCGTTTTGTGCTTAAATTGAGCAATTTAATCCCACCTTTATTCCATTCGATGTCGTGATATGTTTGTTGAGTGATTTCAGGTCCTAGAGGCAAGAATGGTTTGGTAGAAGTGGAAGAAAGCATGCAAAAAGGGAAAAAATATGAAGAAAACAAAGGAAAAAAGCATTTCAGCCTGTGCCCATGCACAGCTTCTATGCCCACGCACAGGGGTCAAAATCAGGACCTGTGCGTCCACACAGGTCTGTGCCCATGCTCAGGGCAGAATGGAAATCAGGACCTGTCTGTGCGTCCACACAGGAGGAAAAACAGCAAGTGTGCCCATGCACAGACCTGTGCGTCCGCACAGGTACCAGCGCATGCCTCCATTAAAAAGTCACGTGCTGCAAGTTTTGGGGCTCTTTTGTCCCATTTTTGAAGGCTTGAAAGTTGAAATCAAAGGCTATATTAAGGGAACTTCATGCCATATGAAGGGAGCTCACTTTTAGATTAGGAAAAACACATTAGGAGTAGTGTAGTGTAGTTTTAGGTTTTGCTCTCTTAGGGTTTAATTAGGGTTTTGTAGAATTTTATACTTCAAGTCTTGCTTTTGGATTTTGCAATTTACATTGTAAGTATTTCTTTAATTGTCTTTTTCAATTACCATACTTGTTCTACACTCTATTTTTACTTTCCTTTATCAATATATGCTTGGTTTTGCAATTTTGATGTTCTTGTTGATGAATTTGATGTTTGATGCTTGTTTTATGTTTGTTTGAGTTGCCTTTATTGATTTTGATCATTTATGGTTCATAGCTTTCATCAATTTACCAATTTTGCCATGTTTTGTGAATATGCATACTAGGTGTTTGATGAAATGTCAACCCTAGCTATAGGGTAAATTTCCACCCATTGGCTTGGGAAAAATGAGTCTATGGATTACTAGAGCCTTAATGTTCAACATTTAGTGGTAATTCTTGGGGATTTAGTTGATTCTTGTTTCCATTAAAGCTAGCCTTTTACCAACTAGTTTGGTAAGTTGGTTAGAACTTATGGATTAAGGTCAGTTATGCTTGCTTGACTTACTCCTCGATGTTAGGGGTTAACTAAGCGAGATTAACTCATGGTAAATATCATAGTTGTGGTTATGGCTAGGAAGGAATTCCATAACTCATCCCAAGTCAAGGTTTCATTTATGTTTTGAACCACTTTTCCATCACTTTATAGCATTACTTGTTTATATTACATACGTAGTTCTTTTATTCCTTTATTGATTTGTTAATTGCAATTTTGTCTAGTTCTTTTATCTCTTTATTTGTTTGCTTCCTTATTATTGAAAACACCCCTTGTTTTCCACAACCAAAATTGTGTGCACTCTTTGGCATTAGTTCCTAAGGAGAATGACCCGAGGTTGAATTACTCTCGATCTCGGTTTATGTTTTGCATTTGAATATCATCTAAACTTTGATGTTGAGAGTTAGTTGTTGGTTTAGCTATACTTGCAACGAAGTGATCTTATTTTGAGAAATTCTAGACCAACACTAATTCTCTCCCATCAAATTGGTGCCGTTGCCGGGGAGCTAGCGTCATGAGTGCTATATTTTGGTTGTTGTAAATATGTCCATAGTGTGAATAGATACTTTTTGGTTGATTGTTTGCTTTTGTTGGTAATTAGGATTCGGTTTATTTTGTTAATTGATGTCTTTAGTTTTTATTTTCTATTTCCTCTATGAGTTATCACCCTCTTGGTTTGGAGTTTGGTTGTGATTATTTTGTAGGGTTTGATAACTTCAATTTTGGATTGCATCATGGGATTGGAGCATCAATTTTGGAAGGAGCCACCTCCTCTATATTACAATGAGCCATACCCTTCCCAATGCACATACCCAACCCAAGGATATGGTAAATTTCACTTTGATTATGCACCTCCACCACCATATACCTATGACCCATACCCCCAACATAACCCTCAATCACCATATTTTCAAACACCACACCAAAACCACTATCCACCTTCTTACATACCACCTCAAAACACCTACCAACATAAATCACCTCCCACATATACAACCTTTCTCCCAAATTATGAATCTCAATTTTCACCCCAATGTGAAGCTTTTCCACCCTTGGCCCAAGACCAATAAGACATTCAAGCCTTTCTCAAAGAGCAAGAAGGATTTCGAAGCACACAAGGGCAATTTATGGCTACCATAGCCGAAGCGGTGAACCGCTTGGTTCTACTACGCTCATCCGATCAAGGCACTCCTCTTGAAGAGTGTGAAGGAGCAATTGAAGGGTGTAGTGAAGAGGAGAGCATGGAGCCACAAAGAAAAGAAGAAGAGATAGAGCATGAATTACAACAAGAGGGAGATAGGAAAGTATGTGAACCGGAGGAGAGAAAGGGAGAATTGAAGAAGATTGATCAAGATGAGGATTCTATCATTAATGATTTTTCGTCCTCCTTGATCAATCCCCTTAATGACGCCAATGAGCCTCTTCCCATTGAGTTTGAGAGAGACATGGAGGTAGACTTCTCACAACCTCCAGTTATGATTTAAGTGATGGGGAAGAGGAAGTCGGTGAGGAAGCAATTCCGGTCTAAGAACATATTGAATGGGTGGCAATTTTACCTATGAGCTTCATTGGCCCCCATCAATATGCTATCTTGGAGACGGATTACCAACTCAAGGTCCTTCTTGGGTTCGTACATGGTAGAGGAAGGAGTATTGGTTGCAAAGAGAATCCAAGGCCCTTCAAGAAGAATAATTTAAGCTTTGGGATTCAAGTGGGGTGTAGAGCACAATTGGGTGATTTTTGAAAAATGTTGGGTTGTTAGAAGGGTAAATTAGGAGCTTTTCCATCCAGCTTGGAGCATAGTGATCAACAAGAAGGAGACCGGATGCCTAGAATATGGGATCCTGGAGGAGCCTCAAAGTGCAAGCTTGGATGGAGATTCAAGGAGGAGTGGAAACACAAGCCACCCTAGCTAGAGTCTCCTCAATAAGTCCAACTTAAGGACTATAAAACTAAAGTGCTAGGTGGGAGACACCCCACTATGGTAACATCTTTCTTACCCTTTCTCTTTGCTTATAGTCCTAGTTTCTTGCATGTTTGCTTGTCTTGGTTAGCTTAGGATTGGTTTAGTTTTGAGTTTAGTAGGTTAATTTGCATAATGGATCATGATTTTGTGATGTTTTGAATGTTTTGGGGTTGATATGTTGATGTGCTAAGGCTTGTTACTTTAGAATTTTGAAGAAAATTTTTTGCAAAACAGGGCATTTGTACGTACGCACGTACCTGTGCGTGCACACAGGTGCTGTTATGGGCAAAATTTTTATTGCACTTTGAATTAAGCCCTAACACACTTCCCACCCCTTCCACCCTTCTCTTTTCTTTCTTTTGCCCTCTTTTCTACTTATTTTTCTTAGTTTTCATTGCATCTCATTTTTATTCTAGTACTTATATTAGTTTTGGTTTACTTGCTTGTTAATTCAATAAGTTGCAAGTGTTTATTTGATATTGATTGGGTTGCTTATTGCTTAGAGTTTCCACCAATGCACTTATACTTGCCTTAATTTACAAGTACTTAGTGGGTTTGATAACTCATGTTTTAATTGTACCACTAGGATAAATTATATAAGTGCATTGGATTAAGTGATTTGAGTTGAAATTACTTGTTCATCATGATTTTCATATTAAAATTCATCACATGTCCAGTATTTGTTCCTTGTTAATGCTTGGCATTTGTTTGAGTGACTTTACTTGATTGCTATCAAGTGTATCACTTTTTGTAACAAGTACCTATACCATGTGACTTTCTCTTTGTGTTTCATGATGAATAAGTAGTTTTCTTTTCATTAATGGATCGGGTTTGTTTATTGTGCTATTTTATATCACTCTTGAGCTTTCACTTGCACAATTTCAATATCCAATATTATTAATTCAATTCACTCTTGTTGCAATTGCCTAAGTTTGTTTGTGTTTGATTGATGCTCATTTATTGCTTGCATCTTAGGCCATTTAGTTGAGGAACTCATGCTTATTTTTTCGTTGTGTGGATGCCACGTTAGCCGGCCGTCGTGTGTATTCCATACCACTATGCAAAATTCCTCAATTAGATGTTTATTTACTCTCTCCTTTACCCTTTTGTACTACTTGCCTTACGATTCCTAATTATACCTTATTGACTCTTTTTGAGTATGAGACATAAGTGCAAGGAGCCGGGAGAGGAGGAGGACACCGAGGATGGAGATGCCATGAATGCTTTGTACTTGGTGATTTTCACACAACCCAAGCCCCACATCCACCAACCGAAGGTGGAGCTCCTGAGAGACATTTCCCCCCGGATCGTGTTCGTGCACGGAGACCCGTGCAAAGCTTAAATGTGGGGGAGAATTCGTCATTTTGGGGCGTAAACTCTCTTTTTCAAACACTTTACACTTTCATTTTTTGTTTTCTTTTATTATGTTCTTGTAGATATTTGTTAGTATTTTTGGCTATTGCATCCTTACTCTAGTTAATATATATATATATATATATATTGCATTTGCATGGTATATGTTTATAGATAGAAGTTGTGATTGGATGATGTGAATAGCATAGTGCTTAGTTCAATTTTGTCCTAATTGTTCATGTTAGTTTTTGGTTGTTGAAAATTAGGAAGAGAACTAGGAAATTTTTGAAAAATTTGGCATCCATCACATCATACATACATATAGAAAATAATTTTGGTGAAAAACAACAAAGATTTCCAAGAATTTTGTTTTTTTTTTTGGGCGTTCTATTGAATTCATTTGGAAAATTGTTTTTAAAACTTGCTTGAATGATTTTTTGTGGAACATAGAAGAGAGATAGAACAAAATACCTTGTGAGTCTTTGAGCTTCAATGAGTGGTTACACGTTATAACCACAATTTTTGTTCAGTGTGTGCTGCATCTCTTCTATGATTGTAATCTTGGTTTTGCTTGATTCTTTATTTCCAATATTTGATGTTGTGATTGCATTTAGCATGATTGAGGCCATTTTTTTAATCAAACCCACTCACCCATACGGACTTACCCTTGCATCTATCTTTGTTAACCCCTTTTGAGCTTTTTGATCCCCTTTGTTCTAATTATTAGCACATCACAACGCAACCGAAAAACCATGAATTACCTTGAATTGCATCTTTGATTAGCTTAGGTTGAAGTGTGTGTGTCAATTAAGTGTGGGAGAAATTTTGGGAAACATTGATAGTGAATGAAAAAGTGTATTGGGTATGCATTGAAAAAGAAAAATTTTAGAAAATGGGTGCACATTCATGTATCAATTTGCTTTAACCATATGCATTTGTCCTAGAAAAAGAAAAACAAAAGAAAAAAAAAGAATGAAATGAAAAAAAAATAATAATAAGAGGGGACAAAGGTTGCCCAAAAGAAAAAAAAATGAATAAGAAACGCATATGTGTTTTGAATAGAAACTAAGGCATGAATGTGTATGTGAAAAGAAGTAATGGGGGGCTAGAATGTATTTTTTGTGGGTTGATTGATATAGGTTGAGTTGGGTACTTGAGCTAATCAAAGATTCAATCCTTTAGTCCACTTAACCATATACTCATCCTACCCTTACCCCAACCCCATTACAACCTTTTAAAGACCTCATGATACATGCATCACTTGTTTGTTGATTGTTAGATGAAAAGCAAATCCTTGAAAGCATGATTAGGAGGAGACTTGAGTGAATTGACCCTAAACACCGAGTGATTAGAGTGTATACACACCAAGTGAGGGTTCGACCACTCAATTCTATGTTTCCGCATCTCTTATCATGCATTCTTGTAAGTTGCTTCATTTTTTATGAGTAAATCAATTCTTTAGATTTTTTATTGCATTGAGTTATTTCTTTGCCTAGACCTATATATCTATACACTTGCTTGGAATTTGATTGTTGCTTTCACCAAATCAATAGGACATTATATATATATATATATATATATATATATATATATATATATATATATATATATATATATATATATATACTTGCATGCATATAGATAGTTGCATTCAATAAGTTGTTTTCCTTTGATCATTCTCCTTGTTTGGTTTAGCATGAGGACATGCTATTGTTTAAGTGTGAGAGAATTGATGAATCCATATTTAATGATATAATTTGGCTATAATTGGATAGATTTCATCACATAAACTCACGCTTATTCACCAAAATAGCATACATTTGTGTTTGATCCCTAAATTGAGCCTAAAAGTGAAAACATGCATTTTGTGCTTAAATTGAGCAATTTAATTCCACCTTTATTTTATTCGATGTCGTGATATGTTTGTTGAGTGATTTCAGGTCTTAGAGGCAAGAATGGTTTGGTAGAAGTGGAAGAAAGCATGCAAAAAGGGAGAAAACATGAAGAAAACAAACGAGAAAAGCATTTCAGCCTGTGCCCACGCACAGCTTCTGTGCCCACGCACAGCTTCTGTGCCCACGCACAGGGGTCAAAATTAGGACCTCTGCATCCGCACAGGTACCAGCGCATGCCTCCATTAAAAAGTCATGTGCTGCGAGTTTTGGGGCTCTTTTGGCCCATTTTTGAAGGCTTGGATGCTGAAATCAAAGGCTATATTAAAGGAACTTCATGCCATATGAAGGGAGCTCACTTTTAGATTAGGAAAAACACATTAGGAGTAGTGTAGTATAGTTTTAGGTTTTGCTCTCTTAGGGTTTAATTAGGGTTTTGTAGAATTTTATACTTCAAGTCTTGCTTTTGGATTTTGCAATTTACATTGTAAGTATTTCTTTAATTGTCTTTTTCAATTACCATACTTGTTCTACACTTGTTTCTAGTTTTACTTTTCTTTATCAATATATGCTTGGTCTTGCAATTTTGATGTTCTTGTTGATGAATTTGATGTTTGATGCTTGTTTTATGTTTGTTTGAGTTACCTTTATTGATTTTGATCATTTATGGTTCATAGCTTTCATTAATTTACCAATTTTGCCATGTTTTGTGAATATGCATACTAGGTGTTTGATGAAATGTCAACCCTAGCTATGGGGTAAATTTCCACCCCTTTGGCTTGGGAAAAATGAGTCTATGGATTACTAGAGCCTTAATGTCCAACATTTAGTGGTAATTCTTGGGGAGTTAGTTGATTCTTGTTTCCATTAAAGCTAGCCTTTTACCAACTAGTTTGGTAAGTTAGTTAGAACTTATGGATTAAGGTCAATTATACTTGCTTGACTTACTCCTCGATGTTAGGGGTTAACTAAGTGAGATTAACTCATGGTAATTATCATAGTTGTGGTTATGGCTAGGAAGGGATTCCATAACTCATCCCAAGTCAAGGTTTCATTTATGTTTTGAACCACTTTTCCATCACTTTATAGCATTACTTGTTTATATTACATACATAGTTCTTTTATTCCTTTGTTAATTGCAATTTTGTCTAGTTCTTTTATCTCTATATTTGTTTGCTTCCTTATTATTGAAAACACCCCTTGTTTCCCACAACCAAAATTGTGTGCACTCTTTGGCATTAGTTCCTAGGGAGAACGACCCGAGATTGAATTACTCTCGATCTCAGTTTATGTTTTGCATTTGAATATCATCTAAACTTTGATGTTGAGAGTTAGTTGTTGGTTTAGCTATACTTTCAACGAAGTGATCTTATTTTGAGAAAATCTAGACCAACACTAATTCTCTCCCATCACATCCTCTCTCATGTATCACGTGTGCAAATGTGATATGTTCAACGCAAAACGTATCTTATCTCGTTTATATTGTATGAGCAGCGAGCAGTTGTGATCAGCGACTGGCGGTAGGAAAATGAGACACAACTATTGGCAAGAGACGCAGAGATGAGGTTGATGTTAGATGCCGCTTGATGGGGCGGAAATTAGCCAATTAAGAATTTAATATAGAAACAGCGTTGCAAGTACAGTTCCTAACCGACAAAAATCCGCTTATCAATTTAAAAAGGATTGTCACAAATTCTAGAATAAAAATACTGGGAGTAGAAATCCCAGGTCGTCTCCCAACGAGTTGACAAAAGAGTGCTATTTTATTAATCAGGAGTTTTTCGAGAAATTTTAAGAGTTGGAGAACGGAAAAATAAATAATTGTAAATTAAAGCAGGAAATTAGCAAGAGAATTTATATAATCAATTAAAAAGCCTTGACCGAGGGAAGATTAATTAGAAGTTCTATCCTTGTTGGATTCTCCCAAGCGTGATAGCAAGAGGTTGTTGTTTTCACTTAGTTAACCCTTACTAAATAAAGGAAAGTCAAGCGATTAAGCTAACTCTTATTCACAAGTCCTAATCCTCTCCTTATGGAAGGATTAGCGTTAGTAAATAGAGAGTTAGCCAACAACTTCCAATTGAACTAATCACTTGAGTATTCCAACTCAAGGGTCTCCTCTTAATCAACCCCCAAGTCAAGTTGGGAGTCTATTCCATTGACATGAATACAACGTTCATATGCATATAAAGGGAATAGAAAGAAGACATGATAAATAAAGCAATAACTGAAAATTAATTAAAGGTAAAAATAGTTCTTTGCGTTAATAAATCCCAAAATCATAAACATACGTATCTGAACAGGGTTAATAGGTAATCAAAAGAGTAAAGGAATAGATAACAAACTAGAATAATGGCAACTTCAACGGAGGTAGTGACTCTTCTCAATATCCAAATCAAAAGCATAAAAACTAGAACTATGAATGTGAAGAAAACCTAGAGGAAGTGTAATTTCTCTCGAAGATTCCAATCTAAAACTAAAAACTATGCGAATGAGAATGTGTGTTGAGTCTCTGCTTGTCCCCTGGCTCTAGTCTGTGTTTCTGGGCCGAATACTGGGCCCAAATTCAGCCCAAAATCGCCCCCAGTGTTTTCTGTGATTTCTGCAGGTAGCGCATGTCACGCGTACGCGTCAGTCACGCGTACGCGTCGCTGATCATTTTCGCGTGTCACGCGTACGCGTCAGGCACGTGCACGCGTCGGTGTGCAGACTCCAATTCACGCACACGCGTGAGCCATGCATGCGCATTGCTCCTTGCTGGTTGTCTCCTTTATTTCTTGTGCTCCTTCCATTTTTGCAAGCTTCATATCCATCCTCTAAGCCATTTCTACCTTATAAAGCCTGAAAATACTTAACACACAGATCACGGCATCGAATGGTATAAAGGGGAATTAAAATACACAATTTAAAGGCTCATGAAGCAAGTTTTCAATTATAGAACAAAACTAGGAAGAAATTGTAAAATCATGTGAATTGTATGAATAAGTGTGTAAAAACTTGATAAAACCACTCAATTGAGCACAAGATAAACCATAAAATAGTGGTTTATCAATCTCCCCACACTTAAACATTAGCATGTCCTCATGCTAAGCTCAAGGAGATGAAAAGAATGAATAGGGGAAAGTAAGACTCATGAGATGCAACCTATGAATACAACTATATGCCAAGATGATTCTGTCTACTTGGTTAAAAGTGAATAAGTTCCTTAAGACAAACATAAATCAGATTCCACTAATTCAAATCATACAATAAAAGACAAGTAAAGTTGTAAGAAGATAGCTCATGAAAGCAGGGAACATAGAATCAAGCATTGAACCTTCACTGGTAGTGTGTATGCACTCTAATCGCTCAAGTGTCTAGGGTTAATTCACTCTACTCTTCTCTAGTCATGCTTTCTAAACTTTGTTCTTCATCTAACCAATCAACAAAAATTTAGTATACCAATGCAAACATCATGAGGTCTTTTCAAGGTTGTAATGGGGCTAAGGTAAGGGTGAGGATATATGTATGGCCAAGTGAGCTGAAATATGAATCTTTGACTAACCTAAGCTCTCACCTAACACATATACGTACTCTATATAACTCTAATTCATGCCTTAGCTACCCAAAATTCCCACTTTTGCATCACATACTCATGTATCAACCTTTCTTCAATGTCACCACATATGCATTGATCTTTTATTAAACTTAGCATTGGGATAATTTTGTCCCCTTATTTATTTATTTACTTATATTTATTTGGATATATATATATATATATATATATATATAATTTTTTTATAGATAAAAGTAAACATAACATATCAATGCACATGGTATTTTAATTTTTTTGGTCTCACATGAGTAGGCACCCAAATTCCTAATATTTTGTCAATGAAACACTATACACTTTCATAAACCCAAGTTCTCACAGTTCCCCACACTTAATTGACACAAATCTCTAACTTAAGCAAACCAAAGATTCAATTGAGGTAATTAATTATTTTTTCGCTTAAGACTAGTGATGTGATAAAATATAGAACAAATGGGGATTAAAAGGCTCAAGGTGGCTAACAAAGGTGATTAAAAGGGTAGGCTATTTGGGATAAGTGAGCTAGTAACAAATGATGACCTCAATCATATGCAAGCATGTAAATACACTAAACAATGGATATATAGAATGGAACAAACTATAGATTACAATCATAGAGAAGAAAACACACACGAATAAAATATTATGGTTAAATGATGTAACCATGTAATTAAGCTCAAATCTCACAGGTTGTGTGTTCTTTTGCTATAATTCATGTTCCAAATTACAATCTTCAAACAAGTTTAACACAAATTTTCAATTTGAATTAGTGAAATACTATAAAAAGGGTCTTGAAAAGAAACTCATTACTTTAACCAAGCAAAACATACATGCAAACAATTATTATTATGCAATCCATCCTATCTAACAAAAGAAAAAAGTCAAATGTTGGTGTTAAGGGAGAGAAGTTACCTCCAGAAGTCAAGGACTGACCTCCCCATACTTAAAGCTTGGCACGGTCCTCCGTGCCATCAGTAAGGAGCAAGGTAGGGCTGGAAGCATCGCCTCTACTGTCTGGTTCGCCATGGCTCTCTGTACTACTGGATGAAGGAGAGTCTGGGGTGTCCTTTGGTTCTGGAGGTGGGTGTGTACCAACTATGAGTTCCTTCAGGTAGTTGTATCGGCGCTTGTTACGGCGCTCTATTTACTCCATTCGCCGGTCCTGCCGGTCGAACCTCTCAAGGATCTGAAGGAACATCTGGTGGATGGATGGTGCTTGTGGTGTGGATGATGGTGGAGTAGAAGTAGGAGGAGTATCCAAAGATGGACCCGCAGGCCGGCTCGCAGAGGGAACTGACGGCCTGATGTACTTCCCGTTCGGGATATACTGGTCGGCTCTAGGGATGATGACCTTCGTGCTCCTGCCCGACATGACACACCTATTGCAGAGACTAAATCTGAAACCAAGGCGGGAAAAGGCAGGTTACCCGCAATCTATACATGTCCCATTGCTTGCCGGATGTGTCAGGGCAGGTTGAGGGGTTGCTCTGCCAAGATGCACCAGATGAGAACAGCCATGTCTACTGTGAAGGTCGACTCGTGAGTGCTCGGAAAGACATAGTAGGACATAATCTGTGCCCACACGCGAGCCTCCAGGGTGAGTGACTGGGCTGAGATGCTCTTGGGTTTAAAACGATGCTGCTCGTAGATCCAGGTGCTGCCAGGTTGGGCTATAACTCCAAGGACGCTATCCTAGTCGAACTGGTACATCTGGCGCTTACGAGATGCTTCTTGATATGCATCCCATCCCTCTGGACTAGGTGAAAGGTCCATTGCTCTCTGTATGGCACTCTCGGAGACAGGGACTTACTGCTGACAAACGTAGACAGTCTGCAGAGTAGGCGAGTAGAAGTTGGAGTAGAATTCAACTACCCATGATAAGTTGGCCTCTCTTGGATGCCTCCTCAAAATTCCCCACTGTCTCTTCTCTATACGAGGCTCCACAAAATCAATAAAGTGTGTTGGGACGATGAGTAGATGCTCATTGTTGTAGTTCCTCTCAGCCAAGGTAGGGAACATCTGTTCGCAGTAATGGTTACTGAACCGCGTGGAGTCTCATGCGGGAAAGGCTTTTTCTGCTTCATCAACCTTAATGATCCTCTTTACCCGCTTTGTTGGTGGCTTGACACTGGTAGAGGGTAGTGCTTTTGTCGGTGTTTGCTTGGTTCCTCTCCTTGTCGGTGGCTTCTCAGTGGCCTTCTCTTTTCCTTTCTTGGTACCCATGCCTAAGGAAGAAGGAAAGAGAAAAATTGTTAAATATAGATAATCAAACAACCGGAAGGGAGAAATTCCAAGTGATAATGAATGCCAAAAAAAAAATAATAGCTTAAATACATGGTAGCTACAACATGTAGGTAAGACAATAATTAAGAGTGAGAAGGCAATTCATAATTAAATAGATGCAAGAGAGTAAAAGCATGCAAGGAATAGGCATGAGAAGCAAAATTCAAGCATCAATAATTAAATGTGCCAATGTAGAGAGTATGTGTATGATGACAATTGTGAATGATAATCCCAAATACATGTGGAGTACAAGTGTTGTGAAAAAGAGACATTCAAGTAAAAGAGTAAAACAAAATAGAGTTCAAGATGCCATAGGTATTTTTTCACAAACACTTGGTGAGCAAGTTAAAGTAAGAATGAAAATAATATAATCCAAATGTATATGAGAGCCAAATTAAAATATCAATTGTTAGATCATTCCATATAATATTCACAAGCTTCAGTATAGTAAGGTAATACCCAAATAAAACTCTAATACTAACATAAGAATACATGAAAAAGAAACCAAGGATAATTAAACTAAAAGAAAAATAGAGAAAAAGGAAATATAAATAAATGCAATAATGAAAGATTAGATGGGAGGAAGAAAAGAACCTGAGGAAGAAGATGGAGAAGGAAAGAAGAAAGTAATAGAAAGTAACAAAGAATAGGGAAGAAGAAAGAAAGAAGAAGGAAGAAATAATTAGGATTGAAAAGAATTGGGATTGGGGGAAAGGAGAATTGAAATCAGGTGCTGAAGTGGATTAATTGTGCGTCGCATGCGACGCATATGCGTGCACCACGCGTACGCATGGATCGCGCTAATTTCAGGCGATGCGTATGCGTCTGGGACGCGTACGTGTGATGATTGGTTGTGCGAATGGCGCGAAGGCAGCCCCGCGCACGCACAACTCTCTGTTCAATACGCACGAGAGCCAAAAATGCATATGACGCGCGCGCGTTAGGGACGCGTACACGTGGTGTGCTAAAATCGTAAGCGACACGTACGCATGAAGGATGCGTACGCGTGGACTTGCTTGGGCGCAAGGCACGTGTCCAGCACCACTCATGCCCAACTTTCTGTTCAATTCCTTTATTTCACGCACACACATATGACGCGTACGCATCAGCGACGCTTACACGTCATGTGCTTTTTTTTTTTTTGCAGAATGCAGATGAATATGTAGAAATTATGAATGACTACTATGAAAAACAAAAGAAACTAAAACTAGGAATGAAAAATGAACGATCATACCATGGTGGATTGTCTCCCACCTAACACTTTGCTTTTACGTCCTTAAGTTGGACGGTCCACAAGCTCAATCTGCTTCTGTTGGTGGATCCTCCAAGAAGAAGACCTCTAATTCTTTATTGTCCTTCATCTTCTCACCATGATACAGCTTTAAGTGATGTCCATTGACCTTGATGAATTTGGAACTTGAAGGATGACTCAGGTGAAAGACTCCGTATGGCTCTGCCTTTTCTACCCTGTAGGGGCCTTCCCATCTTGAACGCAGCTGATGAGCGGATAATTTATACGCTTTTTGGCATTGTTTTTAGTATGTTTTTAGTAGGATCTAGTTACTTTTAGGGATGTTTTCATTAGTTTTTATGTTAAATTCACATTTCTGGACTTTACTATGAGTTTGTGTGTTTTTCTGTGATTTCAGGTATTTTCTGGCTGAAATTGAGGGACTTGAGCAGAAATCAGATTCAGAGGTTGAAGAAGGACTGCTGATGCTGTTGGATTCTGACCTCCCTGCACTCAAAGTGGATTTTCTGGAGCTACAAAACTCGAAATGGCGCGCTTCCAATTGCGTTGGAAAGTAGACATCCAGGGCTTTCCAGAAATATATAATAGTCCATACTTTGGCCAAGAATTGACGACGTAAACTGGCGTTCAACGCCAGCCTTCTGCCCAAATCTGGCGTCCAGCGCCAGAAAAGGATCCAAAACCAGAGTTGAACGCCCAAACTGGCACAGAAACTGGCGTTCAACTCCACAAATGGCCTCTGCACGTGCAACACTCAGGCTCATCCCAAACATACACCAAGTGGGCCCCGGAAGTGGATTTATGCATCAATTACTTACTCATGTAAACCCTAGTGACTAGTTTATTATAAATAGGACCTCTTACTATTGTATTAGACGTCTTTTTGACCATCTTTGGTCTCAGTTTTATTCCATTGTTCATCTTAGGAGACTATTGATCTCGTTTAGGGGGCTGGCCATCTCGGCCATGCCTGGACCTTCACTTATGTATTTTCAACGGTAGAGTTTCTACACTCCATAGATTAAGGTGTGGAGCTCTGCTGTTCCTCAAAGATTAATGCAAAGTACTACTATTTTCTATTCAATTCTTCTTATTTCACTTCTAAGATATCCATTCGCACCCAAGAACGTGATGAAGGTGATGATTATGTGTGACGCTCATCATCCTTCCCCCTTATGAACGCGTGCCTGACAAACACTTCTGTTCTACGTGAAATAAGCTAGAATGAATATCTCTCAGATCTCCTAACCGGAATCTTCGTGGCGTAAGCTAGAATGATGGCGGCATTCAAGAGAATTCGGAAGGTCTAAACCTTGTCTGTGGTATTCTGAGTAGGATTCAATGATTGAATGACTGTGACGAGCTTCAAACTCGCGATTGTTGGGCGTTAGTGACAGACGCAAAAGGAGGGTGAATCCTATTCCAGCATGATCGAGAACCGACAGATGAATAGCCGTGCCGTGACAGGGTGCGTGAGCATATTATTCACTGAGAGGAGGGGATGTAGCCACTGACAACGGTGATGCCCTTGCATAAAGCCAGCCATGGAAAGGAGTGAGACTGATTGGATGAAGACAGCAGGAAAGCAGAGGTTCAGAGGAACGAAAAGCATCTCCATTCTCTTATCTGAAATTCTCACCAATGAATTACATAAGTATCTCTATCCCTATTCTATTATTAAATTTTGAAAACTCCATTATCACTTTATATCTGCCTGACTGAGATCTGCAAGGTGACCATAGCTTGCTTCATACCAACAATCTCCGTGGGATTCGACCCTTACTCACGTAAGGTATTACTTGGACGACCCAGTGCACTTGCTGGTTAGTTGTATCGAAGTTGTGACAATTATGAATTAAGATCAGAGCACCAAGCTTTGGAGCCATTACCAGGATTTGTTCGAGCCTGGAGATCACAATTTCGTGCACCAAGTTTTTGGCGCCGTTGCCGGTGATTGTTTGAGTCTTCGGCAAGCTTTTGGTCCGGTAACATCAGTGCCAGATTCCCTTTTGATCCGGCAACAGCACCAAGTTTTTGGCGCCGTTGCCGGGGATTGTTTGAGTCTTCGGCAAGCTTTTGGTCCGGTAACATCAGTGCCAGATTCCCTTTTGATCCGGCAACAGCACCAAGTTTTTGGCGCCGTTGCCGGGGATTGTTTGAGTTTGGACAACTGACGGTTCATCTTGTTGCTCAGATTAGGTAATTTTCTTTTCAAAAATTTTTCAAAAAAAAAATATTTCAAAACTTTCTCATCTGTTTTCGAAAAAAAAAAGAAAAAAATAATAATAAAAATAAAAATGCTTTCAAAAATATATTTTCTTTTCAGAATTTTTAAGAATGAATTCTAGTGTTTCATGAAACATGTTGAAGCCTGGCTGGCTGTAAAGCCATGTCTAAATTTATTTGGACTGAGGCTTGCAATTTGTTAGCAAGAGCAATTTAGTTGTTGCTCATCCACCCGCTGCTGATCCATGATCACCTGCTGAAGCTTGGCTGGCCATTGGCCATGTCTAGTGTTTTGGACTGGAGCTTTCTTTGAAAGCTTGGCTGGCTAGTGAGCCATGTCTAATTCCTGGACTGAAGCTTTAGACTAACATGGCAAGATTCCTGGAATTCATACTAAAAATTTTGGAATCCTTATTTTTCTTTTTCAAGACTATTTTCGAAAAATATAAAATGAAAATCCAAAAAAATTAGAAAATCATAAAAATCAAAAATATTTTGTGTTTCTTGTTTGAGTCTTGAGTCACATTATAAGTTTGGTGTCACTTGCATATGCATCTTGCATTTTTTTCGAAAATATCATGCATTCATAGTGTTCGTCATGATCTTCAAGTTGTTCTTGGTAAAGTCTTCTTGTTTGATCTTTATGATTTTTTGTTTTGTGTCTTTTCATGTTTTTCATATGCATTCTTGAATTCTTAGTGCGTAAGCATTAAAGAATTCTAAGTTTGGTGTCTTGCATATTTTCTTTGCATTAAAAATTTTTCAAAATTGTGTCTATGATGTTCATCTTGACATTCATAGTGTTCTTGGTGTTCATCTTGACATTCATAGCATTCTTGCATGCATCACATGTTTTGATCTAAAAATTTCATGCATTGCATCATTTAAGTGTTTTTCTCTTGCATCATAAAAATTCAAAAATAAAAAAATATCTTTCCCTTTTTCTCTCATCAAATTCGAAAATTTGAGTTGACTTTTTCAAAATTTTTTTAAAATCAAGTTGCTTTCATGAGTCAAATCAAATTTTCAATTTGAAAATCTTATCTTTTCCAAAATCTTTTTCAAAAATCAAATCTTTTTCAAAATTCTTAGTTATTTTCGAAAATTTCAAAAATATTTTTCAAAAATCTTTTTCTTATTTTTATACCAAATTTTCGAAAATAACATAATCAATTAATGTTTTGATTCAAAAATTTGAAGTTTGTTACTTGCTTGTTAAGAAAAGATTCAAACTTTAAGTTCTAGAATCATATCTTGTGATTCCTTGTGAATCAAGTCATTAATTGTGATTTTAAAAATCAAATCTTTTTCAAAACTAATTTCTATCATATCTTTTCAAAAAATATCTTCTTATCTTATCTTTTTCAAAATTTGATTTCAAAAATATCTTTTCAAATATCTTTTCTAACTTCCTAACTTCTTATCTTTTCAAAATTGGTTTTCAAAATTTGTTTCAACTAACTAACTAACTTTTTGTTTGTTTCTTAACTTTTTCAAAACCACCTAACTAACTCTCTCTCTCTCATTTTCGAAAACATCTTCCCCCTTTTTCAAAATTTCTTTTTAATTTATTAATTATTTTATTTTTTTCTTAATCTTAATTTTCGAAAATCACTAACAGTTTTCAAAAACCATTTTCAAAAATCACTAACTCTTTTTCAAAATAATTTTCGAAAATTATCCCTCCCCCATCTCATTCTATTTATTCATTCATATCCTAACATCTCATCTCACATCTCTTCCATCCGTACAGTTGTGTTTCTTCCTTTACATCACATCCTTTATCTCCCCCTCTTCTTCTACTCACACAGGGATCCCTATACTGGGGTATAAAGGATCTCCATTATTATTATTATTTTTCTGTGCCTTCTTCTTTGTCATATGATCAGGAGTAAGGATAAGAACATTCTTGTGGAAGCAGATCCAGAACCTGAAAGGACTCTGAAGAGAAAATTAAGAGAAGCTAAAATACAACAATCCAGAGATAACCTTTCAGAAATTTTCGAACAGGAAGAGGAGATGGCAGCCGAAAATAATAATAATATAAGGAAGATGCTTGGTGACTTTACTGCACCTAATTCCAATTTACATGGAAGAAGCATCTCCATTCCTGCCATTGGAGCAAACAACTTTGAGCTGAAACCTCAATTAGTTTCTCTGATGCAGCAGAACTGCAAGTTTCATGGACTTCCATCTGAAGATCCTTTTCAGTTCTTAACTGAATTCTTGCAGATATGTGATACTGTTAAGACTAATGGAGTAGATCCTGAAGTCTACAGGCTCATGCTTTTCCCTTTTGCTGTAAGAGACAGAGCTAGATTATGGTTGGATTCTCAACCCAAAGACAGCCTGAACTCTTGGGATAAGCTGGTCACGGCTTTCTTAGCCAAGTACTTTCCTCCTCAAAAGCTGAGCAAGCTTAGAGCTGATGTTCAAACCTTCAGACAGAAAGAAGGTGAATCCCTCTATGAAGCTTGGAAAAGATACAAACAGTTGACCAAAAAGTGTCCTTCTGACATGCTTTCAGAATGGACCATCCTGGATATATTCTATGATGGTTTATCTGAGTTATCAAAGATGTCATTGGACACTTCTGCAGGTGGATCCATTCACCTAAAGAAAACGTCTGCAGAAGCTCAAGAACTCATTGACATGGTTGCTAATAACCAGTTCATGTACACTTCTGAAAGGAATCCTGTGAATAATGAGACGCCTATGAAGAAGGGAGTTCTTGAGGTTGATACTCTGAATGCCATATTGGCTCAGAACAAAATATTGGCTCAGCAAGTCAATATGATTTCTCAGAGTCTGCATGGAATGCAAGCTGCATCCAACAGTACTCAAGAGGCATCTTCTGAAGAAGAAGCCTATGATCCTGAGAACCCTGCAATAGCAGAGGTAAATTACTTAGGTGAACCTTATGGAAACACCTATAACTCAACATGGAGAAATCATCCAAATTTCTCATGGAAGGATCAAAAGCCCCAACAAGGCTTTAATAATGGTGGAAGAAACAGGTTTAACAATAATAAACCTTTTCCATCATCCACTCAGCAACAGACAGAGAACTCTGAACAAAATGCTTCTAATTTAGCAAATCTAGTCTCTGATCTATCTAAGGCCACTGTAAGTTTCATGAATGAAACAAGGTCTTCCATTAGAAATTTGGAAGCACAAGTGGGCCAGCTGAGTAAAAGGATCACTGAAATCCCTCCTAGTACTCTCCCAAGCAATACAGAAGAGAATCCAAAAGGAGAGTGCAAGGTCATTGACATAAGTGCCATGGTCGAACCTGTGAGGAGAGGAGAGGATGTGAATCCCAAGGAGGAAGACCTCCTGGGACGTCCAGTGACCAATAAGGAGCTTCCCTTTGAGGAACCAAGGGATTCTGAGACCCATCTAGAGACCATAGAGATCCCATTGAACCTCCTTATCCCCTTCATGAGCTCTGATGAGTATTCCTCTTCTGAAGAGAATGAGGATGTTACTGAAGAGCAAACTGCCAAGTTTCTTGGTGCAATCATGAAGCTGAATGCCAAATTGTTTGGCATTGATGCTTGGGAAGTTGAACCTCCCTTGTTCATCAATGAACTAAGTGATCTGGATCAACTGACATTGCCTCAGAAGAGACAGAATCCTGGAAAGTTCATAATACCATGTACCATAGGCACCATGATCTTTAAGGCTCTGTGTGACCTTGGTTCAGGAATAAACCTCATGCCCCTCTCTGTAATAGAGAAACTGGGAATCTATGGGGTGCAGGCTGCTAAAATCTCACTAGAGATGGCAGACAGCTCAAGAAAACAGGCATATGGACAAGTAGAGGACGTGTTAGTAAAGGTTGAAGGCCTTTACATCCCTGCTGATTTCATAGTCCTGGATACTGGAAAGGAAGAGGATGAATCCATCATCCTAGGAAGACCTTTCCTGGGCACAGCAAGAGCTGTGATTGATGTTGACAGAGGTGAAATAGTCCTTCAATGGAATGAGGACTCCCTTGTGTTTAAAACTCAAGGATCTCCCTCTGCAACCATGGAGAGGAAGCATGAAAAGCTTCTCTCAAAGCAGAGTCAACCAGAGCCCCCACAGTCAAACTCTAAGTTTGGTGTTGGGAGGCCACAACCAAACTCTAAGTTTGGTGTTGAACTCCCATATCCAAACTCTAAGTTTGGTGTTGGAGAGTCTCAACAAAACTCTGCACATCTGTGAGGCTCCATGAGAGCCCACTGTCAAGCTATTGACATTAAAGAAGCGCTTGTTGGGAGGCAACCCAATGTTTATCTAATTCTTATTTTTCATGTTTTCTTAGGTTCATGATCATGTGGAGTCACAAAATAAATATAAAAATTGAAAACGGAATCAAAAACAGCAGAAGAAAAATCACACCCTGGAGGAGCATCTGTCTGGCGTTCAGCGCCAGAACAGAGCATGGTTCTGGCGTTGAACGCCCAAAATGGGCAACTTCTGGGCGCTGAACGCCAGAACAGGCATGGTTCTGGCGTTCAACGCCAGAAATGGCACATAGATGGGCGTTGAACGCCCAAAATGGCCACCAACCTGGCGCTGAACGCCCAGAGTTGGATACAAAGGCATTTTTACATGCCTAATGGGTGCAGGGATGTAAATCCTTGAACACCTCAGGATCTGTGGACCCCACAGGATCCACTCAGGATCTGTGGACCCCACAGGATCCCCACCTACCTCCACTCACTTCTTCTCACCACTCTCTTTCACACAACCCCATAAACACTCTTACCCAAAAACCCTTCACCAATCACCTCAAACTCTCTTCCCCATCACCTCTTCACCACTCACATCCACCCACTCTTCCCAATAAACCTACCTCATAAACTCCACCTACCTTCAAAATTCAAAACCAATTTCCCACCCAAACCTACCCATATGGCCGAACCAATACCCCCCTCCATTCCCTATATAAAGACCTCCATTCTTCACCAAATTCACACAACACACCCCTCTACACTCTCCTTAGCCGAAACCACATCTCCCTCTCCCTCTCCATATTTCTTCTTCTTCTTCTTCTATTCTTTTGTTTATTGCTCGAGGGCGAGCAATATTCTAAGTTTGGTGTGGTAAAAGCATAGTTTTTTTTGTTTTTCCATTACCATTGATGGCACCTAAGACCGGAGAATCCTCTAGAAGAGGGAAAGGGAAGATAAAAGCTTCCACATCCGAGTCATGGGAGATGGAAAGGTTCATCTCCAAAGCCCATCAAGACCACTTCTATGATGTTGTGGCCAAGAAGAAGGTGATCCCTGAGGTCCCTTTCAAACTCAAAAGAAATGAGTATCCGGAGATCCGACATGAAATTCAAAGAAGAGGTTGGGAAGTTCTAACAAATCCCATCCAACAAGTCGGCATCCTAATGGTTCAAGAGTTCTATGCCAATGCATGGATCACCAAGAACCATGATCAAAGTAAGAACCCGGATCCAAAGAACTATGTTACAATGGTTCGGGGGAAATACTTAGATTTTAGTCCGGAGAATGTGAGGTTGGCGTTCAACTTGCCATACATGGAAGAAAACGCACGCCCCTACACAAGGAGAGTCAACTTTGATCAAAGGTTGGACCAAGTCCTTATGGACATATGTGTAGAAGGAGCTCAATGGAAGATTGACTCCAAAGACAAGCCGGTTCAACTAAGAAGATTGGACCTCAAGCCTATTGCTAGAGGATGGTTGGAGTTTATTCAATGCTCAATCATTCCCACTAGCAACCGGTCTGAAGTTACTATAGACCGGGCCATCATGATCCATAGCATCATGATTGGAGAAGAGGTGGAAGTTCATGAGATTATACCTCAAGAACTCTACAAGGTGGCTGACAAGTCCTCCACCATGGCAAGGTTAGCCTTTCCTCACCTCATTTGCCACCTATGCAATTCAGCTGGGACTGACATAGAGGGAGATATCCTCATTAAAGAGGAAAAGCCCATCACTAAGAAAAAGATGGAGCAAGCAAGAGAGCCCAGTCATGGAGCTCAAGAGGCGCAAGAAGCTCATTTCCATGAGATTCCGGAAATGCCTCAAATGCACTTTCCTCCACAAAACTATTGGGAGCACATCAACACCTCCCTAGAAGAATTGAGTTCCAATATGGGACAACTAAGGGTGGAACATCAAGAGCACTCCATCATGCTTCATGAAATAAGAGAAGATCAAAAAGCAATGAGGGAGGAGCAACAAAGACAAGGAAGAGACATAGAAGAGCTCAAGGACATCATTGGTTCCTCAAGAAGGAAACGCCACCATCACTAAGGTGGATTCATAGGACATTCATAACTTTAAGAACAAGAAGTACAAGAGTTTCGAATTTATCCTTGAACTTAGTTTAATCATATTGATGTGGTGACAATGCTTCTTATTTTCTGAATGTATGCTTGAACAGTGCATATGTCTTTTGAAGTTGTTGTTTAAGAATGTTAAATATGTTGGCTCTTGAAAGAATGATGACTAGGAGACATGTTATTTGATAATCTAAAAAATCATAAAAATGATTCTTGAAGCAAGAAAAAGCAGCAAAGAACAAAGCTTGCAGAAGAAAAAAAAAAGGGAGAAAAAAAATATAGAAAAAAAAATAGAAAGAAAAAGAAAAAGCAAGCAGAAAAAGCCAATAACCCTTAAAACCAAAAGGCAAGGGCAAATAAAAAGGATCCCAAGGCTTTGAGCATCAGTGGATAGGAGGGCCTAAAGGAATAAAATCCTGGTCTAAGCGGCTAAACCAAGCTGTCCCTAACCATGTGCTTGTGGCGTGTAGGTGTCAAGTGAAAACTTGAGACTGAGCGGTTAAAGTCAAGGTCCAAAGCAAAAGAAGAGTGTGCTTAAGAACCCTGGACACCTCTAATTGGGGACTTTAGCAAAGCTGAGTCACAATCTGAAAAGGTTCACCCAATTATGTGTCTGTGGCATTTATGTATCCGGTGGTAATACTGGAAAACAAAGTGCTTAGGGCCACGGCCAAGACTCATAAAGAAGCTGTGTTCAAGAATCATCATACTGAACTAGGAGAGTCAATAACACTATTTGAACTCTGAGTTCCTATAGATGCCAATCATTCTGAACCTCAATGGATAAAACGAGATGCCAAAACTATTCAAGAGGCAAAAAGCTTTAAGTCCCGCTCATTTGATTGAAGCTCTGTTTCATTGATAGTTTGGAATTTATAGTATATTCTCTTCTTTTTATCCTATTTGATTTTCAGTTGCTTGGGGACAAGCAACAATTGAAGTTTGGTGTTGTGATGAGCGGATAATTTATACGCTTTTTGGCATTGTTTTTAGTATGTTTTTAGTAGGATCTAGTTACTTTTAGGGATGTTTTCATTAGTTTTTATGTTAAATTCACATTTCTAGACTTTACTATGAGTTTGTGTGTTTTTCTGTGATTTCAGGTATTTTCTGGCTGAAATTGAGGGACTTGAGCAGAAATCAGATTTAGAGGTTGAAGAAGGACTGCTGATGCTGTTGGATTCTGACCTCCCTGCACTCAAAGTGTATTTTCTGGAGCTACAGAACTCGAAATGGCGCACTTCTAATTGCGTTGGAAAGTAGACATCTAGGGCTTTCCAGCAATATATAATAGTCCATACTTTGGCCAAGAATTGACGACGTAAACTGGCGTTCAACGCCAGCCTTCTGCCCAAATCTGGCGTCCAGCGCCAGAAAAGGATCCAAAACCAGAGTTGAACGCCCAAACTGGCACAGAAACTGGCGTTCAACTCCACAAATGGCCTCTGCACGTGCAACACTCAGGCTCAGCCCAAACACACACCAAGTGGGCCCCGGAAGTGGATTTATGCATCAATTACTTACTCATGTAAACCCTAGTGACTAGTTTATTATAAATAGGACCTCTTACTATTGTATTAGACGTCTTTTTGACCATCTTTGGTCTCAGTTTTATTCCATTGTTCATCTTAGGAGACTATTGATCTCGTTTAGGGGGCTGGCCATCTCGGCCATGCCTGGACCTTCACTTATGTATTTTCAACGGTAGAGTTTCTACACTCCATAGATTAAGGTGTGGAGCTCTGCTGTTCCTCAAAGATTAATGCAAAGTACTACTGTTTTCTATTCAATTCTTCTTATTTCGCTTCTAAGATATCCATTCGCACCCAAGAACGTGATGAAGGTGATGATTATGTGTGACGCTCATCATCCTTCCCCCTTATGAACGCGTGCCTGACAAACACTTCTGTTCTACGTGAAATAAGCTAGAATGAATATCTCTCAGATCTCCTAACCGGAATCTTCGTGGCGTAAGCTAGAATGATGGCGGCATTCAAGAGAATCCGGAAGGTCTAAACCTTGTCTGTGGTATTCTGAGTAGGATTCAATGATTGAATGACTGTGACGAGCTTCAAACTCGCGATTGTTGGGCGTTAGTGACAGACGCAAAAGGAGGGTGAATCCTATTCCAGCATGATCGAGAACCGACAGATGAATAGCCGTGCTGTGACAGGGTGTGTGAGCATATTATTCACTGAGAGGAGGGGATGTAGCCACTGACAACGGTGATGCCCTTGCATAAAGCCAGCCATGGAAAGGAGTGAGACTGATTGGATGAAGACAGCAGGAAAGCAGAGGTTCAGAGGAACGAAAAGCATCTCCATTCTCTTATCTGAAATTCTCACCAATGAATTACATAAGTATCTCTATCCCTATTCTATTATTAAATTTCGAAAACTCCATTATCACTTTATATCTGCCTGACTAAGATCTACAAGGTGACCATAGCTTGCTTCATACCAACAATCTCCGTGGGATTCGACCCTTACTCACGTAAGGTATTACTTGGACGACCCAGTGCACTTGCTGGTTAGTTGTATCGAAGTTGTGACAATTATGAATTAAGATCAGAGCACCAAGCTTTGGAGCCATTACCAGGATTTGTTCGAGCCTGGAGATCACAATTTCGTGCACCAGCAGCTTGCCTGGCATGAGTCTCAACCTTGAGTTGTAGAGGAGAACTAGCTCCCCAGGTCTGAAATGTCTTCTTTTGATATGCTTGTCATGCACAGCCTTCACCTTCTCTTTATACAACCTGGAGTTGTCATATGCTTCGAGTCGAAGGTTCTCCAGTTCTGCCAGTTGTAGCTTCCTCTCAGCACCAGCCTTCTCAAATCCCATGTTGCATTCCCTCATAGCCCAGAAAGCCTTGTGTTCTACCTCCACTGGGAGGTGACAAGCTTTGCCATAGACTAGGCGAAAGGGACTCATCCCGATGGGTGTCTTGTACGCTGTCCGATAAGCCCAGAGCGCATCTACAAGTCTGGTGCTCCAGTCCTTCCTATGAGGCTTGACTATCTTCTCCAGTATGCGCTTTATCTCTCTGTTAGACTGATAAACCCATATTTTATGATATATTTTGTGCTTAATTTGAGTGATTTATTCAATCCTTCAACCACTTATTCATGTTAATTGCATGGTTTTACTCTCCTTCCTTATTATGTGATGTATGTGAAAAACATATTTCCTATGCTTTTAAATTAATTATTTTAATCACCTTTAATTCCATTCGATGCCGTGATTAGTGTGTTGAGCAGTTTTCAGATCTTCTAAGATAGGAATGACTTAAAGGATGGAAAGGAAACATACAAAATTGGAAGGAAAGCACAAAACGGAGCTTCTGAAGAAATTAGCATCCACGCGATTGCATGGGCGACGCGGACGCATGCCAAGCGCAAAGAAGCAGTGACGCGGTCGCATGACTGACGCGACCGCGTGGCAAGGAAAAGCTCCGAATGACGCGACCGCGTGACCCACGCGGACGCGTGACAGAGGTCACGCACCAGAAATTGCAGAAAACGCTCATAGCAAATTCTGAAGCCCTTTTTGGCCCAAATCCAAGTCTAGAAGGCATAGACCAGAGGTTATGAAGTGGGGGAATGCATCCATTCAGAGAGAGCTCGCCAATTTTCACTTTCCATTATTTAGATTTAGTTTGAGAGAGGTTCTCTCCTCTCTCTCTCTCTCTTAGGATTAGGATTTATGACTTCTCTTAGTTTTTAAGAGTGACTCTCGATCCAGGTTTAATATTTACTTTAATCTATGTTTCTATGCTACTTTTACTTTAATGCTTTTATTCGTATCTATAAATGTTGCCAATTTGGCTTATGAACCGTTTCCATGTTATGATTTGAATTAATGATTATTTGAGGTATTTCAGTTTATTATTGTTCTCTTTGAATTAAGATATTTTTGCTTCCCATCTAAGGACATTTTTATTCCAGCAATTTTACTTTTTCCCCTTTTGGTCTTGGTTAAGAAATCAGTAACTCAACATTATCAAACTCAGCATAATTGATAATCGTTATCTTGCTAATTGAACTGAACTTCAATAATCCCAACTTTTTCTTAGGAAATAAATAGGATTCGAAGGTCAAACTAATTAGTCCCTTGACTTTCCTTTGCTTTAAAGGTTAACTAAGAGGAATTAAGATTCAACTTTCATTATTGTTGAGAGGGATAACCAAGTTGGACTTCCAATTTCTCTTACCCTGCCAAAAGTTGCTTTACAGTTATTTATTGATTTTAATTGCCATTTAAATCACTTGCTTCTCATCTTCTAAACCCCGATTACAACCTTTATAGCCAATAATAAGAACATACTTTCCTGCAGTTCCTTGAGAAGACGACCCGAGGTTTGAATACTCGGTTAATAATTTTTAAGGGGTTTGTTACTTGTGACAACCAAAACGTTTGTATGAAAGGACTTTTGAAGGTTTAGAAACTATACTTGCAACGACGATTCATCCGCAATTTTCTAGACCACGCAAAAGTTCTCTCATCAAAATGGCGCCGTTGCCGGGGAACTGCTAACGTGTGCCTTATTATTGATTATTGTAAATATTTTTCTTTTGCTTGTTCATTTATTTTTGTCTTTCCTTTTTATTTCTATTTGCTACCATGAATTCTCACCCCTCTCGCTTTGAGTTTAGTTCTAACTTTGTTGAAGGAAATAGAAGTTGCAGCAGGAATATGCATCAAGGTCAGACTAATCAAGGACGGATGGAGCCAAGAGGATCTAATCAACCCTTTAGGCAACAACACCCTCCAAGATATCATGGACAACGACCATTCTACAATGCACACCCAGCTGATAGATATGGTGGACAGCCTTGTAACTACCAACAAGCCCCACCCCGTGCCTATAGACCATCCTCTCAACATAACCTCGAACCACCACACTCACAAGCTTCTTTTCACCATTCGCCACCATATGATCCTTTTCCACCCCAGTTCCAATCCACTCACTCCCAAGCACCACCACTTCCCCGTGTTTCATATCCAAATCCAGCACCCCGAGAATCAGAGGTTCACCTCAAGGAAACAGTGAATAAACTTCAAACAACCATTCGACAACTGGAGCAAGCAGTAATTCAATTGGCTTCTAGACGCGCGAACATTCAAGGACCAACCACAACCCCATGTGGACAATCTAATGAAGAGCGTAGCATGAAGGAGATATTAGAAACTTCAGTGGACAAGACAGAGCACGAATTCGTACTAGAACAAGTAGAAAAAGCTGTCATTGTACAAGAAGAGGAGTTGGTTGAAGATCTAGGAGATGCTGAACCTCCATGGGAATTCAGAGCTGAGGAGAACTCCGTCAAGGACGCTACAGTTAATGCTAAGGAGGATAGCGCACAATCCCCAAGGCAAGTCGTTTATGAAGAATCAGAAGGAATAATCCAAGAAGCAAATTCTCTTGATGACGATAGTCACAAGTCAAGTTTTCTTAGTGATAAACTTGCATCCGCAAGTGAATTCTCTGAGATCGAAGAATCTTCCCCAAATGAATACGAAGATGATGTAGAGGTGGATTTCTCTCAACCTCCAATCTATGACTCGAGTGATGAGGAAGACATAGAAGACTTTGACCAGGGTGCATATGCATTTGAAGAATCTTGCGAAGAAGTGGAGGATTTAACAGAAGAGCACGAGGGAGAAGAACTTACAGAACCTCCAGAAACACCTACCCCAAGGCCATTACCACCTAATACAAGCTTCAAGTGGGTACAATCCTTAACCCTTAACTTCACTTATTCACTTGAATATGGTTTACTTGAAACAGATGGCCAGCTTAGAGCTCTCTGTGGCTTTAAGAGTAAGAGGGAAATGGCTCGTGCTCAGAGCTGGTGCACAAGGTTCAATAAGGTTCCACGCTTCACCTCGAAGTACACGGATTGGTATCAAGCTCAATTGCATGGATCTCGGAAAACGTTTGGTCACCATGGTGAGAATCTACTTCCTAAACCGCCTGGATGGGTAAATATAGATCAAGACGGAGGCAGATTTAAAAACAAAGCTCGGGATCATGGATTCTATTCTGACATTCGTCATCCCAGGAGCCTGAAAATCTACTTGAAGCTGATCAGAAGCTTCACATGCCTAGTTTGGGACCCCGGAGGCTATTGGCATTCCAAGCATTGTTGGAGATTTCTGGATGAATTTAAATACAAGCCACCATAACAGGAAGCCCTTCCAATGTCCAACTTAAGGACTTTAACCAAAAGTGCTAGGTGGGAGACAACCCACCATGGTATGATTATTCTTATTACACTTTTAATTTTATTTAGTTTTGTTTTTGAGTTTTATTTTGTTTTATTAAACCTGGGATCATGCATAGCATTCACATTAATCATTGCATTCTGCATTTTTCATGCGTAAAAAAAAAAGGGATGCGCGACGCGACCGCATCACCCATGCGATCGCGTCAAATGGCGAACTACACTTCCCACGCGACCGCGTCATCCACGCGACCGCGTGACCTGGAGATCGGCGTAAAGATCCAACATCCAGAAAGTTAGGCTGGAATCATGCGGCCCTGGTGCGTTTAGCACAAAATGGACCACGCGACCGCATGCCCCATGCGATCGCGTCACATGCACACAACCAATCCCACGCAACCGCGTGAGCGACGCGATCGCGTCGCATGGATTGCACATCACCCCAGAAGGAGATAGAGAGTTGCGCTGAAACGACACTGGAGTCGTGCGTTTAGCACAATTTCCAGCGATGCGATCGCGCGGCCCACGCGATCGTGTCATCCCCTCTTCTATCCCTTTCATGCGATCGCGCGACCTATGCGATCGCGTCACCTCCATTTTCACCCCATCATGCGACCGCGTCCCTCATGCGATCGCGTGGATTTGAAAATATAACCCCCAAGCCACGCGAACCCTATCAGTCGTGCAGCCCCCCAACCCTCTTCTCCCTCTCTTCTTTTTCTACTCTCAACCACCACCCAACCACCATTGCCGCCGCCCCGACCACCGCTTGACACCGCCGACCACCCAGACGCCACCGCCACCCAACCCCCTCTTCCCCCCTTTCTTTCTTCTTCTTTCTTCCCCTTCCCCCCCTCTCCGCCACTGCCCTCCGCAAACCACCACCCACCGCCACCGTCCGTCCCAGCCGCACCCACCCCCTTCCTATCTTCCCCTACCCCCATTATCCTATCCCTTCCCCCTGCCCCAAACAGCCGCGCCAGCAACCGCTGTGCCCACCGCCGCCAGCTGCCATGCCGGACGTCACCGCCACCACCCCCAGCCACCTCTGTACCCCAACCTCCTTCTTTCGCCTTCCAGGTTGATGACAAGTCATCCTAGCCTATTTTAACTAGTCTTTTTCTTTTGTTTTCATTAGAATTATGCACTTTCTTAAGCTACAAGCAAACTAAGTGAGTAGATTTTCATGTTTCCCTTGATTGAACCAACCATATATGAATTTATGCCATTTCATGAGGTTTTATGCTATATTTGTTGCATATTATGAAAGAATGAATATCTCATGATTTTGAGCATAGCTTTGATGAGTTTGGTTGATTAATGATAGGTGAAGAAAGCTTGGAGAAAGGTTGAAGCAAAGAGGAATGGCTAGGAGTGAAGAGAGGACAATGGAATAAGTGAAATTGAACCAGGAAGCAAAAAGTTAGCCCCAACGTTAGCCCCCTAACTTGGAGGCTAACGTTGGAACTTGAAATTTCCTCCCTGGCCATCCAACGTTTGTGCCAACGTTAGCCCCCTAACTTGGAGGCTAACGTTGGCACATGAATTACAAAGGGAGAAGGGCCAACGTTTGCGCCAACGTTAGCCCCCTAACTTGGAGGCTAACGTTGGCGCCACTAGCACAAGGCATTGCCAACGTTAGGGTCAAAGTTAGACCCCTAACGTTGGCACCAACGTTCATACCAGTAAAATGTGTTTGCTGCTATAAAAAGTTGGAGCCAAAGTTAGACCCCTAACTTTGGCTCAAACTTTTGGTCCAACTTTTGCTAACCTCAAAACCGGTTCAATTGGTTCACTTCGGTTCCTCTTCAAACTTCAAGAGCAATCAACCAAGGCCTCTTTCAACCCAATTCCACCAAGAGCAAAGGCCCAACTCAAGGCTTGAAGATCATTTAAAGAAAGTGTATAAATAGGATAGAATTCAAGTTCTTCGGAGAGCTTTCCTTTTAGAATTTTCATAATAGTTCTCGGAGAGCTTTTGGTTATTTAGTGAACTTTACTTTCTTTGTTTTCATTGCTTTCAATTTCAATTACACTTGTCTTGGATCTTGGATTGGAGAATTGAAGAAATTCTGTTTCAATCTCAATCTTGGATCTCTCTGCTTTATTTACTGAATTTGAATTTCCGTTTCTGTTACTTGATTCTTCATCTCTTTTCTTTGCAATTTACATTCTCCTTTCAATTGTTCTTGTTGGATCTAGGAAGGCATTGAGATCTAGACTTGGTTTTCTAGTCTCTGGGCCCTGAGATCTCAATTTTACATTCTCTATTTCTTGCTTTTAATGTTCATTTACTTTACTGCTTCATATCCGGTTCAATCCCAATTCCCTTTCCCTCTTCTGTTTGATGCAATTTAATTTTTCCTTGTTTAATTTCTGCAATTCCACACCCCAATCCCCTTTACATTTCAAGCAATTTACATTCCTTGCACTTTAAGATTCCGCAATTTACATTTCTTGCACTCTAAGTTTCTGCCATTTAATTTCTTGTTCCTTAAGATTCAGCAATTTAATTTCCTGCACTCTTTACTTTCAATGCAATTTAATTCTGCAAGTCACAAAACCATCTGCCAAATCTTGATTCGCTTGACTAAATCAACCACTAAACTAAAATTGCTCAATCCTTCAATCCCTGTGGGATCGACCTCACTCCCGTGAGTTTTTATTACTTGATACGACCCGGTACACTTGCCGGTTAGTTTTGGGTATTTTGGGAGAAATTTATTTTTCCTCCAAAATATCTCATCAAGTTTTTGGCGCCGTTGCCGGGGATTGATTAGATCAACAATGATTAAGTGGGTGAGAAGTCTAGATCAAGCATTTTCTTTATTTTTGTTTTCTGTTTCAAAGTGAAACCAAGGTGTTTGAGTTTTTGCCTCACTAAGAAATTCTCATCTCTGATATGAGTAATTTCAATTTTCCTTGGTTGTGTGTTTTACAAAACTCAAATGGAGTTCAACTCATCTTATGATCAAACAAATTCTATGGGATATCAACCACCATCACCAATCTCTAATGATGGCTGGGGATATCACCAAGAAACTTCAAATTCTGGGCACTCCAATTCATGGAGCTATGCTTCAGAACCACAAGATGAGAAAGAGAATCATATGGGATACCAACCACCACCACAAAATGATTCATATCATTATCCTCATGGAAGATGGAAGCATCGCCAAAGAATGGAAAAGCATCCACCCTCACGTCCCAGTTTCTCATTTGAAAGTTCTTCATCACTTGATTATGCCTCAACACAAAGTTTCCTCCAAAATCCATACCAGTCATCCCATCGATCACACAACTCATTCCACACCCCTCAACACAACTTCACCACAACACATTCACTTCACCAAAATTACTCTCGACCTTCATCTCTTGAATTAACAGATGAGGAATACCGTGAAGGCATTGAAATACAGAGAAAACTAGTGGAATTTTACACAAAATCCCCATCTTGGGAAGAAACCATCCTCGAGCAGATAAATGGGTCCTTAGAGCAAACAAGGGGAAACTTAGAACCATCAACCAGTGAGGATGAAGACAAATGTGTGGGTGAGGAAGTGGAAAAGCAAGATAAGGAGGCCACTGCATCAAGTGAACTTTCAATGAAGAATGAGGTGGTTGAACCTGAAACTGCACTTGAGATGACAAGAGAACATGAAAACTCACAACTCTCACAAACCTCCCTGGACCAAAATGCCTCAACATCTGAATCCATGATTGAAAGGTATGACGAGGAGATGAAGAAATGTTGGGAAGATCGACAAACCTCCCCCATGATAGAGCGATTGAAACAAATGTTGGGTGTAAAAGAGGAAGTGGAGGAGCAAGAAAGTGAAGAAGTCATTCCAAACTCAAGTGAGGCAAAGAAGTACATGAAGGAAGAATTCACAGAACCACCATTGCAAGAGACTCTTGATGAAGACAAAACTCCAACAATCACACAACCACCAAAAAATGGATTCAAAGAAGTGAAGGCAATTGACAAAAGCACCGAAAAGAGGATTGTGACCAAACTACCAAGGACAACATTCAAGAGGAGGTCAACCACAAGCAATCCAACCCCTGGACCAATAGCAAGCAAGCTCAATCAAGCCATGTACAAAAGAAAGCTTGCTGAGGAGAGACCAAGACAAGGGGTAATAGCTGAATCTTCTCCTCCTTTGAAGTCATTTCTCTTAACAAATTGGAAGAAGAGGAAGAAAGTAAAGAACAGGTAGACAGTAGGTACATTTCTTTTCCTTGCTTTGTTTAAATTTCAATAAATTGGCATATGGTTACATTCTAAGTTTGGTGTTGCCCTGCAACAAACTGTTTTCCATCTTCATGGATGATTGCATCAATTTTACATGAAAGTGACACACCAAGATTCTAAGTTTGGTGTGTCACCTATTTTTCTATGCAAATCAATCCAGCAACATCACTTGTCTGCATAATCATATTGCCTTTTACAGTGTTATTTTTCTTCTTAGTTGGATAATTTTTGTTTTCTCTTTGTTTCATTTATTTACTTGTTTTTAATGCTTTCCTTCATTAACTGTTTTTGTTAATACATCACCAAGACATCCTTATTCATAACAGACTCTTCATTTGGTGATTGTATTTAACATATAACAGTTTCTTTTGTTTAGTTTTAGTTCAAATAAATGGACATAGGATTGCATTCTAAGTTTGGTGTTGCTATGCAACACAATTTGCTTCAAATCTTGACTGAATACTTGCATTGATTCCAAAGTGAAAGTGTCACACTAAGTTTGGTGTGCCACTTATCTTCTATGCAAAGTATTATGCTCACCTTCTTAAGTATGCAATCACAATGTCTCTGTATCTTGTGCCTTGATTATTATCTTTAATTTTGCTTGCTTGAAACACATGTACTACTAACATTCCTTGTGTAAGACATTCATGATCCATCTTAGCCCCATAGCCACGGTTCTAATAGTTGCTTGAGGATAAGCAAGCATTCTGAGTTTGGTATGGGAAGGAAGAGAATGGGAGGAAAATGACAACAATAGAGAAGATGAACTACAAGGTTGTAAAGTTCCTTTTCCTCTCATTTGTTTCAAGCACTATAAACTGCATGATTGTCTTTACCTTCTCTGTATGCATGTGTGTATGAAAAGGCATAGTTGATTTTTAATTTGCAACATGGTGCTGTGTCATTATGAATACCAACTTGAGTTTTGTGAATTCAAAAGCAACAAAGTATCATGATCATAAACAAACAAGGCATTAAAGAAGATTTTAGCATGTGCATAAAAGTATTGGTAAGCTAGTATGTTTGATTGTTGCTTAATTGCATTAGATTTTATTTAATTGAAGTTTTCATCTAGGACATTTTGTGAAATCTTTTGAAAATCATAAAAACCTTGAAGAAGCAAATGCAAAAATAAAGCAAGAAAAGAAAAAGGGAAAGAGTGAGAAAGCTGAAGGCTCTGAGTACCAATGGCAATTTATTTGCTAAGTACTTGTGGTGTTTATGTATCAAGCCAAATGCTTGAAAACAAAACACTTAGAAGTCAAGGCTAGGCTCAAAGTGCAAAAGCACTCCCTCAAAGCTCAAGGCTCTGAGCATCAATGATTAGAGAGTTAAGAAAAGAAAAGAAAAATGAGCTTAATGAAGTCCTCTAATCAAATGCTTGTGGTGCTTATGTATCAAGTGGTAATACTTGAAAACAAAGCATTTAGAAGTCGTAGCTTTGTTATCAACTCATGGGGCAAAGCACCCAAAAGGAGAAGCTAAATAAGAAAATCAAAAGTTTGTTTCAAGGAAGAAATATAAAAGAAAGATTTCATAAATTGAGCTAGATGGAAGCATCAATCATTTACATTTCTTTTGTGATTGTAGCATGCTTAGAAAACTAGCTTACCATGAACATTGAGTTGCTATTCTTCTTACCTTGGATTGTCAATCTTTATTGCATGATTCTTTTCTTGCTTGGGGACAAGCAAGGTTTAAGTTTGGTGTTGTGATGACATGTCATCATGTCATGTTTTTCTATGCCTTTTTCCTTTGTTTTCAATAGGTTTTATGCACTTTCTTGAGCCATAAGCAAACCAAGTGGGTAGATTTTCATGCTTCCTTTGATTTAATCAACCATGTATGAATTCATGCTATTTCATGAGGTTTTATGCTAAAATTGTCACATATTATGAAAGAATGAATATCTCATGATTTTGAGCATAGCTTTGATGTGTTTGGTTGATTAATGATAGGTGAAGAAGGCTTGGAGAAAGGGTGAAGCAAGAAGGAATGGCTAGGAGTAAAGAGAGGACAATGGAATAAGTTGAACCAGGAAGCAAAAACTTTTGGGTGAAAAGTTAGCCTCAAAGTTAGACCCCTAACTTGGAGGCTAACGTTGGCACATGAATTTCTCCCCTGGGCACCAAAAGTTTGCGCCAACGTTAGCCCCCTAACTTTGAGGCTAACGTTGGCATGAGAAACTCCTCCCTGGCCACCCAACGTTTGCGCCAACGTTAGACCCCTAACTTGGAGGCTAACGTTGGCACATGAAAATATAAGGGAGAGGAGCAAAAGTTTGCGCCAACGTTAGCCCCCTAACTTTGAGGCTAACGTTGGCGCCACACACCACAACAGCTTGAAAGGGTATACTTCCAACAAGAATAACTTGAGCTACAGAGCTCCAAATGAGGTGATTCAAGAAGCATTGGAAAGTAGGAATCAAGAGCTTTCCAAGCATATATGGCACTGCATGGTGGACACTAAAATTGAGGGAGAAAACTGCCCCGCAATGTGCATAAACGAACATGGTGGCAACATGCAGTGAGGCCAACTGACCTCTGCACCTTCAACGGAGTATAACTCGAGCTGTAGAGCTCCAAATAATGTGCTCCCAACGGCATTGGAAAGTAGACATCCAGGGCTTTCCAGAAATGTATAATAGTATGGGGTGGACAATACGTTTGAGCCTCCAGAACTGGCGTTTTCGACAACGTTTGAGGCAAACGTTACCTCAAACGCTGCACACCAAAGCCAGCGACCATGCCCTCTTCAAATGATCATAACTTGAGTTGTAGATGTCCAATTGAAGTGATTCCAAGTGGGTTAGAAAGCTGACATTTAGAGCTTTCCAACCATATATGATCGTCTATATTGGGCATAAAATTGGCAACATGACAAGAGGACAAAGTTGGCGCCATAAATGTGCATAAGGGAGGCCAACGTTAGGGTCAAAGTTAGACCCCTAACGTTGGCACCAACGTTTATACCAGCAAGTTTTGTGGGCTTCTATGAAAATTTGGAGCCAAATTTAGACCCCTAACTTTAGCTCCAACTTTTGGTCCAACTTTTGCAAAATCAACCCGGTTCAATTCGGTTCCTCTTCAAACTCCAAGAGCAATCAACCAAGGCCTTTATCAACCCAATTCCATCAAGAGCAAGGGCCCAAATGATCATCACTCAAAGGCACAAGAAATAGATAAAATAGGAATTTCATTTAATTGTAATTTGTTTTTAATTTCATTTTCATTTCCATTTTGTAAAGCCTATATAAGGCATCATTTTCATATTTGTGAGGAGGCTGGCTCCACTAGGGAGCATTAGGATTAGAGAACTCTCTCTTTAATTTTCATCTTTGTTTTGAGTCTTGGGTGGAGAATTGAAGGTGTTCTATTTCATTCTCCCTCTGAGATTTCTCTCTGCTTTCTTTACTGCTTAATTGAATCGAATTTTCTGTTAATTGCTCTTCATCTACTTTCTCTGCAATTTACATTTCCCTTGCAATTGTTCTTGTTGGATCTAGGAAGGCATTGAGATCTAGACTTGGTTATCTAGTCTCTTGGGTCCTGAGATCTTAATTCCAATTTTACATTCTCTGTTTATTGCTTTTCATGTTTATTTACATTTCTGTTTTGGTTCGGAATCAATCAAATCCATCTTTTACTTCTCTGCTTGTTGCAATTTAACTTTTCCTTGTTTAATTTCTGCAAATCTAATTCCCAATTCCCTTTACATTTGATGCAATCTATATTTCTTGTCATTTAAGATTCTTGCAATTTACATTTCTTGCTCTTTAAGCTTCCGCCCATTTACATTCTGCAACTTTAATTTCCCTGCAATTTTTACCTTCTGTTCCTCAACTTCACACAATTCACTCTATGTTAGCTTGACTAAACTAATCACCCACTAAAGTTGCTTGATCCATCAATCCCTGTGGGATCGACCTCACTCCCGTGAGTTTTTATTACTTGATGCGACCCGGTGCACTTGCCGGTTAGATTTGTGTGTTTTGGGAGAAATTCACTTTTCTACCAAAATACTCATCAACAGCGCCAAAAACTTGATGAGTATTTTGGTGGAAAAGTGAATTTCTCTCAAAACACACAAATCTAACCGGCAAGTGCACCGGGTCGCATCAAGTAATAAAAACTCACGGGAGTGAGGTCGATCCCACAGGGATTGATGGATCAAGCAACTTTAGTGGGTGATTAGTTTAGTCAAGCTAACATAGAGTGAATTGTGTGAAGTTGAGCAACAAAAGGTAAAAATTGCAGGGAAATTAAAGTTGCAGAATGTAAATAGGCGGAAGCTTAAAGAGCAAGAAATGTAAATTGCAAGAATCTTAAATGACAAGAAATATAGATTGCATCAAATGTAAAGGGAATTGGGAATTGGATTTGCAGAAATTAAACAAGGAAAAGTTAAATTGCAACAAGCAGAGAAGTAAAAGATGGATTTGATTGATTCGGAACCAAAACAGAAATGTAAATAAACATGAAAAGCAATAAACAGAGAATGTAAAATTGGAATTAAGATCTCAGGACCCAAGAGACTAGATAACCAAGTCTAGATCTCAATGCCTTCCTAGATCCAACAAGAACAATTGCAAGGGAAATGTAAATTGCAGAGAAAGTAGATGAAGAGCAATTAACAGAAAATTCGATTCAATTAAGCAGTAAAGAAAGCAGAGAGAAATCTCAGAGGGAGAATGAAACAGAACACCTTCAATTCTCCACCCAAGACTCAAAACAAAGATGAAAATTAAAGAGAGAGTTCTCTAATCCTAATGCTCCCTAGTGGAGCCAGCCTCCTCACAAATATGAAAATGATGCCTTATATAGGCTTTACAAAATGGAAATGAAAATGAAATTAAAAACAAATTACAATTAAATGAAATTCCTATTTTATCTATTTCTTGTGCCTTTGAGTGATGATCATTTGGGCCCTTGCTCTTGATGGAATTGGGTTGATAAAGGCCTTGGTTGATTGCTCTTGGAGTTTGAAGAGGAACCGAATTGAACCGGGTTGAGTTTGCAAAAGTTGGACCAAAAGTTGGAGCTAAAGTTAGGGGTCTAACTTTGGCTCCAACTTTTCATAGCAGCCCACAAAACTTGCTGGTATGAACGTTGGTGCCAACGTTAGGGGTCTAACTTTGACCCTAACGTTGGCCTCCCTTATGCACATTTATGGCGCCAACTTTGTCCTCTTGTCATGTTGCCAATTTTATGCCCAATATAGACTATCATATATGGTTGGAAAGCTCTGAATGTCAGCTTTCTAACCCATTTGGAATCACTTCAATTGGACATCTACAACTCAAGTTATGATCATTTGAAGAGGGCATGGTCGCGGGCTTTGGTGTGCAGCGTTTGAGGTAACGTTTGCCTCAAACGTTGGCGAAAACGCCAGTTCTGGAGGCTCAAACGTATTGTCCACCCCATACTATTATACATTTTTGGAAAGCCCTGGATGTCTACTTTCCAATGCCGTTGGGAGCACATTATTTTGAGCTCTACAGCTCGAGTTATACTCCGTTGAAGGTGCAGAGGTCAGTTGGCCTCACTGCATGTTGCCACCATGTTCATTTATGCACATTGCGGGGCAGTTTTCTCCCTCAATTTTAGTGTCCACCATGCAGTGCCATATATGCTTGGAAAGCTCTTGATTCCTACTTTCCAATGCTTCTTGAATCACCTCATTTGGAGCTCTTTAGCTCAAGTTATTCTTGTTGGAAGTATACCCTTTCAAGCTGTTGTGGTGTGTGGCGCCAACGTTAGCCTCAAAGTTAGGGGGCTAACGTTGGCGCAAACTTTTGCTCCTCTCCCTTATATTTTCATGTGCCAACGTTAGCCTCCAAATTAGGGGTCTAACGTTGGCGCAAACGTTGGGTGGCCAGGGAGGAGTTTCTCATGCCAACGTTAGCCTCAAAGTTAGGGGGCTAACGTTGGCGCAAACTTTTGGTGCCCAGGGGAGAAATTCATGTGCCAACGTTAGCCTCCAAGTTAGGGGTCTAATTTTGAGGCTAACTTTTCACCCAAAAGTTTTTGCTTCCTGGTTCAACTTATTCCATTGTCCTCTCTTTACTCCTAGCCATTCCTTCTTGCTTCACCCTTTCTCCAAGCCTTCTTCACCTATCATTAATCAACCAAACACATCAAAGCTATGCTCAAAATCATGAGATATTCATTCTTTCATAATATGTGACAATTTTAGCATAAAACCTCATGAAATAGCATGAATTCATACATGGTTGATTAAATCAAAGGAAGCATGAAAATCTACCCACTTGGTTTGCTTATGGCTCAAGAAAGTGCATAAAACCTATTGAAAACAAAGGAAAAAGGCATAGAAAAACATGACATGATGACATGTCATCACAGGTTCCGCAACATGCAATCCTTTTTTCCGTTCGTAGTTTTTCTTTTTTTTTTTTCCATTTATGATCATGATAGGATAGTTAGATATGCATGTTGTAGTGGATTTTAGGGTGTTAGGTAGCCTAGGACGTGGTTAGTGGATTTAGGTCTGTTTATTTGCACTGTTCTTGTTTCTATTTTATCATATTTGCAAATCTTCTGTTGCTGTAATCTTATTCGTATGCTGTATTTCTTGTATATTGCTACTTTTTACGTTGATTTTCATGTTTATATTCATTATATGTACCTGAAGCTTGATTTTTTTTTTAATTCATATGAACTGTTTGTTTGCTGTTTATTTTCCGGATAAATCCAATTTTAGCCGGAATGCTACCCAAATTTTTATAAATCTTTTTTATTTCCATTCATGTTTTGATTTTGGGATCTTGAACTCTGTTTCCACTGCTTTAACAAAACCATTCATGAATGCCAGGGCATGCATTCTTATCCTCTTTGATTTCCTGATTCCTAAACTGCAATTTCGATGTTTGATTCCTATTTTTGCCTTCTTTATCTCTATTTGAATCATCATCAAACTGTCTTACTTGTTCGAATATGAGTTACCTATAGCTTCTACCTGTGATTACTTGTTACTTGAACTATTTTCATTATGCCTCTTACTTTAACACATTTTTCACTAACTCACTAATTTTAACTCTAACCAACCTAACCTTTCTTTCACTTTCTTTTAACATTCTAACAAAGGCATGATGTTAATTTTTTCTATTTAACTTGCATTCAATAACATTTTGGATTGTGATTTCTTCTTTTCACTCCTATACCAATCCTAAATGCACATTTTACTTAACTCATATTCCTTATCCTATTGCTCCCTTGCCACTTTGTGTTTTTTTTTATTATTTGCCTATTTGCTTTTCCATTTTTATTATATCCTGGTTTTCTGCTTTTCAGGATGTCGGATTCCCATAGAAAGGAAAAAGGCAAGGCCACTACTGGCAAAAGAAAAAGAGGAGAAGCCTCCGTGTCTATCATCGACCTCATGCATGATGCCTCCTTGCGGGAGAAAAATTTTACCCAGCAGGAGAAGGCCGACCAGCTGCTCCCTACTACTGATCCAATAAAATTTGCAAACCGATACTGTGAGCTGAGGTATCCGGTGTTTGCAAACTCCAGGCACCTATACCTGGAGCGGACTTTGAAGATCTCAGAAGAACTCCAGCAATACACCTCTGATCAGATCAAACAAAGAGGCTGGTTCTTTCTGGAGAGACCTCTGACTGAGGTTAATGCATCTTGGGTTAGGGAATTCTACTGCAACTACTTCAAAACTTCCCTAGATGCAGTGAACCTCAGAGGGAAGCAGATTTTGGTTACTGAGGAGGCAATAGAAGAGGTTCTGAAGCTTCTGCCTAAGACTGATCAGATAGATGGCTATCAGAGAGCTGAGGAGGACATGCGCTATATGCGTTTTGACTGGGATGCAGTCAAGGCCCGGATTGACCTTGACCCGTTAGTTCCTTGGATCATGGGTCAGAACACCACCATGCCCAAAGGGATCAAGCGGATTTACCTGAACGATGAGGCTCGGCTATGGCATCAGATATTCAGCAACTACATTATGCCGAGTACTCACGAGACTGGGATACCTGCCGCTATGATCACCCTCCTTTGGTGTGTGATGGTGCGTAAAGAACTGTACCTGCCACGCTTTATTCGGCACTATATGGCCAGGGTCCACATCCGAGGCACTCTTCCTTTCCCGTACTTGGTTACACAGCTGGGCCGTCAAGCTGACGTGCCATGGGAGGATGTTGATGAGAGGCCACCCGCCGCGGACTGCAGGAAGATCATTCCTCACAGCAGGAACTTCCTGGCCTTGGGTTACAGACCTCCTTTCTTGACTGCCATTGCTGATGATACAGCTACACCATCTGCCGGTCCCTCTTCCTCCACTGCACCACCTACCCCTGCCACCACCACTGCACCTCCACCTGCCACAGAGCCTGTCTATCATCTGGTGCACCGCTTGTTTCGACGACTTGACCAGATAGAGCGTCGCAACAAGTGACGCTATGAGCACCTGAAGCTGATGATTTGATCCGGCGACATCTCCTCCGAGCCCGACACACCATCCGAGGCATCTGAGGAGGAGGCGGATGAGCCCGAGGCAGAAACCCATCCCCAGGGAGAGGCAGAGCAGGCAGACACCCAGCGGGCAGCACCCCAGCAGATCCAGGCTGCAGATCTTGAGATCTCCATCCAGACAACCCCTCCTCCACAGCAGTCAGCCCCTCAGCCAGTCACCACCACAGAGACACTAGCTACCAATCCTACCAGTGATGACACCCCTTCACACCCGGCTTGACTGAGCATCAGGGACGATGCTTCATTTTAAGTGTGGGGAGGTCGCCATCTCTGGCGTTTTATTTTGGTGAACCACTACATACTCTTTTCTTTTATTTTGGATATTTTTCTGTATTTTTCTTTTTATTGTTATTTTCTGAGTACTTATACATTGCTACTTTTATATATTTTTACTCTATTTCTGCATTTTGCATTTTATTCATATCTTAGTTATTTAGTTTAGTTTGCAATTCTAACTTATTAGTGGATTAACTAGTATAGCTTACCCTTTTTAGCATAAGACAGCTTAGTTTAAATTGAAAAATATAAAAAGGAAGTAAGCTAGGAAATTGAACATAACAAATTTAAATCCATAAACCTTGTATATATAGCATTACATCACATAGTTAAGTTAACAACATTTCATCAAGGAGAAACACTAAAACTTTAAAGCCATTCAATATAAGTTTTACATTGAGAATAATGAGAATTTTTAACTAAACCTGCATGACATACATAAGTGGTAAATAATTTTTGAGCTAGAGAACACATAGCCTGTGAGTTTTGAGCTTAATTGTATGGTTACATTTAAACCATAATTTTTATTCCTGTGTGTTCCGCCCTTCTTTTACATTATGATATTCTTTACTTTATTTTAATCTATATGTCCAATTATAGAATATAGAATATAGAATATAGATACATACCAAAAGAGTGATTGAGGTCATCATTTAATTTTAGCTCACTTATCCCAAAACAACCTACCTTTCACATCACCCTTGTTAGCCCCCTTGAGCCTTTAAATCCCCTTTTATTCTATCAGCCATACTACTAGCCTTAAGCAGAAAAACAAAATAAAATTCCAAGTTGAATCCTTGGTTAGCTTAAGATAGAAAATTATGAATAGTTTAAATGTGGGAAACCTATTGGGAACATGGATGATAAAAATAAAAGGTAGAAGAATTGAAAAGAATAAAATAACTCAACTAAGAAATTTTTGGGAAGCATGCTCATGAGAAATCAAAGTGATTAAATTACCATGTGCATTAAAAAAAATTTCAGTATTTAATAAAGGGGATACAAAAGAATTCCCCAAATGCAAAAAATAAAAACAATGCACATGGAATAAGAACAAAAGTTGAAACATGAGCATGTAACATCCAAAAGTGGAAAAAGTATGGGAAAATAGGTAAAGAAATTCTGTTTTACTAAGTATGTATGTTAGGTGAGATCTTAGCCTAATTAAGGATTCACTTATTAGCTCACTTAGCCTTATACATATACCCTTACCTTTACCTTGGCCCTATTACAACCTTAATTAAAGACCTCATAATTTTTGGTATGACTGTATTCTATAATTGTTGATTGGTTAGATGAAGAACAAAGTTATAGAAAGGAAGAATAAAAAAAAGGAAGAATAGAGTGATTAACCCAATAAACACTGAGTGACTAGAGAGTAAACACAAATCCAGTGAGGGTTCAATAGCTCATTAATATTTATCTTTGTTTGAATTATCTAATTGTCTTGCAAGTCCATAAAATGCTTTTTCTCCCATCTCAATTGTAAAAGTGCTTATTGATTATCTAAGGCTTGGCTATATATACATATATGACTCCTTGAAAATGTGAATTAATTTAACTACCTGTAAGCTTTATATATGAGTGAATAAATTGGAATTGCATGATGCATCATTCATTTAGGTAGTTGCATTTAGATTAGATTACATTGCATGACATTCCATCACTTTAACCTTACTTATTACCTTGGATTTAGCATGAGGACATACTATTGTTTAAGTGTGGGGAGGTTGATAAACCCATATTTTATGATGTATTTTGTGCTTAAATTGAGTGATTTATTCAATCCTTCAACCACTTATTCATGTTAATTGCATGGTTTTACTCTCCTTCCTTATTATGTGATGTATGTGAAAAACATGTTTCCTATGCTTTTAAATTAATTATTTTAATCACCTTTAATTCCATTCGATGCCGTGATTAGTGTGTTGAGCAATTTTCAGATCTTCTAAGGTAGGAATGACTTAAAGGATGGAAAGGAAACATACAAAATTGGAAGGAAAGCACAAAACGGAGCTTCTGAAGAAATTATCATCCACGCGATCGCATGGGCGACGCGGACGCATGCCAAGCGCAAAGAAGCAGTGACGCGGTCGCATGACTGACGCGACCGCGTGCCTTAAGCAGAATGTATATGACGCAGTTGCATGACTGACGCGACCGCGTGGCAAGGAAAAGCTCCGAATGACGCGACCGCGTGACCCACGCGGACGCGTGACAGAGGCCACGCACCAGAAATTGCAGAAAATGCTCATAGAGAATTCTGAAGCCCTTTTTGGCCCAAATTCAAGTCCAGAAGGCATAGACCAGAGGTTATGAAGTGGGGGAATGCATCCATTCAGAGAGAGCTCGCCAATTTTCACTTTCCATGATTTAGATTTAGTTTGAGAGAGGTTCTCTCCTCTCTCTCTCTTAGGATTAGGATTTAGGACTTCTCTTAGTTTTTAAGAGTGACTCTCGATCCAGGTTTAATATTTACTTTAATCTATATTTCTATGCTACTTTTACTTTAATGCTTTTATTCGTATCTATAAATGTTGCCAATTTGGCTTATGAACCGTTTCCATGTTATGATTTGAATTAATGATTATTTGAGGTATTTCAGTTTATTATTGTTCTCTTTGAATTAAGATATTTTTGCTTCCCATCTAAGGACATTTTTATTCCAGCAATTTTACTTTTTTCCCTTTTGGTCTTGGTTAAGAAATCAGTAACTCAACATTATCAAACTTAGCATAATTGATAATCGTTATCTTGCTAATTGAACTGAACTTCAATAATCCCAACTTTTTCTTAGGAAATAAATAGGATTCGAAAGTCAAACTTATTAGTCCCTTGACTTTCCTTTGCTTTAAAGGTTAAGTAAGAGGAATTAAGATTCAACTTTCATTATTGTTGAGAGGGATAACCAAGTTGGACTTCCAATTTCTCTTACCCTGCCAAAAGTTGCTTTACAGTTATTTATTGATTTTAATTGCCATTTAAATCACTTGCTTCTCATCTTCTAAACCCCGATTACAACCTTTATAGCCAATAATAAGAACATACTTCCCTGCAGTTCCTTGAAAAGGCGACCCGAGGTTTGAATACTCAGTTAACAATTTTTAAGGGGTTTGTTACTTGTGACAACCAAAACGTTTGTATGAAAGGACTTTTGAAGGTTTAGAAACTATACTTGCAACGAGGATTCATCCGCAATTTTCTAGACCATGCAAAAGTTCTCTCATCATAGACACCTCAGCTTGCCCATTGATCTGAGGGTGGTAAGCTGTTGCTACTTTGTGCATAATCCCATGCTTCTTCAGTAAACCTGCTAATCTCCTGTTACAGAAGTGAGTGCCTTGATCACTCACGATTGCTCATGGTGATCCAAAGTGACAGATAATATGGTTTCTAACAAAGGAGACAACAGTGTTAGCATCATCAGTACGGGTAGAAATTGCTTCTACCCATTTAGAAACATAATCTGCAGCTAACAGTATATATAAGAAACCACTAGAGTTTGGGAATGGACCCATGAAGTCAATGCCCCAAACATCAAAAATTTCACAGAATAGCATAAGTTGTTGGGGCATCTCATCCCTCTTGGATATATTACCAAATCTTTGGCATGAGAAACAAGATTTACAGAAGGCATTAGCATCTTTAAAAAGAGTAGGCCACCAGAATCCACAGTCTAAGATTTTTCTAGCTGTTCTTTGAGGGCCAAAATGTCCACTACTCTTAGAGGAGTGGCAGGCCTCTAACATGGACTGAAATTCTGATTGAGGCACACACCTTCTAATTATCTAGTCAGAACCATACCTCCATAAATATGGGTTATCCCATATATAATATTTGGACTCGCTTTTCAGCTTGTCTCTTTGATGTTTGGTAAAATTAGGAGGAAAGGTATGACTAACTAGATAATTAGCTACAGGTGCATACCAAGGAACTACTTCAGATATTGCGTGTAAGCTATCAAATGAAAAAGCATCATTGATAGGAGTGGAGTCATCCTTAATGTGCTCAAGGCGACTCAAGTGGTCCGCCACTAAATTCTGGGAACCACTCCTATCCTTAATTTCTAAATCAAATTCTTGCAGCAATAATATCCAACGTATTAACCTTGGTTTGGACTCTTTTTTAGCTAATAAATATTTTAGAGCTACATGGTCTGAGTATACTCCCACCTTAGTACCAAGTAAATAGGCTCAGAATTTATCCAGAGCAAAAATAATAGCCAGAAGCTCTTTTTCAGTGGTAGTATAATTAGACTGAGCAGCGTCTAGAGTCTTAGATGCATAAGCAATTACAAAAGGGTCCTTACCTTCACGCTGAGCCAGCACCGCTCCTACTGCATGGTTGGAGGCATCACACATAATCTTGAAAGGTTGGCTCCAGTCGGGTCCTCTCACAATCGGAGCTTGAGTCAAAGCGATCTTCAGCTTATCAAACGCTTCCATGCAATCCTCACTCAACTCAAACTCAACATCCTTCTGCAGCAGTTTGAATAAAGGCAATGCTACCTTACTGAAATCCTTGATAAATCTCCGGTAGAAACCTGCATGACCAAGAAATGAACGGACTTTCCTCACGGAGGAGGGGTAAGGTAAACTAGAAATGACATCTACCTTTGCTGGATCTATAGAAATACCAATAGTAGAAACAACATGTCATAGAACAATACCTTGTTTTACCATAAAGTGACATTTTTCAAAATTTAATACAAGGTTTGAACTAACACACCTGTCTAATACCCTAGCTAAACTATCCAAGCAAAGGGTAAATGAATCACCATACACGCTAAAGTCATCCATGAAAACTTCCATACAATTCTCAAGAAGATTTGAGAAAATACTCATCATGCATCTTTGGAAAGTAGCTGGTGCATTACATAAGCCAAAAGGTATTCTCTTGTATGCATACGTTCCAAAGGGACATGTAAAAGTAGTTTTCTCCTGATCTTCAGGAGCTATATGGATTTGAAAATATCATGTGTAACTATCTAAAAAGCAGTAGTGTGATTTACCTAACAAACGATCAAGCATCTGATCGATAAATGGCAGGGGGTAGTGATCCTTACGAGTAGCCTGGTTGAGGCGTCTGTAATCAATGCACACCCTCCAGGAATTCTGCACTCTAGTTGTCAGGAGCTCTCCATGCTCATTCTTTACTGTTGTGACTCTAGACTTCTTGGGCACCACTTGTACTGGACTGGCCCATTCACTATCTAAGATGGGGTAGATAATATCAGCTTCAAGCAGTTTGGTCACTTCCTTCTTGACAACTTCTAAAATGGTGGGGTTCAACCGCCTTTGAGGTTGATGAACCGGCCTTGCTCCCTCTTTCAAAAATATTCTATGCTTACAAACTTGAGGGCTGATGCCTACTATATCCACCAAGCTCCACCCAATTACTTTCTTGTATCTTCTCAGCACACTAAGCAGCTGCTCCTCCTGTTGGGAAGTGAGTTCCCTTGCAATGATAACTGGGAGCTTCTGATGATCCTCAAGGTAAGCATACTTAAGGTGGGGTGGAAAGGGCTTTAACTCCATTGTCTGTTCATGGCTAGGCACTTGATCATTTAGAGCTAGTGATGGTGGCAAGGTATCTTCAGTAAGCTCAGAGGTTGTCCCCACACTTGCATCTTTCTCCATGTGCCTCTCTTCTACTTTCTCTTGGTGAACTGCAGCTACAATTTCATCAATGATATCACACTGGAAGATGGAATGATTTTTCGGAGGATGCTTCATAGCTTCATCCAAGTTGAAGCTCACTGCTCTGCCATCTATTTCAAAGGAATAAGTTTCTGAGAATGCATCCAAATTGAACTTTGAAGTCTTCAGAAACGGCCTTCTAAGCAGGATGGATGATGGTCTTCCTGAGTCACCAGCACGTCCTCAACAATTCTAACCATAGAGATAATGCTTTTATCTGCCAAAACAAGACATGCTGTCGACCTTTTTAAGGGAGGGAGCCTCAAAGCATCATATACAGATAATGGCATTATACTAACATACGCGCCTAAATCACACATGCAGTCAGAAAATTTTACACCCTCTATAGTAATAGTTACCATGCATGGACCTGGGTCACTATATTTTTCAAGTATATCACCCATTAAAGCAGATATAGAGCTACCTAGAGGAATAGTTTCTAAATCCTGTATCCTATCTTTATTCATGCATAAATCCTTTAGAAACTTTGCATATTTAGGTACCTGACGAATGACATCAAAAAGGGGAATTGTTACCTCAACCTTTTTGAAGATCTCCACCATCTTGGGGTCTAGCTCTATCTGCTTCCTGGACTTCCTAGCAAGGTGTGGGAATGGAATGGGAATGACGTCTTTTGTAGCTTCAGCTTCTTTTGGTGTTTCCTTCCCTGGTTGAGCTACTTCTTCTTCAGCCATGTCTTCTACTTCCTCCTCTTCTTCAACATCCTCTACCTCAACAATGTCTTCAGCTTGGATATCTTCTTTTGAGCTTAGCTCCTCCTGACTCCTCTCTGACAGTGTGGTTCTGGACCTCAAAGTGATGGCATTAATTCCACCTTTGGGGTTGGGTAAAGGTTGAGAAGGAACTGTACTGGAGCTTGAAGGTTGATTGGTGGGGGTGGGAGGTGGTTCCATCCGGGAGATGAGGGCTTGTAAAGTGGATGTAAGACCATTGATGCTAGAGGTAAGTGTATTCTGAAGGTCTTTCTATCCTTGTACAAGAGAGTGAAGCACCTCATCATTGGCAGAAGAAGGGGGATAAGTAATTTGAGGGGCCTGTTGTTGGTTCTTTTGAGGTGCCTGGGACTGCCTTAGGTGTGGTGCTCTGTAAGGTTGGTTCTGGTCCTGCTGTCTGTTTTTGTTATTGTTCCACCTCTGATTCTCATTGTTGTCTCTGCCTCCTCGGTTGTAGTTGTCCCTCCACCCTTGGTTAGGATTATCTCTCCAACCTTGGTTGGAGTTATCTTGCCAACCTTGATTGTAGTTCCCACCTTGGTTGTAATTGCCGCCTTACTGATAGTATCCTTGATTCGGGCAGTCATAGAAATTGTGAGTAGCTGCCAAGGTGCTATCTTCTTGTTGCTGGAGTTGTGGACACTCATCAGTGTAATGAGTATAGCAGGCGCATATTCCGCACACTCTCTGAGGAACCAACTGTTGACTTTGTTGTTATGGGGGAGGCTGAGGTTGTTGTTGATTCAGCTGTAGCTGCTTTAGTATGTGGGTCATCTCTCCTAGAGTCTGTGTGAGAGCAGCAGTCTTACTACTAGAGGACACCTCTGCAATAGCCTTGGGATGGTTGTTCCTGTGCCTGACATTTCGGGTAGACTCAGCTAGATCGGTGATCAGTTGCCACGCTTCTGTCACCGTCTTGTACTTCTTCAGAGAGCCATTACTTGCAGCATCTAGTGTAGTCTTATCCTGAGGCTTCATGCCTTGTGTGAAGTAGCTGATCAGCACCAACTGGTCAATCTTATGGTGGGGGCAAGAATCTAGGAGATTCCTGAAGCATTCACAATATTCATAAAGGGTCTCTGACTCGCCTTAGATGATGCAGGAAATTTCTTTCCTCAATCTGTCTGTAACTTCAGCTGGAAAGTACTTTTCCAGGAATTCCCTTCTGAGCAGATCCCAATTAGTGACAACCTCTTCAGGTTGAGTGTAGAACCATTCCCTTGCCTTTCTCTCAAGAGAAAATGGGAAGGCATATAGCCAAATAGTAGTTTCATCTGCACCATGACGCCTAGTAGTTGAGCAGGCCGTCTGAAAGTCTCTAAGGTAATTTATGGGCTGCTGAGCAGGTAAGCCATGAAACTTGGGTAGTAAGTTGATTAGCGCAGTCTTCAGTTCAAAATCTGCAGCCAGATTTGCGTGACGTGCTTGATATGGTTGCAGTGTAAAGTCTGGAGCTCCAGCTTCCTGGAGAATAATCCTTCTGGGCTCCGCCATATTACCTGCACGTAAATCAACAGAATCAGTAGTAAAGGAGCTTGTTTCTTCCTCAGATGGCGCTTCAGATTTGCCCTCAGATGAGACTGGTGAATTGGTAGTAACCACTTCACCGCCCTCAGAGGTTAACCGACGCCAAGCTCGCCTAATACGTGAAAGAGTTCTTTCAATTTCAGGATCAAATGCGGCTAAGCTTGGATCAGGCAATGAACGCGTCATTCAATGAAAGAAACATACAGCTCATGGTAATAAAATAAAATAAAATATGCAAAATTAAAAATATGTACACCAACTAATAATTTAGCACACTATTGCAACTCCCTAGCAACGGCGCCAAAAATTGATGGGGCGGAAATTAACCAATTAAGAATTTAATATAGAAACAGCGTTGCAAGTATAGTTCCTAACCGACAAAAATCTGCTTATCAATTTAAAAAAGGTTGTCACAAATTTTAGAATAAAAATACTGGGAGTAGAAATCCCAGGTCGTCTCCCAACGAGTTGACAAAAGAGTGCTATTTTATTAATCAGGAGTTTTCCGAGAAATTTTAAGAGTTGGAGAACGGAAAAATAAATAATTGTAAATTAAAGCAATGGAAATTAGCAAGAGAATTTATATAATCAATTAAAAAGCCTTGACCGGGGGGAGATTAATTGGAAGTTGTATCCTTGTTGGATTCTCCCAATTGTGATAGCAAGAAGTTGTTGTTTTCACTTAGTTAACCCTTACTAAATAAAGGAAAGTCAAGCGATTAAGCTAACTCTTATTCACAAGTCCTAATCCTTTCCTTATGGAAGGATTAGCGTTAGTAAATAGAGAGTTAGCCAACAACTTCCAATTGAACTAATCACTTGAGTATTCCAACTCAAGGGTCTCCTCTTAATCAACCCCCAAGTCAAGTTGGGAGTCTACTCCATTGACATGAATACAACGTTCACAGGCATATAAAGGGAATAGAAAGAAGACATGATAAATAAAGCAATAACTGAAAATTAATTAAAGGTAAAAATAGTTCTTTGCATTAAAAAATTCCAAAATCATAAACATACGTATCTGAACAAGGTTAATAGGTAATCAAAAGAGTAAAGGAATAGAAAACAAACTAGAATAATGGCAACTTCAACGGAGGTAGTGACTCTTCTCAATATCAAAATCAAAAGCATAAAAACTAGAACTATGAATGTGAAGAAAACTTAGAGGAAGTGTAATTTCTCTCGAAGATTCCAATCTAAAACTAAAAACTATGCGAATGAGAATGTGTGTTGAGTCTCTGCTTGTCCCTTGGCTCTAGTCTGTGTTTCTGGGCCGAAAACTAGGTCCAAACTTAGCCCAAAATTGCCCCCAGCATTTTCTGCAATTTCTGCAGGTAGCGCATGTCACGCGTACGCGTCAGTCACGCGTACGCGTCAGTCACGCGTACGCGTCAGTCACGCGTACGCGTCGCTGATCATTTTCGCGTGTCACGCATATGCGTCAGGCACGCGCACGCGTCATTGTGCAGACTCCAATTCACGCACACGCATGAGCCATGCGTGCGCGTCGCTCCTCGCTGGTTGTCTCCTTTATTTCTTGTGCTCCTTCCATGTTTGCAAGCTTCCTATCCATCCTCTAAGCCATTCCTGCCCTATAAAGCCTGAAAATACTTAACACACAGATCACATCATCGAATGGTATAAAGGGGAATTAAAATACACAATTTAAAGGCTCAGGAAGCAAGTTTTCAATTATAGAACAAAACTAGGAAGGAGTTGTAAAATCATGTGAATTGTATGAATAAGTGTGTAAAGACTTGATAAAACCACTCAATTGAGCACAAGATAAACCATAAAATAGTGGTTTATCATCGCTGCTGTGTGTGTCAGTTCTTATGCTTGACCGCAGGGAGAGAAGCGAGCCACCACGAAACACAAACTGGCGACAAATGACACAAGAGTTGGTAGATGCAGTGGATCCCGCAAGGAGAACCACATGATGTTAGCAGCAGCGACTCTGTGAGAGTGGAAAGATTGAGACGCCATTTTGGTTCATTTTAGTGTGAGAGAGTGTGATAATGTGTTGGAGAAGGAGGTTAAGTTTAGGGGGTTGGATTGTTCAGATGAAATTTGATTAATTAATTAAAAATTCCACCTATATATATATACATTAATAAGATTGTCATAACAGTAAAATACATTGGCCACTTTAGCATTATTTCTATTAAAGTTGCGTTTCGACGAATTTACGAATACGCTTGTTCAAATTTTAAAATTATTTAAAAATTATTTTGTCAATAGCAAAAATCAAATATCATCAAATTAGAATTAGAATATTTCGAATACAGATTTGATATTTTCCTCTTTATATGTATTAACAAGTGTAATTACCTGTACCATGCACGTGATAAGATTGAAATTATAATTTTAAGTTGTTTTGTTAAAATTAATTTGAATTATAATAATTTGATTAATAAAAAAGTAACATATTATGCATTGTTTGTTTTTTTTAATCTAATGTTAATTGAATTAGCTCTAAAATAGTTATTAATCGGTTTTAGTAATCTACTTTCTTCAATAAATCAAACATATATACTGAATGTGATCATAAATAATCTAGTAATACTTAAATCCACCAACAAATTTTTATATATTGGTTTACTGTGAACTAAGAACATATCAAAATCAGCTCAAAATTAACAACAAATTATTACAGAATTCTAATACAGAAAGTTCTCTAATAAACAATAAATAATTTAAACCCACTGAATAACAACTCAACACTATTCTTTGATGCCTGCAAAATATATAACTGAAACAGTATTATATCAATGTTAAATTATTAGTATACAAAATCATATGATTAATGTAATTATAAAATTATTTATCAGGAGAATAAAATAATACGAATTTTTACGATAATTTTAATATTCTCAAGCTATAAATGTACAATAAGAATGCATTACCCATTAGCACTAAAAATTTGTCAATTTTTTTAATTGATAGTAATAAATGTTAATAAATTAATAAATTTAATTAAGAGATTTCGTTATTACCTTTTCATTATAAGTTTTCAAAAATTTCTCTATATACCACATTTATCGTGCAATTATCTTCCAAGTTTCTGTGATCTTGCAACAGCACTTGCAGACCATCTTTGCTCGTTACTCGTTACTTTTTAAAATATGAACAAAAAATATTTATAAACTGGACCTAGCATTACTTAATAAAATCATGGAAAATAATCAACTTACCTTATCATCCATGAGAACCATTTCTATGTAAGTCGTCTTGCTCTTGTCAAATTTGAATGGGACTTTCCATAACCTTATAATTCTTGCCTTTATTTTCTAAATTTGTTCATTACATAATCTACCATAGGTAACATTGTTGATAGAATCATAGCTAGTAGCCATTAGGTATGAAAAATAATAGAAAAAGAACTATGTCTGAGGTACGAATTTTCTAGATGATAAATAATTGTAACAATTTACTATTACTCCTTATATATTTATATATATTGTATACTAATTGAACAGAGTAATAATTAGCCAATGTTTTTAATGGAGATACTTGCTTCAATTAGGTAAAAATTATGCCATTATGTTTTATTAACCTTTATGATTAATTTAATAGTGATACTTGGTTAATATATATGTTATCTACATTAATTATATGCCAATATTTTTAGAAAAGAGCTAAAAGAGGAGATATATAAATATATATAATATTATTGCTATATAGAAAGCAGATATAAATTGCTACGTTCTTTTTTATTATATTATACAAGTTAAAAATATAATATCATGTTAATATTAATTCTAGATACTTGCTACAATTATATCAAATTTAATTATGACTCTAAATAAATAAAATAGATAATAATCAATATTATTATTTTGTTTTTTACATTCAGCTTCATCATAGCTTTCTGATATTTCTAATATATGGTTGCTTATTGCTTGAGTATAAACAACAAAGAAAATTGTTACAAAGTTGGGGCTGAAACCAGGTCAGAAAGTATTGGATGTCGGTTGTAGTACCGGAGGAGGTGACATTTACATGGCTGAAATTTTTGATGTTGATGTTGTTGGGATTGACTTCTCCAACCAGGTCAGAAAGTATTGGATGTCGGTTGTGGTACCAGAGGAAGTGCATTTACATGGCTGAAAATTTTGATGTTGATGTTGTTGGGATTGACCTCTCCATAAATATGATTTCTCTTGCCATTGAACGTGTCATTGGACTCAAATGTACGGTTGAATTTGAATGTGTCGATTGCACCAGAAAAATATATCCCAAGAATACATTTGATGTAATCTACACTCGTGATGCCATGTTACACATCAAAGTAAGGAACCATCTTTGGTGTTTTAATAAGAACTTGTACTATGTGTAAATATATCATATGGGATACCATGTAAACAAAACACTCCATCTACTATTAAGTAGGATGTGACTAATCTAAGTGGGATTGGCATCTCATTCAATGGTGCATGAAGTATAAGTCAGCATGATGTCTCATAACAAAATATATAGACATATCGTTCTTCAATTAGAAAACAATCTATGTAATTCAAAGGATCAGGGAGGTATCACTAAATGCTAAAATTTGGGGATGACAAAAAATATATATATATTGCTCATTCAGTGCTCATGGTTGAGATTTTGACGAGTATATTTTAGAACAGTGAGATCAAACTTAAGTTTTATCAAATAAATTGTAGTTCTAGATTTTAGTTTGATCGATATTTTTTTTTTTTTGGGTCTGCTTGAAGTATTCTTTCCTTTCATTTCTGAAGCTTATCCTCAGCTATTTTCTGTGGTTTAATGCAGGATAAACCGACATTGTTTGAATCATTTTATAAGTGGTTGAAGCATGGAGGTACACTTCTAATTATTGATTATTGTAAACGAGCTGGAAGCATATCATTAGAATGTGAAGAATACATTAAAAAAGGAGGATATTATATCCATGACATGGAAGCAGATTATCAGGTATGGTAGCATATTGTAAGATATTAGTGACAACATAATTTATTCTTGCCTACATTTATTTTAAGACATGTCCCTTGTTTCCTACACAGATGCTTAAGAATGCTGATTCGATGACGTAATGGCTAAGGACCAAACATAATTGGTTTGTCAAATACTACAATTTACTTTCTTTGACATTTAATCAAATTGTTCTTCTGAAGATACAATAAAATTGTTACTTGTGTGATTTCAGTTCATGAAAACACTACAACAGGAGCTAAATGCCCTTGAGAACAAGAACCATTATTTCATTGATGAATTCTTTGAGGTGAGTTCCTTAAGGTGTATCTATTAGTTGTGATCATGAAAAGGAAGGGAAGACAGGGAGGGGGCTAGGAGAGTGAAATTGACTCGATTTTATTCATCAAGCCATTCCTTTTCTCCCTTCTCTTCCAAGATCCTAACTCTCAGAGGAACACTTATAAAGTTATATATTTCAAATAAGACTTAAGTGCTGCTTATTTAAATATAATTGTTTCCCATTTTGAAACATTGATGACTGGAATCATTAATTGCAGGAAGACTACAATGAGATTGTTGAGAGATTGAGGGCCAAGCAGATTAGAGGTGCAGCTGGGGAGCAGAAATGGGGCTTGTTCATTGCCAAGAAAAAATTATACTTATTTATCATGATATGTCATGTTATAGCCATTTTTAGTTCAACGTGACTAGAGATTTCCCTATGATATAGTTTCTATGTTATTCTATTGTTATTTGTATATTTAGATGGACAAAATCTTTGAGGGTTTAGCACCAGGAGAAAAGCTTTTTATGCCCCCTCTTCTGCTTGAATGTGACGTTCACTTCATTTCAGAGTTCTAATTCTATGCTAAAAATCAATTTCAATATCCTGTTTTCAATTGTTTCGGCTTTAATAAAATTGGCCACCTTCAAAAGTAGTTGTGAATCAGAGATGGTAGAATACAGTAGAAACTATAATCAGTTCTATGCTAAGAATGGTTCTTGTTTGATTCACATTTTGTTTATTATAAAAGTAGAAAATGTGCTTCTCACTCAATGCACTTCAATGTGAAGCAAAAATGTTGTTTGTATGAGACGTACGTTTGACATCCCTCAAAAGGTAAAACAAACAAGCTTGAATGATTTGGTTTTGGATTCTTCCTGGGATTTTAGAATTAACAGAGGGGTTTTAGAAATTGCAACTGAACCAAACTTGTTAAATATAATAGAGAAAGTGTGATCCCAGAAAGAAAGAGCTAAGGTTATTCTTCTATACTAGCTGTTAAATATTTATAAGGCTAGCCATTATTCATATTTTCCTTCATTCAAGTATAAGCCAACTCCTGTTTTTATGCTGGATGCTTAAACAATTAAGCACTGGTTTCATCCGAAAAGTGTTGGAAGAAGCAAATTCATTATGGAAGCGTTTGGAGGCAGAGACATGAACACTGAATACATTGTCTCCAGAACAATTTTTTATATTTTTGTATCCACTCTTTTATGAAGGACAATGATGGACACCAGATTTAGAAAGGTGGACACGAACTTTTTAATGAAATTTTTTTCTTTTTGTCCAAAGATATTTTTTATTATTCTACTATTATCCCTTCTTATTTTTCTTAATTTGAGTTTCTTCTCTGTTTTGCGTTCTTCTTCTTTCTTTTTTTAGATACTCTCTTCTTTTTGTAGAATTTCTTACTTGACTGGATAGTTCCTTTCTTCTTATGTTATTGTTATTACTTCAATATCACTTTTACCTTGTTGGTTCATAAACTAATTCTTCTTGTAATCTCCTATACTCCTATGTATTCTCATTCTCTATTAAATTAGTTTGTACTTAATACGAAAAATTTGGAATCACATGGCTATTTTAGTCCTTTCATATAATATTTTAATCTTGCCTATGTGTATCCAAACATAATACTGGACATTACATTAGTGTCTTGTATACCATATCCAAACACAATACACAAAGGATCATTTTTAGTGTCTCTGTTCTATTGTCTCTGTCTTAGTGTCTGTTCTGTCATGTCTCCAAAAACAAACGCACCCTATGTGCCTCAACAAATTAGCTGATCATTCCAATAAGTAAAGAACAAAATGAATTGATCAATATTCAATGTTACACTTTTCCTTTGCACATATCTAACAATTCAACCTCATAGACATGCACGAGGGTCAGCTTCCTACGGCAATGCTATTACAACTAAGAAATGACAGAGAACAGCATACCAACATAACTAACAAACTTTGGGACCCTCGGTCAGCCTGTTTCTTCGTTTTCTTTTATGCTTGAAATCTTCGGGACCAGCTAGACGAGTAGAAGATGAATTCATCTCCTCTAAAAGCTCTTTTGCCAACTCAACCTTTCCTGATTTGTTTAAATTATTGATTAGCGATTGATAGATGTATATTGAAGGGAGGATCCCCTTCAGTTTCATCTCCCTGAAGCATTTCAAAGATTCCTCAGCATTTCCTGATCTGCCAAAACTCTCAATTAATGCAGTATATGTAAGCAAATCCGGTTCGATGCCATTCTCACTCATTTCCTTAAAATACACAATGCACATGTCTGTTCTTCCAGCCTTCCGCAAGCCATCCAATACAGTATTATAAGAAACAGTATTCGGGACAAAACCAGCTTCCTTCATGGTTGAAAACACATCAAGCATTTCATCCACACGACCTGTACGGCCCAATATATCTAGAACAATATTATATGTGACCAAGTCAAGACTATAGTTACGACTCTTAAGATAATCAAATATCACCAAGGCCTTATCCTTTTGTCCACTTTTGGCAAGGGCGAAAATGATCTTGTTTACAAATGATGTACTCGAACAAGTTATTTCTGATACTTCTTCAATGAATCTAAGTAGCTCAATACAACCATTGGCTTTTGTGAAAGCCTGGGCAAAACTAAGACATGAAGCTGCACTTGGGGATTTACAAGACAACAATAATTTCTTGAAGGCTTGACACGAAAGGTCTATGTCATTCTTCTGACTTGCCTCTGCTAACAAGACAATATACACATTAGGGGGAATAGAAATGTTCCTGTCTTGTAAATCTTGTAGCATTTGACTCACAGCAGAAAGATTTCCAATCTTGCACATCTTATCAATATATGCAGCATAACCTTTGACACTTGATGCTGCCGCATTTTCAATTGTGGCATGAAATTCCTTCAAGACTTTCTCCGCTGCTATCTCTTTGTCAGGAGATGCCGCTGTTGAAAAAAACTAAAAATTCCCAATGAATTAACTTTTGCTGATTAAAATCAGACAAATTCAAAAGAGATTGATTGAGAATTGAGATCAGAAATGATATTAACTACATTGGGAAGAGAGTCATCACTAATTAGACTAATTAATTCTATGGTTTTCATGAAAAGAATGTTAAACTAATGGTAGTCCAAGACAATAATAACATGTGAAAACTATTTGTATCCCACTGCGTTTATCCACAAAGACATAAAATTATCTTTGGTAGAAGACATGGAGACAGACATTGTTTTCTGAAATACTGATTTAATGTATTTTGTATCTTTCTTGACAAAAAGACACACGAATACTAATAAAAAATACAACTTATTTTTCTTATTAATTTTTTTATAATTATATTTTTTATTATTATATTTTTCTTTCTGAAGCTTTTGTGTGAAAAAACTGAGAGTAAATTGGACTTTTATAATTTGTTCTTTTTACATTTAGTTTATACCAAACAAAATACAAAAATACTAATTTTTTTCTTGTTCTCTCTTCAAAAACAATGGCAGCCCAAAGAACACTTTAAATTAGCTGAACAAACATTAGTAGCACTATTCCAAAACTACAAATGCTATACTTGACATTAGGTTAATCTGCTTGGATCAAATCCTTTATTTCATTTTACTTTTAATGTCTCAATCATCACAGTTTATGTGTACTCTTGTAGTGCAGAATATGTAAAAGACAAGACTTTTCAATAATTTAGAGCGCAGTGACTATTTATTCAAAATGAAATTATGAACTTGAATACAGAAATGAAAACAATTAGGAAGGGGAAGAAGGTACCAACCAAAGGATAAGAGGAGGAGAGTGGAAGGTGGAGGGTGAGGGCGGAGTGAAAATGAGACACAGAAAGAACAAGCTGTTGCTGCTGTAGAGAATAATAAAGGAACCTTGAAGTTGTTATATTTGAAGCAATCGATAACATCATCAATGAGCAAAGATTCAAACATGTAGAGTGCAGTTTTTGGTACAAGTATGAGAACAACCATTTAGGGGTTCCCACACTATGTGCTCTGCTACGATACTAAGGTTTTTGCCTTCTCCCTTTTTCCTTCTCACTTCACATTCCCATACCATCGCACTCAAAATTAATATGTTTTATCTTTTTTGTTAAATCCTTATTTATTTAGAATAAGAGTAAAGTGACAAATTACTTTTAAAAGATTTATATTTTAGATAAATTAATTTTTAAAAAACAAAATATTAATAAAGTTTTTAGAATAAAAAATATAAATATATTATTTTTAAATTAATTTATTTATATTTATTATTGTAGAAAATTTTATTAACTTTTTTTCAAAAATTAACTTGTCAAAAATATAAATTTTTAAGAATTTATTTGTTACTTCACTTATTGAATAATTTTAGTTATTCTTACAAATTCATACATTATTCATTTTTTTTTGCTAGATGATACATTGATACATCATTTGGGATAACTTTTATTTACTTATGGAGATAAACTTGTCAAAAAGTCATTTTCAATGTTCAAGTATAATAAATCACCAAATCAAATTCAATTCTATAATAAGTTGATTTGTCTAAATATTGTAATTTTTTAAAAATGAATAGAAAATATTTTTTAAAATTAATAAAAAAATTATTTTTTAAATTAGATTTATTTTTTGAGAGAGGACCAAAATCGGATGGGTCAAATCCAATATCAATAATATTATATATTAAATAGAGTAATTTATGTTAATAAAATAAATAAAAATTAAAATTATTCAAATATTCTAAACAGAAATAATTACACGACTGTCCTAAACTGATCTAAATAAATCGAATTAGGCATATTCGATTTATACAAATACACATAAATCGAATTAACTCAATTTAATTTATTTGTAAATTACCCTATTATATATTTTAGCTTTGTAAATATTCTATTAATTAATAAAATATTTAAATTTCAATATAAATTAAATACTATATAAAAATATAATTAAATTTAGGATTTTTTATATATGTTCCTAAGAGACTTGTTAAAGATAATATTAATAAAATTTTAATAAAAAATATACATTAAATATTTTTTTTATAATTTTTATACGTTCAATGTCTTAGAAAACTTAAAAAATGTCTTATAGTCATAAAATAATTTAATTATTTTATTTATCAATATATGTAATTTATAGCTTATTTATCAATTTACATCGCATGACATATCTCGTTTACATTATAAACGAGATATATTCAACATCAATTCATTTACAATGTAAATAAGATAAGTCTAATCCTCACTTCTATAAGGAAATCGTCTAAAATGTGAGGAATGTCATTTTCATTCCATTTTATACTTTCTTTCTCTCTTTTATTTTGGATATTTTTCTTGTTATTCTTGAGGTACTTGGACATTATGACGCACGTAGATGCACGAGATGACGACATGAACTACCTGAACGCGACGTAGCATATTATTGGAGCGATCGATCTTTTAAGTTAGTGTTCTTATTTTCTTCTTTTAAATAAATAAGCATATAGTTATAGTTAGGGTACTTTTATAAATTTAGTATTGTTATATATGACTATAAATCTATAATGAATGTTATTTTAGTAATATAAAATAGGTTAGTTTTCATATTAGCTTTTATTAGGTAGTGAAATATATTGTTAGTATCTTCTGAATATTAGTTGCAATGTTATTAAATAAAATTTTTAAATATTTGATTTAGAAATTAATTTTCCTAGATAGATTTATTAATTAATTTAATTTAATTTTAAAGAATAATAAATTATGAAATGTGAAATAAATTTTTTTACATTTTTATTTCTCTATTTTGAATTTTATATTTTTTAATTTTAATTTTGAATATACTAGATAATTTGTTTTGCTGAATATTTGTTGTAATGTTCTTAAATAGATTTTCTAAATGTTTGATTTACAAATTTAATTCTGAATAGTTATTATGGATTTAGTTAATTTAATTTTAAATATAACTAAATTATGAAATGTGAAATAATTATTTATTATAATTTTTATCTCTTTATTTCGAATTTTATATTTTTTAATTTTGATTTCAAATATGTCATGTATTAAATAGATTTTTATTGAAATATTTTATATTGAGGTAAATACCAAATTGGTACTTGAAGGATTTCGGCTTTCACAAAATAATACCTGACTTTTATTATTGACAAAATAGTTCTTGAAAGAATTTAAAATTTGACAAAATCACCAAACTGTGAAATGATGATGTCACAATGAACGAAAAATGCTAATGTGGTTGTTAGAAGAGAGCTTCGATGATGACAGAGAGCTCCAACGACGTTTCCGACGATCTCCTTCTTCTTCTTCTTTGTGTTCACTGCTTCTTCTTCTTCTTCAACACACCGCTGCATCCCCTTCCGCCATGGCAGCTGAAGAAGAAGACCGCCATGGCACACTGCTGCATCTCGCCGCGTTCTTCGTGTTCACTGCTTCTTCTTCTTCAACACGTCTCTGCGTCCCCTTTCACCATGGCAGTACCTCGCTACGTTCTCGGGTTCACCACTTCTTCTTCTTCGACATGTCGTTGCGTCCTTCCGTGTCCCCTTCCGCCATGGCAAAGAAGAAGAAGAAGAAGAAGTAGAAGAAACAAATGTTTCCTCTGCCATGGCAGCACCTCGCCGCTATGTCCCTAGAAGCATCCCCTCCACCATGGCAGCACCTCGCCGTTACGTCTCCTTCCGCTATGGCAAAGAACACCAAAAACCGTCATCAGAACTCTCTGCCATCATCGGAGCTCTCTTCTGATGGCCACATCAGCATTTTTCGTTCACTGTGACATCATCCTTTTACAGTTGGGCGATTTTGTCAAATTTTAAAATCTTGCAGGGGCTATTTTGTTAATAACAAAAGTCAGGTATCATGTTGTCAGTGCCAGAATCTTTCGGGTACCGATTTGGTATTTACCTTTTTTATATTTTAACAGAGACCTCACTTACTACTCTCTAGGTGAGTTAGCCACATTGTCGCACCATCGGACGCCATTCTCCCTCACTTGAGAGAGGCTGGGTTTGGTGACACGGTGCAGCTCAGGAACTTTGTGTTCGACAACACCCTGATTACTATATTCGTAGAGCATTGGCATCTAGAGACCCACATTTTTCACCTGTCTTGGAGGTGAGTGCACTATCATCTTGCAGGATATTGCGTATCACCTTGGGTTACACACTGACGAAGAGCCAGTGGGTGGGTGCTTACGTAACTTCTAGACATGGTACCAGCACCCAACGTGGGGTTGGTAGAGGAGCTCCTCGGTGCTAGGCCTCGACATACTCAGCAGCAAGGGCGCAGCGAAGGAGTTGTTTTCCATCAAGCTGACATATCTTAGGGACAGAGTACATCATATCCCTTCTGGTACATCATATCAAGAGATGTTACATCCTGTTGCTAATCGGGAGTTACCTGATAACAAATAAGTCAAACAACCAGGTCCATATCAGGTGTCTTCCATTGTTGGCCGACTTCAAGATGAGTCGCAGTATGTCTTGGGGATCCACTGTGCTTGCATGGGCGTACCACTCATTATGCTCTATAGCACATCAATCCACCATTGATATTGCTGGATGCATGTCACTACTGGTGTTATGGATATATCATCGATTTTAAGAGTGGTGCCCATCTGAGAGGTAGATTCCAAGGTTTCCAACGACCGTGAGATATATCATTTTATATATGGTTTTTCTCTTGTCATTCATAGTAATTTAATTTTATTTTGGGTGAATATCCATCTCGATCCTTGATAAGTTCTTCGAAGGACTACGTGTCTCCCAAGAAAAGAAATATCAATTTCGGTCATTGATAATTAACTTTATAAGACTAGTTAGTCCTTCTATCAATGATCTTTTTTCAGAACAAGCTTATGTGACACGTTAATTACTAATATATCCTCTATTTAATTTTTATAAGTAAAAATCATTTAAAAATCACTAATATTTCTTAATTTTACACAATAAATTTAGTCAATGTATTTGAAAAAAGTAACAAAAAAAACTAACAATTACCTCGAAAAGATAACGAGACTCCCAACAAAAAAGAATTTGCTAATCTTTTGTTGGCTTTTAACGGATAAATCAACAATTTAATATGCTATGTAGACTTATTCCGTTAATATAGAGAAAAAAATTGACAGTAGGGCTAATCAGTCTCACAGAAATAAAGTTCAAGGCCCAAAAAAGATATTTTTTATTGAGAGTCTCGTTGTCTTTCAAGATAACTATCAGGAGCCGTTTATGATTTTTTTTTTTCTCTTTTTATTTTGCATCAAGTGATGCATTGCTTGTTATTATTGCATATGTCCACAGGTTGATAGGTATGGCTGACACAACCAATAGATAAGACCCCATAACTACAATAATGAAATACATGACACAACTAGGTATCCTCTGTGGGCTTATTGGGACACCCTTTCCGAGTATGGCCTGTTTGTTTGCATAGCCCACACCTTTTCTCTGCACGTTCAACCTCATCTATCTCATTATGAAATCTTGTAGAAACTGGTCTCCCAGTTACTTTCTTATGTATGGCGGGATTAGGACGCAAACATGTCCCATACCACTCCAGCCATAGCTTCTAATTTTGTATCGCCGGGAACTCTACCTCATGGATTTGCCTCCTCTGAAGTTGTTCATTTACTTTAGAGAGAAAAGTAACGCAATCTAAGCCATTGATAATATAAATGGTTCTGATCATCTTAAATAAATAAATAATAAGTAAATGCATTAAAAGAACTTTAAAAATCGTGCGAATAGCAGCTTCGTAGCTTCCAAGACCGCGTGATTTTTTCTTTTTATTTCATCTTCTTTTTATTTTATTTAGTTTTTTCTTTCTTTTTCTTCAAAAAAAAATTATTTTTGATTCTATTTTTTCACAATATTTAATTATCTTTTTATGTTTATTATCATATTCTTTCATGATATTATTGTTATTTTGGTTATCTTTTTTTTGTCTTCTATAACTTACATTTAAAGTTTTGTCATGAAAGAGATTAATAATGATCACTAGTAATCTTTCTTTTTTTTTTTTAATCCTGAATAATTTTTTGAAAAATAGGATAAAAAAATAAAATTAATCAATTTAAATTGGGTCAAAAAATATTTTTTTATTTTTTATTTTAATATAAAAAAATACTCATGTAAATGTACTAAATCTTTTTTAGACAAATGTACTCAAATTTTTTGTTTATACTTAAAATAAGAATCTAATTGAGAACAAACTAAAGAGTGTTTAGAATAACTAATGATGTGATGTTGGTTTAATAGATCTCTAATAAATTTATATTGATATACATTAAAAATTGAGTATATCAATATAAAAATATAAATAAATCAATTTTAAATTTTTAATGTATATCAATATAAATTTATTAGAAATCTATTAAACCAACATCACATCATTAGTTATTCTAAACACTCTTTAGTTTGTTCTCAATTAGATTCTTATTTTAAGTATAAACACAAAAATTTGAATACATTTGTCTAAAAAAGATTTAGTACATTTACATGAGTATTTTTTATATTAAAATAAAAAATAAAAAAAAACATTTTTGGACCCAATTTAAATTGATTAATTTTATTTTTTTTATCCTATTTTTCAAAAAATTATTCAAGATTAAAAAAAAGAAAGATTACTAGTGATCACTATTAATCTCTTTCATGACAAAACTTTAAATGTAAGTTATAGAAGACAAAAAAAAAAAGATAACCAAAATAACAATAATATCATGAAAGAATATGATAATAAAACATAAAAAGATAATTAAATATTGTGAAAAAATGGAACCGAAAATAATTTTTTTTATGAAAAAGAAAGAAAAAACTAAATAAAATAGAAAGGAGATGAAATAAAAAGAAAAAATCACGCGGTCTTGAAAGCTAGGAAGCTGCTGTTCGCACGATTTTTAAAGTTCTTTTAATGCATTTACTTATTATTTATTTATTTAAGATGATCAGAACCATTTATATTATCAATGGCTTAGATTGCGTTACTTTTCTCTCTAAAGTAAATGAACAACTTCGGAGCCAAATCCCTACCTCATACACCTTGAACACTGCCTCTTATATATACACTGGATGAACATATCTCTCCCACTCGATACTTGCAGCGGCACAAGCAGTAAGTGCATGACGACACAGGAAATGAAGTGACTGGAAAGGACCATAGTCACATGTGCCCACACTCAAACACTGAGGCCCTCCTATTGCGACGTGTTACCCACATCTTTGGAATTTTCTCCCTATTTTTCTCAATACCAGCTAGCAGCCACTGAGAAAACTGATTACCGGCGGTCAATTATGCCTATGCCTCCCTATCCTTCATGACAAACAACTGTTGTAGCCTCTCGTAAGTACATCTAACAATGGATGAAATCGGTAAATACCGCGTACCCTTCAAAGCTGCATTCATGCACTCGGAGAGCTTTGTTGTCATGTGCCCAAGCCTGCGACCGCTATCACAATGTTATAACCATATTTTCTTGTTGAATCTACTGACCCAGTCTGACATCTTATGGGATTAAAATGGAATCGGTAGACATTCATCCCAAAATAATTATGATAAACAAGAATATAGTTTAGACATTGAATAATGGCTTACAAATATCTGAGATTCTATCGGAGGACAACACGGAAATTCCAAGGACAACTTGCTGCATATTGCCTGCAATGCACATGGTACTTTGATCGATCCGACTCCACGACTCTGTACTCAACACTTCTTCAAATGCTGTAATTCTTCACACCTAGCATGACAACCTCCCTGTTTTTGAATATGTGATCAATGCAAAATTCTACACCACTGTATGTATTGTAATCGTCTCTACCTATATTGGAAATGGAGTTTTCTCATGCATCGTGTCCAGATCCAATGTATGATAGTGGCTGAGTACAACTGATAATTTTGGAATTGATTTTGGGACAGAAAGAAAATATCGAACTATTTCACCGATAGGATTCTCTGGTACAAATTTCTGCTCATCATCATCCTCAAAAGAACCATTTTTGTTGCTATCAGCAACATACTCTTCATCCGACTTCTCACTGTCCATGTCCATGTGTACTCCAGGACTAGCACAGTGCAAAGGGAGTGATGCAAGAGGTGGGTCATCTTGGAGAAAATTCGAGGCCCAGAACCACTACCACCAACATTACCAACCTCCGCAGAAAGCTCCATCACTTATTCAGCCATGATTCTCCCGTAGATATTAAACATCAGGCGCACATGCTTATCACCATTGAGTCAAAAAATACAAAACCAAAATACTCGATTTTTCATCGGTGCTAGCAACCTATATCTAACTTTTCCAATCTCCTTTGTCCCATTAGCACTGAGACTTGTCAATATCAGACTTTGTAACTCAGACAAAGAACTTAGTCTCTAAGTGCGCAAAAGAATAGGACTATCACACTCAAACATAACTTCATTGTCATTGTTTTTAATATGATAATTGGGATACATACATACAACAATATATCCACTACAACTAGATACTTTTACTAGATTTATTAAAAGAATGGAAAAGAAGAAGCAAAATGTTTGTGGAGAAGACTAATACTTATAGATCCTTTTATAGCTGGTCAAAATTTCTCGTAGTCTATCTCGTTTAGAGTGTAAATGATATAGTTTTTTACGTATCTCGTTTATATACTGTAAACAAGATATGTGTAGTGCATCCTCTCTCATGTACCACGTGTGCAAACATGATATGTTCAACGCAAAACGTATCTTATCTCGTTTATATTGTATGAGCAGCGAGCAGCGAGCAGTTGTGATTAGCGACTAGCGATAGGAAAATGAGACACAATTGTGGGCGAGAGGCGCGGAGACAAGGCTGATGTGAGACACCACTACTATGTGTGTATGTTCTTATGCTTGACCGCAAGGAGAGAAGCGAGCCACTGCGAAGCACAGACTGGCGACAAACAACACAGAAGTTGGCAGATGTAGTGGACCCCGCAAGAAGACGCACGACCATACGGTGTTAGCGACAGTGACTCTGTGAGAGTGGAAAGGTTGAGACGCCGTTTTGGTTCATTTTAAAGTGAGAAAGTGTGAGAGTGCGTTGGGAGGGAGATTAAGGTTAGTATGGATGGATTGTTCAGATAGAATTTGATTAATTAATTAAAAATTCCACCTATATATGTACATTAATAAGATTATCATAACAGGAAAACACAACGACCACTTTAGCATTATTTTTTGTTACGGCCTGGCCCAAACCCTCCACAGGTCGGCCCGACCCGAGCGCCACCCGACCCGAACGGTCAAGGGTGAGGTGCCCCGCAACCGACTCGGACACGCGTCCCAGACAGCTCACTTACAGCTGTGGGAGAACGTCTCGAAAAAAGTGGGTCTGTCCTTGTAGGGCCCACTTCTGACACAGTATATAAGGGGAAGGTTTTACCCTTCCCCCAAGGTACGTCACACATCACTCTCCCCCCTTTTCGCCTGCACATTACTGACTAAAGCATCGGAGTGTCTTTGCAGGTGACACCCCCCCTCTACAAGAAGTGCTCGGGACCCCGCCTACACCAGACCAGTAGTTCACGATGAGACGAGATCCCTTATCACCAACCAGCATACCAACCCGATCCGTCCAGTACCCGACCTACCGAACATTGGCACCGTCTGTGGGGACTCGTCCATGGACTTCGTGGTGGTCCAAGGTGAGACAGCCCACGAGGCCGAGCCCGTAGGGGACCCCGCCGCGACTACTCCCTGGCAACGCACAGGATCCCCTCCGAGACACACAACACAACCTCACGAGAGACGCCCCTTCGGGAGAACTGGCGACAACCACACCAGAATAATACAAGAGCTACGCCACAGAATGCAAGACTTGGAACATCGGCTGGCGGAAAGAGAACACGATTAGCACACCCCAGAACAAAGCCACTCCCGCTCCCACTCAAGGAGCCACTCCAGACGCACGCCCAGCCCTCAAGCTGAGTCCGAGAGCGTTGGGGAAAGGGGACGCGCGAGAAGACGCCATGACCCCGTCATTTATGCCAGGCATGAGAGGCGGCGTACAACAGATCGCGGAACCGAAGACGCCCGTGGGGAGAACGACGAAGGGAGAACGACGAGAACACGAGGACCGTGATAATGGGGGCGACCCCATTTTATCGTTCCATACTCGAAGTCCGGCTGCCAAAATATTTTGACAAGCCCACGGACATGAGGTATGACGGAACGCAAGACCCTCTGGAGCACCTCATGGCCTTCGAGGCCAGGATGAACCTGGAGGGAGTGGGGGACGAGGTAAGATGCCGCGCTTTCCCGGTCACCCTGGCAGGACCTGCAATACGGTGGTTCAATAACCTCCCGCAAGACTCGGTGACCAGCTTCGCGGACATCAGCCATGCCTTCTTAGCCCAATTCACGACCAGAATTGCAAAGGCGAAACACTCAATCAACCTACTTGGGGTGACCCAACGACCCGACGAGTCGACCAGGAAATACCTAGACAGATTCAACGACGAGTGCCTGGAAATCGACGGGCTGACAGACTCAGTGGCAAGCCTGTGTTTGACGAACGGACTCCTGAACGAGGACTTCAGAAAGCACCTCACTACGAAGCCAGTATGGACAATGCAGGAAATCCAATGTGTGGCTAAGGAGTACATTAATGACGAAGAAGTCAGCCGGGTCGTGCCTGCCAATAAACGGCAACCCCCTACACCCAAACCCGGCACCAAGAGGGCGGAGAAAGGCGAAAGGAACACGCCAGGGACGGCGGTCCGAGCAAAACACCAAGGCCGTTTCCCCGAGTCGGGAAGTTCACCAACTACACCCCCCTGGTGGCACCAATCGTGGAAGTTTACCAACAAATAGCCGAGAAAGGAATATTGTCGAAACCCCGACCTCTGAAGGACCGAACAGGAGGAAACAAGAGCCTTTATTGCGAATATCACAAGGGGTACGGACACAAGACCCAAGACTGCTTCGACCTGAAGGATGCGCTAGAGCAAGCAATCAGGGATGGGAAGTTCACCAAATTCTCCCACCTCATTAGAGAGCCAAGGAGACGGAATCGCGACCACGAAGGCGAAGACAGGCCCCGGGTGATAAGGCAACGCCAAGAACCGGAGGGAGACGACCACGGCCTCACGGTGGTGAACGTGGTAACTGCCAGGAATTCGGCCCCGAGGTCGAAAGCGGCACAGAAGAAAGACGCCAGGATCCTGGCCGTCTCCTCCTCATCTGCGAGAAATTCCCGGAGGCTCCCATCCATCTCCTTTGGTCCCGAAGACCAGTGGTTTGACGAGATACTGGAAAGTCCCCCTATGGTCATTACGACCAGAGTCGGAACCGGCCTCGTCAAGCGGATCCTCGTGGAAACGGGGGCAGACTCAAACATCATGTTCCGCAACGTATTTGACGCCCTGGGGCTGCGTGACACCGACCTAGTGACCCACAGTACAGTGTGGTAGGATTAGGCGACCACTTCATCAAGCCGGACGGGATCATCTCCCTTTCGACCTCAGTGGGACAAGGATAGGGGCGGAGGACAGTAATGGCAGAATTTGTGGTCTTGCAAGATTCCACAGCTTACAACATCATTCTGGGGAGAAAAACCATCAACGACCTTGGCGCGGCGATCAGCACGAAACTGCTTGTAATGAAGTTTGTCGCTGATGATGGATCTATAGGATCCATCAAAGGAGACCTGGAAACGGCAGTTGCCTGCGACCACGCCAGCCTCTCCTTGAGGAAAAAGTCTAAAGAAGCATCAGGGGTTTTTCTAGCCGACCTGGACGCCAGAATGGATGACAAACCCAGACCCGAACCAGAGGGGGACCTGGAAAAATTTAAGGTCGGGGACACGGAGGAGAAGTTCACGTTCATAAATAGAAATCTCCCCCATGGATTGAAGGGACCTTTGATGGAGATGATCAGAGCCAATGACGACCTGTTCGCTTGGACACCGGCCGACATGCCGGGGATAGATCCCCAACTCATGTCGCACTGTCTGGCTGTCAAGCCGGAAGCCTAACCAGTGGCCAAAATGAGGAGGAAGATGTCACAAGAAAAGGCAGAGGAGGTGGCCAGGCAGACGGCCAGCCTCCTCGAAGCGGGGTTCATCCGAGAGCTGGACTACTCGACTTGGCTATCGAACGTGGTCTTGATGAAAAAGCACAACGGGAGGTGGAGAATGTGCGTGGACTACTCTGACCTCAACAAGGCATGCCCCAAGGACTGCTATCCCCTTCCCAACATCGACGCACTCGTCGACGCGGCGGCGGGGTACCGGTATCTGAGCTTCATGGACGCTTACTCTGGGTACAATCAGATACCGATGCACCAGCCCGACGAAGACAAAATGGCGTTCATAACGCCCGGAGGGATCTATTGCTACAAGGTGATACCGTTTGGCTTGAGAAACGCTGGCGCCACGTACCAAAGGCTGATGAACAAGATATTCAGCGAGCTCATAGGCAAGACAGTAGAAGTCTACGTGGATGACATCCTTGCGAAGACCACACGACCCGACGATCTCCTAAGCGACCTGGGGGGCGTGTTCGCGTCCCTCCGACAAAACGGCATGAGGCTCAACCCGCACAAATGCGCCTTTGCCATGGAAGCCGGGAAGTTCCTAGGGTTCATGATAACCCAGAGAGGGGTAGAAGCCAACCCTGAGAATTGCCAAGCGATTCTCCAGATGAAGAGCCCGGGTTGTATCAAAGACGTACAGCGATTGGCAGGGAGGCTGATGGCGTTATCCCGTTTTCTCGGCGCATCGGCAGCAAAAGCCCTGCCCTTTTTCAATCTGATGAAAAAGGGGATAGCATTTGAATGGACCCCTGCGTGTGAGAAAGCGTTCAACCACTTCAAAGAGATCCTGGCATCACCTCCGGTGCTCGGAAAACCAATGGTCGGAGAACCACTCTACCTCTACCTGGCCGTATCGGAGGAAGCGCTTGCAGCAGTGCTGGTACAGGAGGAAGGGAAGGCTCAGCAACCAATTTACTTTGTAAGCAGGGCGTTACAAGGAGCAGAGCTGAGGTATAGCAAATTGGAGAAACTGGCGCTGGCACTCCTAACCTCCTCCCGAAGGCTGAGGCAATACTTTTAGAGCCACTGTGTTATCGTGAGAACGGACCAAGCAATTCGCCAAGTACTCTAAAAGCCTGATTTGGCAGGAAGGATGATGACTTGGGCCATCGAGCTCTTCCAATATGATTTGCAGTACGAGCCCCGATATGCAATCAAGTCCCAAGCAATGGCAGATTTCCTAGTGGAGGTAACAGGCGATCCCCCAGAGGAAACGGGCACACGGTGGAGACTCCATGTGGACGGGGCCTCCAACCAGACGTCCGGGGGCACTGGGGTCATCTTAGAGAGCCCAGCCGGGGTCGTATACGAGCAATCGACCAAGTTCGAATTTCCCGTATCGAACAACCAAGCAGAATATGAAGCCCTCTTGGGAGGACTGACCCTAGCCTGGGAAGTTGGGGCGACAAGGCTGGAAGTGTGCAGCAACTCACAGGTTGTCACCTCGCAAGTGAACGGAAGCTATCAAGCAAGAGACCCGTTGCTGCAAAGGTATTTGGAAAAGGTTAGAGAATTGACCAGGCAATTCCAGGAAGTCACGGTCCAACACGTTCCAAGGGAGAGGAACACACGGGCGGACCTCCTATCTAAACTAGCAAGCACAAAACCGAGAGTGGGCAACCGGTCCCTCATCCAGGGCATGGTAAAGGAGCCAACGGTTGCCCTCCATTTGACGGAATCAAGCCCCTCCTGGTTGGACCCCATCACAAACTTCCTGGAACATGGCAAACTACCTGATGATGAGAAGACAACCAAAACGTTGAGAAGGGAGGTAGCCAAATATGCAATCATACAAGGACAACTGTTCAGAAAGGGACTCAGCCAACCCCTACTGAAGTGCTTGCACCCCGACCAGACGGACTACGTACTTAGAGAAGTCCACGAGGGATGCTACAGCCACCACATCGGGGGCAAAGCCCTAGCAAGGAAGCTCATCCGAGCTGGGTATTACTGGCCATCAATGATGAAAGACTCCAGGGAATTTGTCAGAAAATGCGTCAAGTGTCAAGAAAACGCCAACTTCCACAAAGCGCCGGCTTCCGAGCTGAGCCTACTGACGTCTACCCGACCTTTTGCTCAATGGGGAGTCGACCTCTTGGGACCCTTCCGGTCGGCCCAGGACAAGTTAAGTATCTCATAGTTGCCATCGACTACTACACCAAATGGATAGAGGCTGAACCACTAGCCAGCATATCCTCATCCAATTGCAGGAAGTTCATGTGGAGACAGGTGATAATCCGTTTCGGCATCCCGGAGGTCGTCATTTCGGATAATGGGACGCAATTCACTAACAAGAAGTTCACGGAATTCCTCACCGGCCTGGGGATAAAACAAAAGTTTTCCTCAGTTGAACATCCCCAGACGAATGGACAAGTGGAGTCCGTAAACAAAGTCATCCTACTAGGCCTCAAGAAGCGCTTAGACAACAAGAAAGGCGCATGGGCCGACGAGCTCGCTTCGGTCCTCTGGTCCTACCGGACAACCGAGCAAAGTTCCACGGGGGAAACCCCCTTTCGCCTAACATACGGGGTCGACGCGGTGATACCTGTGGAAACTGGCGAACCGAGTCCACAACTACTTCTCGCAGGAGTAGATGAAGTAGTGGAAAAGGACCCGGTGGATGAGACCAGAGAGATGGCCCACTTGTCAGAAACAGCAATGAAACAAAGAATAGCTTTGCGCTACAACACTAAAGTCCTCAGGAGGAAATTTGAGGAAAGAGACCTCGTCCTGCGACGCAACGACGTCGGTTTACCAACCCCAGGAGAAGGAAAGCTGGCGGCAAACTGGGAAGGTCCCTATAGAATCAAAGAAGTGCTCGGCAAAGGCGCCTACAAGCTGGAGAGACTCGACGGCAAAGAAATCCCAAGAACGTGGAATGCAGGTAACCTAAGGAGATTCTATTCGTAGCTTGGGCACACCGGCCAAGCGGCCTGACGAGCCAATAGATGCTTACTCTATTCACGTGTTAATTCTTAGCTATTTATCTTTATCAAGTACCTGCCATATTCACAAATTTGTCTGGCTAACGACTAATTTTTACTTGTCTAAATTCTTTTATCTACTATTCTCCAATACGTATTCCACACAATCGCGTTCTTCAATGGCAACCCAGGACTGATCACCCCGGGAGCCAGTCGAATCATAGCCATGACTAACGGCCGTGATAACAAGACCAAGACGGTTCCAACCGTTACCAACATAAACGGCAAAACGGACACAAACAATAAGTCCACACCAGAAAAACGGTAACAAAACATAAGTGCTACTAAACAAACAGAATAAAGGCGATAATAAAAGGCCGACCAGGTGACCACTAAAAAGTAGCAAAGGTCTCAACAGTTATAACAAGTATCTTACAAAGCCACACAAAAACACAAAGTTACAAGAGCTCATTTTCGAGGCATATCAACAATCTTGTCGTCCTGGATTGTTTTGAAGACTCCAATAGCCGATGTATCGAATTCCGGGACCATGATCTTCACTTGGGCCTTGAGGGCTTCTTCAGTCATAAAGATTGCGTTGTTCCCCTGTTTCCTGACCGTCTTATATTTCCTTTTCAACTCTCCCGCCTCGGCTCGCGCAGCCTCAGCCGACGAGACGGCCGCGTCGCGCTCCTTCTCCACAGCGACCACCCGACCTTGCGCGGCGTTAAGCTGGCTCTCTAGAGTCATCTCCCACTCGGTTAGACGAGAGACGGTGGCGTCGGAGGCATTCATTTTTTCCTCAAATGACGCAGCCCTCTCCTCGGCATCCTTCCACCCCATCTCCGCCGTAGCCAGTTGTTCCTGAAGCTTTTCGACCTGGACCTTGAACTCGTTGTTGGCTTTGGCAGCAGTATCAAGTTTCCTTCGCAACGCCTGCATACCCGACAACTCGAACTCGGCCTTCCGGGCTATCACAGCTCCGCGAAGAAGTGTTCGATACATCCACCTCGCCTGCCCCGCCAAGTCGGTGCCAAGGAAGTGCTCCTCTGTGCCAGGGATCAGCTGGAAGTCGATGAAAGTCCCAGCATCAAAATTTCTTTCCATCACGGTGAGGGTTCCTTCCGGGCTGGCGGAGGCCCTCAGCCTCTTAGGAGTATGAACAGTTTCCACATCGTCATCTTCTTGGCGGGTAGAGGGCGAATGACCAACAACAGCCGCCTCTTCGGGAATAGGGGAAGCCTGCGCCCCGGCTGAATTCTTTTCGGTCATTGCGGTGTCTTGGGGAGACGGCACGGCCTGATCCTCCTTCTCCCCAGAAGGGCCTTCCGGCTTCCCGGCCTCCTTCTCGTCAGCATTCTCCTCATCGCTATCCTCCAAGAAGGTCTTGACTAAATTTTCGAGCCCGGTCACCAAAGCAGACATCTCCACTACAATAGAGAAACAAATACGTTAGTCTTGAAGTCGGGGAGAACAAATCAAACAACAAACAATGCAAAAGCACAAGACAGAACAGCTCACAAATATAATTCCTGGCGGACTCCCGTTCACCCATAAGGAGGTGGGGGTTCACGGGATTCTTCCCAAAAAGATCAAACAGCACATCGGTAATCCTCTTATTTACAGGGGACATTCCCTTGTAGGTCACCTTAATGAAAGAATTAGACCCCGCCCCGAAGCTCCAATAAGTCGGGATGGGGCGTTCCCCCTCTAACGATAACCAAAAGGAATGGCGACCTTTAACGGGGCGAACTTTGAAGAATTTGTCCTTGAACCCATGATAAGAGTCCTCGAACAGGCCAAATATTCTCCAGCCTTGGGCAGACCGGAAGGACAGAAACCCTTTCCTCGCCTTTCCTTGTTTGGAAGGGTTGGTAAGGTTGAAGAAGAAGAGGAAGACATCCATTGACACCGGCAGCTCGAGATATTCACAAACTATCTCGAAACAGCGGATAGAAGCCCAGCTGTTCGGATGGAGTTGCGACGGCGACACGGATATCCGATTAAGAAGCGACATCTGAAAATCGGAAAATGGTAGGCGAACGCCAACCTGGGTGAATATGGCTTTGTAAAACCAAATCCAGTCGGTGACCCGGGGAGAATGGAAATTAATCTCATACAATCGCTCGTTGGGGGCAGAAACGAAGGTCTCGTAATTGGCCTCCTCATCTGTCCCCCCGCACAGATACCCGGCTTGCCGGAACTCCGTCAACTCCTCTAGATCCATCTGGTTCGGCGAGTCCTTCACATCTGAGGTCACCCAGGCGTAGGGGTAATAGTTCGCAGCGGAAACAAAAGCCGGGAGACGACGCGAGGCATACCTACAGTGGGGGTACCACTCCATTAGTCTATGAGGTCGAGAGTTCCGAAAAAACCCAGAAACTATGTCCACCCTATTCAACAGTTAAGATCAAGCATGGCCAAAGCTACACCTATCACGCAAGCCACCTAAAAACCTACCCTGGAATGGTACCCCTCCCCTAACACATCTACTTAGCACTAAAAGGTCATCTAGCAACAAAAACCAAACAAGACAGCAAGAACACAAAGCAAATACAAACAACAAGCGTACAACAACGAAGCAGAAAAGAGAGAGGTCCAAGGATTACCTGAATTTGTTGCGAAAACTGAGAAGGATGAAGGGAAGATACACGAGGATACTGCAACAACGCTCTGAAATTTTTGAAAGAAGAAGAGGGAGATAGCAGGGAGATGGAAGAAACAGGAGTGTAAAGGAGAAAAAAGTTGAGGCAAACTGTTTAAAACCGCCACTCAGGAAGCGCGAAAGACTTGGGGGCAAAATAGTATTTGCGCATGGGGTTTTGCAACCCATTATGAGCATTTAATGCTCAGCGCGAAGAACGAAGCGGCGAATGGTTGTCTCAACAACCAAGAGACACGCGCGCAGGGGGCATGTCCCTTCCACGGGCGGCCGACCTGACGACGATGCATGGAACGTGAAATAACACGCCACTAATAGCTCCCACGACTATCACTGGCGCGTGGGAGCACTGTTACGGCCTAGCCCAAACCCTCCACGGGTCGGCCCGACCCAAGAGCCCACTCGACCTGAACGGTCAAGGGTGAGGCGCCCCGCAACCGACCCGGACACGCGTCCCAGACAGCTCACTTACAGCTGTGGGAGAACGTCTCGAAAAAAGTGGGCCTGTCCTTGTAGGGCCCACTTCTGACACAGTATATAAGGGGAAGGTTTTACCCTTCCCTCAAGGTACGTCACACATCACTCTCCCCCCTTTTCACCTGCACATTACTGACTAGAGCGTCGGAGTGTCTTTGCAGGTGACACCCCCCTCTACAAGAAGTGCTCGGGACCCCGCCTACACCAGACCGGTAGTTCACGACGAGACGAGACCCCTCATCACCAACCAGCATACCAACCTGATCCGTCCGATACCCGATCTACCAAACATTTTCGTTAGAATTGCACTCTGATGAATTTATGGATATGCTTGTCAAATTTTAAAATCATTCAAAAACTAGTTTGTCAATAACAAAAATCAATTTGACCAGAATTAGAATATGTGGAACACCGATGTGATATTTTCCTCTTTATATGTATTTACAACAGAGCATAATTTTAACCTCTATGTTGCTAAGGTTACCGGAGCAATGTATAATAGGAAATGAAGTGGAGTGTTGCATTCTCAAAACTAAACTCATAACCAATGTTCTGAAAATCGGATTGGACCGGTCGGTCAAACCGGTTCAATCGGACCGATAAAGAAAAGATCCAGTCCAATGTGAAACCGCACAATCTAAAACCATTCGAGAACCGCTGAACCGGCCGGTAACCGGTCGGTCGGAAAGGGAAAAGATTGCACGCGTTATCCACTTATCCCCCCTTCTCCAACTCCTTCCTTCAGCAAATGCCCTAAGCCTCCACCGAAGAAACAAACCCTAGCAGCCTCCACCAATCGTTGTCGCCGTCTGTCGGAGTGAGAGACTGCTGCCGCCGTCCGACGCACTCAAGAACTACCGTCTTCGTGGTCTCGGGCCTCTCTCCGGATCCTCCGCGTCGTGTGCTCGCATCTCGCCTCTCTCCTCTGTGCTCGGCTGCTCGCGCCTCCCTCCGCCAGTGAGTGCTCGAGCTGTGCACGTTGGTTGCTGCTCGTTGTCCGTGGTTGTCTCTGCTCGATTCTGCCTCCCAGTGTCACTCGAGTCTCGTCTCGGTCACTGGCATCTCGTGGTTCGTCTGTCTCGTCGCCGGCGGCAGAAGCAACTCGTGGGGTTGTCTCTTGCTTCGTCGCCTTCTGTGGGGTGGTTGCCGACTCGCCGTCAACCGTTGGTGAGTCCCTGAACCATCGCTTCCCTGTTCTCTCTTTTCCAAATTTCCTTCTCCCTGTATTTGTGCATGTTGCTGAATTGCTAATCAATAAATTTGCCTTGTTGCTGATCTAAATTTTGCTCTAAATCGGGACTTTATTAAGATTTGTTAAATATGTTGCTGTAACTTGAATTTGTTGCTTCCCAGTAACAGAATCGTAACAGAATGCTCAGTCATGCTTGGTTGATTGGCTTTGCTCACTGATTGTATTTGATGATAGATTTTAAATTGATAACTTTTAAATTTTAAATTTGCACTGCCCATGTTACTGATTCACTGTTCCTACAGTGTTTTTTGTTGTTGTTAATCATTGTGATGAGCTTTGTTAAAATTGGGTTGAAAAATGTTAATCTTTCTTCATTTTTCATTGTTCTTAACTTCTGTTCTTATTAAAAAATTGCAATTGGTGATCTTTTGATTTATTATATGCTTCATGTTTTTAATTTCACTCTGCTTCTAGGCTTTGAAATCAGTTTATGATAACTGTGATGCAATTATTTAGTTGGATAACTGATGTAATTATTGAGTTCAAGAGATTGAGTTTTTCTGTTCTCATTATTAGTAAGACATGGATAGTTTAGAATTTTTTATTTCTTTCCCTTACTTCTGAAGTTCGTTGTTTCAAAAGGTTCAGTGTTGGCTTCAACTTTCAAATGGGAATTGGGAGCTGGTGAAGATAACATCTTCTGGAACTGAGTCTGATCTAGAATTATGCTAGTACACAGTGATGTTTGTTCCATTTGGCTGGACTCAGTGAGACAACTGGGAAATGTTCTTTTTTGGTCTGATTAACTACAATATTTAACCTTGTTAATCATATCTTGTACAATTCAGACAAAAGAAGGGCCTATTTTGGTTGCCATAAATTCCTTCAAGAAAGTTCCTCTGTATGGTAATGATTGTATTGAAGCCTACAAGCATAAAAGAATTAAAAAGGCCTGTTTTGTTTTACTTTTTGACTCAATTACTTTAAGGCAATATTGTCTATCTTTAACTTGTGCACTGCAATTCAATCCCATTATTTTTAATGGAAGTATAATGATGTTAATTTTGCATATTTTGATGATTAATTAATTACATTTAGTTGGTGATAGACTGATAGTTTGTGTAGGGTTTTAAATTTGAAAGATATTTTATGATGTTTATTTATAATTTATTTATTATTTTATCATGGAACGGTTTTTCTGGTTGAACCACGGTTAGACCGGTTGGACCAGTAAACCAGTGACTAGAGCGGTTTGATGACCGGTTCGGTTTTCAGAACCTTGCTCATAACTCGTGAGCCACAGAGCCAGTGACCAGTGCTTGTTTGTTTTTTAGTTAGTTGCGATGTCTATCGACCTCAAACTCTCGCGCTTCAATCGTATTTATCGCCCTTCGGTAACTCACTCTCTCTCTCTCTCTCTCTCTCTCTCTCTCTCTCTCTCTCTCTCTCTCTCTCTCTCAAATGTTCTTAATCGATTATTGATTGGGAATTTGACTTCAGGATGCACTGGAAGGCAAAATCATCATCAAAACGCAGTCTTCAATTTCCCACTATGGAATTCGCCTTACTCTCAAAGGATCCGTCAACATGCAGGTTCACCCTTTTCTTTCGTTACACCAAAAAGACGCAAACCTTATAGTTTGTATTTTATTGAAGCTTTAATTCATGGTTTTGTTGGCCTTATTGTTGTGTATGGTGAAGGTTCGTGGAGGATCAGCTGGGGTTGTTGAGTCACTCTATGGAGTTATTAAGCCAATCCCTATTTTGTAAGTTTGTTTCTTGTTCTCTTACTGTGTAATTTGACAAGCAGAGTGTGAATTTTATTGATGTTGTTGATTTTCTTTTCCTTTCAAAATATGGCAAATAGTGTTATTGATTTCTTGCTTCCTTGTCTAAACAAAATAACAAATTGTAAATGATTTCTACCTTATTCATTTTTGCATATATGATCTTTCTCGATGAGCCAACCGTAATGCATAACCTTGTAATTATAGATTTGCAGATCAGTCTGCTTATTTGGGATTTGATTCAGTTTCTATGTGACTGTGATTAACTTACCGGTCTTTGACTAGGTAAATCTTCATGAGCGACGATACTTTATATATATATATAAACAAGAAGATAGTAATGATAAGAAGAATTCGTGAGTACATTGTATCATCTATTGTTTTCTTTTTGATGGTGAAAGTGGGTGGCATTTCTGTTGGTCCCAGATTTATTTGGGGCTAACATTAGTCCTCTAAGTTTGCTTTTAATTTTAGCTGTTAGGTTGTTTACTTTTAGATCCAACAGTGTGTAACTCAACTTGTATTTATGCTTTTAAAATTCGCAAATTATCCCTGTAATTTGTTAATTTTGCGAGTAAACACCCAATTTGGTCCGTGTATATCTTCCTAGAGGAAAATGCGACGCATTACAAAAAAAAAACAGGACAATTTGGCCCTTGATCCTGTTTGTCGTGAGACAACATAGCCCTTTTTGTGAAATCCACCGTGAACTGATAACAAAACTTTCCTAGCTGGCTTGTTATTGTGATGAAATGACCATTTAAGTGTCGTGCTAGAGGGGGATTAGGATTGGTCAGGACCAATTTGTCCCTCATGACCCCACTACCACCACCCTCCACCTCCACCTAAACCCCTCGCCCTCACCACGGCACAACCCCACCGCCTCTGCCTCCGATGTGTCTTAAACTGTCATCGCTGCCTCTGCTGAAATTTGTGATCTCCAAAATTCTGATAGACTTAATGTTTGATTTGATTTTCAAATTATTATTAAACTTAAATGGCACAATAAAACATTGAGTTTATAATTGTAAATAACAACATCATTGGGATATATTGTAATTGAAAAGAGTTACATTCAATATTGCAATAATGAGTTAATGTTTTTTTTTTTTTTGCAAATAAAAAAGTTTAAATGCTTTAGATAAAAACTAGGAAATGAATATTTCCACTCCAATTTTGATAATCCCACTTCTTTTTTCCACAAATTCATAAAAATATACAATGCAAAAGAATCATGTGTGGAGTGGCATTATCAAAAATGGAAGTGGCATTATCATTTCCCTAAAAACTAGTTGGGACCAACATAAACGCCATCGCGAAGTTGGTTGATAACAATTATGCTTTGCATGATCACTTTCATTCAAGCTGATACTTTGCTAATAGCACTCAAGGAATTTCTGGTGTTAGAGAGGAAAATATGAAACTTGTTATGACTAACTTGTAAACAGGAATAGGACCATCGAGGTTAAACCTTCTGGAAAGATTGCTTCGGGCACAACAGAGGTAATATATCATTAGTGAATGAATAGAAGTTTCTATTTATTACAGTTTTGTCTTTTAGACTACTTATCTTATTTAAGGCATGATATCTAGTATCAGCTGTCAAGTGGATAAGATATTGAGCTAGCCCATTGTGTTTTGTTTTCCAAAGAGGTGGGCCTGGTGCATGAGGTTCTTGTTTTGGGGATAGAGGAATTTAACTTGATAAAAAGATAAGCATAACCATATGTGATTCTGCAGAGGTTTTCTCATAATTATGGTGAAGTTCAATTAAATATCTGATTTCTAGACTTGCAACCATCTGGAAGATTAAGCTTTTAAGAAGCTGTTTTGTTATATGATTTTACCCCTTAATGAGTGTCTTGTCTCATCTGGATTTACTTTCTCATTTTTGCCAAAAATATGATACTGTCCTACGAAACAAATCTGATCTCACTGTTCGAATAACATAGTTGGATTTGTTCTTGCAGTTCCTGTCTTAAGTTGGCTTTTCTGAACAAAATAATATTTGACATACTATAATGTTCTTTTGAGTGAAAATTTAGTACCATATTTGACAGGTTTTCCTATTAATTTGATTTAACCTAGTTCACTGTGTTCATATTCATTTAAAGGTTTGCAATCTTGTGGCAGATACCATTTTCGGTGACCCTTAGACAGCAAGGTGAAAATTTGGAAAAGTTTTATGAGACTTTCCATGGGGCAAATATAAGTATCCAGGTAATGTAATGGAAGATGCTTTCTTAGCCGACTGATCTACATGATTAAATTTTCACCACCATTCATACTATTGATTATTATCTCTCTTTTTGACATTTGGTAAAGAAGTTGGCTTTGATCTTAATCAAGGTTGAATATTTTTACACTAATAAAGTTTGGTGATGCCATATGGTTCACTGATGGTGTAAATTCTTAGAATTGAAAATTGATCAAAATTAACTCATTTTACACATGTAAGTCTCTGTTTTATTTATTTAACTTATCAACTAATTTCGACAGTTGGTGATTGATAGCCTTTATAGTATTTGGTGACTGTAGATGTGACTCGCGGATACTTACATAAATCTTTATCAACAACAATGGAGTTCATTGTTGAAAGTGATAAAGGTATAAGTTCGTTGCAATCAAATGTTCTGTTTTTATACATTTATTCACGTAATCATGATTAAACTACTAGTATTTCTTTTGTTTGTGGATTTTTTCAGCTGATCTTCTACAACGGCCAATTCCTCCAGAAATGGTCATCTTCTACATAACCCAGGACACTCAACGACACTCTCTGCTTCCTGAATTAAAATCTGGTGTGTTGTTCTTTTATTTAAGGGTATACTTTCTACTCAGGCTTCGTTAAAACCATTTATCTTATTGCTTTCACATTTCTCATTTACTGTGGCAGATATTAACTTGCTTGTGTTTGTTGGTAATGAACTTGAATAATAGTATTTGCAAACATTTTAATGGAAAAAATCATGAGGTTAATGCTGATGTATTGTTGAATAGGTGGATTTCGGGTGATGGGGAAGATCTCTTCTCAGTGTTCTTTGGCTGGTCCTATTAGTGGTGAGTTAACTGTAGAAACATCTGCAGTTCCGATTCACTCAATCGACATTCAGTTGTTTCGTGTTGAGTCCATTCTTCTTGGGGAGAAAATTGCAACTGAAACATCTTTGATACAAACGACCCAGGCAAGTGATACAAATTTAAAAGCATTTGAAATTAAAACAATGTTTTAACTCCCTTTCCATTTATCAGATAGCAGATGGAGATGTATGCCATAATTTGACTATACCTATCTATGTAATACTTCCACGGCTTCTGACGTGTCCAACAACTTTTGCTGGGTAAGTGTCTTGTTCTTGATAATTTCCATTCAGTGTATTGCACAATAGTAATTGTTGTAACTTTTTGCATGTGATGTGCTCAAGGATACTCGGTAAACTATATTTCCATTTCATAAATAACCTTATAATAAATTGTTTCATATTTGCTTGTGAAAATTCTTGGATCCTACACTCCAAATCTTGATGGCTTGATTGATGTCTATTGTTTTATTTTATTCTCTCTCTATTTCCATGCAGTCCCTTCTCAATTGAGTTCAAAGTTGCCATTGTCATAAGTTTTCAGTCAGAGCTATCTCAACTGCATAAGAAGACTGACTCCGGAACTCCAAAACTTTGGGTAAATTCAGTTCCATTTTCCCCAAATAGCAGTTCATTTGTCATTTATTGTTCTTCACTTTATTAAGGATCCTTTTATTTTCCAATTTCCTTTATGAAATTTCAGCTAGCAATGGAAACATTGCCGCTCGAGTTGGTTCGGACAAAGTAAGGTTGTGTATAAGAATGCACCAAGCTATAGCAGGCAGGAAGTGGATATATTGTTTGATATAACATTTGAGTTGGTTTCAAGTGAATTGGCTTTCCATTTCATGTAATGTAACTTCCCAAGATTTGGAACAGTGATACTTGAAAAGTCTCATGTAGACTTTACAAGTGTTGATTACAACCATATAAACTAAGATTAAGACTCACCGGATACGCGGAGAGCTAAATTAATTATATTATATAGTATAAATTTAAAATGCTATATATATTGTTTAGGGATATATTAGATAATATGTAAATTAATATTAAACTTAAAAATTAATTTGTAAAAATATTGTACAATATATTTATTTAATTTGATAATTTATATATGATTCAATAATATTTTATTATTCAACAAAAAGATAAATAAATATACCGTTTTAATATAGATAATAATTGTGTTTAACTGTTATTTTGTAATTTAATTGAATAATAATATAAATTAGATTTAGAGAAAAGGATAAATAGGTCTTTGATTTTTTTTTTCGTGGACATTTTTGTGTCCGATGATTGAAAAATATATTCATGTTCCTGACTTTTTAAAAATGTGGACAAATCTACCCTGCCTCCTCCCTTCCGGGTTAAACTCAGTACGTTAGCCCTGTCGGAAAACGTTGACGTGTCTCTTGTGGCATTGATCTGGCCGTTATGGGATGACACATGGGCTAGATCATTTGAAAATAGGACATATTAGTCTCCAGACTCCAAAACGACGCCGTTTATCCCTCACTCCTCCAAACATAGTTTAATTCCCATATGCAAATACCCATAACACCCATGTTTGCTCTTTTGAATTATTGAAAACCTAAGAAGACAAATGATCAAAGCCCCTCCCCCTGTTTCTCCCTCCAAAAATTACACTACGTGGAAGAGCAATCGGTGTGTGGTGAAGTTGATGCGGGAGGCTCAGAAGGAAGTTTCTGTTGAGGTCGTAATTGCTGTCTTCATCAGAAAGTAAGATCGTGATGCTTAGCGTTTAAGGTTTGGTTATTGTGGTGTGAACAAAGGGTGAAGGCAATGTGTGTGCATGTTGAGAGTGTGGGTAACAGTGGTGTAATGAAGGGGAAAAACTCTTTTGAAAACGTGCGTAGGATTAGAAGGAGGGATTGTGTTCGAGGAAAGGGATTTTGTTTATATTTTTTGTAACTGTTTTTGGACTGACATGTTGTTGATAATTGGTTAATTTCAGATGGTTGATGTTTTTGTGGTCCCGATTTTTCACCATGGAGGTAACTTTGTCAGAGAAAGTGATGGAGCCTTGGTTTATCAAAATGGGAAGGAAGAGAGGTTCCCTGAGATGGACCTGGACTTTGTGAACTTCAGAGACCTTGTAATGTTATTTAAGGGTTTGGGATACCAGTCATATAAGGAAGTATACTGGTATGATCCCACAAGTAGCGACATTGAGTCTGGACTGAACATGTTAACTGGAGATGCAGGAATAAATGCAATGCGAGAGAACATATTGAAGAACCAAAAGACTTCTGAGTTCCATATATACTTTGATCACGAAGTCGATGTCCTTAAGGTCGTTGAAGATGCTGGCAAGAATAGTGACGGGGTAGTGGATGTGGATGTGGATGGGATTTTAGAGGAACTGAAGACATTCTCTTCATCAAATGACGGGTACGAAAGCACGGAAGATGTGCTGTACAAACCTCCACCAGCTGGAGTAGAGACCTATAGTACTAAAAATAACAGTAATGGAGGGGTCGCTGGTTGTAAGAGAAAAAGAAGTACCAATGGGTGAAAAAAAGGTAGTGACTCCGAAAAAGCCAGTTGCAAGGAGGCAAGGGTCAAAGAAAAAGTTTAAGGTTGGAAAGAAGATGGTTCAGCATAGGACAAGGGTGAATGTAAGAGGAGAAAATAGTGCAGGCACTAATGCTGGTGGTCAGGGGACTGATGGGCCAAATGATCAAGGAGGTGGTGATGATAATCCTGGTATGTAGCCGGATAATGCAGGGGTAGGGAGATTCTATGTCAGTGAAGTGCCAACAGAAATGGAGAAAATTGTATTTGAGTATGAGTCCGAGGCGTTGCATACACCCATTTCATCCGATGATGAATGTAATAACAGGAGATTTTCTGAGGGATCAAAACAATACTTATCCCTAAATAAAATGTCTAAGAATGATTGTGAAACTATTTTGTGATTTGTGTAAGTAATAAAAAAATTCAATTGAAGTTTATTCATCTAATTTTATATAATTAATTTTTATTTTTATTTTTAAATAGTTAGTTTTGTTTATTTTTGTTTATCTTTTTAGGTTATATTTACATATTATAGTACAATAATAAAATTATTAGATAAAATACCAATATGAATATTATTAATGTTTTGATAGTTAAAAATGATATTTAATTTTTTAATTTTATTTTTCATGAATTATGACATGTATTTTCAACGATATTACTACAACTAAATGATATTAAAAAAATATAAATGATTGAAAGGAAAAAGAAATTATATATAGGCGATAAAAATAATATATAACTCATGAATACAATTACACAAAGAAATAGAAAAACTAATGGATATACTCACTTAATACATACGTTTAACAAATTAAAAAAAATAAAAATAAAACTATAATTATCTACTAAATTCTAATTGTGCAAAAAGTTAGCAAGAATTGAGAGAGAGAAGCAAAAAAGAGAAAAAGGTATGAGATTCTGCGAGAGGAGATAAAAAAATGTGTGAAATAAATGTTGATTTATATAGTAAGAAAAAATATAAAAGTGAGTAATGAATATGAAAGAAGAAGAGAATGAATTAGTTTTTAATTAAATTTTTATATATTAAAAAAATTTAACATTAACATTGAAAGTAATAGTGTAACCTACACAAAAATAAAGGATAAAAGAATATGAAAAGTTAAGGTTAAAAGGAATCCTATAACATTATATAAAGATATGTTATTATAAAAAAAATAAAAATACAATAAAAATCTTATAGCATAATACAAAGATAGAAGACTGTACTCAAATTGTGTGAATTAGCCACTTAAACTAGGATTTTTTATTTTTATAAATTAAATAAATATAATAATTACCAAAATAAATAATTTTAAAAATATTTGCCGAAATAAATACCCTTTTCTTAGTGATAATTTTGCATGTATCTCGTTTACAGTGTAAACGAGATAAGACAAATGTATGCGACACGTGTTTATCTCTGTAAACGAGATATATATCTCGTTTAAAATGATTAAAATGGATATGTTTGATCAATTTTAGTACATTTTAAATGATAGGATTAACACATTTACTTGAAAATCATTAAACTGTCCACTATTAACACGGTTACCTATTTTCTAACTACCCTGTTTAAAAATTTAAAATATAATTTATTTAATGACTCAGTTAATACATGTCATTACTCTATTGGTATATAATTTTTATCTTTTTTACTTAAATATGAAAGAAACAAATATATTAATAATGTATAGTTAAAAATATATTTGTAACTGCTCATTATTAATAGTGTGCTGCAAATATATTTGTACCTACCCATTACTATTTACACGTGATTTATTTAATGGATAGTTAAAAATATATTTATAACTACCCATTATTAATAGTGTGCTGGAAAGTGGAAATATATTTGTAACTATCCATTAATTCACATGTAAATAGTAATGGGTAGTTACAAATATATTTCTAGCACACTATTAATAATGGTAGTTATAATATATTTGTTTCTTCCATATTCACCTATTTTTTTCGTTTGTACGGAAGTGGGAAGTACATATAAATTTTTTTTATTGGATGGGAGTACATAAAAATTTGAAATATAATTCAAGTAAAAGAGGTTTCATATTATATACCAATAGAGTAGTGACATGCATTAATTGGGTTATTAAATAAATCACGTATACTTAAATTATATTTTAAATTTTTAAACAGTGGTAGTTAGAAAAGAAATAACCGTATTAACAGTGGGCAGTTTAATGGTTTCCAAGTAAACGTGTTAATTCCTATAATTTAAAATAGACTAAAATTGATCAAACATATCTATTTTAATCTCTTTTACCAACTTTTTTATGTACTAATTGCATGACAAAAGTTTGGATTATTGATATTATTAATATTTTTATTATTTCTATTTTAAAAAAATACATATATCTCGTTTACAGTGTAAATGAGATATCATATATCTTGTTTACAGTTTTAAACGAGATAAATACATATCGCATACATCTATCTTATCTCGTTTACACTATGAGCGTTTGAGAGGACGAGAGGGCGGGGGGGGGGGACACTAGGGGGAGCGAGGTAGGGGGCTTTCAGCCAATCGCAAAAGATCCTAGAGTTTGGAATCGTGAAGAATATCAGCGCTTGGAGAAGGACTCTTTCTCGGTGTTTGTGGATAATCTACCGGAGGATATTTCTAGGAGGGAATTGTATCACTTGTTTGGTTGGACGGGAAGGATCAATGACATCTATCTCTGTCGGAAATAGAAGAATGGCCAGATCTATCTCTTTGCCTTTGTCCATTACACAACAAAAGGAGGCACTCTCAAGGCTGTTACCGAGATGAACCAATGGCGATTACGGGGGAGGGTGATTAACGTCGGAGAAGCCAAGTTTAGAAGGTCTGGACAGACGCGGGCACGACTGGGGAATATGGACTCGGGGAGCAAGCAAGGAAGAGGGCCAGAGGACTCTCGTAGGGGGAAAGAGGTAGCTCCTGCCCCATTAGTAGAGCAACAGCCAGGGAGTAAGCAACTGGAAACCTATTCGGGTAATGGAGGTACGAAAAGAATTGAGGTGGCCATCGTCGAGGCAAATATGAGTTGGTTGAGGAGGAGCTTGGTGGGGTTAACCTTGAAGCCTTTGGATCCAAAATCTTTGAAGAACATGGTGTGTACGAATATGCCACACATTGTGGACATCAGGGAGATTGGGGCATGCAAAGTGTTGCTAACCTTTGATACTGTGCAACATGCGGACGAGGCATTTACTTTCAGACTGAATACTTTGCTGCATGTCTTTCATAGAGTGTGGCGTTGGGAGGAGGCGGACCGCTGTGACACTCGAAGAGTGTAGTTGGAGTGCTATGGAATTCCTCTGCATGTTTGGTCTCCGGAGACGATTAGAACAGAAGCACGACAATGGGGTGAGGTGCTTCAGTGTGACGTACCGGTAGAGGAAGGTGTGTCGTTTCGAACTGGAAGGGTCCAAGTGGAGACACGGGTGTTTGACATAATACGAGAGTGGGTTCATATCTCGGTTGAGAATGCGGTATATGAAGTTTTCGTGAAGGAGGGGGGATCGGAGGCTTGTGGGGGGGGGGGGGAGTACCATGTCCTGTGCTGCGAACGGAATTTCTGGCACCCATGGTAAGGGCCTGCCGACGGTGGCGGTGCAGTGGGATCTGGCGGCGGATTTGATTCAAGGCGGTGTAATGGAGGCTGATAAAGACAATGACATATTAGTAATTCAAGATGTGCTGTTAAATGATGTTAACGTTGATTATTTGAATTCAAAAAGGGGAAGAAGGTACTAAATTCAATTAGCTGTACCAAGGAGGAAGGAGGTGCGGTTTCTAAGGGACTTGAGATGAATACGGAAGAGGAGTCTGAGAGAACGGTTATAGAGGTGTGTGGTACAGAGGGAAGAGAAGTTAGTCAATGTGCTATCTATGATATGGGCCGTTTGTGGTGTTCCCATGATAGATGGAGTAAAGTGGGGAGGGATGAGTTGGGCTTGGGGTCCCGTGGCCCAATAGCCACTGAAGAACGAAATTCTCGTGCGATCTAGAATTTTCACAAATAAGTTTCCGTTGTAAGTATAGCTTCTAGACCGACAAGAATTCCTTTCTTACAAACGTTTTGGTTGTCACAAGTAACAAACCCCTTAAAAATTGATAACCGAAGTATTCAAACCTCGGGTCGTCTTCTCAAGGAATTGCAGGGAGGTATGTTCTTATTATTGGTTATGAGTTTTGTAAATTGGGGTTTTGAAAGTAAGGAACAAGTAATTTAAATGACAAGTAAAATAAATAAATAACTATAAAATAAACTCTTGGCAAAATATGAAAATTCGGAAGTCCTATCCTAGTTATTCTTATGAGAATTGAGTTTAACCCCACTTAGTTAACCTAAAGCAAAGGAAAGTCAAGTGGACTAATTAGTTAGATTCCCAAGTCCTAGCCAACTCTTAAGGAAAGACTAGAGTTAGTGGAATTCCAGTCAATTAGAGGAATTAATCAACAATCACGATAAGTTTAATAACTCAAGAGCCTCCAGTTAATCAATTAAAGCCAAGAATATAAAAAAAGCTAAATAAGAATCATAAATTTGAAATACCTCAATTTATATCAAATAAAGAAAATCCTAACATGAATGGTTCATAAGCCAATTTGGAAAAGAAGAAAATCAATAAGAAAAATAAGTAAACCAAAGTACTAGAATAAATAAAAGTAGAAGAGAAACTAAATTAAAAGAACATTGAACCTGTGATGAAGAAGAAATAATCCTAAATCCTAAGAGAGAGGAGAGAACTTCTCTCTCTCTAAAAACTACATCTAATCCTAAAATTATGAATTATGAAAGCATGATCGACCTGTTGTATCATGAATGGATGCATTCCCCCACTTTATAGTCTCTAATCTGTGTTTTCCGGGCTGAAAACTGGGTCAAAAACAGCCCAGAAATCACCCCCCAGCGATTTCTGTTACGTTCAGGTCGCGGCAAAGTGACGCAGAGGTGTCGTACACGCGTTTGCGCGGATTGCACTTTTGCCAGGTCACGCATCCATGTGATCTACGCATTTGCGTCGTTTGGCGTCGGGGCAGCTATGAAAAATTATATATCAAATCGAAGCCCCAGACATTAGCTTTCCAACGCAACTGAAACCATCTCATTTGGACCTTTGTAGCTTAAGTTATGACCGTTTGAGTGCGAAGAGGTCAGGCCGGACAGCTTTGCAGTTCCTTCAACTTCTTGTATTCCTTCCACTTTTGCATGCTTCCTTTCTATCCTCCAAGCCATTCCTGCCCTGTAATATCTGAAAACACTTAACACACATATCAAGGCATCGAATGGTAATAAGAGAGGATTTAAAATTAGCTAAATTAAGATCAAAGAAACATGATTTCAATCATAGTACAAAATCAGGAAGGAGAATGTAAACTCATGCAAATAGTATGAATAAGTGGGTAAAGAGTTGATAAAATCCACTCAATTGAGCACAAGATAAACCATAAAATAGTGGTTTATCAACCTCCCCACACTTAAACATTAGCATGTCCTCATGCTAAGCTCAAGAGAAGCTATAAAGATGAAGAGGACTGGTAGATTAATATAAAATGCAACCTATCTATATGAATGCAACTACACGCAAAATATTTCTACCTACTTGGTTAAAAGTAAATAAGTTATCCAAGACAAAAATAATTCAAATTTCACTTATTAAAATCATATAAAATAAAGACAAGTAAACTTGTAAGAAGATAGCTCATGAAAGCAGGGAACATAGAATTAAGCACTAAATCCTCACTGATAATGTATATGCACTCTAGTCTCTCAAGTGTATAGGGTAATCACTCTACTCTTCTCTAATCATGCTTTCTAAACTTTTGTTCTTCACCTAACCAATCAACATTATTTAATGTACCAATGCAAATATCATGAGGTCTTTTTCAAGGTTGTAATGGGGTTAAGGTAAGGGTAAAGGTATATATATGGCTAAGTGAGCTATAAATTGAATCTTTGACTAACCAAGCTCTCACCTAACATACATACACTCTATATAACTCTAGAATCATGCCTAGCTACCCAAAATTTCTACTTTTGCATCACATACTCATGTATCAACTTTTCTTTTTAATTTATCACATGTGCATTGATCTTTTATTATTAAACTTAGTATTGGGGTAATTTTGTCCCCTTATTTATTTACTTATTTATTGAATATTTTTTGGATTTTTTTTTTGGATTTTTTTTAACATGAAAATAAACATAGCTTATCAATGCACATGGATTTTTGATTTTTCTAGTCTCACATGAGTAGGTACCCAAATTTCCAATATTTTATCAAAGTAAAAACGTAACACATTCTCTTATTAACCCATGTTCCCACAGTTTTCCTACACTTAATTGTTACACAATCCCTATCTTAAGCTAACCAAAGATTCAATTGGGATATTTAATTGTTTTTCTGCTTAAGGCTAGTGATGTGGTAAAATACAAAACAAATGGGGATTAAAAGGCTCAAAGTGGCTGACAAGGGTGATTTAAAGGGTAAGCTTATTTGGGATAAGTGAGCTAAAATCAAACAATGGCCTCAATCATATGCAAGCATGTAACACATTAAACATTGGACATATAGGATGAAACAAAATAAAGATTACAATCATAGAGAAGTAAACACACAAGAATAAAATATTTATGGTTAAATAATGTAACCATATAAATAAGCTCAAAATCTCACGGGTTGTGTGTTCTTAACTTTTTAAACTATGTTCCAAATACAACTTCAAACAAATTTAACACAAAAATTTTGATTTAAATTAGTGAAATTTTTTCAAAAATAGAGTCTTAGAAGAAACTCATTACTTTAACCAAGCAGTAGCTAAATGCATAAAATCAAACAAACATGCAATTAAACATGCAAATGCAATAATGAACAAACAAAGAAAATAAAACAATGGTGTTGGAAAGAAGAAAATAGCTAACCCATGGAGATCGGTATCGACCTCCCCACACTTAAAGGTTGCACCGTCCTCGATGCATGCTAAGATGTACAAGTGGATGGGCTGCTCCAACTGATGCCTTTTTCTATAGATTGTGCAGATTGACTTGCATGTCCCCCCATATAGAAGTTCTTCCTTTTTCCTTTCTCGGTGGCCATCCTGAAAGAAGAGGAAAAGGGGAAAAAGTAACCCAGAAATAAAGATAATAAATAAAATATGGGTTGGTAATGCCAAATAATAAAGGTCTCAATTACATGGTAGCTACAACATGCAGTGAGAAAACAGTAGAAGCATACGGCATATCAATAGTGCAAGAATTGCAACAATGGAAGAGGGTGTGGGTAATGCGAAATAGTGTAAGTGCATATCAATGCAAAAGGAATATCAGTATTATAAAAATTAGCATTGACTTATGAATAATAATACCCAATTAGAATAAAACAAGTCATGAAGCACCAGAATAATTCAAAAAGATGTAACAGTTGAATGAGAAAATTTTAACACCAATGAAAAAAATAATAATTTTAGAAAAAAAAATAAAAAATATGCGCAAAATTAAGATGCAATGAATGAAATATGTAATTAAATTAAGTAAAATAAAATGAAAGATAAGAAAAATGAGAAGGGAAAGAAAGGAAGAAGAAGTAAGCAAGAAAGGAGGGGGAAAAATTAGGATTGGGGAAGAAAAGATGAGATTTTTTGCGCTGATTTGGATAAGCTGTGCTGCGCGGGCGACGCGAACGGGTGAGTGACGCGGTCGCGTGGTGCGCGATAAGGTCAGGTGATGCGAACGCGTGGGTCACGCGATCGCGTGGGTCACGCGATCGCGTGGCCTGATTTGTGCGATTGGCGCGAGTGCAGCCTCGCGTTCGCGCAACTCTCTGTTTTAAATGCATTTTGCCAAAATCTGGGTGACACGTTCGCGTGGGTTAAATATTGAAATTTGAAATTTGATTTTTGAAATAAGATAAGATAAGATTTTGAAAAAGATATGATTTTTGAAAAATATTTGAATTTTGAAATTTAAAACTAAGATAAGATAAGATAAAAAAGTTTTAAAATAAAAATCTGAATTTTTAAAAAGAAAATTCGAAAATCTAATTAAAATAAAGAGAAAAGATATTTTTGAATTTAATGAGGAAAGAGAAAATAATAAAATGACATCAAACTTAAAATTTTTAGATCAAAACGAAGAAAACAACTAAGAACAACTTGAAGATCAAGATGAACACGAAGAACAAATTTTTGAAAAAAAAATTTAATAACTAAATAAAAACCAATAATCTCTTAATTTATGAAAAAGCAAAAATAAAAACAAAAATAAAAACAAATAAATAAGCAAAAAGCAAATATTTACAATAACCAATAATAAGGCACACGTTTGCAATTCCACGGCAACGGCGCCATTTTGAAGAACGAAATTCTCGCGCGATCTAGAATTTTCACAAATAAGTTTCCGTTGTAAGTATAGCTTCTAGACCGACAAGAATTCCTTTCTTACAAACGTTTTGGTTGTCACAAGTAACAAACCCCTTAAAAATTAATAACCGAAGTATTCAAACATCGGGTCGTCTTCTCAAGGAATTGCAGGGAGGTATGTTCTCATTATTGGTTATGAGTTTTGTAAATTGGGGGTTTTGAAAGTAAGGAACAAGTAATTTAAATGACAAGTAAAATAAATAAATAACTATAAAATAAACTCTTGGCAAAGTATGAAAATTCGGAAGTCCTATCCTAGTTATTCTTATGAGAATTGAGTTTAACCCCACTTAGTTAACCTAAAGCAAAGGAAAGTCAAGTGGACTAATTAGTTAGATTCCCAAGTCTTAGCCAACTCCTAAGGAAAGACTAGAGTTAGTGGAATTCCAGTTAATTAGAGAAATTAATCAACAATCACGATAAGTTTAATAACTCAAGAGCCTCCAGTTAATCAATTAAAGCCAAGAATATAAAAAAAGCTAAATAAGAATCATAAATTTGAAATACCTCAATTTATATCAAATAAAGAAAATCCTAACATGAATGGTTCATAAGCCAATTTGGAAAAGAAGAGAATTAATAAGAAAAATAAGTAAACCAAAGTACTAGAATAAATAAAAGTAGAAGAGAAACTAAATTAAAAGAACATTGAACCTGTGATGAAGAAGAAATAATCCTAAATCCTAAAACTAAATCCTAAGAGAGAGGAGAAAACCTCTCTCTATAAAAACTACATCTAATCCTAAAATTATGAATTATGAAAGCATGATCGACCTGTTGTATCATGAATGGATGCATTCCCCCACTTTATAGCCTCTAATCTGTATTTTCCAGGCTGAAAACTGGGTCAAAAACAGCCCAAAAATTGCCCCCAGCGATTTCTGTTACGTTCAGGTCGCGGCAAAGTGACACGGAGGCGTCGTCTACGCGTTTGCGCGGATTGCACTTTTGCCAGGTCACGCGTTCGCGTGATTTACGTGTTCGCGTCACCTGGCGTCAAGGAAGCTATAGCAAATTATATATCAAATCGAAGCCCCGAACGTTAGCTTTCCAACGCAACTGAAATCATCTCATTTGGACCTCTGTAGCTCAAGTTATGACTGTTTGAGTGCGAAGAGGTCAGGCCGGACAGCTTTACAGTTCCTTCAACTTCTTGTATTCCTTCCACTTTTGCATGCTTCCTTTCCATCCTCCAAGCCATTCCTGTCCTGTAATCTCTAAAAACACTTAACACACATATCAAGGCATTGAATGGTAATAAGAGAGGATTTAAAATTAGCTAAATTAAGATCAAAGAAACATGTTTTCAATTATAGCACAAAATCAGGAAGGAGAATGTAAACTCATGCAAATAGTATGAATAAGTGGGTAAAGAGTTGATAAAATCCACTCAATTGATCACAAGATAAACCATAAAATAGTGGTTTATCAGCCACTCTTGAAGAAAATGGGCTGAGAGGTAATTGGGCAAGGAATAGGGACAGTTGGGCGGATAGTGGGCTGGAACAGGGTGGGAGGAGGGATGACCGAGTGTATGGAGCTCCATTTGTTGAGGGAAATAACGCAGCGGGTGATCTGCAAATGCTGGAAGGGCGCCCATGAGCGGACTGCGTGGCTGGCAAGGGTTCCACGCGAAAGCTGACGCCGCCAGGGGAATTGCGACCGCCGGCAGGTTGGCTTTGGAGGCGGGGACTTGGAACTTGGTGGCAGATCTGGAGGACACAGATCTGAGCGCGGAGGAGGGAGTGGGCTGCGATATGGTGGGGTTGGGGAGGGGAGGACTGAACGCCCGAAGTGCAGGTTGGCGGCAGAAACAGGCGGCCAAGGCAGGAAGGAGGACGGGCAGGCTTCCTTGTGCTGAATCCCTGTCAAGCCTGGACCGGGTAACCGGGGAGGAGAGGTTCTCGGCAGCATACCGCACAGCAGTGGACGACATCCAGTGTGTGGCTAACGGTGAGGAAATGTTCGGGGAAGTAGTGGGGGCTGAATTGGAAACAGGGCAGTGTTCCGGGGGTGCTGAAGACAGGGAGAAGCAGGAAAAATAGCGGCAGGAAAATGAAGCAACCTGGGCTCTGGCAGTAGAATTGGGAGCTTTTTTGTATGATGAGGAGGACGATATTATGAGAATTCTGCAAGCACAAAACGAGGAAATAGAGGCAAAGAAAAGGTTGGCGAAGCAAAAGGAAAAAGCAAAAAGGAGTCGGCCGAAGAGTAAACCTAAAGTGAGTAAAAAATGGATTAAATGATTGTCAGCTGTTGGAATATTAGGGGGTTGAGGGGAGACGGAAAGCTAAGTATGGTGAAATCGTTGAAGAAGAAGTATAATTTGAACATGTTTTGATTGCTAGAAACAAAAAGAGAAGTGCTTACTAAGTATGATGCTGCCCAACTGTGGGGTCATAGTTCTGTTGGGTGGGAGTTTGTGGAGTCTGTAGGGATGGCTGGGGGTCTATTATTGATGTAGGATGATGTAGTGTTCAAAGTACAGAATTGTCATAAAGGTGAGCAGTGGTTGTGCGTTGATGGCACATTAACCAAGACCAATTTTCATTATGCTTTTTGTTTGGTGTACGGAGCCCATGGGAGGGAGGAGAAGCGGGGGGTGTGGGAAGAGCTCAGCTATGTTGCGGGTTTGTGTCAGGTACCATTTTGTTTCTTTGAGGACTTTAATGAAATTTTACAAGCTGAGGATCGCAAAGGGGTGAATAGTGTGCCGGCAACATCGGAAGAGTTTAAGAGCTGGGTGGAGGACATGCAGCTGTTGGATTTACCTCTTACTGATAGAAAATACACATGGTTTTGAGGTCGGTCCTGTAGTCGGATTGATAGGGTTCTGGTCAATGTAGAATGGATGGAGAAGTTCCCGGATATTCGGCTAAAAGGTGGTCCGCGGGGGTTGTCTGATCACTGCCCGTTAATTGTGGAAGGGACAAGGTTTGAAGGGGGCCCTAGACCGTTCAGAAGCCTGGATTCCTGGTTTACGCATGAGGGTTTTCTGAGTATGGTGAAACCTGAATGGAGAAGCTTGGGTGATGCTCAGTTCATGTGTAAACTGAAGGCTTTAACAGGTCTTCTGCGGCAATGGCACAAGGATACATTTAGAGACACGGATAAGAGACTGATGAGGTGTGCAGAGGAGATCACAAGACTGGACAATTTAGTTAGCAATGAGATCTATGATGGTACAACAGAGGCGAGAAGGAAGGCGCTGGTGAGTTTTTGTGAAAAATGGTACATCAGGAAGGAAATCCACTGGAAGCAGATGTCTCGGTCCCAGCATGCGGCTAACATGGATAAGAATACTAGGTACTTCCATCACATTGCCTCGGCCAGAAGAAGAAATAACAGGATTGATGCTCTGATGATCAATGGAAGACTTGTGCGGAATCAGGCCAGGATTAAAGGTGCAATTAGGGGATTTTACAAAGATCTATATCGGCAGGAATATGTTCCAAGGATTGGTGTCAGGGATGGGTTGGTTAACCAGATTACTAGAGAGGAGGCTGAAGCATTGGAGGTATTGCCATCGGAGGATGAAATCAAGGAGGCAGTGTGGGATTGCGGTTCATCGAAAGTGCCAGGGAGTGATGGGTATAACTTGAACTTCATCAAAAAATGCTGGGAGGACATTGGTCCGGAATTCATTGCGACAGTACTAGGATTCTTCCAAAGTGCTAAGTTACCAACGGATTCGAATGTAACTTGGGTGATACTAGCACCGAAGTTGGAGGGTGCAAAGGAGGTGAAGGGCTTCCGGCCGATTAGTATGGTAGGGTGTGTGTATAAAGTGATTTCCAAGGTGTTGGTGAGGAGGATGAGGTCTGTTATGCCAGGGTTGGTGGGTGAGACTCAGACAGCATTTGTAAAAGGTAGGAAGATTCATGATGGCGCACTCATAGCCTGTGAGACAGTTCATTGGGTTTAGACACGGAAAAAGAAAGTGGCTATTATCAAGCTGGATTTTCAGAAGGCTTATGATAGAGTGAGATGGAGTTTTGTAGATATTGTGCTACAGAAGATGGGATTCAGCCTACGGTGGAGGAATTGGGTGAAAGAGTGTGTTACTACAGCTACTATGTCCGTCCTGGTAAATGGGACACCTTCCAAGCCGTTCAAGATAGAAAGGGGACTAAGACAAGGAGACCCACTTTCTCCACTGCTGTTTGTACTTGTGGTGGATGTTCTGTATCGGATGTTGGGGGTAGCCATCAGGAACGGGCAGATTGCTCCACTGTTGGTAGGAGGAGATCATATTGAACTGTCACATCTTCAATTTGCATATGACACAATATTGTTCTGCCCGCCAGAGATGGAAACAATCGTGAATTACAAGAGGCTGCTGCGGAGTTTTGAGCTGATGTATGGGCTGAGCATTAATTTTGATAAGTCAAACTTGATCTCAGTGAACTGCAAGCAAGAGTGGATTGACCAGGCGTGTGGCCTACTGGGGTGCCAGCAAGCTGATCTACCGGTTAGATACCTTGGGATTTTCTTAGGGGCAAATCCGCGCCTGGTGAAGATGTGGAAACCAATTATAGATAAGGTGAAAAAGAAGCTCAGTTTATGGAAAGCGAAGGCGTTGAATAAAGCAGGGAAGCTTGTCCTCATCAAATCAGTACTTAATAGCCTACCCATGTATTACCTGAGTTTGCATAAGATGCCGCAGGCGGTGGCGGACAAGCTGATTGCATTGCAAAGGAACTTTCTGTGGTGCAAGGAGGACGAAACCAATGGTATGCCGATGGTTAAGTGGGAGCTGGTCCAGGCTCCAAAGAAGGTTGGGGGCTTGGGGGTTGGGGATGCCGTTCTTCGGAACACCGCACTTTTGTTTAAGTGGTGGTGGCGTTTTTCAAAGGAGGATTGCCCGCTGTGGAAGAAGATTGTTTGCTCTTGTAACAAGTTGAATCCTACTGTCATGTTAGCAACTCAGTCTTTACCGGTAAAAGGGGGCCTTGGAAAGACATATGTCAGCTGAATGTCAAAGAGCAAAAGGTCCGAGAAAAAATGGTTAGTGGACTGGCGATGGAGGTAGGCAGTGGTAGGAAAACTTGATTTTGGGAAGATAACTGGGTTCAGGGTGGTCCTCTGAAAGAGAGATTTCCAAGACTCTTCTCTATATCAGGCCAACAACGGGCTGTCATTGGGGACTGTGGGTTTTGGGATGGGATGGAGTGGATCTGGAACTTCCAATGGAGGAGGGAGTTATTCCAATGGGAACTGGAACTTGTCCATCAGCTACATGAGCGGTTAGGGCCAGTGAAGCTGTCATCTGAGAGCGAGGATAACGTTGTGTGGAAGTTTGATAATAAAGGTATCTTTTCTACGAAATCCTTTATGCAGGTCATACAATCGGAGACGCTGCCAAATGAGATCACGAGCTATAGCTTCACAAGTGCAATCTGGAGAGGCTGGGTACCCCTAAGAATTGAGCTTTTTGAATAGTTTGTGCTAGTTGGTAGAGTTAAGACTAAGGAAAGGTTGATTAGACTAGGAGTTGTTACTAATGGTGATAATATTTGTGTCTTGTGTAACAAAGGGGTAGAATCTGTTGAGCACTTATTCCTTCTGTGTGAGGTAACATGGCAACTGTGGTGCTTTTGGTTGCGGTCCTTGGGTAGGGAGTGGGTTATTCCTGGAACCCTTAAAGAGCTGTTTGAGAGTTGGGGTGCCATGCCCAACAGACGACAAGGGCAGAAGATGTGGATGACGGCATTCTTTGCAGTGATTTGGAACGTCTGGTTGGAACGTAATGCCAGAATTTTTAATCATCAAAGAGTAAGCATTAACATCATTCAAACAAGGACGTTGTCCACTTACACTGAGTGGAATGGCGGGAATCCTTTTGGTGGTTAAGGGCAATGCCAGAGATGTCAGGAGATTGGTTTATCTGTTTTTATTGTTTTTATGTTTGTATGTTTTGTTCCACTTATATGTGTTGAGCTTGCTGTACTTAAAAAAAAAACGAAATACATGTAAAATTATTTCGTTTACAGTGTAAACGAGATAAGTAAAAAATATTTATTTTAGTAATTATTATATTTATTTAATTTATAAAAATAAAAAATTCCTTAAACTAACGTGATATAATATTAAAAAATTAAAAAATTAATCATACATCTAAAAGCTACTTTTAACTCTATTTTAATATATTACTAATAAATATGCAATTTTTTTCCCTCTTGGTGTCTCTGTCTACATCTAACATGACATATCAATAACAATTTAATGGCAAAGTAGTGTATATACTAATATAGAATCTCCAACTAATTTGGCTCTTGTTTTATAACCGCTGTGATACATTCAATCAGCTCACACATATAACTCGAAAGAAATATATTATATATTACTAACTTTATAATTAAAATGTGTTACATAATACTTTTTTTTATTGTAATTGAATTAAAATTTTTTACTCCAAAATTAAGAAGACCTCTCTTTTTTTTCTTTCCTTTTTTATATTTCTTCTTTTTACTTATTCAACTAGTGTATGTTCCCGTGTCCTACACGGGATAATACATAAAATTATATAAAATTTTTTATTAAAATTTAAATAAAAATATACATAGTAATTATTATTATAAATATTTTACAACTTAAAAATATTAAAAATAATTAATATTTATTTTAATCAATTTAAATTTATTGAATGGTCATCTCATTTGCTCGGTTAAGCAAGTATTTGGAGTTTGAATCTCACCTTGTGTGTATCACAATCCATTAGTTAGCGACATACCCTTAATAAATAGAGCATCAGTATGTGGTGGATTAATTCTCAACTTGCCAAGTTAGGAAATCCATAGAAAAAAAGTGCATTTGTCTTTAAAATAGATTAATTTTTCATTAATAGAAATACTTATAAATTTTTGTTTTTTGTTGAAATTTACTTGGGACAATTTTATTTATTGCTATCGTATTCATTCTTGAAATCAAAATAATATGATCAACATTGTTACTTGTTAAAACTTCACATTTTATGAAATAATTTTTAAATTTTCAAATTCATAAACTTATGTCATTACAAAAGTTATTAGATCGATTAATGTTTTTTGGTAATATGGTGTATCGAAACACCATCGTTGAGTATTAGTTAGTGTGAAAAGAAACCAATAACAACTTTTGTTATTCAATATATAATTTATTCTATTGAAAAATAAATTAGTATTTTCTAAACTTGTAAATACATTCTCTTCTAATTTTTTACACCATTTTATTTGACAATATTTATCATTAAAAAATAGCAAATGACCATACTATCTTACAATATATATGATGTACAAAGTAATTTCTTATCTTAAAATTAATTTTGGTTAGTAAGATAAAATTTAAAATATTTTTTTATTTTCTTACTCAAATTTAAATTTAAATTTAGAATTGATTAACAACTCATCATTTTTTTAATTTCAATAAAAAATAAATTAGTTAGATGCAAAATATTCATCATTTAATAATTTTAATCATTTAAATTTTAATTACCAAAAATTGGATTAAAAATTAATTATAAACTTAATAATCGATAATATATATATATATATATATATATATATATATATATATATATTAGTACGTAAATAATAATATCCAATGTATTGATTATTTTTTTTGACAGAATTAATGTATAACCTATTGAGAATTGATTTATTATCCAAATTTTTTTTTATAAACTTTGTAATATGTGAAAATAATAATCTTATTTTTTATTATTATATAAGAAATTCTTCATAAGTTTTTAATTATGTAATTAACTTAATTAATAATATTTATTATTGCTTTTATACTAAAAAAATGTTAATTTATATTATTTACATATTTTTTCACTACTAATAAATAAATAAATATTTGCACTATTATATTTATTATCCTAGATGATAATTTAAGTTATTTATTTTGTATGTTAAATTTATTAAATGTTAAGATGAAAAATTAAAATTGTTCAATAAATTATATAAATAGTCATTACAGAAAAGAAAAAAAAATATATATCATATATAATAATCCTTGATATATATAGTGTCATGTATATATTAAGATTCTCAATTTTAATTATGTGAGTGATTATTGTTATTTTCACTTTTTTGTTACATTAGAAAATAATATTTAAAACTAAAAAAGAGATAATTAATTTTTTTTTAATTTGAATTAAAAAATGTCTTGCAAATATATCTAACTTTTACATATACTAAGTGTTATAATATTAAATAGTATAGTATTTACTATAATAATGACTCAAGATATTAATTTAAGATATATTTGGGCCTAGTAAGACCTCAATGCAAGCAAGATCAACTAAAATATATTGTTAGGGTCCCAAAGCAAAAAAAATATTATCCAAAATATATAATTAAACATCTTCAAGTTTATAATCAATCAAACATAAAATATAATCCAAAATATAACTTAAAACTTCTTCAATTATCATCTTCATCCTCTTGTAGATCAATAACATCATAGAAATTTGTAAAAAAATGACTCTACTAAAATAAAAGCTTGACCCAGCGGTAAAGCCTGCCCCGCCCCGCCGAAGCCCGCCAAATCCCGTGGATTAGGCGGTGCAGGGTAGGCGGGATTTTTAAGTTTGGTGGTCATAAATTTCCAGCCCAACCCGCATTTTTTGGCGGGTTATGCGACCAGCTCGATAGGTTTTGACCCGTTTGCCACCCCTAGTCCATCCATTTTCGCGTGGCAGGTCGTGAGGATTTCAGGAGTCCCCGTCTAACTCCAAAACGCGAGTAATCCCTGCAAATACCCGTTTCGGCTGTTTTTGTGATCATCTTTATTGCTAGCATTCATTGGTTCGTGACATGGAGCTATTCTAGCCACTCAATAAATTCTCATATAATCAAAGTTTAGGTTATATCATTTTTATAAAGTTACATGTATTTTATTATAACAATATTAATAAAAGATAAATGGATAAATACTAAACTATTGTTTGGATATAAGATAAAAAATAAGAGGAAAGAAAATGAAAAGAAAAGTATATTTTTTTGTGTGCTGTTTAGATGAAAAAAAAATGAATGAAAAGAAAATAGAGAAAATTTTTTTTTCTTGAATGGAAGGAAAAGTAAGAAGAGAAAAAATCATAATAGAGAAAAATTATATTAATGTTTTTATATATTATATATAAATTATAATTCAAATGGTAACTCTATATTTTTATCCATGTTTGCACTTTTGAATCAGTTTTCTTCGCAACTTTGAAGAGAAAAAATTTACGTGACCTCCATATACACTTTTATGTTTTTCATTCAATTTTTTTGTTGAACCAAATAATGAAAAATTGATTTTTCCATCCATTTTCTTTTCCAGCATGTTATTTCTCTACAAATTCTTCTAATCTAAACAATGCATAAATATGTCATCTATTCTATTATATATAAAAATAACTAATATCACATATTAGGATAATTTACGTTGATAAACCAAAGTCACCCTAAAATTACCTGAATCCCCTAAACCCAATAACGTTACCTAGTTGTCTCCATTTACATTTCCATATAAATCGAATTTAATGAATTTGAATTAGGGTAATAAGTAATAAATCTAATTTATATTTAATAATTTACCTATAATTTATGGTAATATGATGCCAAAAACAAAAAAAAAAAAAAAAAAACTAAAGCGACATAAATTTTTTACTAACAAAAAAATATTTTTTTTTATTTTTTAGACACGTATCTATCTTTTTAAGTTATACATTTTGATTTATATAAATTAATGATAATTAAATGTACAAAGAAATACTAATTAATAAAGAAATAAAATTTAAGATAAATATGTCCTGAACAAATTGAAATAAAATAAAGACTTTTAATTATGATCATTAATTATAATTACATATATTTACTTCAAAAACACAGTATATTAATATTTTATATTTTTATTTTTTAATTTTATACTATCACAAACATTAGTTACTCTCCAATAATGACACAATACTTTTAAAAAAATAAACATAACTAAATGATCTTAAAATTATATAATAATTTTTAACATAACAAAAAATATACAATTACCTAAAATATAATATTTGTGTAGTAACTGAAATTTAATTGTCAATATAAAGTAATATATAATATCATTTTGTAATCAAATAAGTGTTTAATCAAAGAATTTAATATTTATATAATAATATGATAAAATAAATTAAAGTTTGAGTTTAATCATAGCAAGCGTTCAAGTTTAAATTTTTATAAATTAATTTATTTGTGTTAAAGTGAACTGGGTAATAAAAAATTCATAAAAATTTCATATATTGAAGTAGACAACAATTTATTTATAAATATAAAAAGTGTATTGAATAAGTAAGAAATTATTTTATTTTAATTTGGTCCATAATTCACATGATTTGAATTTAGCTCAATATATATGATTTGATTTGATTTGATTTAATTATTAGTTAAAAATATCTCAGTTGACTATTTTATTCATAGATTTATTATTTTAATGACTAATAAATTAATCAAATTAATTAATTAGTACACACAATAAATTTGGGTTAATAAATTAAAAGAAATTAAATAATTTTAAAAATATATAATAATTTTTAAAATAACAAAAAATATACAATTACCTAAAATATACAATTACCTAAAATATATAATAAATTTATTACATGAATATTAAAAGTCATGTATTTATATAAATTAAATTATATTAAATTATAAGATATTTAGATATTTAGTTAATTTAAAAATAAATAGTATGCCAATTCAAATAATTTAGATTGGTGATAAAAAAGATATATAATCAAATTATATCATATAACATAACATTTCTATAAGTTTCTTTTATAAGAGATTTAATACAAAAATATTTATCACCATCTGTTTAACGTAACAATTTAAATTTTGGTGAATTGTTCCAAAAAAATACCTTTTTCGAATTATTTATTGTTAATATCAGGTCAATTTCATAATATTCAATAATGACATAAATGATTATATTTGAACTACAAAATTAACCTAAAATAAAATATAGAAATTGATGAGAATAAAATATTAAGACAAAAAATTATTAAAAGCGTAAAAATAGAAAAAAATATCAAATTTAAATAATGTCAAAAAGAATCTAATATATAAAGATGTGAATTGTAAAAACAGAGGGATACATATATAAAGAAGAATAGCATGCATGCATAAACATTTTTTCACTATATCATAATTTGCTCCAGCTATACAATGAATTCAGCGGCAGTCGGCAGCTCCAAAAATTTGCATCGGTGCACCTCGAGCACATGACCTGATTTCTTAAGCCGCAAGTATGCCGAGCACATTGTCATCCAATTTCATCAGCAACGGTAATGCTTAAATTGAGACATTTTCAAGTTGTAAACAAACAATCAACGAAATATTATTCATCCATACCTTCTCATTTATCTATAAAAGAAATTTTACATAAAGAAAAAAAAAAAAAAGAAAAGAAGAGTTGAAATAGCAAGAGCGATAAAAATGATGATTCTTATCATTTTGTTTGGCCGTCTATATATAGAAGACCAGAAAAATTAATTTATATTTATTGCATTTAATTTGAATAAGCAAGAATTTATCATATTTTAGTTTAGCATTTAATTCACATGATTTGAATTTGACCCAATACATATAATTTAATTTGATTTAATTATTAGTTAAAAATATCTCAATTACTTATTTTATTTATAGATTTATTATTTTAATTATTAATAATTTAATCAAATCAATTAATTAATATGCATAATTTATACCTAATTTGATTTAATAAATTAAAAAATACTACCAGAATATTAAAAGAAATAAATTAAGAAATACTATTAAAACAAATTGAGATAAATTATAATAATTATGTAGTATTTAAATATCTAATCAAATTAATTAGTTGATATAATTAATCTCTTAATAAATTATATTTAATGAGTTAAAAGAAATAAATCGAGAAACACTCTCAAGAGCATGCAACGTCAACTCCATCATTAAGTATAGAAATCCGATTTTTTATAACAGAATAGACGTTAATCCATATATAGTATATAAACAAATTTAATTAGAATAAATAATAATTTATTTATTTTATTTTAGACTTTATAAATAAAAAGACTAATTCACTAATATAACGAATTATAATTAATGTAGTATAATTAATTAAGTAATATAAATTATAATAAATTATATTAAGAAAAGAAATATTTAAATATCTAATCAAATCAATTAGTTGATATAATTAAGTTAGTGCAATAAATTGTATTGAATGAGTTAAAATAATTAAATCAGGAAATACTCTCCGAAGCATGCCACGTCAGCTTCATCATTAAGTGCAAACATCCGATTTTTATATAATAGAATAGATCTCTCTTATACATTATTATTAATTAATAATTATTAATGTAATAATCAAAACGTATTAATTTTTTCATTGCAATTGAAATTAAAATTTATTAAATATTATCAATTTGATAATCATAATGTCACATAATATTCTATATCATTTTAATTAAAATATTTTTTTAATTAAATATTTTTTTCACACACTCTATTTCTCTTAACTTTTTAATCTGTGTCACAATTTTTTAATTTTTTTTTATCAAAATGCTACTCTTTTCCAACTATTTATTCACATGCTACTGTTTTGCCACAGTGATACATTAATTTTTTGTTCATTAGATAAAAATCTTTAATATTTATTACAAGAGTTTTACATATTATTTATTTTTAAAATTTTATAATAAAAATTAAATATTGACATATAATTTATTTTAAAAACTTACAATTTCATAATATTATTATGAACAAAAATACTAATAAATATATTTTTAAACATAATCAACTATGTTATATTTACATGAAAAATCAATCACCAATTAGTCACATTGTATAAGAATATGCAGCTAGTGTTTACCAAAAAAAAAATGATTATATTGCTACAAAAAATTTATTGTTTGGCTATTATAGGCGTGAGTTTGATATAACTACGGTAGATTTTATTTGGGTGATGGAATGATACGTGTGAAATAACATGTAATATTATATACAAAATGTATAGTACCACTTTTAATGTTTATGGAGCACTTTTGAAACACAACAGCATCATCCTTTCTGCCAAAAATTAATCTGTCACGAATCTAAACTTCATTTAAGGGTCTGTCGTTGACTAATGAATTATTACATGCAGTTTGTTAGAATATAATTAGGATCAATTAGAATTATTTAGTATATCTGAATACTTATTATAGAATATTACGTCTTTATTATTACGATTCTCTTAGCCCTATAAATACCCTTCTATATTGTATCATTCTATACAACTTGAATAGACAACTTAAATACAACTCAATAATAGACATACAAATCCTTTCTCCAATATAGTCTCTTGTTTCTAACATGGTATGGTATCAGAGCCATGGTATCCTCCTTGAAGAGGATAGGTTGTTTTCCTTGAGGTGAAATCACCGTAGTTTTTGCATTTTTTTCTATGTCATTCATCTTTCTATTTTGTCACTCCTTTGAAACTTTTTCACCTCACCGACTAGCCTATTTTCTCTGTCTTCTATTTTTTTTCGAGTTGAATGATCAAACACCATTGTCATCCGCTGCTTACCTATTCTCATGAAGAAATCATATAGTTTTCGTTCTCCCGTGACAGTTCCGTCTGCGTTCTCCCGTGGCAGTTCCGTCTGCGTTCTCCTGTGGCAGTTCCGTCTGCATTTTTCCGTGGTAGTTCCGTCTGCGTTTTCCCGTAGCAGTTCCGTCTGCGTTCTCCCGTGGCAGTTCCATCTGCGTTTTCCCGTGGCAGTTCTGTCTGCGCGTTTCCTTGTGGCAGTTCCGTATGCGTTTCTTTCTGGCAATTCCAAGCGGCAGTTGCGTCTGCGCTTCTTTCAGACAAGCGGCAGTTCCGTCTGCGCTTCCTTCAGACAAGCGGCAGTTCCGTCTGCGCTTCCTTCAGACTAGCGGCAGTTCCATCTGCGCTTCCTTCTGACAGTTCCGTCTGCACCCGTTTTATCAATTTATGCAGTTTTTTTTTCTATTTATTTCATTGTTTTAAATATGTTTCAAACTCAAGTTGTCACTTGAGTTTGAGGGGGGATGTTAGAATATAATTAGGATCAATTAGAATTATTTAGTATATCTGAATACTTATTATAGAATATTACGTCTTTATTATTACGATTCTCTTAGCCCTATAAATACCCTTCTATATTGTATCATTCGATACAATTTGAATAGACATACAAATCCTTTCTCCAATATAGTCTCTTGTTTCTAACACAGTTAAAGAACAAAGGAGCACTAATTCTGGACAACATATTCGTTTTACTTTTCTATAGAGTTATTAACTAAGGTGAACTGAGTGACTCAATGAGAGACAAGAAAAAGGGAGGAAAAGAAAATTGAGGTGTGGAATGCTTGGTTACAATATCTTCGGACTGTCTGGGAGTAATGAAGTGCAAGGAAACGATACTAGTATGGATTATAATTTTGATAAAAATACGTAGAACAAATTATTACATTAAGATATGGAGCCAACCAAATTAACATAATTGGTACAAGGTGATTGTCGATGGCAATGCTGGTTGTCTTCTCATTCGGTTAATGAGTCATGTTTTGTTTTTGAGTAAATGGTCTTTGAATAGTTTTTCCTTTATACTGAACTACATTTCCTCCAAAATCTCGTATGTTGAGATTGAGATTTGAACTTGCATACTTATTTTAGGTGTTTTGAGATTTATGCCTCAACTTACTCTTTCTATGTTGATATTCTTAGAACGGTAGAGTCTTGAAACTGTAACATAAAGAAGGCAACACATTTATGTAAAACACAAACACACATTTTACTTTACTCAATTGTGAGAAACACCATTGTTCAAGTTCCAAACCAAAGCATGGAAACAGAAATGTTGGTACAATGGTGTTCCATGCCACATCATCACTTTACTCAATTGAAAACTCAAACATCATTGAATGTTGGTACTTCTCACCAGGTCTAACCACAACAGTTGGGAAATCTGGCTGGTTTATGGCATTAGGGAATCCCTGAGTCTCCAAACACAGCCCTGCATGCTTTCCATATACGGCGCCTCCTTTTCCGTTAACGCCATTGACATAGTTTGCCGTGTAAAACTGCATGCCAGGGGCATTTGTCCACAAGTTTAGCACTCTTGAACTTGAGGGATCTCTCACTTTAGCAGCATGTTTCAAACCTGCTTTCTCGTCACCACAATCAAGCACATAGTTGTGGTCGTATCACATTCCAACCTGACCAATGGTGTTGTCTATTCTGCTCTCAGTGGTAAAATCAAACGGATGCCCTTCACTGGCATTATTTCGCCGGTTGGCACAGTGTTCTGATCGACTGGGGTTACATGATTCCCCCATATCTGAATGGAATGGTTAAGGACGTCTCCTGAGTTGTGGCCAGCCAAGTTCCAATAGGTATGCTGAGCTAAGTTAATTATGGTGGGCTTGTCCTTTGGTACTCCTTCCATGTCAAGCCTCATAGTTGTTCCGGAAATGAGCGTGTAAGTTGCAATAACGGTAATATCCCCAGGATAACCTTATATAGCAGTAAAAAAAATATGAAAATATAAATAGATAAAGGGAAACAAAAGGACAGAATAACTGATACACTCAAAAGTGAGAGGAAGAAAGAATAAATAATGCCTTCCTCTCCATCATGACTGTGATATTTAAAAGTAATTGATGGAGTTTCACCCTTTTTATATTCAACAACCTCCCATACCTTTTTATCGAACCCTATATTTCCTCCTAAAATTGGAAAACAGAAATGGATCAGGCACACACAAATTTTATAACAAAAACAAATAGCTGTCTTAGAAAACACACGCTTTTATGCTATTTCAAATTCCATTCCATAATCATGTAATGTTATTGGTGAAAAGAGCAAAAGAAGGTTTATCCAAGAATGTTAGGTGGTCCACCTCCAGCATTGTTGAGAACAGCTATACAATGTATTTTTGTAATATATAACGAATCCTTAGACTGATGATCAGGATTACAGTGTTTAGACAAGAGTAATTTCCTATAGAAAATGATTGAGAGGGTTGAGTGGTTTTAGAAATTGCAACTGAACCAAACTTGTTAAATAGTATAGAGAAAGTGTGATCCCAGAAAGAAAGAGCTAAGGTTATTTTTCTATACTAGCTGTTAAATAATTATAAGGCTAGCCATTATTCATATTTTTCTTCCTTCAAATATAAGCCAACTCTAGCTTTTATGCTGGATGCTTAAACAATTAAGCACTGGTTTCATCCGAGACGTGTTGGAAGAAGCGAATTCATTATGTGCCTCAACAAATTAGCTGACCATTCCAATAAGTAAAGAACAAAATGAATTGATCAATATTCAATATTACACTTTCCTTTGCACATATCCAATAATTCAACCTCATAGACATGCATGGGGGTCAGCTTCCTACGGCAATTCTATTACAACTAAGAAGTGACCGAGAACAGCATACCAACATAACTAACGAACTTCGGGACCCTCGGTCAGCCTGTTTCTTCGTCTTCTTTTATGCTTGAAATCTTCAGGACCAGCTAGACGAGTAGAAGACAAATTCATCTCCTCTAGAAGCTCTTTAGCCAACTCAACCTTTCCTGATTTGTTTAAATTATTGATTAGCGATCGATAGATGTATATTGAAGGGAGGATCCCCTTCAGTTTCATCTCGCTGAAGCATTTCAAAGATTCCTCAGCATTTCCTGATCTGCCGAAATTCTCAATTAATGCAGTATATGTAAGCAAATCCGGTTCGATGCCATTCTCACTCATTTCCTTAAAATACACAATGCACATGTCTGTTCTTCCAGCCTTCCGCAAGCCATTCAATACAGAATTATAAGAAACAGTATCCGGGACAAAACCAGCTTCCTTCATGGTTGCAAACACATCAAACATTTCATCCACACGACCTGTACGGCCCAATATATCTAGAACAATATTATATGTGACCAAGTCAAGACTACAGTTACGACTCTTAAGATAATCAAATATCACCAAGGCCTTATCCTTCTGTCCACTTTTGGCAAGGGCGAAAATGATCTTGTTTACAAATGATGTACTTGAACAAGTTATCTCTGATACTTCTTCAATGAATCTGAGTAGCTCAATACAACCATCGGCTTTTGTGAAAGCCTGGCCAAAACTAAGACATGAAGCTGCAGTTGGGGATTTACAGGACAGCAATAATTTCTTGAAGGCTTGACACGAAAGGTCTATGTCATTCTTCTGACTTGCCTCTGCTAACAAGACAATATACACATTAGGGGGAACAGAAATGTTCCTTTCTTGTAAAGCTTGTAGCATTTGTCTCACAGTGAAAAGATTTCCAATCTTGCACATCTTATCAATATATGCAGCATAATCTTTGACACTTGATGCTGCCGCATTTTCAATTGTGGGATGAAATTCCTTCAAGACTTTCTCCGCTACTATCTCTTTGTCAGGAGATGCCGCTGTTGAAAAAAACTAAAAATTCCCAATGAATTAACTTTTGCTGATTAAAATCAGACAGATTCAAAAGAGATTGTGTTGCGAGTAAAATATAGACCAAGATCCAATTAGGATAATTTCATTTACTATAAATAGAGATAGTAAAAATGTAATAGGGGGAATTAAGTAATTTGCATCTTTTCCTTTTCTAGAATTCTATGAAGGGAATTATCTCTTTCCCTCTTAATTCTCTCTGTTTGTTAATTCTTTTTATATTCAATTTCTTTCTCTAACAATGGTGCTTTCATTGATCACTCTATCTAATTTTTGGAATGGTTTGACGGATTCAAACATCATCCAAACTACCACTGAGTGAGTATTACGACAAATTCACAGCTTACCCAAATCGTGTTTATATGCGTGATTATGAAATTTTGCTGCATTGCTTTATCAATGGGCTACAGATCCAGATTCATAGAGAAGTTCTCATTGAAAATCTAAAATCTCTTTTCTGTGCTTTATCTTTGGCAAAATTTTATGAAAAATAATTTGCAAATCAAGGTTCAGGTTCTTCAGGGACTTCAACAACAAACTGCTCAACAACAACCACTTTTGATTTTCATGTTCAGCCAGAGCAACAACAAGAACAGAATCTATAGAGCAAGCCGAATTTTAAATCACCAATCTAGAAATCCAATCAAAATTTCAAGGTCCAGTTCCAGCATCATCAATCCCAATTTATGATATTACAACACAAGCAATTCAACGAGTAGAAGATTCAGAAGCACATATAAAATTATCTACTGCGATGGCGTTTGACAGTGAGGATGCTGATGGCACCACTCGGGGCAGCGGCGATAGGGAACTCACAGCCAGAAGCGGCTCCGAGGACGGCGCCGTCGCGAAGAGGAAGGTGGAGGACGAGGATCTATTGGATCTGGTACCGACGCCAATGCTGCGTTGCTGGTTCACGGAAGGGGCGGTAGTAGGCGGAGCAGCTACGAGAAAGAACGCGACGAACGACGAGGTGGTAGCAAGCAGCGTGGACGACGACGCTGCCGTGAAAGGGAGGTAGAGAACGTTTGCGACCCTTATTGATGGAGCAACGGTGGCGAACCCAGATCTTCGGGAAAGGGCGGTGATGATACGGAAGCCACCACCAAACCACCGCATCTGAACTCGCAAGCGGCGGTCACGGGTGGAACGGCCGCGAGCGGCAGTTGGTTCTTGGCTGTTAGGAGGGTCTCTCTTTGGCCTGAGGAGAAATTGAACGCAACTCCTTGTTGGATGATAGGAGACAAACGACACAACACGAAGGGTGGCGGTTGGTTGGACGCAGTGGCGGCGCCGGTGGTTCTCCCGGCAACTGTGAAGTCCATGGCAGAAAGCATGGAGCCGCTGGAGATGTTTTAGGAGAGGAGAAGGTAACTAGGTCAACTGTGTTTGGGGTTGCATTGGGCCAAACCTTATTTTCTGAAGCCCAAAAGAAGAATAGAATGGCTGATCCATTAAATTCAAGTTCAATTTTAAAGATTATAGCTTTTTGGGACCAAATTCAGATTTATGTATTAAATATCATTTATTGGTTTTGGATTGGACCAAAAACTTTTTAATGGGATCCTGGTGGAGTACTGTTATTTTTTTAGCAGCAGAATAGAAATAAAATAGAAAATATTATTTTTAGGCTTATGTATTCGTTTTATTAATTGTAATTAGGATTTATAATTTTTCCAACAAGGTGTCGTTAAGGGGTAGGTAATATTGCGAGTAAAATATAGACCAAGACTTAATTAGAATAATTTCATTTACTATAAATAGAGATAGTAAAAATGTAATACGGAAAATTAAGTAATTTGCATCTTTTTTTTTCTGGAATTCTATGAAAAGAATTATCTCTTTTCCTTTTAATTCTCTCTAATTTTCTCTATTTGATTAATTCTTTTTATATTCAATTTCTTTTTCCAATAGATTGATTGAGAATTGAGATCAGAAATGATATATAATTATATTGGAAAGAGAGTCATCACTAATTAGACTAATTAATTGTATGATTTTCATGAAAAGAATGTTAAACTAATGGTAGTCCAAGACCATAATAACATGTGAAAACTATTTGTATCCTGCTGTGTCCACTAAGACAGGACACAAAGACACAAAATTATCTTTGGTAGAAGACATGAAGACAGATATTGTGTTCTGAAATACTGATTTAGTGTATTTTGTATTTTTCTTGACAAAAAAGACATAAAAATACTAATAAGAAACACAACTTATTTTTTTATTTTTTTTATTTTTTTATTAATTTTTTTGTAGTTACATTTTTTATTATTATATTTTTTTTTCTGAAGTTTTTGTGTGAAAAAACTGAGAGTAAATTAGACTTTTATACTTTGTTCTTTTTATATTTAGTTTATACCAAACAAAATACAAAAATACTAATTTTTATCTTTTTAATGCCTTGTCTTGTTCTCTCTTCAAAACCAATTGCAACCCAAAGAACACTTTAAATTAGCTGAACAAATATTAGCATCACTATTCCAAAATTACAAATGCTATACTTGACATTAGGTTAATCTCATTGGATCAAATCTTTTATTTCATTTGACTTTTAATACCCCAATCATCACAATTTATGTGTACTCTTGCAGTGCTGAATATGTAAAAGATAAGACTTTTCAATAATTCAAAAAGCAGTGACTACTTATTCAAAATAAAATTATGAACTTGAATACGAAAATGAAAACAATTAGGAAGGGGGAGGAGGTACCAACCAAAGAGTAAGAGGATGAGAGTGGAAGGTGGAAGGTGAAGACGGAGCGAAAACAAGACAAAGAGAGAACAAGTTGTTGCTGCTGCAGCTGCTGTAGAGAATAACAAAGGAACCTTGAAGTTGTTATATTTGAAGCAATCAATAACATCATCGATGAGCAAAGATTCAAACATGTAGAGTGCAATTTTTGGTACAAGTATGAGAACAACCATTTAGGAGTTCTCACACTATGTGCTCTGCTACGGTACCAAAGTTTTTGTCTACTCCCTTCTCCCTTCTCCCTTTACATTTCCATACCCTCGCACTCAAGATTAATAATATGTTTTCTTCTTTTTTTTTTTTTTTTTTTTTTGTTAAATCCTTACTTATTTAGAATAAGAGTAAGGTGAATTACTCCTAAGAATTTTTATTTTAGATAAATTAATTTAAAAAAAATAAAATATTAATAAAGGTTTTATAATAAAAAATATAAACATATTATTTTTAAATTAACTTTTATTATTAGAGTAAAACATTTTAATCTAAACTAATTTATTTATATTTATTATTGTGGAAGGTTTTATTAACTTTTTTTAAAATTAACTTGTCAAAAATATAAATTTTTAAGAATTAATTTGTTACTTTAGTTATCGAATAATTTTAGTTATTCTTATAAATTCATACATTACTCATGATTTTTTTTTTGTTTTTGCTAGATGATACATTGATACATTGATATATGATTTTGTCAAATTTTAAATTTTTTCAGGGGCTATTTTGTCAATAACAAAAGTCAGGTACCATATTGTCAACGGCAGAACCTTTCGGGTATCGATTTGGTATTTACCACTTTTATATTTTAACAGAAGCCTCACTTACTACTCCCTAGTCCCTAGGTGAATTAGCCACATTATCGCACCATCGGACGCCATTCTCCCTTACTTGAGGGAGGTTGGGTTTGGTGACATGGTGCAGCTCAGGGACTTTGTATTCGACAACACTCTGATTACTGTATTCGTGGAGCGTTGGCATCTAGAGACCCACACTTTTCACCTGCCTTGGAGGTGAGTACACTATCACTTTTCAGGATGTTTGGTGCACGAAATTGTGATCTCCAGGCTCGAACAAATCCTGGTAATGGCTCCAAAGCTTGGTGCTCTGATCTTAATTCATAATTGTCACAACTTCGATACAACTAACCAGCAAGTGCACTGGGTCGTCCAAGTAATACCTTACGTGAGTAAGGGTCGAATCCCACGGAGATTGTTGGTATGAAGCAAGCTATGGTCACCTTGCAAATCTCAGTCAGGCGGATATAAAATAATCATGGAGTTTTCGAATATTAATTGATAAAATAGGGATAGAGATACTTATGTAAATCATTGGTAGGAATTTCAGATAAGTGAATGGGGATGCTTTTCGTTCCTCTGAACCTCTGCTTTCTTGCTATCTTCATCCAATTTGTCTTACTCCTTTCCATGGCTGGCTGTATGCAAGGGCATCACCGTTGTCAGTGGCTACATCCCCTCCTCTCAGTGAATAATATGCTCACGCACCCTGTCACGGCACGGCTATTCATCTGTCGGTTCTCGATCATGCTGGAATAGGATTCACCCTCCTTTTGCGTCTGTCACTAACGCCCAGCACTTGCGAGTTTGAAGCTCGTCACAGTCATTCAATCATTGAATCCTACTCAGAATACCACAGACAAGGTTTAGACCTTCCGGATTCTCTTGAATGCCGCCATCATTCTAGCTTACACCATGAAGATTCTGGTTAGGAGATCTAAGAGATACTCATTCTAGCTTAATTCATGTAGAACAGAAGTGTTCGTCAGGCACGCGTTCATAAGGGAGAAGGATAATGAGCGTCACACATAATCATCACCTTCATCACGTTCTTGGGTGCGAATGGATATCTTAGAAGCGAAATAAGAAGAATTGAATAGAAAACAGTAGTACTTTGCATTAACCTTTGAGGAACAGCAGAGCTCCACACCTTAATCTATGGAGTGTAGAAACTCTACCGTATGAAAATACATAAGTGAAGGTCCAGGCATGGCCGAGATGGCTAACCCCCAAAGTCTAAGAACAATGCGTTCAAAGATGATCCTAAGATCCTAAGATGATCAAAAGATGCCTTATACAATAGTAAAAGGTCCTATTTATAATAAACTAGCTACTAGGGTTTACATGAGTAAGTAATTGATGCATAAATTCACTTCCGGGGCCCACTTGGTGTGTGTTTGGGCTGAGCCTGAGTGTTGCACGTGCAGAGGCCATTTGTGGAGTTGAACGCCAGTTTCTGTGCCAGTTTGGGCGTTCAACTCTGGTTTTGGATCCTTTTCTGGCGCTGGACGCCAGACTTGGGCAGAAGGCTGGCATTGAACGCCAGTTTACGTCGTCAATTCTTGGCCAAAGTATGGACTATTATATATTTCTGGAAAGCCCTGGATGTCTACTTTCCAACGCAATTGGAAGCGCGCCATTTCGAGTTCTGTAGCTCCAGAAAATCTACTTTGAGTGCAGGGAGGTCAGAATCCAACAGCATCAGCAGTCCTTTTTCAACCTCTGAATCTGATTTTTGCTCAAGTCCCTCAATTTCAGCCAGAAAATACCTGAAATCACAGAAAAACACACAAACTCATAGTAAAGTCCAGAAATGTGAATTTAACACAAAATCTATTAAAAACATCCCTAAAAGTAACTAGATCCTACTAAAAACATACTAAAAACAATGTCAAAAAGCGTATAAATTATCCGCTCATCAATGTTGCGTACCACCTTGGATTATACATCGACGAAGAGTCAGTGGGTGGCTGCTTGCGTGACTTCTAAATATGGTACCAACACCCGACGTGGGAGTGGGTAGAAGAGCTCCTCGGTGCTAGGTCTCCGCATACTCAGCAGCAGGGGGTGGTGGAAGGAGTCGTTTTCCATGAAGCTGACATAGCTTAGGGACAGAATATATCATATGCCATCTGATACAAATTCGGTCATCCTTTGACAGTACATAAAGTGTTACATCCTGTTGCTGATCGGGAGTTACCTGATAATAAATAAGTCAAACAACCAGGTCCATATCAGGTGTCTTCCATTATTGGCCGACTTCGAGAGAGGTCGCAGTATGTCTTGGGAATTCGCTGTGCTTGCATGGGCGTACCACTCATTATGCTCTACAACACATCGATCTACCATTGATATTGCTGGATGCATGCCACTATTGGTGTCATGGATATATCATCGATTTTTAGAGTGGTGCCCATCTGAGAGGTAGATTCCAAGGTTTCCAATGACCGTGAGATATATCATTTTATATATGATTTTTCTCTTGTCATTCATAGTAATTTAATTTTATTTTAGGTGAATATCCATCTCAATCCTTGATGATTTCTTCGAAGGACTACGTGTCTCCCAAGAAAAAATATCCATTTCGGCCATTGATAATTAACTTTATGAGACTAGTTAGTCCTTCTGTCAATGATCTTTCTCCAGAACATACTTTTGTAACACGTTAATTATTAATATATCATCTATTTAATTTTTATAAGTAAAAATAATTTAAAAATCACTAATATTTCTTAGTTTTACACAATAAATTTAGTCAATATATTTGAAAAAAATAACAAAAAAAACTAATAATTACCCCAAAAAGATAACGAGACTCCCAACAAAAAAGAATTTTCTAATCTTAGTTGGTTTTTAACGGATAAATCAACAGTATTTTAACATGCTATGTAAGCTTATTCTGTTAATACAGAGAGAGAATATTGACAATAGGGTTAACCAGTCTCACAGAAATAAAGTTCAAGGGGCAAAAAGAATATTTTTTTATTACGAGTCTTGTTGTCTTTCAAAATAACTATCAGGGGCCATTTAGGATTTTTTTTTATCTTTTATTTTGCATCAAGTGATGCATTGCTTGTTATTATTGCATATGTCCACAGGTTGATAGGTGTGGCTAACACAGCCGATAGATAAAACCCCACGACTACAATAATGAAATACATAACACAACTCGGTATCCTCTGTGGGCTGATAAGGGCACCTTTTCCGAGTATAGCCTATTTGTTTGTATAACCCACTCATTTTCTCTACACGCTCGACCTCATCCATCTCATTACGAAATCTCGTAGAAACTGGTCTCCCAGTAGCTTTCTTATGCATGGCGGGATTAGGACACAAACGATAGCTTCTCATTTTGTATCGGCGGGAACTCTACCTTATACACCTTGAACACTGCCTCTTATATATACACTGGATGAACATATCTCTCCCACTCGACACTTGCAGTGGCACAAGCAGTAAGTGCATGACGACACAGGAAATGAAGTGTCTGGAAAGGACCACAGTCACATGTGCCTGCACTCAAACACTGAGGCCCTCCTATTGCGATGTGTTACTCGCATCTTTGGGATTTCTCCCTATTTTTCTCAATACCAGCTAGCAGCCAGTGAGGAAACTAATTACCGGTTGTCAATTATGTCTGTGTCTCCCTATCCTTTATGACGAACAACTGCTATAGCCTCTCGTAAATACATCTAATAATAGATGAAATCGGTAAATATCGCGTACCCTTCAAAACTTCTTTCAGGCACTCAGAGAGCTTTGTTGTAATGTGCCCAAGCTTGCGACCGCTATCACAATGTTGTAACCATATTTTCTTGTTGAATCTACTGGCCCAGTCTGACATCTCATAGGATTAAAATGGAATCGGTAGACATTCATTCCAAAATAATTATGATAAACAAGAATATACTTTAGACATTGAATAATGGCTTACCAATATCTGAGATTCGGTCGGAGGACAACACGGAGACTCTAAGGATATCTTGTTGTATATTGCCTACAATGCTCATGGTACTTTGATCGATCCAACTCCACGACTCTGTACTCAACACTTCTTTAAATGATGTAATTCTTCACACCTAACATGACAACCTCTCTGTTTTTGAATCTGTGACCAATGCAAAACTCCACACCACTGTCTGTAATGTAATTGTCTCCACCTATATTGGAAATGGAGTTTTCTCATGCCTCAGGTCCAGATCCAATGTATAATAGTGGTTGAGTACAAATGATAACTTCGGAATTGATATTGGGGCAGGAAGAAAATACTGAACTATTCTATCAATAGGAGTCTCTAGTACAAACTTATGCTCATCATCATCCTCAAAAGAACCATTTTTGTTGCTATCGGCAACATACTCTTCATCCGACTTCTCACTGTCCACGTCCATGTATACCACTGGACTAGCACAGTACAGAGAGAGTGGTGCAAGAGGTGGGTCATCTTGGACAAAATTCGAGTGCCCAGAACCACCACCACCAACATCACCAACCTCCACAGAATGCCCCATCACTTGTTCAGCCACGATTCTCCCGTAGATATCAAACATCAGGCGCATACTCATCGCCATCGAGTCAAAAAATACAAAACCAAAATACTCGATTTTTCATCGGTGCTAGTAACCTATATCTAACCTTTTCAATCTCCTTTGTCCCATTTGTACCGAGACTCATCAATATCAGATTTCTGTAACTCAGACAAAGAACTTAGTCTCCAAGTGCGCAAGAGAATAGGACTATCATACTCGAACACAACTCCATTGTCACTATTTCTCGTATGACAATTGGATATATACTTACAACAATATATCCACTACCACTAGATACTTTTATTAGATTTATTGAAAGAATGGAGAAGAAGATGTAAAATGTTTGTGGAGAAGACTAATACTTACAGATCCTTTTATTCCTGGTCGAAATTTCTTGTAGTCTATTTCGTTTAGAGTGTAAATGATATAGTTTTTTATGTATCTCGTTTAAATTGTAAACGAGTTAAATTTAAGTGTATCTCATTTACATTGTTTACAGTGTAAACGAGATACGTGTAGTGCATCCTCTCTCATGTATCACGTGTGCAAATGTGATATGTTCAACGCAAAACGTATCTTATCTCGTTTATATTGTATGAGCAATGAGTAGTTGTGATCAGCGACTGGCGGTAGGGAAATGAGACACAACTGTTGGCGAGAGACGTGGAGACGAGGTTGATGTGAGACGCCGCTGCTGTGTGTGTCAGTTCTTATGCTTGACCGCATGGAGAGAAGCGAGCCACCACGAAACAGAAACTGGCGACAAACGGCACAGGAGTTGGTAGATGCAGTGGATCCGACAAGGAGATGCGTGACCACATGATGTTAGCGATAGCGACTCTGTGAGAGTGGAAAGATTGAGACGCTGTTTTGGTTCATTTTAGAGTGAGAGAGTGTGAGAATGTGTTGGAAAGGAGGTTAAGGTTAGGGGGTTGGATTGTTCGGATGGAATTTGATTAATTAATTAAAAATTCCACCTATATATATACATTAATAATATTGTCATAACAGTAAAATACATTGACCACTTTAGCATTATTTCCGTTAGAGTTACGTTTCGACGAATTTACGAATACGCTTGTTCAAATTTTAAAACCATTCCTCCGCCTTTCAAAACCCTTGTAATTCTTGTTTAAAGCCGGGTAGGTGGATTTTGGGTAGTGGAGTATAATTAGGGCTGTGAAGAAGATAACTTGTTGATGAAGAAAGAGGTAAAGTGATGATGATGATGGTGGAAGTGCTGTACATATAATGAGCTTGATGGCTATGCTAAATAATGAATTATAGTTGATATTGACTATATGAATATTAATTGATTATGTGATTTGTTGGACTTCTAAATATCTGAGATACGAGTTTTCCTGGGTGAAAGCAGTGGTTTGCCACCACATGCTCCAAGTTCAGACTCGATACTCTGCTGACCCTATGTCGTAAGTGTGGCCGGACACTTATACCTTTTCAGATGAGCTCGCCCCCGTGGATATTCACCGGTGTGTGTTATATGATTATGAATGATTATGATTTGAGATTTGGGGATGCACGACAGAGAGACAATCCAGTGGTTAGCTACCAGGACTTGTCAGGTTGGTTATATAACTGACAGATGAAACTCATCAGCCATAGGATAGACGTGCATCATATGCATCTATGTGTTTGTTTGGTGTGCTTTGTTTGGAATGCCTAGCTGATCACATAAACTACTTGCTACCTATTTATCTGTTGTATCTGAATTCTAATTGTGATTTCTTTGCATGTAATATTTGTGTTTGAAACAAATAATTTTAGTGGCGGTTGGGAGGTTCGGAGGAGTTGGAAAGGGGAGTATTAGATTAGAAGGAAGATCCTTAGTTAGTTGCCTAAATGATTTTGGTTTAGTTGTGTTTTATAAGATTAAATCAAGTGTCAGAAGTTCTAGGATTGCCTCTGGCTTTCCCGAAACCTTATATGTTAGTTATGTGGACACTGTTACCATGCTGAGAACCTCTGTTTCTCACCCCATACATATTTTGTGATTTTCAGATACAGGACGTGAGGCACCTCATTGAGGCATACTGGGAGCTTTTGAAAGCAAAGATCTTTTGTGTTTTGGGACTTTATTTTGGTTTTAATGCATATATAGATACTCTTATATCTCCAATGTATATGTATATTATGCTTTGTCCCTCTTAGAGGTTGATTTAGAAAAATAGGTTTTGTAAATTGTATTTTGGGGGATTCTCTTGTATATATGTATATATGCTCTGGCCGGTTTTAACTTCGCGAGCCGAGTCAGAAGCTTTGTTATCTGTATCCTTGGAAATCTTCCCTTATGTAACTATAGCTCTTTGTTCTTAACTTATCCAAATTACGATCATGCTTATTTGTCGAGAGATATGCGCCTTTTCGTTTAACGCTTTTGTTTTAACTCTGTTTCAAAAGGATCCTAGATAAAAATCCTTTTTCACCTATATTATATATATGATTTTACTTTTAGAGGTCGTAATACCTCGCCACGTCAGTTTTATGACTTAAGCATAAGAATCTGTGTGATAGGATGATACATGGAGGCTGCTGATCAAACCTAATTCACTAATTTTCAAAGTATACAAAAGCAAATACTTTAGGTATTCAAATTTTCTAAGAACCGACTTAGGTAATAACCCCTCTTGGGGGTAAAGAAGCTTGTTGGAGGAAAAGAAAGTGACAACGAAAAGGCTTATTTGAAAGATAGGAAGGAGTAACTTAGTAAATGTTATGACAGATACTTGGATTAAAAATTTTTCAATACTGGCTACAATTGTTCAAACAAACAGCTATCGACAAGTAGAATAGGTTAAACAATTAATGATAGAGCACAAAGAATAGAACTATCAAGCAGTGATAGCACAATTCAACCCAAATATTTTTAAGCAATATTACATACATAAATTATAGTGGAAAAAGACAAACCTACCTGTTTACTAGAGAGGAAAGGTCTGTACATTATTGCTTCGAGGTATAAGGTAGCTCATCAATTTTATCATCCACCGTTGGAGGTACTTCCAGATCAATGCAAGTCAAAGAAACTCTGGTCCTCCTTGTAGGATCTGAAATGCCCACAAAAAATTAGTGTTTTTTTATCGAAGGTATTTCACAATGAATTATCGATTGGAAGAAAACTCTATGAGAGGTTACCTGAGGTTTTTTCAATCTGTCTAAGATATGGCCAGGAGGAGAAATCACTTTGGCATTGTTTGCTGATCTGCCCAAAAGTGACGATGACCTAGCAAAATTCTAGTGTGACACCTACCAACATGAACGATGATGCTGAAATGTAGAAATAGTGGCTTAAGCTCAATGAAAATTTGGAAGGGAGCAAAAATGAGAGGAAGAAGATTCAATTTTTAGCTCACCTTTTGTGACAATTGTGGATAACAAGGAATAAATTGATCTTTAAAAGAGAAAGAATTGGCGATCAGCAGATTTTGGGGACAACAATTAAGTTGGAAGACGATTATGGAAAGAGGGTGAAAATGAAGCTCCTCGAAGATCATACCAATCTCTCTCATAAAGTTCTTTTCTTTCATTTTTTTAAAGTTTTTTTTTGTGATATCATATCAGTTTTATCGGATATCCCATCATTATTTTTGTATGGAGTCCACTGTGGACCCAAATTTTTAAGTTTTATTTAATGAAATTTTTACCTTTAAAAAAAAAGACACTAAGATCATCTTTAAAAAGAAAAAGTATCATTTCTTTTTATTATAATTTTTTATTTTTGTTTAATTTTTTTTGCATTTAAAAAAATAATGGCCCATGAGTGAATAATGATGGTCCTACACGAAGACTATCAAACTTTGATACGATTTTTCGGGATAAAAAATAACTATTTATATACTACGAAAATGGTAGAAAAATTAGGTGTAGTGGTGCATTTCATCGGCTTAAAAATAGAAGTGTTTACGGGTTGGATTGGTTTAAATTTAAAGTTTTTTATGTGAATGGATTCAAACCAATTCAAATCAATTCGAATCGATTAAACTTGGGTTAAATCGGTTTGTGTAATCTTTTTTTGGTGTGAATCAGTTTGTGTAATCTGATACTTGATGGAAAATAAAATTAAAAAAAAATATAAAAAAAACGTATGTAGATAATATGCAATAGTAAAAAAAAAATAAAAAAGATGTATATATATTATTATATTTTATTTTTTTAAATTAATATAAACTTAATCGGGTAATCAAATTGGTTTATTTTTTTCAACCCTAAAATTAATGTTTGAACCAATTAAAATCAAGTTTAATTGGGTCCAGTTCAATTACACTACAAGAAAAATATTGAATACTGTCAGATTTTGTATCGGAGTTAACAGTGGATTTACCGACGGATCTGACAATAAATTCATCGGGTAAAAATGTTATCGTCGGATTCGGTTTCCGACGGTAAATTCACTGGTAATAATTAGAGGGGGAAAGAAAAATTGGCACTATCATTACTGTCAAATTTAGGGGAAAAAATCCAACAGTAAGGTAATTAAATGAAATGCGCCGTTTTGGTCACAAGCTGGTCCCCTAAATTTAAATTTGCGAACCCTTCCCTTCCATTTCTACAACATCATTAACCTCACTTCTCTCCCCTTTCTCTTTCTCTCTCATCGTCAGCCCCCATTGCCATCATTTGCTGTCGTTTTGCCATTGTTGACCATTTTCCACGACTCCAGCATCGTTGCCGTCGAGGAGCGTCCACCTAGAGCTTGTTTTTGCCATGGAAGAGCTTGTTTCTCTCCTATGAGTTGCTACCTTTGTTGTTCACCGCCGCCACCGCTTGCCTCCGTCAGCTGCGATGCTACCTTTCCTCCTTCATTTAGGTATGTCTTCTTCCCTTCCTTCTTCTATTTTTTTGACATTATTGACATTTACTAAACCCTAATCCTACACTTCTCTGCCCCCGTTTCTATCATGTTAATTAGTTGTTTGGTTTCTTTAGATTTTATTATGATTCTGAATTTGTGGATTGATGATAAAATTAAGATAGGCCTTTTGCTTAAAGATGCAGATAATTAAATTGTTTGTAGAGGTGTAGCTCTATGACTATTTCATGAAAATGACTAAAACTGTTTGATAAATTTATTTTTTGAAATATCATGCTCGAATAAAATATAACTAAAGACTAAAAATGTACAGAACTTAATCCAAGTTATTGTAAAAAAATTTAAGTACTCAAAATCAGGTAACTTCTAAACTTGTTGCTTTGATTTGGAAAGTATAATAATGAATAAAATAATTTAATATTAGAGTTGCTGTAAATTCAGGGTTATGTAGTAAACAACCAAAAGTTGTAGTTGTAAATTTAGGATTATGTAGTAAACGATCAAAATGTAGTAAATTTGTTGCTTTGTTACCGCTTTCACTAACTGCTAGAAATAATTATCATCGGTAGTTATAAAGCACTTGCAAAATTTGTAGTTTGTTAGTTATCTATTATAATGGAACAAAATTGTGCCCAAATTTGAATAATATGGTATTTAGTTGAATTTTAACCTGAAATCAATCAATCTTTACTCGATTATGAGTTTTAATTAACCTAGATATATGATGGATAATATAAATAAAGATATTCAGTTGAATGATTATATTAAAGATTATATCTAAATTCACTTTTAGTTTATGCGATTAAATTTGGTATTGTAAGCACCAAATTGCATCTGATTGAGTTTTATTATCGAACTATGTCTTTTATGATTTATTTTACTTACTTTAGTCCTACTTTATTATCTTGATCTATGTCTGTAACTTTAATTTGGATTAATTTTTAAAATGCAAGCAACATCTTTCGTTTAACAGTTACCTATACACTCTTTTATTGTCATATCTCATTAAAGATTTTTATTTCCTAGTCTGTTTCTTGAACTATATTACTAGGTAGTATGCTACCAGAAATTATGTTCTGAAGAACAAATAAAGGATCTTTTGAGGAAGAAGAATTACAAAAAAGCGGTACCCTTAGTGGATGAGCTTGAAGTTGAAGATAAAATGTCAAAAGTCAAGCTCTCATTTGTTCATGCTCAAATAGGATTTCTGTTACTTTTTTACTTGTATTTTGATATTTGAATTTGTTTGTGATTTTTTAACAAAAAATTATAAACAAATTATTATAAGAAATTATAAAATTTTGAATTTTTTTAGTTTAAAAATTATTAAATTTAAATATTTAAAATTATATATTAAATTTTCAAACATTTTTTTAAAAAAATTAAAGTTTAAGTATACCGTCGGTTAAATTCATCGGTAACTATCAATTTAATTATTAATAATAAATAATATATTATCGTCGAATTTACCGTCGTATTATATCTCAGTATTTTATTTGGTTCAAAATAAATACAGAGACTAAAATAAGACTAATGACCAATTTACCCCTTTTTTAAAATGAAGACATAACACAAAATCCCCAAAACATAACACCCGAAATCCCTAATCCCCTCTTCCCTCGAAGGTGCCGGCACAGGGATTCACCATCGGAGAAGGCCATCTTACCACCATACTAACGTTTTCCGGTGTCGCATTCGCCTTTGACGAGGAAGGCTTGCCACCATTTCTACAAAGACCTTCATCTCACCTTTTTTGTCGCGTTTCCTTTCGCGATCTGTTTCTCGGTGCTTGCCGGTCTTTGTCTGTTGTACTCTTTGTCTTTCTGTCTATCTCTCTCTCTGATCTCTGTTATGGTCGTTGATTTCTTCTCCATGTATTCTTTGTTTTGTTATTATTTGTCAATTTTTCTCTACGAAGATGAATGCATAACAGACTCGAATAATTCACTATGTCACATAATCTCAGCAGCATAATAAAAATAGTAGAAAAGAAGGTCAATGATAATCTCATGAAGTTTGAGATTACTAAAACTGTATAGAAAGTAATCTCTGATGCTTTTGAGAACCACAGAAAGTAAGAAAATGTTTACCAAGAAAAATAAAAAAGGTAACACAAAAGAGAAGGAATTGAATAATGTTAAAGAAGAGCAAAGAGAAGAAGAAGTGAGATCTAAGCCTATTTGATAAAGTTAGAATTAATTAATTAAAATGAGAATATTTTAGACATAAAATACTATTAAAATTTTAGTTTTTATTTTTAAAATTTTAGTTTTTTGTGTCTTTATTTTTAAAAAATATTGAAAAGATTGAAATTTTTAAGACGGACACTAAAATTTTAGTTCTATCTCAATATATCTAAATAAACGCTGCCTCAACGGGTTTGAATTTGGAGTATTTAATCATTAATTAGTTATAACGATTTGCTTTAAAAATATACATCCATAGCCATTGGTACTTGGTAGTGGAGAATAGCTGTGGCTAGCAGCTTTTAATAAGTCCATGGATGGTGGACAATGTTGTCTCGTCCATTTTCATCATGAAAGCAAACAAATAATTCCCACAAAATATCGTTGACTTTTCCTATGTTGATTAACCAGGATTATTAATACTTTTAAGGCATATATGATCTATCATCCTTACTTGCATGTTTACATCTATGAGACTATGACCCTAAACCTACAAATTAAAATTGTAGTTGGTTTATTTTTCAAATAGAGGAATATGGGGAAAAAATTGATCTATGAATAAAATACTGATAATAAAGTCGTCGTTATTTTTGACAATTGAAATTGACGATGTCATTTTTATTACAAAATGAAAAATTTTTTTCCTTTTATTATCGCCGGGCTCAATCCCGTCGATTTTTATTAGTATTTTAAGAAATCGACAAAATTTAAATTGATAGTACAAATTGTTGCGTTTTCGAACATTTTTTTAGAGAAATTATTTAAATTAGTCTCTAAAAATTTTTAAAATAGATATTTTAGATTACAAAAAATATTAATATACAAAAATATCTTCAAGGTTTTATTCTAAGATACGTACAAATCAGTTTTCAGTTTATTTTTCGACAAAATAATTACCCATATCAGTCCCTAAAAATTTTAAAAGAAGATATTTTAATCCCAAAAAAATTAATACATAAATCAATTCTTAACATTATTTTTCGTCAGACATAATAGTCTTCTATCTAAAAAAGTAAAATAATTATTATTATTATTATTATTATTATTATTATTATTATTATTATTATTATTATTATTATTTAATAAAATTATTAGAGATTATTCTACAAGAAATTCAAGATTAAATCTATTTGATATTTTTGTATTTAATATAATTAAAAGATGTCTTATTTTAAAAATATGTTTGTATTAAAAAATATTTTAATTTAGATTTTAAAGTATCATTATTCACCTTATTTGTTTCTAATAAAAAGAGTGTATTAATATGTTAGTGTCATTTTCTACTTACACAAAGTTAAGTTAATAATAATAAATGTTGACATATAGTAAAAGTAAAATAGACGAAAGATTGTTATGATTGACAGAGAAAACGTTAGAAATTGATCTGTGTATTAATTTTTTTAGGGACTAAAATGTTCATTTTAAAAATTTTTGGGAACTGATTTGGATAATTACTCTATCAAAAATAAATTGAAAACTAATTTATTTGTGGGAGTAAAATTTTAAAGATTAACCTATATATTAATTTTTTTTTGGATTAAAATATTCGTTTTTAAATATTTAGACCGATTTGGATGATTATTATTTTTTTTAATTACCGACAAATGAATCATGTATTTTCAACGTGTTTTCTTAATAGGAAATTGATAACTTTTTGTTTAAAGGAATATCTGATAGGAATAAATATTTAGGGTACTAACATGTAAACTGGAAATTACGTTTTAAACTATGATAACGCATAATAGCAGCTTAGATTTTGAATCATTGATTAATAAAAAGAAATTAAACTCAACTACTCAAGTTTTATTAGGAGAAGATCACTAAGTAATAATTAATTAATTATACATAAAGGAGACATTCTCAGCACCTAATACACAATTTACACTAATAAAGAAAAGAAAGACTAGATGATCAAGAAATAAAATACACCACCATATATAGATATAGAAGCAAGTAAAAGGAAAGTGCAAGTTGAAATCCAAAATACAATTTTCATATTAGTTTTCTTCATCACGAGGGATCAGAACATGGGTACGGTCAATGAAGAAATGCTCATAGATGAAACCTGCAAGGCCTCCACCAATGAGAGGCCCAACCCAATAAACCCAGTGATCAGTCCAGTTACCAGCGACCAATGCAGGCCCAAAAGATCTTGCTGGGTTCATTGAGGCCGCAGAGAAGGCCCCACCAGCGAGAATGTTGGCCCCAACAACGAACCCAACAAGTGTGGGCCCATGTCCAGCGAGAGCTCCTTTCTTTGGGTCCACCATAGTTGCATAGACAGCAAACAACAACGAGAAAGTCAACACTATTTCCCAAATCACCCCTTGAGTGTACCCAACTCCACTTGCTAGAGTGTGAACCGGAGTTGCCTGCACATGCAAAATTCAGTGAACAATGAATGAGAGAAAATCTATAGAATTTACTTTTGATATGCCTGGAGTATAAAATGGTTTTATATGTGAATCTAATTATATAATATATTATAAAAAATAAGTACTATTTTTATTGATGGTATAAATGATCATTTAAAAAAATAGATATGATTATAAGAATTAATATATCAAAATTAAATTATTTAATCTGAATTAATTTTTTTTATTTTAGAAGAAAAATTTCAATTAATTATACTATTAGTATATTAAAAATGTGTAAAATAATATATAATAATTAATTTTGTAAGTAATTTTTTTTACATACATAGCATTTTTTATTTTTTAATTTAGAGTTAACAATTTGATATATCTTAAACCCTCGAAACTTTTATAGTTAACTTAAGAGTAACTAGAGAGTACAAAGGGTGATATAGAAAGTAGAAACCAAGGTCTGTGCATAAATACTGAAATATTATTATTAATATTATTATAATTATTACCAGTCCTCCGGAAAGGTAGTAAAGAAGGAAAGAAGCTGCTGCAGATGCCACCAACTGATCTATCCAATAAAGGACCGATCGGACCACCGTGATGTGCCCGCCGACCAGCAGCCCAAGGGTCACGGCAGGGTTGAGGTGGCCGCCGGAGATATGACCGGCTGAAATCATGACAGCCACCACAAGTGCATGTGCCACGGCCACGGCAAACAAGCCCACCAGTGCATCTCCACTCAGCTTGCCTACAATCAGTTACAAATATGTCAGTTTTAGTCTCACCTCATCAATTATTACAAATTTGTTAGCCAATAAATTACTCTATGTACTAAAATTCGAAAAAAAAAGTAACAAAAGTCAATCGTTAACAAAAACTTCACACATCTATAATTTTAAAAAAGTACACAATTCTACAATTTAAAACTTACACATCTAAAATTTATGTTAGTTGATATAATATGTTAAGAAAGAGAACCATATTCTTCTAAAGTGAAAATGTGAATAAAGTGAGAAAGTAAAAGATTAATTATTTTTAAATACGACTCGCAAGTCACAAATTCAATAATAATTACTGTATTATTTTACAATTCTACTCATTAGAGGATTTTCTTTTTTTCCTAGAATAGGATATGTTACCAGCGGCCATGGCGGAACCAACGCCGACGAAGACAAAGAGGAAGGTGGTTATGAACTCAACCACGAGGGCCTGAATGCAATCTGGCTGGGTGGCCTCTCTGGTGGTTCCAAGAGCGATCTTGTTGGCCATGCCTTCTTGGTTCTGAATATGTGATTGTTAATTTGTTTTATGATGAATGATGATAGTAAGTGTTGAGGCAAAGTGGCAATTATATATGCAAAAACAAAAACAAAAGCATCAATTTAATAATTGCGTCCTTCCTTTCCTTTCTCAGAGAAATATTGCAAGTGGTGGACCACACTTACCTAGCTATGCCTTCCCATATGTGATTGCTGCTTTCACTCGTTACATATTCATGTTTCATTCGTTGACAAAATTATTATTAATTGTTATATATTCATGTTCCAACATGTTATTTATTAATTGTTAGATCTGAATTAGTTTAACTTTATGTGTATGATATTTAATTTCTAAGGAAGTTCCTATATATGTTTTATGAATATTCTACATGTCCATATATCACAGCTGTATCTCTTCGTATCTTCTTTTTAACTAAATCATGCCAATATGATTTTTAATTAAGTTTCATTTTGATTAACGAAATCAAACTTGAAATGAAAACTAAAACATAATTTTTTTATTTTTAATTAAAAAATAATTAATTTCTTTAATGGACATATAAATTAAAAAATTTAACTGAAAACCCAAACTATAATTTGAGTAATATTATTAGCATTTTTAATTTGTTTTTCTTTTTATGAAAAACCAAATTTTCTTAGATTATATCATTATTTTCAATTGGAGGTAGTGCAACTTAAAGTGAATGCAATAGTTAGGTAGATGTAAAATCAAAAATGTTAGTAACCAAAAAATAAAATGAATGTAATAATATAATAAATATTAAATAAAATAAATTCGGATTATTTTTTTTTCCTAATAACATTATCGATATAAAATAATTGACAGGTTAATAATTAATAAATTTAGCACTTCGTTGTCGTAGCTTCGTAGGAATCTATACAATTATTATCATACTGAAGGAAAAGAAGAACGTTTTTATGTCAGCAGAAATGAACATGATTGGACAGCTTTTTCTCAACTTTATTTTCTGGATGCATCTCTATAAAGTATAATTATAATTTTACAAATAGTGAAATAATTGGAAATACTTTGTAGCTTTGATTAATTATTTTTTATAAGTTCACTTTGCTAGTTTGCTATTAGAGGTGTTTCTAATTGGAGGCTGAGATGGCACATTAGTATATTAGTACATTCTCATGCGTAGGAAGTTAGGAACGCATGTTAAGATTTTATTTTATTTTATTTATTTTCGTCTTTTTATAATAAGATAGTTGTTATGATGCCTAAAAAAAAGTATTTAATTATTAAAAAATTAAATAATTAATATTCAATTTAAAAGTATAAAATTAATAAATTTTAAATATTTTAAATTTATTATAAAAAATAAATAAATTTACAAAATATCCGAATAAAGAAATAGACATCAGAAAATTAGCCTTATAATAATGCTTTCTGACCTTGATTCGAAAAGAACAAAAACAAAACACACACATATATATACATATATATATATATATATATGTGTGTAAAAATTATGGTAATAATTAATTTTTTGTATTTATAAGAAATTTAATTATTTTGTCACCAAAGGTGTGATGATTTTGTGATAGCATTAGTATTGAGTTTATAAGTCAATTAAAGAATTATATTATAAATACAAATATGATGTAATAGTATGGACATATATGATATAATTAAAAGTTTTACTTTTTTTTTCTTTGATTTTATTTTTAAAAATTTTTATTTTATTCTCTCTTAATTTCTACTTAATTCTTTATTTTTTTTTTTTATACGAATTCGTATCAAATGGTGTTTTGATTGAACACCATGCTAAATTCTCATGGTGATTCTTCACATTCAATTTGATACCAGCTTCAAACTAACTTAAATTTAAATTATCAAATTCAAACCAACATGAAGAAATTAAGGAAACTTTTGCCAGAATTTGTGCAACCGTGAACAAGATTATTGAGAAAGAAGCATATTCTGTTACATCTACATCTCCAGGCCCAACTTCAACTCTACAATTTTGGAAAGCAGATTCCGATTATGAGAATGTAGACTTAGTGGATGCAGCAACAACAAATCCAGCTTTCGAACTGAATTCAAAACATCAATAGGAGGCAAAATTAGATTTCAATTTTAATTTTCAACTAGCAGACTCAACGAAATTTGTAGATCAATCATAATTTCAACCACAAGAAGCAAAATCAACAAAAAATTCAGCTCCAGCAATAATTCAGCAATCCTCATTGTCAATTTGTAATTACAAAGCAGTAACACAATTCCAGCAACAACAACAAAATTCTTGTCTAAAGTCAAATATCATCGATGCAGAAAGGGAAGAAGAAGCAACCATTTTGGCCAATGAAGAGCAATCGAATTTCAAATTTGAATTGCAACCAGAACAACAACAACACGAATCAACAGCAATTTCAGATCAAGTAGGATTTTAGTATCCAATTTCAGAACTACAATCAAAATTAACTCTAAATCCAGAAAATCACTTACTCTCAGAAACAATTACGAAGAAAGTAGCAGATTGCAACAATAATAGAGAAATTAGAACATCTTTCAATGAGTCTAACAAACCCGTTTTTCTCACGGGTCTTTAGTAGTGATGTTCGCGTTTGCGGTGACAGAGAAGATAACTGAGGGCAGTGACCGAGATCGGAGGCGGTTTTGCAATCATGACAAAGCCAGGAGCAACGCCGAGGTCGGCAATTCCGCAATAGGAAGGCGGATAGTTGTGATGGTAGAGGGCAAATCAACATCAGCGACGGTGGAGGGAGGAGCAACAGTGATGAACGGTGGAGTTTGGTTCATGCGCAGCTCTCCATTAGTGGCCAAGCCACCGCCACTCAAGGTGGCTTTCTTCCCTTGGGATCGAGGCGGAGGATGACCATCGACGATTTGCAGTGGCGAGCGGCAGTTTTGGCAAGTGTCGGAGAGAACACCACAGCAAACAAGGGAGAAGGCAGATGGGGAAGGTGGGACGAGAGCTGCATGATGGTTCCTCCATGCAAGTCCACAACTGCCGGCAACGGGAGGGTTGGAGCCAGGGACAAATCTAGAAATGTTATCATGGGGCCAATAACATATATAATATTAAAAAAGATATATGCAAATAAATTATAATGTAAGATACATTACAAAAATATATCGATAAAGAATATATATTTAAAGTACAAAAAAATGTGTACTTTTTACTATCGAAGTGATACACGTCGATTCTTTATATCATAAAATTCATCGAGAATCTGTGTCAGATCTTTCAACAATCTTCTTCTCAATGTAAATCAAAAGATAATTAGTAAGAAATTCATCTTCTATTTTGTTTTTGAGTCTATTCTTTACAATATTCATAGCTGAAAAGATCTTTCAGTTGTAGCAGTTGAAACAGAGAGAGTTAATAACAAGCGAATCAAACGATCAATCAAAGGATATGTTAAAGACTTTCCTGTCTTTGTTAATCCTTGACATAACTCCGAAATTGTGCACAAGTTAGTTAATTCAACATGATTAGGAACATCAAGTTCATAATGTTGAGCTTGCATTCTAATGTGAAATTTCTCTTGGTCACTGATGTCACTTGGATAAAATCATTCTACTAATTTACATGCTTTGTTGACACTGAAGAACTTATAATTATCTCTGGGATCTAAAGTTAAACTTAAAGTAAGAAATTCCACCATATTATCATTGAATCTTCCATTAAGCTCTTGCAATTGTGTATTAATTATAGCCAGAAATAAATTAACATGGTAATGATGCTCCATTGAAATTTGGTCAATAATTTTGCGAGTTCAACCTCTTCTAGGAATATGCAATGCATTCATATTAGGAACTTCAACTTCATGTTTCTCACAACATAATATAACTTCTTTTATGAAAGTCTCCCAACTTGATTTTCTCATTCTCTGGATCAAAGTCTTAGTAGTAGAAACCAGAGTTAAAGCATTCAATATGTCTTAATTTTTTTGTTACAAAGTTTGACAAAGATCCTTACTAACTTCCAAAATATTTCTCATCAAATGCAAAATAAAGACAAATTCAAAGGATGTGATAGTATCATAAGCAGCACTAGCATCACCATGAGTGGAGAAATTACCTTCTTCAGTATTTTTTTCAAGAACTTCACAAGTAGCATCAAACAATGAGACCCCATCTAGTATCTCTAACTCTTTACAAAGTACCAATTTGATTAAGTCCACTGCCTGTCACAATTTGATCATTGACAATTAAGTTTGCAACATTATTTGCTTGAACAACCCTTAACTGATCATGACGTTTAGGAGAAACAGTCACAACAGTCACAATTAGTGTAAGTTTTGAAAAGAATTAATGAACATAGCAAACTTCTTTGGCTGCAGAAACAAGTGCTAATTGTAATTGATGAGCAAGATAATGAATGTCATAAGCAAAAGGGCAATCTTTTAAAATAGAACTTGAAATCCATTCCATTCACCACGCATATTACTAGCTCCATCATATCCCTTTCCCCTAAGATTTTGAACATCAAGATTATGACGAAAAAGAACTGATGAAATTTTTGTTTTCAATGTCAAAGAATACGTATCAGAAACATGTACAAAATCAAAAAATCTTTCTTGAACACAACTGTGCTTGTCTACAAATCTCAAAACCACAGACAAATATTGTTCTCGCTTTGACTCATTTCTTGCTTCATCAATAATTATACAAAATTTAGAATCACCAATTTCTTCTCGAATTATCACACGCACTTTTCTAGCAAAGATATGCAATATATCTTTTTGAGCACCAGGAGATATATATTGAGCATTTTCAAGGACAACATTATTAACATTCTGATTACAGGACGCTAAAAGCTTAATTAACTCAATAAAAATCTCCTATTCAAAGATTCAGTACTTTCATCGTCGCCTCTAAATGCACATGCTTGAAATGCAAGCCATCGAATAGCATCAATAGATGTCTTCAATCTTAAACGGTTATTTGCAATACTTTCATCACTATGCCTATCAAGAACTTTGTCTATATTCTTAGATTGAGCCATTAAATCATCACAAGATTTTCCACGTAAATTATGAGGAGAATTAGGAATAGAACTCTCGCGACATATAAATTCACAATTCATCCCATTGTTTACTTTCTTTCAATTACTAAATCCTAACTCTGAAAATGTATTTTTTTCATCATTGTAAGCACCATAATGTTTACCAAACAAGTAGAAAGGCAAATAATAAGCAACATCTTTTTTTGGTAAATATTCTAACTAATTTGAAAATTTCTTAAATCAAGAAGATTGATAATATCGACGGTGATTGTTGTTACTAGAAACTGGATAGCTAATATTTATTGGTTGGTATGGCCTAGATATTATGTATGCTCTAGGAATCTTATCACGTTTATTGACATTATACTGTCAAATTAGACGTCGCTTTCCTGGATCCCTTTCTAGTAAAGAGATATCAACATCTTTTTCTAATGTTGAAACTTTAGCTTCATGTTGATGTGTATTTTGAGTAAGATTAGAGAGCTCACTTACTTGAACTTCTTGTGAAATAAGATTAGATGGTTGACTTGTTTGAACTCCAACATTATCAGTAACTTTTCTCTTAAAAATTGTATCAATTTTACTTTATTTTCTCATCATAAAATATTCTAGTTTCTTTTTACCTGAAAAAAAAACTTAAATAATTATATACTCACATGAATAAACAAAATCTAAGTATTTTTTATTAATTAAACATAAATAACAATATTTTTTTTCACTAAGTCACTATCAATTTCACTAAAAAAAAAATAAAAAATAAGAGAGAATGAATCTTAAAGATGGGTAAGCCATTTGTCTATATGAGCACAAAGAAACGAAATTGTATTATTTCATAATAAAAAATGTGCTTTGTTAATTAATAATTTTATACAATTATATAGGAGAAGTAAAAAGTAAGATGAGTACATTTGCCTTAATTGATATGATTGAAGACTTCAGTGACAGTGGGGCTATGACTTCAAAAACATATGGACAGTCAACGAGTCAAGGAACAAGAAACATGAAGAAAGAGAATGTCTTTAGGGATTTAAAAAATTTTAAAAATCATTATATTTTATTTAGGTTGGGCTGGGGGGCCAAGGCCTCCACTTACCCCTTCCCCCATGTGTTCGTCCCTGGTTGGAGCTGTGGTAGCTGGTTCCTTCCGTCTCTTTTCCAGCACCAGCAATGAAAGGGAGGGGAGGGTATTGCTCCTTCTTCACGGGTTGGGCCTCCCTTATGGGTGCTCAGCCCAAATTCAACTCCTGAAGAATGGGCCAAGTATTGGGCGAACTTTTAAAAAGTATTATTGTGATCAGTTAATAGATCTAATTTTTTTTAAAAATAGGATCTTGGTGGTAATTTTTTTCCACCAATAGTATAGAAAATATTATCTTAAAATTGCTCATTTTCTTTTATTAATTGTAATTAATTTTTTCAATTTTTTTTAGGATTTATATTTTAAACGCAACCTTGAAGACAAGGTTATTTGAAGGGTAGGATAATGATAAAATTAGTATTGAGCATATAACTCAATTAGAGAATTATACTATAAATAAAAATATGATGTAATAGTATGAATATGCATGATAGGGGTGTTCGCGGGGCGGTTTGGATCGGTTTTGAGTCAAAAACTCATCCGATCCGAACACTAGTTTTACTTGCGGTGCAGTTTGGATTGGATGTTTTTTTTTTTAAAAATCCGATCTGATCCGATCTAATTTTAAGCGGTTTGGATTGGATTGGATTTGCGGTTTTATAAATTAAAAAAATTAAATATATATAACAAGTCTCAACATCAAATTTTAAATAATCAACATTGACATAACAAATCTCAACAATATCTTAAAAAATCAACGATAACATAACAATGGAAATAAAATTCTAGATTAGTTAAAATAAATAAATAAATAATATTTTGAACATAAAATATTTATTAAATAATAATAATAATACATGAATAATATAAAAATATATAACAAATTGAACATGTTATAAGTATAATTATAAATATAATAATAAAATAATAATATTATAATACATTGTGCGGTTTGGATGGGATTGGATCGGTTATAAAAAATAGATCCGAAATCTGATCCGATCAAGCGGTTTACAAAAAATAGAATCCAATCAAATCCGAATTAGTGCGGTTTTAGTCAGTTTTCGGTTTGGATTGGATTGGATGAACGGTTTAATTTGGATCGATTTGGATTTGAACACCCCTAATGCATGATGTAATTGAAAACTCTACTTTCTCTCTTTGGCTCTACTCCTAAGAATTTCTATTCTATTTTTTCTAAATTTCTAACTATTTCTCTATTTCTTGATACAAATTCGTATCATTTTGGTTGTTAACTATTTTACTGTTGAGATATATTAAAAGAATCATGCCATGCTATATATACTAAAAATTAATCATTGATCAATTACAGTGTATAGAAAACATATATTTAATATAATTTTTTTTATTATATTTGATGGTTATCAGTGGCTAAAAGAAGGGGGTTGAATCTTGGCCTTCTTTTAATTTTGCTTTTAACCTTGAGTTCTGTAGATATGCTGTAAGTTGAAAACAAGAGAGATTTTAGTTTTGTCTCCAGACGCAGTAGGAGCCAGAACAGAGTTGCTTACAAGATGTATTATAGTGAAATGTTGTTGAGTAGAGGAATCAGGAGATACTTTATTTTTGTTTCCTATACAACATAACCAAAAATAGAGAAGAGAATAAAAAATAACACATAGATGTATCCTGGTTCAGCTGCTCAATGCAATGTAGCCTACATCCAGTATCCATCACAACAGTGACAGAATTTCACTATCTTTCAACAGAATTACATACACCAATTTTCCCTAGGATCTACCCAATCCTATTTGGGACAAGTTCAGTTTCTAACCCAAACTGAATTTAACTAGAAAATCACCCTAACTTTCAACAGCAAAGTGCTAACCCAACTTGTAAGGAAATCCCTTCAAGATCATGAAAACAAAATAGAAAAACTTATAAAGAATTCTGAAATAAAATTAGACTTTTTCTCTAAGTCCAACTCTCTGTCTTTTTCCACTCAATATTTTACATACAAACTTCAGCAATTTGCCTTTTACCATTGAAACACAGAAAGACTAAATTGAGAAAAATAAATACTCAATGAAAACCATGAAGGAGAAGAATAAACAGCTCAGTGAGCTATAGAAATTCAAATATTGTGCTCTCACTCATTACTCCAATCTTTGGCCATTCATCCATTTAATAGAGGAATAAAGCTTCTAGAGATTTAAACTTGCTTCAGCACATGTTGGTTTTTTCTTCTCCCAAAATCAGATGTAGTAGCGGTGTTCACAGAGGAGAGAGAGGGTAGAAGCAGTGACCAAATCAGACATGCAACCATATCTTCAATTTCCTAAGAATTTAATATATCAACCAACCTTGAGACAAGCATAAATCAGAGCTAATCCAAAAATTTAATCAAAAGCCATTTATTTAAAACTTAGATACTATGCTAAAGGTTATAAATAATATTCTCAACCAGATCAAAATTGATGAGCTAGAGATTTTCAATAAAAAAATAAAACAGATCAAATCATAAACAGCAGCTTCAACCATCATCAAGAGAAATCAAAATAGAAACAACAACTTCATGATATCATATTTATAGCGCATCACTGTTTTAATTCATTTTTCTTTCTCCCCCTTTTGTTATCAAGAAGGGATGAACCTGCACAAAAAGTTTAATATGCAAAACACAGGTGCAAAGCATATAAGAGTGTCAGTGTCAAAGTTTAAGTCCTAAGGACTATTACAGTTATCCATACTAAATAATGTTCAAATCCAGAAAAGCAATAAGATAGTATTTCAACATGATAAAATCCATAAAAAAAAATAAAGCTTTAGAACATCAACAGCATCAGAAAATATGGTCTAGGCATCAGATCCCTCTTCCTCGATTCCAGCCAGATCCTTATCTTGATCGGTCATTGCTTGCTCATCATCCAAGGAGTCTATATATTTAAGCAACACCTCAACTCAGCTTTGAGATTTCCAAAAAAAATTCTTATTTAGAAGAGCCAATTGCCAAGCTTGTTTGCTTAAGTTAATTATCTGTTTTATGAGGTTGATAAACTCTTGTAAAACATCCTTAACAATACCATTCACAAGGTACTTATGAAATGAGGATGTCCCGGTAGTGGATGGAGGAGGAAGACTTTCTTCCTCATCTTCTTCAAGAACTGTGTCCTTGGTAGCCTTTGTGCTTTTTCTCTTTGTCTATTTTATTGTACTACCACCCTTGAGGTATGAAAATTTGTCTTTCATGATCTCATTACTTAGATCAACACCAAAGTATTCAAAAATATAAGTTAAAAATATTTCATATGGAATAGAGACATTCTTATCACTTTTAATGCAGTCAAACATATGGCACATCATTAAGTAGGCAAAAAATCTTTATTTTGTTGAATATAGCATATAGGACCAGGGTGTCACAGAGGGTGACCCTTTGGTAAGAATCACTTTAGGACAGCAAAATGTGAGTGATAATATAGTGAAGCTGTGCTTTGAAGGGACCTAAGACTTTATGATTTTGTGTGATACCATCCATAAGGGATATGTTCACACATATGTTAGCCAAAACATCTTGGTGTGAAACTGCAAGATCATTATCTCATTTTTCAGAAATGTAGGTATTTATTCATACATCATTGTAAGCAAGGAATTCACTGATATTTTCATGGTTCAAAAAGAGTTAGTAGCCTTTAACATATGAGTGAACATAAGCCTTACTATAGTGCATATTAGCGTAAATTCTCGGACCAAATTAGGGTAAACAGATTTTCGAATTTCAAACAATTTTTCCCAATCTAATGTCCTAAAAGTTTCAACAAAGTCAATTCTTTTTTCAGCCAAAGATTTTAAATCAGCAACATAGGAAGAGCACAGAGGTCTTTTTGAGACAATGTCTTTGTGAAACTCAAAATCCATGCAAGAAGTAAACTGTAGAAGATCAAAATGAGAGTGAGGTCATTTACCAAAATAGGATTTGAAGACAACTGGATCAGGATAAATGGGTTCCTTAACGAAGTGAAGAAAGGTCTTTTGTTACCTTTTGATAGTCGAGAAGAGGGGCCAAGTGTCCTGGAGGATGAGAAGTTGAACGAGGAGGAGGAGAGGATGGAGGTTCCTCATCTGTCATTGGTCTTTTTCCTTTCGCCACTTTAGTCCTTGAGGAGCCTTCGTGTTGAGGAGCCGATGATGGCCTCGGATTTGTGGTCTTCGTTCTTGCCATTGACTCCGGTAGTTGAGAGTAGTAAAAAGGAGGATAAGTGTGAATGGATATGAATGTGAGTATGGGCTTGTGGTCTGAAAGGAAGATTTCATGGGGGTCTGATGGTGTCCATTCCCCTTCTTATGGCAACCTTCTTTCTCATGATGAAAGAAATAAGGAGTGTGGAGAAGAAAGAGAAAGTGAAAGTGGTGGAGTAATGGAAAAAGATGAGAAGTTATCAAATCAATAACTGCTTTAAATGCTCAAAAATTCTTTGAAAACATAAAAGAGAATAAATGAGAACGTTATTTAAAAAATTTTGAATTTTAAAAACAATGCAGGTAGCTTTGAAATGACAAGTCAAATGAGGATTTTGAAAAGAAACTGAAACTTATTTGACTTGAGAGAAAATAATAAAATTACTAAATTAAAAGCTAATACTTTTTGATGTTGATGATCCCAAACAAGCAATGAGGCCCACTTCATAGAACAAAATATCCTTCTCTTGGGCCCAGTGGTGGTTTTAAGGAAACACAATGGACCGCCATGGGTTTGGTTTAGTTTCAGATTAATTAAGATCATCAACACACTTTTAAATCTTCATGGAACCTAGAGGAAATCATCATCTACCCAGTTTGTCTCCTGACGACCTGAGAGACAAAAATAACCAGAGATCAAATTAAGCATATTTAGTTCAAAAACTCAGCATCAACAATCCCTAAAGCAGTTCTCAATTTACAAAATCTATCTTCACAGAGGGGTCTCATAAAAATATCAGTCAATTGATTCTCAAATTTCAAAAATTGAATGTCAATTATACTTTTTTGCACTTATTGAATGAAACGTTACTTCAATGTGCTTTGTTCTTAAGTGTAAAATAGGATTTTTAGAAATATTGATTGCACTCAAGTTGTCACAAAACAAAGGAATACTATTGACTTGCAATTTGTAATATGCAAATTGTGTATCAAGCTAAATTAATTGAGAAAAACAAGAGGAAGTTGATATATATTTTGCCTCAGCAGTGGATAGAGCAATAGTAGCTTGCTTCTTACTTGACCACATATTCAAGGATTGTCCAAGAAAGTAACAAATTCCTGAAGTGCTTCTTCTATCTACACGGTCTCTGGCAAAATCTGCATCACAATATCCAACTACACAAAATTGATCAGTTTTAGGATATCATAGACCAAAATCAGCCTTGCCTTTGATGTACCTAATGATCTTTTTCACAGTAGAAAGATGTGATTCTTTTGAATGAGATTGAAATCTAGAACGCATTTTCACATTATGAACAATGTCTGGTCTAGAGAAAGTAAGATACATGAGAGATCCTATCATACCTTTATGCCTTGTTTCATCAACATCTTTTTCATTTTCATCCTTTTCAAGTTTGGAATTAGGATGCATCAGTGTACTCATTGGTTTAGAGTTGTCTAAACTAAATTTCTTTACTAACTCCTTGGCATATTTATCTTGGTGTACAAAAATTTTACTAGGAGTTTGTTTGATTTGGAGTCTTAGAAAGAATGTGAGTTCTCCCATCATACTTATATCAAACTCACTAGTCACTAATTTTCTAAATTCATCACACAAGGCTTCATTTTCCGATCCAAACATAATGTCATTCACATAAACTTGAACAAGTATGAAATGATCATTAGATTCTTTAATGAAAAGAGTTGTATCCGTAGTTCTCCTTTGAAAGCAATTTTTCAATAAGAAAGAGCTAAGTCTTCCATACCAAGCTCTAGGAGCTTGTCTCAAACCATAAGGTACTTTAGAAAGTTTAAAAACATGGTTTGTAAAATCTCTATTTTCAAAACCGGGAGGTTGAACTATGTATACCTCTCTATCAATAAAACCATTTAAAAAGGCACACTTACATCCATTTGAAAAAGCTTGAACCCTTTGTGGGCTGCATATGCAAGCAATAATCTTATTGCTTTTATTCTTGCAACCGGAGCAAATGACTTATCAAAGTCAATGCCCTCCTCTTGATCATACTCTTGAGCTACTAATCTAGCTTTTTCTAACCACACTACCATCCTCACTCAATTTATTTCTAAAGATCCATTTAGTACTTGTTACCTTCTTACCATTCGGATAAGGTACTAAAGTTCAAACCTCATTCTTCTCAAATTGGACTAATTCTTCCTCCATTGCCTTTATCCAAGAGGGAACATCAAGTGCTTCCTTCATATTTTGAGGTTCCACTTGAGATATGAGAGCAAAATTATTATGTTCGGCCCTCTTTCTATTTGAAGATCTTGTGGCAACTCCTTGTGATGGATCTCCAATGATAAATTCATGTGGATAGTTCTTCATGAATTTTCATTCTTTGGGTTTTGGTAAAGTGATTTCAGGTTGAGTATGATTTGGTTCTGTGGTGTTCTGATTTCCATAATTTTTTGCTTCAGTAGGAGATAAAATAGAATTATCTCCTGCATTTTGTTCTGCAGAAACAGGAATAACTTTTTCCAAAGAAGGTTTTGTTTTGTCTTGATCATGAATCCTTTCAAAGCTAGTTCAGTTTCAATTTCTGCATCATTTTTCTCAATAACACTTGAAATGGTGTTAGAATCACAAAAGGTAACGTGTATGGACTCCTCTATTATTCTATGTTCCTTGAGGTAAACTTTATATGCTTTACTGAATAACCAACAAAGACACCTTTATAAGACTTTGGATCAAATTTTTCAAGATTATCTTTAGTGTTTAAGACAAAGCATTTGCATCCAAAAATATGAAAGTACTTAAGATTGGGTGGTACTCCTTTCCAAAGCTCATATGGGATTTTCTTTAAAACTTTTCGAATGATGGTTCAGTTCAAAATGTAACAAGATGTGTTCACAATCATAGCCCAAAGGAATTTTAGAATTTTATTTTCACAAAGCATTGCCCTAGCTATTTCTTGAAGGCTTCTATTTCTCCTTTCAACAATCCCATTTTGTTGAGGTATTCTAGGACATAAAAAATTATGTAAAATACCAAATTCATCACAAAATGATTCAAAGTCTTGATTTTCAAACTCTTTTCCATGATCACTTCTCATGGAAACTATTTTCAATTCCTTTTCATTTTGAATCTTTTTTCATAAAGTAGAAAAAGCAAGAAAAGCATTATTTTTATGTGCCAAGAAAAGAACCCATCCAAACTTAGTATAGTCATCAACTACTACTAAACTATAATGTTTTTCACCTAGGCTTTGAGTCCTAGTAGAACCAAAAAGATCAATATGTAGTATTTTCAATGGCCTTTTAGTTGAGATGTCGTCCTTAGGTTTAAAAGAATTTTTAGTTTGTTTATCCAATTGACAAGCATCACAAGTGATGTCTTTGTCAAATTTTATTTTTGGAAGACCTCTAACCAAATTCCTTTTCACAAGTTTAGAAATTTGAAACATGCTTGCATGCCCCAATTTCTTATGCCATAACCATTTTTCATATTCAAATCATTCAATAGAAGTGAAACAAGCTACATTTTGTTCTTTTAGTTCCTTCAAGGTAAGTCCACACACATTATTGCATCTTTTACCTACAAACAAAGTTTCACCAAAATTTTCACAAACATCAAGAATTCTAATTTTTTGAAAATAACCAAATAACCGAAATCACACAATTGGCTAATGCTTAGAAGATTGTGTTTCAATCCATCTACTAAAAAGACATTATTGATGAAAGTAGAGAAACTCTTACCTACCTTACCTATGGCCACTATTTTTCCTTTACCATTGTCACCGGAAATCACAAAGGCTCCATCGTATTTATCAAGCTTGATGAAGAATGTGGACTTTCCGGTCATGTGTCTAGAGCATCCACTATCCAAGTACCACATGTCATTCTTCTTCTTGAATGCTAGGCAAAATTGCACAAAGCTCTTAAGAGACCTTAGGTATCCAAATCATTTTGGATCCTTTAATGCTAAACCTTCTTGGTTACCCAAGTGCATTATATTTGCCAATTACTTTGTAAAATTTATCACCAATTTTTTCTTTCAAAAATGAAACATCGAATAGAAAAACGACCATCCCGATTACATATATGACAGAATTTGTTGCTTGCTGATTTTCTAAGGTGATTTGGATTTTGAAATCTTTTGTCTTTGAATTTTGAGACTTCATTTTCAAAGTGTGAATTTTTGAAAGCATATTCATATTTTTCACATTACCCCAACCCAACCTTTTCAAAAAGAGGTCTTTAACTAGTTAATAATTTGTCCAAATTCTTAGAACTTTGAGCAAATTTAGCTAAGTCTTGTTTTAGACTATTAACCTATTTATGCAACCTTTCATTTTATTCAATGTAATTCCAATAGGCAACAACAGAATGCTTTTCATCAAAATATTTGATTTCAAATTTAAACTATTTGTTTTCTTCAACCAGGTCAACAGAGGTTTCGACTTCTCTTAATTTTTTTTAAGAACAACATTTTTAGCCTTTAGGATGTCATTTTCAGATTTAAGTTCATGATATTGATTCAGAAATTTTCTTATTTTCTCAATGAGATAATCAATCATAAGATGGAGTTTTTCATTAAAAGGTTCAAGAAAGATTACCTCATTATGGTGGCTGTGGTTGGCCATCAAGCAGCCTTGATAGTTATTATCCGAATCAGCATCTTCTTCAATATCATTCTCCAGATCTTTCCAAGAAGTCATAAGTTCATTTTTCTTGTCCTTTCGAGACTTATCTTCTTTCTTCAGCTTTGGACAGTCATAGTTGTGGTTTCCAGCTTCTCTGTAGTTGTGGCAAATGACCTTGCTTAAGTCCTTCTTTAGTTCCTTTGAGATGCTTCCTCTGCTTCTTCTTTTGAGTCGCATCTTTCTTCTAAGTTTTCTAGCAAAAAATACAAACTCGTCATCTGATAAACAATAACTAGATTCATCATCCAATGATTCAGTACAAGATTTAAGAGCCACTCTTTTCTTTTTTGTATCATTTTTTTATCTGAGTGATTTCATATGCTAGTAACTTTTCTCTCAGCTCATCATAGGTCATTTGACTTAGGTTACTGCTTTCAGAGATAACAATAGCCTTAGTTTCCTACTCTTTTGTTAAGCTTCTTAAAACCTTCCTCACCAGCACTTGTTCAGAATGAGTAATCCTTATAGCATCCAAACTATTAATGATGATAGATAATCTCTCAAATATGTCATCAATTAATTCTCCTTCCTTCATAGAAAATATTTCATACTCTTTACTCAGGATGTCAATCATTGTCTCTTTTACTTGTGTGGTGCCCTCATATGTGACTTGGAGCTTATCCCAGATTTCCTTTCTTGTTTTGCATCTTGAAACCTTTTGGTATTTCTCGAAGCTAATTGCACAGTTCAGCATGTTGACAGCCTTGGCATTGGGTTCCACCTTCTTCTTGTCTTCTTCATTCTCTCTTTTCAATAGTTGTAATTTTTTCCATTGAAGAATGGAGGTCTGTTGTTGGATTGTCCTTCTGTCAGATTATAAGCCACTGTGTTGGATCCCATGTTGCTTGCCATCTGGATATTTCTTCCAAGCTGCGAAGCTTGATCTCTTTGAGACCAAACTCTGATACCAATTGATGCTTATCAGTGGCTAAGAGAAGGGGGTTAAATCTTGGCCTTCTTTTAATTTTGCTTTTAATCTTGAGTTCTGTAGATATGCTGTGAGTTGAAAACAAGAGAAATTTTGGTTTTGTCTCCTGACGCGGTAGGAGCCAGAACATAGTCGCTTGCAAGATGTATTATAGTGAAATATTGCTGAGTAGAGGAATAAGGAGATACTTTATTTTTGTCTCCTATACAGCAGAACCAGAAACAGAGAAGAGAATAGAAAATGACACACAGATGTATCTTGGTTTAGCTACTCAGTGCAATGTAGCCTACATTTGGTATCCATCACAATAGTAACAAAATTTTTCTATCTTTTAACAGAATTACATACACCAATTCTTCCTAGGATATACCCAATCTTATCTGGGACAAGTCCAGTTTCTAACCCAAAGTGAACTTGACTAGGAACTCACCCTAATTTTCAATATCAAAGTGCTAACCCAACTTGCAAAGGAATTCTCTCAGGATCATGACAACAAAATAGAAAAACTTACAAAGAATTTCTGAAATAAACTTAGACTTTTTCTCTAAGTCCAACTCTCTGCTTTTTTTTCACTCAATGGCTTTTACATACAAGCCTCACGAATTTGTCTTTTACCATTGAAACACAGAAAGACTAAACTGAGAAAAAGAGATACTCAATGAAAACCATGAACGAGAAGAATAAACAGTTCAGTGAGCTATGGGAACCCAAACGTTGTGCTCTCACTCTTTGCTCCAATCTTTGGTTGTTCATCCCTTTAATAGAGGAATAAAGCTTTCAGAATTTTAAACTTGCTTTAGCATTTGTTGGTTTTTTCTTCTCCCAAAATCAGATGTAGCAGCGACGTTCATAGAGGAGAGAGAAGGTAGTAGTAGTGACCAAATCAAACATACAACCATACCTTCAATATTCTCTTTCAACCTTTTTCTTCTTTGCCTCTTGAATCTGAGCCGTGCATTCTTGCTTTGACTCCAAGTTTGATTTTTGATCAAGCAGCAGAGCACCATTGACTTCACTTTCTTCATAGTTTTCAAAATGGTGCTTGTGACACAGAGAATTTCTTCAACAATCCTTGATGAATCACAATTGTAGAAACTTCCTTTTGTGATTTGCTCTTTTGGTGTGATCTTTCATTTTGCTATAGCCCATTTGACCTTCTCTTCTTGTTTGAAATTGAAAACTCACTTTTTGTTCTTCAATTGCCCTAGTTTCAGAATTTTTTCATTTTTTCTTCTTGTTTCTAAGTGATGTGATGTAAAAGAAAAAAGAAGAGAGAGAAGAGAGGATTTGGCTTTCGATGGTATGATGAATTATTCAAATGAAATGAGAATTAAATCACTTAGTTAGAAACTAAATTGGAAGAATGGATTTGGATATGGACCACTGGTTTGGGCTTGTGATGATCTTAGGCCAAATATGATTTCATTCTTGAGGCTAGATATTTGCTTTTGTTTCTGATGAATGAAGTGATGAGTATAGCAAATATCTTCTTAGATTATAGAGTGTGTGTATGTGAACTTAATATTTTGCTTCTTGAGCCAATTTTAATTTAATTTATTTTCTGCACACTAAACAAAATAAATCACAAAAACAATTGGTTTTATCCAATAATATTTAGTCATCATCATAAAATATTTTAGTTCTTTAAACTCAATAATATTATTATAAATAAATTTGATTGTTTATTTATTGTATATTTAAATATCTTAATATAATAAGTTTGATTATTCTTGTAATTGATTATTTAGTTAAATAATATATACAAATAAATAGTGATGACTTTAGTTATTAACTTTAATATACATAAAATATTTTAATATTCAAAATATATAAATATACGTAAATATATACGTAATACCTTATTTTAATAGTTATGTTTAAAAGGCATTTTTTTGCTAGTATTAAGCTGGATGGCGCAATACTAATTTTGTCTGGGGTTATTTAATTTAATTCAATTCATTTGGATAGAATTGACAATTCGATTTGCACAAAAAATAGAATATACTGATATGTGAATAAGATTAGGTGCAGATTTAGATTTAACTTAACCTGATCAATTCATATTTTCAAAATATTATAATTATAATTAAAAAGTATTATATATATATATATATATATATATATATAATTAATAAAGATTGAACCCATATTTTTTTATTTTTATAATTTTAATAAATATTTTATTTTAATTTTTTTGCTTTTAATTTTAATATGAATTTATTTTATATTTTCTATTTTACTACTACGTTTATAAATTATAAAATAATTAAATATTATATTTGATTAAAAAAGTTGATTTGCCATAAATTGAGTTCCGGGTGAAATCTTAGAATATAAATAAAATTAGAATTAAAAAATTTTTAAACTACGAATATAATAAAATTAAATTAAAAAAAATTTAAATTTACAAATAGAATTAAGATAGAATCTAAATCTTATTGTATTCTATTCATTAGTAGTCCTAGCTAGTATCTTTATTCACGATTCTCCTTGCCATTCGATCTTCCAATCCTAAAGTCTTTGCTAATAATAGAGAATTATATTCAAAAATACTGTTCTAGTTATACATGATATGTTTTTAATCTCTAATAACGTACACCGATCGTTACTCTCCAGTATTAATACGAATATTACATTTTAATAACATAGAAAATACTTTCGAATAACAGATTTTAATATGTGTAATTATTGAGAGAGAAAAAATACTACGATATAAAAATTAAAGAAGGGAATATGACGAAGAAATTGAGAAACGCACAAATAAAAAAAATAAAATAAAATGAAGGTATCTTGCAATTTCATAAAGAGAGTTTGCAATTTTCTACAAAAATGGCGTTCAATTTAGGACTTAATTATCATCAGTGACTATACGCTACTTGTACATGGAGCAGTACCATAAAAAATTAAGCCTATAACTAAATAATAATTTATATCATGTTATGACACATTGGCACGGATAAATTGAAGGGTTCAACACGCAAGTACTTAATTAACAGGTCAACTAGTATGGTGATCAGTTATACTTGACTAACATAAAATGATTATATATACTAAAAAATTAATAAAATAAAAATATCTCCCACCTTCATTTCTCCCACTTGCATTGACAACTAACTTGGCTCGTCATACATGTGCTAATACTTGCATTTTTTTCTCTTAAAAAAACCTACATTATTGTAGTTTACCATATGATTTTGTTTGTTTTATATATACACACTTGCATTACACTCACTTTAATTTTTTTTTTAGATGTCCAACAAATTAAACACTAATTAATTATATCTTAATTTATCCGATCGAACTTCTCACTTTTCATCAAATTACCATCTAATCTTCTTTTTTATTTTTTATGTTTACTAACTACACCATATTCTATATTACAAAATGGTGTGTGTACGAGTTCAAAAACAATGTAAATGTGGGTTCTTGATGAACAAGCAAAAATAGATAAACACATTGGATCTTAATGAGAGTTTTTAGATAGAATAAATTGAATACGTATATTGAAAAAAATATTTAAAATGAATTTAGATCTAAATTTTGAATTTTCATTTTAAAGGATAAAGTATGATGTCTCACCCTTTAATAATATTTCTCTCATATTTTTTCTTGGTCCCACCTATGAAATAAATAGTGAGAGATCACACTTTATCCTCTAAAGTGAAATTCAAAATTTAGAGAATCCAAATTCATTTAAAAAAGGGTAAAGTTAATTCTAACTGCAGTACAATGGTAGTTAGAGTTATTATATAGACCAAAAGTCCTAACTATCCTTTACATCCTCCCTTAAACTTAAGGGTTACACACATCCGAAGTTTGCCTCAAATTTTTTGAAAAAGGATAGTGGGCAGAACTTTGTTGAGAATATCTGCTACTTGGTCAATAGCTGAAATGCTAACAACAAACAATTATTTGTGATTGACGGCTTCTCTAGCAAGTGTAAATCAATTTCTAAGTGTTTACACCGAGTGTGAAGGATTGGGTTGGATGCAAGCAAGCACGCATTTTGTTTATCACAATAGATCGTTGGTGGTGAAGGTTTTATATTGAGCTTTGGTATGATCAGAAAAAGATCATGCACTAGACTTGATTATGCAGAACCAGAATAAAGAGAAATAAAATTCTAGACTTGTAAAAAAAGCTGATATCATTATTGATTAATAGTGTGTCATCTCTTTACAATGAGCAAGTTCCAAATATATATAACACACAGAAAAAGGAAAAACAGAATAAATCTCTAGTCCAAAGAGTACCAATTAAAAACTATTAAACTAACTACTCTTAACACCCCCTCAAACTTAGGTGGGATTTTGAAATCACCCTAAGTTTGTCTTTGAACTTGCTGAGTAAGTGTAAAGATAGAGGTTTGGTCAAAACATCAACTACTTGATCTAATGCAGGTATGTGAACAACATAAAATTCTTTGCTATTGACCATATCTCTAATGCAATGCAAATCGATTTCTAGATGCTTGCATCTACTGTGTAAAATAGGATTGGCAGCAAGGAGGCAAGTACTCTGATTGTCACAAAAGATAGTAGGAGCTATGGATTAAATAATGTGTAGTTCCTTTAGTAATTATTCGATAGACACAAGCTCACTTTGAGCAGTAGCCAGCGAGCGGTATTCTGCTTCAGTGCTGCTTCTACTAATCTTGGATTGCTTATTGCTCTTCCAAGAAACAAGATTGTCTCCGAAGTAGATGCAGTAACCTGTGATGGACCACTTATCATCAATATCACCTGCCCAATCTGCATCAGAAAAGGCCATTAAACTAAAGTTAGAGCTTTAATGAAAAATAACTCCATGATCTAAGGTTCCTTCAAGTATCTAAGTATCCATTTGACTGCCTTCTAGTGATGCAATCTTGGATCATGCATGAATTGGGACACCTTAGTCACAGAATATGCTAGATCAGGTTTAATTATTATAAGATATTAAAGTGCACCTACAATAGATCTATATAGTTTTGGATTTTCAAAATGGTCAGACTCATGAGCACTCAATTTTAGATTAGATACCATTGGTGTAAGCATAGCATGACAATCAGACATGTTAGCACGACTTAGAACATCAACAGCATATTTACGTTGATTTAACAACAGATATGTATTAGAAACATAATGAGCTTCAAGTCCCAGAAAATAGTGAAAACGATCCAAGTCTTTAAGAGGAAAAATATTGTTAAGATCTGTAATTAATTTGTTAATTTTAACACTATTATTGCCTATTACAATAATGTCATCAACATAAATAAGGAGAAAGATAACAGAATTATTATTTTGTTTAACAAATAGTGAGTGATCAGATGTAGTGTGCTTAAACCCAATCTGCATTAAGGTATGATTTAAAGTATTGAACCAGGTTCGTGGCGCCTGTTTGAGGCCATAATTGCCCTTGTGTAATTTGTACACAAATCCATTGGAGTAACCCTGAGGCCGAGACATGTAAACTTGTTCTTCTAGCTTTCCATTAAGGAAAGCATTGTCAAAGTCAAACTGCCTCAGTGGCCAACTAAGAGACAAAGTAATACTAATAACAATTCTGACTATACTAGGACGAATTATAAACTGAAAACATGTCCATAATCAATTCCTTCTTTTTGATGGTACCCTTGTGTTACTAAACGAGCTTTAAATTGAAGGATATTGTCCTGGGGGATTTCTTTTGATTAGGAAAACCCAACAAGATCCAACTATAGTAGAATTGGGAGGAGGGACAGCTAAGTCCCATGTGTGACATCTCAGTAAGGCTCTCTAATCAATATCCATCGCTTGTTTCTAGTAAGGACACTAAAGAGCTTGATGAATATTTTTTGGGATATTGTGAACAAGGTCTTATGTGGTTTGAATTTTGGTGCTAAGAGCAGTTGTGTTAAGCAGTTTTGATTTCAATCTAGTAGTCATACTGTGAGTATTAGCAGTAGTATTTGTGACAGAATTAGTAGGCAAAGCATTATTAACAGTTTCAAAAATAGAAATATCTGAAGATGGATTAGTATCTTGTGTAGGAGCAGCAAGAGGAGAATCATTATCAAAAATATGAATAGAACTATTCACAATAGTAGGAACATCAAAAGTAAAGACAGGAGGAGGATTACTTGGAGCCATATTAGAATTTACCTTTATTTCAAACATGTGAATAAGGGAATAATTTTTCATCAAACTGAACATGCCTAGACATGTAAACTCTACCTTTTTTATTCATGCACTTGTATCCTTCCAACTGTGAATCATATCCCAAAAAAAGGCATAGTTCTGACTTATAATCAAATTTAATTTTGTCAAAAGGTCACAAATAAGGATAATAGCCACAACAAAAAATTTTAAAAATAGAGTAATCAGGAGGTTTATTGCATAATGTTTCATAGAATGATATGTTATGAAGAACATTAGTAGGAACTCTATTTATCATAAACACAACTTTATATTGAGATTTGGTATGATCAGAGGAAGATCATGCACTAGACTTGATTATGTAGAACTAGAACAGACAGAAATGGAACCCTAGACTTGTAGAGAAGACTAATATCATTATTGATTAATAGTGTGTCATTCTTTTACAATGAGCAGGCCCCAAATATATATAGCACACAAAAAAGAGAAAAAATAAAATAAATCTCTAGTCTAAAGAGTACCAATTAGAAACCATCAAACTAACTACTCTTAACAAGTGGAATAGATTGAGGTAGTCTTAATTCCATTAAAAGTTAACAGATGGATACAAGCTCAGCAAGTACGAGTGCCAATGCCCTGTACCCTGCCTCAGTACTTGAATGACTTATCTTTGTTTGTTTACCACAATTTCATGACACTAGGTTGTTGCCTAGATAAACACAATAACCACTCACAGATTTTTGAACATATAAATCTGCTCCCTAATCAACATCTGCAAAGGCCAATAAACAAAAATCAGTATATTTTGTAAAGATTAAACCATGACTTACCATACCTTAGATGTAATGCAAGATTTGTTTAACTGAGTTCTAATGCTCTAGTGTTGGACAATGCATATATTGAGAGAGTCTATTTACAGAGAAAGCTAAATCGAGACGAGTAATCATGAGGTATTGGAGAGCTCCTAACATTGATCGGTATTGCTTTGGATCCTGAAAGGGTTCAGACCCCTTGTTTGGTTAATTTTTGAGAAGAAAATATTGGAGCTGGCATAGGTTTGGAGGAGTCCATAGATGTCTTTTTAAGTAAGTGAAGTGCATACTTTTTTTGACTTAAATGAACGTGAGCTGAAGCTGTATAAGTCACTTCAAGATCAAGAAAGTAGTTAAAACGACCAAGATTCTTTAGGGAAAAAATATTACTCAAGGAAGAAATAAATTTGTCAATTCCAGACTCGTTACTCCCTGTTACAAGAATATCATTTACATAAGTTAGGAGATAAAGAACATATGTGAAAGTTCATTTCACAAATATAGATACATCAGACTTAGTATTAACAAACCCAAACTATTTAAGGGTTGCTGTGAGTGTATGAAATCAGGCACATGGTGCCTGTTTTAGTCCATATATTACCTTATGTAATTTAGATACATGATCTAGATTTGTGGTTGTAAAGTCAGGAGGTTGCAACATATATATTTTCTTCTAAAACTCCATTTAAAAAAGCATTATCAAAATCATATTGATGCATAGACTAGCCATATGTTAAGGCAATAGTAATGATAATTCTTATTGTATTCGGTCTTATAACAGGACTATAAACCTGATCGAAATCCACTCCTTCGGTTTGGTGGAGCCCTTTGACGACTAGTCTCGCTTTATATTGAACAATGTCTTATTTGGAGTTGCATTTGATCGCAACAACCCACTTACAACCTACAATGGTAACATGAGAAGGAGGTCAGATAGTAGTCCAAATTTTACTTTTTATGAGAGCATCAAATTCAAATTTCATTGCCTTTTTTCAATACAAGGAGGTTAGTAGGCTCAGTAGTGGTGGGAGGTTTTTGTAACAAAAGTACAATTTCAATGCCTCTAATAGGAATTAGAGAAGAGGAGGCATGAGGAGTAGTTGTGGAGTTTGAGGGAGCATTAGTATGAAAGAGAGTTGGATATAGGAGGATAAGGTGTAGATGTTATAGAAGATGTTGTAGGTGTAAGAGGTAGTGTGACTTGAAGTGGAAGGACCGGGTTCGGGTGTTAAGGAATTAGGAGAACTGGTAGAAGAAAAAGATCCTGTTTGTAAAATAAGCATAGTAGCAATAGTAGTAGTATCACTAGAATTAAGGTTAGTAATATGAGTATTAGTGAAAGATTAAAACATAGAATGATATGAAAATTTATATTCATATAAAAGAACATGATGAGAGATATACACACGTTCTTCCTTAGACAAACACTTATAACTTTTATGCTGAGTATCATAACCTAAGAATAAGCAAATATCAAATTTATAGTCTAGTTTATGTTTGTTATAGGATCTTAAGAGAGAAAAACATGCACACCCGAAGACTTTGAACATACTATAATCTGGTTTATCGTGAAACAACATTTCAAAAGGTGTTTGGTTTTGTAAAACTGGTGTAGAAAGATGATTAATGATGTAAACGGCAGTGATAAAAGAATCATCCCAAAAATGCACAGGTAGAGGCTGTGGCAAGTGTAACAACCAAATTTTGGTAAATAGACTTTTATGGTTGTTTTTTTTTTAAAATTATCTTTCAAAATTCCAAACCACGGCCCAATAAGAAATAATGAGGCAGGCCCAAGGATTAAAAAAAGAAACGAAAATTAAATAGAAAAAGAGATTTATGAGGTCAAACTAGGCTTTATAAGGGTAATTAATCCTTTTAAGTCAAATTTGACTATGGATATTAAATACTATCTTACCATTGACTTAGTTACCACACCAAAAATTTTTTAGCCGAAAAAACACTTTTAGTGACGATTTTGTGCGCGCCGAGAAAAACTCTAGTAACCAAAAATCTCAGAACCAGTGGTAAAAGTAATTTTCATCCAAGTAAATGTATCTCTAGATTTATATTAGCCATCCCTTTATGATTTACCTCTTTAAGAATAAATATTATCCACTAATTATTTTACCGCCCGGTAAAAGTTATCCGAACCGAGTTTCTGCCTAGTATTCCGCAAACGACTCCTAAAGGCTCTGGATCCTCTTGTTTGCTACCCAAGTAACTTGGCTCCCCTCTCTCAGCCTTTGGGCCGAGGTTATCTCAACCTCTCACCCCTCTCTGCTATGTTTTTAACCACGAGTAATTAACCGCGGTTAACTGCAGATAAACACATCATTATGACGCTGAATGTGTTTCTTCGAAATCACGCCCCTTTTCTCTTATATCCTCTCTAATTTTTTCAGCCCTCTTTTACCACATTTAATTAGGTTAGACTTTAGATATTATTTAAGAAAATTACAAGGCAAAAATTCAATAACATTTTACCATTAAAGAGAGAGATAAAAATCGTGAGTGAGAGAGGAGAAACAGAGGAACTTCTGCACCTAACCTGCATTCTCAACCCCCTATCTCACTATTTATACACTATTCTTCAAGTGTTCTTCAAGGACTCAAATCATACAAGCACAAACACTTGTCCGTTTTCGCTAATACTTGCGTTTATACCGAAATTTGCTAGGTAAACTCTTGTTCTTTCTCCTTTTCTTTTCTATTTTTTAAAATAGTAGCCATGATGAATTTTTACTCTCTTCCATGTATAGAGAACTCCTCTTGGAGCACCCATGGAGTACGCCTAAGGAGTTAGGGAGTTTCGAGCTCAAAGTGGTTGAATTTCAACATTTTGGGACACTTTAGGCCAAAAAAATAAAACTCACCACCATCAGCTATGTTTCTGCCCTTGTGTGCATGTTTTCTAGTGCGAAAAAGGTTTAATAACTGAATTACATAAGAGGTAATGGTTGGAATTAGTTAGAGTATGTTTGTACTTGTTTTCGGTGCTTATATGAGCCACTTTGTGGTAAATTTGTGCTTGTTTTGAAATTCTGAAAATGCTGTGAGTTAAGACATGCATCATACTCGGTTACTGTATTTCTTTGCATGTGTCTACTTACTTGTATATGTGATTGTTATACTGATTTATATACTTGTGATTGCATTTGTTTGTATGATTGATTACTGTTGTAACCTTATAAACGATTAGACTTAGGCTTAGTTCGGTAAAGTTTTTACTTTTCAAAAGTAGCTTATAAAAGCTAATTTTTAAAAGATGGCTTTTTAAAAGTTGTAGCATTTATGTTTGGTAAATTAAATTAAAAATAGCTTTCAATAAACACAAGCAACAACAATTGTGTTTGGTAAAATAGCTTTTAAAATTTAAAAATACTATAATAGACATAAATGCAAGCATTAAATTTGAAAATTAGTTAACATATGAGGTTATATTAGAATTTTAAATTTTGAAAAGCACAAGCTAACTTTAAAAAAGCTCTATCTTAGGTGCTTTCAAAAGTATCCCGATCTTTTAAAAGCTACAAGAACAAGCACATGGTCTTTTTGATTTATCAAACACAAAATAAGGAGCTTGAGCTTTTAAAAAGCACAAGCACCTCTTCAAAAAGTTTTACCAAACCAAGTCTTAGGCTGTGGACCCCCTTAGGTTTTTTGTATAGTACCCTATTGGGAACCTTAGGTTCTCACCCCCTTTTTCCCATTCCGCAGATGGGGACCGATGTGAGCTTCTTTGAGTATCCGACATACGGCAACTATGTGGATCCCGCAACAGGGAGCGCGGTGTTTTAGGATTGTCCGCATACATGCACCTACTATCTTCCTGACCATCCTCTCTCTCACCCTCTGCTCAGCCAAGAGTTTGACCCTAACATGCCCTATGATACACTGCTATCTGAACTTCACCCCAGCAGAGGTCAGTATCCTTTTCCGCCTTACCCTCTGAACATGGAAGAGCCAATATCAGAGTCCCTGATCGTTGATATATCCAAGTATCCACCATGGTTCAACCCCGAAGAGGATCAAGTGGTTCCTGATATACCTATGCCCGACGCTCCACCACTATTTCCTGTAGCTGAGCCAGGATTCGATGGTCTAGGGATTCCCGAAAGTTCTAGTTCCGCACCTTCAATAGAGTATAGCTCAGAGGCGTGGATCGATCAGATGATGGCAGATCTATACTCTAGTTCTTTTGAGATAGGGGAGGAGGACTCCACAGAAGATGCGAGTAGCAGCAACATCCCGGGCACGTCAGAGTGATTCCTTGCTTCAGCATATTGTGTCAGCTTTCAGATATCCAGTATCAGCAGTAGTAGTAGTAATGGTAGTAGTCTTACTAGTAGTGGTCCTTGCCCTCACTCTTGATAGTCTTTTTAGAGAGCTAGCTCTTTTGTATTTATTTAACAAGTAGATCGAGTCTCAAACTAGGGTGGCTCTTGTGAGCCAGGACGTGTAAGCATTAAAATAAAGTATGTACATATTATAATAAGTAACTAAGTATGAACTTGGGTCTTGTAATGAATTAAGCCTGTGGGCGTTTCATGTATGATATGATTTTGCTTTGGTATATTTTTCCGTTTCTTGTATTAACTGCTTGACTTACAATTATTCCAATATGTGCGACTAGATATACGATTCTCAATTAGCGCTATAGGCTCATTTATATACACTTAATATATGGTCTAAAGTCTCTAAAATCAGCTAAATAATAGCGTTTGGCTGCTAGTCTTGGTCATAACGGACTAAAAATTGGGTCATTACAACAAGTAAACTAAGACCAACTTCAGTGATACGCCTATGTTTGCGTTCCACAGTTTTCTGCTATTCATATGTATATGGCATGAAAGGCAATGATGAATTTCATGGGAATATAAAAAAAAACACAATTATTAGAGAAAAATTCTTTTTTATTATTAGACTATAACTAGTATTTTTACCCGTAATAACATTACGAAAATATACATTTTTTAAAATTACAGTCCACTTTGTTCTGACAGTATAGATTATGTATAGTACAAAAGATTTATAAAATCAAACTATTTTTGCAAAAAAAAGTCATAGGTTGACAAAAGTCTCTGACTAAGAAGACCAAGGTATCTATAGATAAAAAATCAAATAATAACATTTTTAGTTATTATTTTTATATAAAAATGTCTAATTTTTATCAACAATTAATTTTAATATTCGTTTTCTAAAATTTGAAATAATTTAACGTGTATACTTTTATATTTAATTAGGTATTAAGTCTGTTGCACAAATAGAAATAATTAATTTTTATACTTGTTATTTAAAAATAATATTTTTTCTCTATGTATATAAAAATATAATTAGATATTAGCATAAAAAAATTATATTGATAGTTATAAAATTAATTCAAAATTAATTTTTTTAAAACAATTTAATTTTGATTCTAACTTTTAATTATAACATTAGTATTCTCTCCAAATTATATGTAATAAATATTTGAAAGAAGAGAAATGAAAATATAGATTAGAAAGATAAGTGGTGAATATTTAAAACTAAAAAAATATGTATATAATAATAATAATAATAATTATTATTATTATTATTATTATTATTATTATTATTATTATTATTATTATTATTTAAATTATATTATTTTGTTAATTTTGTTTTTTGTAGAATAGAAAGGTGGAAAAAATAGAGAATGAAAAAAAAGAGAGAGAAAGATAAAGATGAAGAATGAGAGTGAGAATGATAGTTTGTTAATTTTGGAAGAAAAAATTTTATTTTAATTGTAATAAAAAATATCGGATTACATATTTTGATTTGACAAAATTACTAATATAAACTATAAATTATATATAGAGTAAAAATGGTCGAGAGAAATAGAAAAATGGGGAGAGGTAGATGAGAGAATTTAGGAAGGGAGTTTATCGATTTTGGAAAAAAATATTTTCGCTCAATTTTAATAAGAGAGTGTCGTGTGACACGTTTGATTATTAATTAGATAGTAATATATGATACACAATATAGGTATATTTCAATTTCAATTTTGATATTTTAATTTTAATTTTAATGCAATTAAAGAATGTCATGTTGCACATAAATTAGTCATTTATATTAATAATGATATATAAAATAGATAGAGTGGTTGAAGGAATAAGAGAGATAGAGAAAGGAAGAGAGAGAATGGGAGAACTCTTTAATTTTGGAGGGAAAGATTTGATTTCAATTGTAATGAGGGAGTGACATGTGGCACAATTTGGTTATAAAATTAATATGGAGGAGGAAAAACTCTTTAATTTTGGAGAGAAATATTTAATTTCAATTGCAATGAGGGAGTGACATGTGACACATTTTGGTTATAAAATTAATATAGAGGAGGAAAGAATTCCTTAATTTTAAAGAGAAAAATTTAATTTCAATTACAATGAGAGAATGACATGTGGCACATTTTGATTGTAAAATTAAAAATATATAATAGATACTTTAATAAAGTGACCTGTTTATTTTTTAATAAAGAGCTTAAAATTCTGAAAAGCAATAAAAACTTAAGATCTGTTAGTTAATAAATATAAGCAAGTAAATTTTCTAGAGTAAATAAGAGGAGGACCCCAAATATCAACATACACAAACACTAAAAGTGCATTATAATTAGATTTGGAGGTAGTAAAAGGTTGTTGATGCATTTTAACCAAATGACAGATTTCACACATAGAAACAGGTGAAAATTCATTACAGCAGGAATATCAGATTGTAGAAATATAAAGTAAAACAGTTTAGCCTAGTGGCAAATCCTTTTGCATTGTAACATGAGAAGTCAGGTTCGACTTTCAATTCTGTAACTTTGAAATCCTTTTACTCCTTTTATGTGTCAACGCGACTTGAGAGTCCCCCATCTATTTGTTAGTGGAGGATGATGCAGCTTATTATGCGGTGAGAGTTGCTGTGGTCTTCACCAATTCGTTGTGAGGGCTAACTAACTTTCTGTAACTAATAAACTATATAAACTATATGGTCTTACAAGCATATATAGATCAACACATTGAATTTGGAAGATAATAATTAATCATTAATAATGAGTTAGAATGATATTTCTGTAAAATATACATCCTTAACAATACTATTCACTAATAGCAAAGAATGTCTACTTGACACGCTAATTTCTTTGTTAAAGAATAAAATTGAGTGAAAAAAATTCATTAAATTTATAAAGAATATGTGTATGTATATGATTTTTTTAGTAATTCTTTTCTATTAATAAAAGAAACAATCTTCACTTTTTATTGAAAGATATAATGCACCATATTATTATCCTTCCTTTTCAAAAGAATGGAGCCGGTAATATTTTATATTATATATTCTTTTATGTTACTAATACATAGCAACTCTAATTTTATTCGGGTTCATATCATTAATGAACTAATAATTCTACATAAAGAGGGCATTCCCAACATTTAATTCACAAATTACACTAAAAAAAAAAAAATTAGTTGAGGATGAAGAAATAAAATACCCCATAGATATGATAGGGAGCTAATAAAAACAAGTTGAAATCCAAAATCGTGATTAGTTTTCTTCGTCAAGAGGGAGTAAAGTATGCGTACGGTCAATGAGAAAATGCTCGTAGATGAAGCCTGCAAGGCCTCCACCAATAAGAGGCCCAACCCAATAAATCCAATGATCGGTCCAGTTACCCATGACCAATGCAGGCCCAAAAGATCTTGCTGGGTTCATTGAGGCCGCAGAAAAAGCTCCACCAGCGAGGATATTGGCCCCAACAACAAACCCGACTATTGTGGGCCCCTGTCCAGTAGGAACTCCCTTCTTGTGATCCACCATATTTCCATAGACAGTAAACAACAATGAGAAAGTCAACACTATCTCCCAAATCACCCCTTGACTGTACCCAACTCCACTTGCTAGAGTATGAACTGGAATTGCCTGCACATGCAAAATTTCATTCAGTAATTATTAATTAACACTTTGATGTTCTTTAATCATAATCATGTGTGGTCCTATGATAATTACATCTTTCCATGTTCTTTTATATCTCTATCATTTTTTATAAATTGTTGTTATAATAATGTAGGTTAAACATATATTGCTTATCTGGATCCTAAGATATATTATAATTAACAATGTGAAATTCAAAAAAAAAAAAAAATGATCCCTTATGTCTACTTGGCTATTTTTTATTCAAGCATATTATATGTATAAAAAAATATTTATTGTGTATAGAAATTCGAAATAGAATAAGGCAATCGGACTAGTAGTTTGTATTTAGTCTGATATGATCTGTTACAAAATAAATCTAAAATTAAATTACTATAAAACTTTAAATATATTAATAGGTTAAGTTTAAACTCACTAATTAGTCTTATTAGCCTATCTAAACTTGTTAAAATATAAATAAATATATAAAAAACTTTTTATCATTAACAAAGTTATTGACTATTTTAAATTTATTATATTTTATTATAATACTTTTATATAATTTAAATACTTTAAAAACTTAAAATTTTTGTAAACATTAAATTCGGCATATCATATATAAATACTTTTTATTAAAAAATAATTTTTTAAATAATATATTTAACTTTTTATTTTTGAAAAAAAATTATTAGGCTTTTTAATAAATTTCAGGCGAAGTAAGACTCATTAATATAATAAACCAGACTTATTAGTTATTACTTGAAAAAAGCTTATAGAAAGTGAAGCCTAACCTAACCTACCTAATCTGTTGTCACTCTTAATAGAAATATGTATTTGACAGGTTATAACAAAAATTATTATACTATTATAAATAAGGTTAATTATTTTATTATGATTTATGTTAGGTTTAATTATTTTAATATTATGTTAGGTTTAATTATTTTAATGATTGATATATGTAAATTCATATATATAAATATACAAAAGACATGACTGATTTTTTAAATTTTGTGTATATAGAATACTTTTACTTTTTTGTCACCTTTATTTTCTTTTCCAGAATGATTAATTTTGTGTTCATATAACAGACTTTCATTAACGGTCTTCTATAAACTTTTTATATATATATATATACACGCTACTGAGAATACAAAAGAAAACTCACTCATCAATTAGCAATATATAATCTATATTCTATACAAATTAACTTGTAATCCGAAAAAAAAAAAAAAAACCTTGGAATCTTTATTTTCTAGTAAGTAAAAAGAGTTAGTTAGGCAAAAAAGCATGAAAATTGAAAAAAGGTTTACTAATTGAAAAAGACACTTTTGAGAACAGAGGAATGACAGTGAAGAAATTGAAGTTGGGATCATTACCAGTCCCCGGGAAAGGTAGCAAAGAAGGTAAGAAGCTGCTGCAGATGCTACCAACTGATCTATCCAATAAAGGACCGATCGGACCACCGTGATGTGCCCGCCGACCAGCAGCCCAAGGGTCACGGCAGGGTTGAGGTGCCCGCCGGAGATATGACCGGATGAAATCATCACAGCCACCACAAATGCACTTGCCACGGCCACAGCAACCAAACGCAATAGTCCATCTCCATCACTAAGCTTTTCTATATATTCAAGTTACCATTTTAAAAGTGAATCTTAAATATAATTTCAAGATTACCAAATCAAATCAAATTCTAAAAGCTAAGTTTAAATAATAACAAATTTATTATATATTCTATTGGTGGTGAAATGAAATGAGAAGATACCGGCGGCCATGGCGGAAGCAACGCCGGTGAAGACAAAGAGGAAGGTGGCTATGAACTCGACAACGAGGGCCCGAATGCAATCGGGTTGGGTAGCCTCTCGGGTGGTCCCTAGAGCGATTTTCGTCATGGCGGCTTTTACTCCTTTCTCTACTGAGAGAATGATGTTATGTGTTATGATAGCTCACTCACAAACCATGAAGAATTGAAGATCATTGTTAGTTTATTATGTGCCAGCTCAGCATCAGATATTTATAGTAGCCAGTTAGTGAAGAGTTAGCTAGAGACCTGATAACTTACTATAGTTAGAATTCTGTTAGTAGAGTGAGTTAGGATTAAGAAAGGTTAGTAGTTAGCTGAGTTAATTCTAGCTAATTGTTGCATATATAATGAAGCATTTGTCCTTAAACGATGATTCGATCTCTAAATTAATTTACCAAAAATTTTGTTGTTCATATTAATTAAAAAGTACATTTGTAAGTCAATTTGATATTAATAATAATTTAAATTCTGATTGTAGGATGACTAATAAGTAAATTGAGTTTACTTGATATTAACTCTTAATGATCATTAATTTTAAAATGTACTTCTTATCAGTTTTGTAATTCTCCATTATTTTTTATAATATTTTCCGTCTCTGCAATTAGAGATGACAATTTTTTTCAACAGAACAGATATCCGTAGAAATTTATCCGCTGGAGAATAGATATGGAGAGATTTTCTACCCATAAGGATAGAAGACAGGGATCCGTCAATTAAATGGAGCGAGGGCAAGGGAATAAGACCATATCCCACAGATATTCGTATAATACCTATTTGTGTAAAATGACATAAATATCCCTTAGGCTGTATTTGTTTATTGACACGAAACACTGAGACAGAGATATAAAGACATAAAATCGTATTTGACAAATAAGACATGGATAGAGACATTGTGTCCAAAGACACTAAATTAATATATTTTGTGTCTATCCTAATAGAAAAAACATAGAGATATTAACAAGAGACACAACTTATTTTTTATTTTTTCTTTCATTATTCTCGTTAAGTTTTCGTAATTATATTTTTTATTATTATCTTTTTCTTTCCAAATTTTTTGAATGAAAAAAAATGAGAATAAATCGGACTTTCATAATTTATTCTAATTTATCACCAAACAAAATACAATAACACCAATTTTGTGTCTCTGTTTTTTGTGTCTTGTTCTCAGTATCTTATCTTGTCCTATTCTCAGAGCCAAACTCAGCTTTATATATTATAAGAAACCCTAATTTTTTTCACCGTCTCTCTCTGCCTCCTTTCCTCCCCTCACCTTCAAACGCTTAGTCTCTCACATGTTCATTCCCTATCTCATATTCACCGATCACCACCATCTTCAGCCTTGGCATCGTCGTCATAGTCGCGAATCATCACTTAGTAAAGTCATCGCCGACTCTATTAGATTTGTTGCCGCCTCTACTTGTCGTTGGCTCCAGCAGATTCGTCATTCTCTGTAGTTTGCTGCCTCCAGAAGACTCGTCATCGTCTCCAGCATCATCGTTGTTGCGTCATTGTCGTAGCTTCATCGTCGTTGCATCATCATCGCCTCCAGAGCACACGTCACCACCTCCTGTTTGCTGAGACTCCGACTGTGCCTTCACGCCGCCTGCTGTTGCCGTCGCAGACATCTCCTTCTCAGCTGCCGTCCACAGCCTCCATCAGTCCATTGCAAGTAAATCAATTTTAATCCCTAATAGTTATTGTTGTAAGCTTTTTGTTGGAGAAATTAAGTATATATAGATCTTATGAAAATTGTCTTATTATAGCTAATGAAAATTATTCTCATTGATAAAAATTATTCTTATTGTATATATTCTTTGATTTGAAGTAGATTTAAATGAAATTGTTGAAAAGATTATTCACTAAAAATAATCAAATCTAATGGATGTGTTTTTTTAAATTAATGTAAATGACTTTGTATCATAATTTAGAATTATTTAAAATTTATTTTTTAAAATTTACGAATTCTTGCAGATACTTGGATATCTGATGGATATGAACTTTCTTACTCGTCACGGATACGAGAGGGGGATGGGGGTATGTCCCTGTCTCTATAGAAATCTATTGCCATCCATATATGCAATTTCTATCTAGATTTTATCAATCATAAGTATTATATCTTATTTATTTACTAATATTTTTATTTATTTAAGTAGGGTACATTAAAAATATTTTTAAAATATTAATATTGCAATAATTTAGATATATTATATAAAACTAATTCTTTAATATAAATTTTTTCTGGGTTATGGTAACTTAACTAATTTGTCCCATTACATATTTTATTAGTTTATTTGGGTGTCATTAAATTATTTAAAAATTTTAATAAATATATATTTTTAATTTTTAAAGTGTTTAGCAAATTTGTAATTATAAAAATAAAAATACTAGAAAATATATTTTTTTAAAAGATCATTTTTACTTAAAAAATTATTTTAACATAATAAATAAAAAGATATTTTTATACGAAATATCCAAACATTCAATTATTTTGAATCAAGATTCTTTAAAGTAAAAAAAAAAATTAGTAAAGTGATAAAGTAAGGAATTAATCACTCTTAAATTAAGATAGTGGGATACACATTTTATAGAAGTTGTAAAATTAAGAGTATTTATCTATTTTGGTCCCTAAAAAATTTCACACCAGACACTTTAGTCTCCAACTAAAATTAATTACTTAATTGGTCCCTAACAATTAACTCCGTCAGTCATTTAGGTCCTTTGTTCCGTCAACTCTAACGGAGGACAAAATAGCCCCTGACAACTCTAATGTGGGACAAAATGGTCCCTGACCCCCTCTATTCAGAAACGATACTATTTTCCCCCAATTTTCATCATATCTCGCATAACCCTAACAGTTTAACACTGCAACTTCAAGCTACATATGCACACTCTACAACTTCAATGTTCACAAGAAGAAAAATTCCCAACATTTTCTCAACCAATTCATACTAAAAAAACTGATGACACTACAGGAGAACCGCAGCTTAGCAGCGGTTTATATAAGGATTAGTTGCGCTTTTTAACCGCCGCAAAACGAGTTACCAGCGGTTCAAAAACCGTTGCAATATAGGGCGTGTATATTTGATTTTGCGGCGGTTTCTTTGAACCGCTGGCACAACTGCAGCGAAACCACATGAATGGCAACGATTGATTTAGCGGTGGTTTCAAACTGCCGCTATTTGGCCAACAGGAAATTCGACCGCATTTTCTGGCGGTTTTGAACCGCTGCTGTTCTTTTGACCGTTGTGTTTTAAAAAATGTATTTTGCGGCGGTTCCAAACCGCCGCTATCTGATGCTCCAAAAATTTAAATTTATTTTCGGCCATTTGATAACCGCCGCTATTGTTCCGTCTAAATGGCCGCAAAATTACTGTATTTTGCACTGGCAATCAACGCTCTTTTAATTACTGTATTATTTTTTTGTTATTTTTTGAATTTTTTCTGATATTAGAAAACTTAATTATTTTGTAACTGAAAGAATAAATTAATGGGTGAACGAATATTGGCAAAACTGATAAAATTATTCATTAATCCAAATATCAATAAAGTGTATTCCTTACTAAGAGTTGCATAATCAATAATAAAAAAGTGTATATTTAGCTTAAAGAATAAATTTCAAATCCTTAGTTCTACTCTGTCCCTCCAATGAATTCATCCATGCAGCCACGTCTGGTGGCAGCTTCCTATCTTGCCCTTGAAGTAGACACATCAGAGCACTCTTCATTGCCTGTCTTTTCGTCTTCTCGGCTGCTACTTCATCCTCCATTGCCTTCCTTTTTAATTTCTCAGCCGCCAGCTCTGCTTGTAGTTCAAGCAACACCCTTTGGGTCTCCTCCCTTTGAGTTCCAATGCTCGACTGAGGTGAATTCATACCGAACACTTGACTAGTAGTCGGTCCAATTCCCATGCCATGCACTCTACCTGGGTGATCCTTTCCAAGAGCTTGAGCAAGTGAATCATTCTGAGACAACAGTCTAGATGATTCATCATGTTGCTCAATCTCCACAATTCTTTCCTACACAGTTAGATAAGCGAACATAAGCATTTATTAGCTAATTGCTAACCGAACAAACTTTAAACACAATTTTAACAAACAAAACCTATGAGAAATAACATAGCAATTCTCAACTCATTACTTACACCAATAGCCCGAGCTGCATCATGGAGATAGGATCCATTAGATCGTTTGTGCGTTAAGACAAACAACTCCCCCTACTAACTGGACGCCCTTGTCGTTCTGACTACAACAATATAGCTTAAATAGTGAATAGGTATACGCAGAGAAGGTTCAAAAAGTAAGTGAATCCTAAATTACCTCTTCTTCTCCGAGCCTTGCCAAGCTTTTTGATCCGCCAGTATGAGTGTATAACTGCTTCGATCGATTCTCAGCATTTTTTCTACACTTCTCCTATTATGCCATCAAAAGTAAGAGCTACTAGACACTATTTCTAACTAACTCAACGTGACATAAATAGAATTTTGAAAGTATGAAATAAAAATAAATTACCTTTGTTTCTTCACTGTTGCGATAATCAAGGAACCATCTCCAATAATCCGCAGTAATTCCCTTTGGACGGCCTTTAATATTTTGTTCAAAAGTCAGATCTGATTTGTAAAAGTGATCATATAAATGGTTCCTCATGTCCTTCCAAGCCCTTCCTAGCATTTTTAATATTGTACGCTTGATAATTCCTCCACTATCTTCTTCAAAATGGAACAATTCCTGCAAGAGTAGAATTAAATTGTTAGTAGGCGTCGAATTAAGATTCCGGGACTGTACAAAAATATAACGATTTACCTTTACACATTCATTATATATCTTGTCCCTAGAGCGAACCTTTCTCCAGTCCTTCTCGTAGATTGGAAATTTGGTATAGTCAAATCCTAGCATTCCGACAATGCTATGATTAGTATACCAACTTCATTTCAAACTAGTTGCAGTCTATCGTTGAACCTGAGTACGATCTTTCTACTGTTAGGTGGCTTCATAGCCTCTCTCACACTTAAATGAAGTTGCTTGATTGTCCCATCAGACTCTGTTTATCATAGTTATTCTGTGTGAGTAACTACTGTGGCTAAGATGCGATGAAATCATAAAAAAATTACTCATAAAAAAAATACATGGGATAAATTCTTGTATACCAATTGTTTTAACAACCCAAAATTCGGTGGTCTTGCGTCTCTTGCGCTTCAGAGCCTCTGGGTCTAAGTCTTCATCAGGCAGTTCCGAGTGTTCAGCACCATTCGTGCAATTCTGTGGAGCAGGCGGTAGTTCGGTACGGGGGTGGTCGAAAGGGGCGTAAAGATGAGGTCGAGGCGACACCAGTACCACCAGAGGGGGGAATTAGGCCATCCACTTGGGGAAAGGATGAAGCTGTAGCAGATACTGTTTGAGTTTGCTGACATACTGAGTCTAACTTTGATTTCTTCGTGTAACAACCTATCCTGGGCATCTTAATAAACTTGGTACCACCAAGTGTATCACTTAATACTATTATCAAAATGTAAAAGATAAACAAAAATTCAATAGCATTAAATATAAGCAAATATTTAGACACAAAGCAAAAATATCTCAAATTATAGCTCGTAAAAGAAATAGCAATAGGCTTACAATTTTTAATTAGGAGCAACATGCCTTTTCAATAGCTTTGTCAATTATATTTTTTTGAACAAACAGGCTCAATATAAAGTAATAATAAATTGGGGTTCAAATAAGCAACTATATATGCTAGGACATATATAAAACATATAGAACTTGATAAAATTACCATAAGCAACTATATATGCCTTTCACATTCGAATGCACATGTAAAGGCATGAGTTACAACTTTGTTGCATAAACACTATACAGGCATTACCAAAATTTAAATAAAAACCCAAGGAATGATGTAAAAAAATATATATATGCAAGTTAATATATCCCCATTTTCATGTTCTGCCAGAGTATTAATTATCTTTCGAAGGCTAAATCAATAGAATTTAGGTATCTTTTGAAACCTAAAACAAGCAAACAATAATGAGAATGATCAGTGTACTCCCCCCAACTTTATCATTGTCTCGTAAACAACGCTATACATAGTAGGAGTAATACATTCCTCAAATTAAGCACGTACCTTGTTTACATTTGAGAATGATCAATATATGTTCAGTCTCTAACCCTTCATATAATAATGTTCTAGCATTGTCAACAAGTCAATCACTAGCTATGGAAATAAACAAATTTTAGTACATTGAAGGAATCATGATCATTGAATTCTTTAATTCATCGTGAAATCTTAATCTGAACTCAACTAAAAAAATGCGTGCTTATTCTTTCAATTATGTAAACTACTCAGTATCAATTTCTTAAACTCGTGCGTTATTTGATTACTTGAGATACGAATGTATAAATAAACTCCTTTCCTTGTCCTATATTCACATATCATATTAGTTTATAATTTTCTTTTTTCTACCTACATTAAAGAGGAAATTTTGACATGGATTGACTTTGTAAATGTTTTGAGAAAAAGGAGAATGGTGTTTACTTTTTTTTGCCCTTCTCATAGTTAAAGCTATCACAAAACCAACTAAAATAAATAGGATAAAGACCGTGTAAATTCAAAATTCTGGAAAATGAAAAACCATAGACAAATTTTCCAGCACAGTTACAGCCATCACAGTTAAAGCTATGAATTGACTAAAGAGTTAGGGGGGAAACAGGGAAAAGAGAAACAACAATTCCCAACAGTAAAAAAGATCATAAATATACTCATAAATTACAATAAATACAATTTCTATCAGCACACAACAATTATGGATATTATAATAATATAACCTTCTTGCTAATGATAATCAAATAGCTAGTAAAATGCTAGGAACAAAAAACACCACTAAATGTGGCAAAGCAAAGTTAAACCAAACTAAAGGAAAACCAGATATGTTAAACAAGTGCAGTATGGCAACAATACCTCATTAAAAATGATTTTTTTAATTAGTACTTTTTTAATAAAATCCCAGTAACATAAGGGCAGAACTTGATCATGGAGACACAAAACTAATTACATAAATAAGGGTTAAGTAACCTGCGATTCTCAATGGGCAAATTAGCAACCACACAAAGTCAATTATTAGTGCTTATCGGCAAATGGGGGGAAGGTTATCGTCGCTGATGCTTCTCACGACGTAGCTGCTTGATGGGTGGACACGGCGGGACGATGCTGATGAATTCTGGTTCTGCGACGTCGATGGCTACCTCAACTTGATGAAATCTGAAGACTGCTTGGAGGAAGAGATTCGGTCCAACAGCAACGGATGGAGGTGCGTCTCGTGGGAGGCTTTAGTGGTGAAAGAAATTAGGACTAGGTTAGTGGCGGGGTTTATGTGTTTTGAATATTAAAAGACTGAGTTCTTTTCTCTCCTGATGGTGGTAACAATAAAGGGCTTCACTCAGCAGTGTAAATAAGCAAAAAAAAAAAAAATAATAAACAATTTATCATGTTTATATGCGTCATCCTAATAATAAAAGTATGAAATATTTTATTGCTAACAATATTATAGAATTATTCAATAAACCATAAATTTAATTGGGTGTTAAAAGAATGTGAATAATAATAATAATAATAATAATAATAATAATAATAATAATAATAATAATAATAATAATAATAATAATATATAAAGCGGAAAGAGTTACGTAACTCCTCCACTTTTAATCGTGAAAGGTATTAAAATCAAACTGCTCACTCTCAATTTCTTTTATTTTTTTAATAAAAAAATAAAAGCTTTACCCCATGATAGAATTTAAAACTGATTCATTTTATTTCAGAACTTAACATGTGTATAAAAGAAATGATATTAAAATTACATATGTTAAGAGTACTACCAAAAAGAAAAAGAAACACTAACTTTTATTATATTACTTGAATTTACTTATTATAGTACTTGAATTTTAATTATGTATCTATAACAATATATAATGAGAAGACAGAAGGTTTGGTATCTGGTACGCGAAATCGTGATTACACTTTAATTATGTAAAATTCATTGCTCTTTCTTTCCCTGAAAATGGCGCCAAAAACATGATGCCAAGACCATGGTTCACAACTCCGTGTAACTAACCAGCAAGTGCACTGGGTCGTCCAAGTAATACCTTACGTGAGTAAGAGTCGAATCCCACGGAGATTGTTGGTATGAAGCAAGCTATGGTCACCTTGCAAATCTCAGTTAAGTTGACTCATATGGGCTACAATATATTATGTAAATAAAACATAAAGTAAGGATAGAAATACTTATGTAATTCATTGGTGAGAATTTCAGATAAGCAAATGGAGATGCTTTCGTTCCTCTGGACCTCTGCTTTCCTGCTATCTTCATCCAATCAGTCTTACTCCTTTCCATGGCTGGCTTTATGTGATACATCACCACTGTCAATGGCTACTTTCGGTCATCTCTCGGGAAAATGATCCAATGCCCTGTCACGGCACGGCTAATCGTCTGGAGGCATCACCCTTGTCAATGGCTTCATCTTATCCTCTCAGTGAAAATGGTCAACGCACCCTGTCACGGCACGGCTATTCATCTGTCGATTCTCGATCATGCTGGAATAGGATTTACTATCCTTTTGCGTCTGTCACTAACGCCCCGCAATCGCGAGTTTGGAGCTCGTCACAGTCATTCATTCATTGAATCCTACTCGGAATACCACAGACAAGGTTTAGACCTTCCAGATTCTCTTGAATGCCGCCATGATTCTAGCTTACGCCACGAAGATTCTGGTTAGGAGATCTAAGAGATACTCATTCAGTCTAAGGTAGAACGGAAGTGGTTGTCAGGCACGCGTTCATAGGGAATGATGATGATTGTCACGTTCATCACATTCAGGTTGAAGTGCGAATGAATATCTTAGAAGCGAAGTAAGATGAATTGAATAGAAAACAGTAGTACTTTGCATTAATCTTTGAGGAACAGCAGAGCTCCACACCTTAATCTATGGAGTGCAGAAACTCTACCGTATGAAAGTACATAAGTGAATAGAGGGTAGGCATGGCCGAGTGGCCAGCCTCCCATACGTGATCAATAGATCAAAATATAATCCAAAGATGGTCAAAAAGACTAGTAAAATGTCCTATTTATAATAAACTAGCTTGAGTGTTGCACGTGTAGAGGTCCTTTCTGGAGTTGAACGCCAGCTTTTGTGCCAGTTTGGGCGTTCAACTCTGGTTTTGGCTCCTTTTCTGGCGCTGGACGCCAGATTTGGGCAGAGAGCTAGCATTGAACTCCAGTTTGCGTCGTCTATTCTTGGCCAAAGTATGGACTATTATATATTTCTGGAAAGCTCTGGATGTCTACTTTCCAACTCAATTGGAAGCGCGCCATTTTGAGTTCTGTAGCTCCAGAAAATCCACTTTGAGTGCAGGGAGGTCAGAATCCAACAGCATCAGCAGTCCTTCTTCAACCTCTAAATCTGATTTCTGCTCAAGTCCCTCAATTTCAGCCAGAAAATACCTGAAATTACAGAAAAACACACAAACTCATAGTAAAGTCCAGAAATGTGAATTTAACATAAAAACTAATGAAAACATCCCTAAAAGTAACTAGATCCTACTAAAAACATACTAAAAATAATGTCAAAAAGCGTATAAATTATCCGCTCATCACAACACCAAACTTAAATTGTTGCTTGTCCCCAAGCAACTGAAAATCAATTAGGATAAAAAGAAGAGAATATACTATAAATTCCAAACTATCAATGAAACATAGCTTTAATCAAATGAGCGGGACTTATAGCTTTTTGCCTCTTGAATAGTTTTGGCATCTTACTTTATCCATTGAAGTTCAGAGTGATTGGCATCTATAGGAACTTCAGATTTCGAATAGTGTTATTGATTCTCCTAGTTCAGTATGATGATTCTTGAACACAGCTTCTTTATGAGTCTTGGCCGTGGCCCTAAGCACTTTGTTTTCCAGTATTACCATCGGATACATAAATGCCACAGACACATAATTGGGTGAACCTTTTCAGATTGTGACTCAGCTTTGCTAAAGTCCCCAATTAGAGGTGTCCAGGGTTCTTAAGCACACTCTTTTTTTGCTTTGGACCTTGACTTTAACCGTTCAGTCTCAAGTTTTCACTTGACACCTACACGCCACAAGCACATGGTTAGGGACAGCTTGGTTTAGCCGCTTAGACCAGGATTTTATTCCTTTAGGCCCTCCTATCCACTGATGCTCAAAGCCTTGGGATCCTTTTTATTTGCCCTTGCCTTTTGGTTTTAAGGGTTATTGGCTTTTTGCTCTTGCCTCTTGGTTTTAAGAGCCTTGGCTTTTTCTGCTTGCTTTTTCTTTTTCTTTATTTTTTTTTGCCTATTTTTTTCTTTTTTTTTTCTGCAAGCTTTGCTCTTTGCTGCTTTTTCTTGCTTCAAGAATCATTTTTATGATTTTTCAGATTATCAAATAACATGTCTCCTAGTCATCATTCTTTCAAGAGCCAACATATTTAACATTCTTAAACAACAACTTCAAAAGACATATGCACTGTTCAAGCATACATTCAGAAAACAGGAAGCATTGTCACCACATCAATATAATTAAGCTAAGTTCAAGGATAAATTCGAAACTCATGTACTTCTTGTTCTTTTGAATTAAAACATTTTTCATTTAAGAGAGGTGATGGATTCATAGGACATTCATAACTTTAAGACAAAGTTACTAACTACTAATGATCATGTAATGAAGACACAAACATAGATAAGAACATAACATGGAAAACGAAAAACAGAAGAAATAAGAACAAGGAATGAATCCACCTTAGTGATGGTGGCGTTTCCTTCTTGAGGAACCAATGATGTCCTTGAGCTCTTCTATGTCTCTTCCTTGTCTTTGTTGCTCCTCCCTCATTGCTTTTTGATCTTCTCTTATTTCATGAAGCATGATGGAGTGCTCTTAATGTTCCACCCTTAGTTGTCCCATATTGGAACTCAATTCTCCTAGGGAGGTGTTGATTTGCTCCCAATAGTTTTGTGGAGGAAAGTGCATTTGAGGCATTTCCGGGATCTCATGGTGATGAGCTTCATACGCCTCTTGAGCTCCATGAATGGGCTCTCTTGCTTGCTCCATCTTCTTCTTAGTGATGAGCTTGTCCTCTTTAATGAGGATATCTCCCTCTATGTTAATCCCAGCCGAATTGCATAGGTGGCAGATGAGGTGAAGAAAGGCTAACCTTGCCATAGTGGAGGACTTGTCAGCCACCTTGTAGAGTTCTTGAGGTATAATCTCATGAACTTCCACCTCTTATCCAATCATGATGCTATGGATCATGATGGCCTGGTCTATAGTAACTTCAGACCGGTTGCTAGTGGGAATGATTGAGCATTGAATAAACTCCAACCATCCTCTAGCTACAGGCTTGAGGTCCAATCGGAACCGGCTTGCCTTTGGAGTCAACCTTCCATTGAGCTCCTTCTACACATATGTCCATAAGGACTTGGTCCAACCTTTGATTAAAGTTGACCCTTCTAGTGTAGGGGCGTTCATCTCCTTGCATCATGGGCAAGTTAAACGCCAACCTCACATTCTCCGGACTAAAATCTAAGTATTTCCCCCGAACCATTGTAACATAGTTCTTTGGATCCGGGTTCTTACTTTGATCATGGTTCTTGGTGATCCATGCATTGGCATAGAACTCTTGAACCATTAGGATGCCGACTTGTTGGATGGGATTTGTTAGAACTTTCCAACCTCTTCTTTGAATTTCATGTCGGATCTCCGGATACTCATTTCTTTTTAGTTTGAAAGGGACCTCAGGGATCACCTTCTTCTTGGCCACATCATCATAGAAGTGGTCTTGATGGGCTTTGGAGATGAACCTTTCCATCTCCCATGACTCGGAGGTGGAAGCTTTTATCTTCCCTTTCCCCTTTCTAGAGGATTCTCCGGTCTTAGGTGCCATCAATGGTAATGGAAAAACAAAAAGCTTATGCTTTTACCACACCAAACTTAGAATTTTGCTCGCCCTCGAGCAATAAAAGAAAGAATAGATGAAGAAGATGAAGAAATGGATGAGAGGGAGAGTGGGAAGTGTTTCGGCCAAGAAGGGTGTAGAGGGGTGGGAAATTGGTTTTGAATTTTTGAAGGTAGGTGGAGTTTATGAGGTAGGTTTATGGGGAAGAGTGGATGGATGTGAGTGGTGAAGAGGTGATGGGGAAGAGAGTTTGAGGTGATTGGTGAAGGGTTTTTGGGGAAGAGTGTTTATGGGGTTGTGTGAAAGAGAGTGGTGAGAAGAAGTGAATGGAGGTAGGTGGGGATCCTGTGGGGTCCACAGATCCTGAGTGGATCCTATGGGGTCCACATATCCTGAGTGTTCAAGGATTTACATCCCTGCACCCATTAGGCATGTAAAAATGCCTTTGCACACAACTCTGGGCGTTCAGCGCCAGGTTGGTGGCCATTTTGGGCGTTCAACGCCCATTTGTGTGCCATTTCTGGCGTTGAACGCCAGAACCATGCCTGTTTTGGCGTTCAGCGCCCAGAAGCTACCCATTTTGGGCGTTCAGCGCCAGAACCATGCTCTGTTCTGGCGCTGAACGCCAGACAGATGCTCCTCTAGGGTGTGATTTTTCTTCTGCTGTTTTTGATTCCGTTTTTGATTTTTTTGTTTATTTTGTGACTCCACATGATCATGAACCTATAAAGACATATAACTAAGAAAAATATAGTTAGATAAATAAAAATTGGGTTGTCTCCCAACAAGCGCTTCTTTAATGTCAATAGCTTGACAGTGGGCTCTCATGGAGCCTCACAGATATGCAGAGTTTTGTTGAGACTCTCCAACACCAAACTTAGAGTTTGGATATGGGAGTTCAACACCAAACTTAGAGTTTGGTTGTGGCCTCCCAACACCAAACTTAGAGTTTGACTGTGAGGGCTCTGGTTGACTCTGCTTTGAGAGAAGCTTTTTCTGCTTCCTCTCCATGGTTGAGGAGGGAGATCCTTGAGTTTTGAACACAAGGGAGTCCTCATTCCATTGAAGGACTATTTCACCTCCGTCAACATCAATCACAGCTCTTGCTGTGGCCAGGAAAGGTCTTCCTAGGATGATGGATTCATCCTCTTCCTTTCCAGTATCCAGGACTATGAAATCAGCAGGGATGTAAAGGCCTTCAACCTTTACTAACACGTCCTCTACTTGTCCATAAGCCTGTTTTCTTGAATTGTCTGCCATCTCTAATGAGATTTTAGCAGCTTGCACCCCATAGATTCCCAGTTTCTCTATTACAGAGAGGGGCATGAGGTTTATTCCTGAACCAAGGTCACACAGAGCCTTAAAGATCATGGTGCCTATGGTACAAGGTATTATGAACTTTCCAGGATCCTGTCTCTTCTGAGGCAATGTCAGTTGATCCAGATCACTTAGTTCATTGGTGAACAAGAGAGGTTCATCTTCCCAAGTTTCAATACCAAATAATTTGGCATTCAGTTTCATGATTGCACCAAGAAACTTGGCAGTTTGCTCTTCAGTAACATCCTCATTCTCTTCAGAAGAGGAATACTCATCAGAGCTCATGAAGGGCATAAGGAGGTTCAATGGAATCTCTATGGTCTCTAGATGAGTCTCAGAGTCCTTTGGTCCTCAGAGGGAAGCTCCTTATTGATCACTGGACGTCCCAGGAGGTCTTCCTCCTTGGGATTCACGTCCTCCTCTCCCTCTTTGGGTTCGGCCATGGTACTTATGTCAATGGCCTTGCACTCTCCTTTTGGGTTCTCTTCTGTATTGCTTGGGAGAGTACTAGGAGGGATTTCAGTGATCCTCTTACTCAGCTGGCCCACTTGTGCTTCCAAATTTCTAATGGAGGACCTTGTTTCATTCATGAAACTCACAGTGGCCTTGGACAGATCAGAGACTAAGTTTGCCAAATTAGAAGTATTTTGTTCAGAGTTCTCTGTCTGTTGCTGAGTGGATAATGGAAAAGGTTTATTATTGTTAAACCTGCTTCTTCCACCATTATTAAAGCCTTGTTAAGGCTTTTGATCCTTCCATGAGAAATTTGGATGGTTTCTCCATGATGAGTTATAGGTGTTTCCATAAGGTTCACCTAAGTAATTCACCTCTGCTATTGCAGGGTTCTCAGGATCATAAGCTTCTTCTTCATAAGAATCCTCTTTAGTACTGTTGGATGCAGCTTGCATTCCATTCAGACTCTGAGAGATCATATTGACTTGCTGAGTCAATATTTTATTCTGAGCCAATATGGCATTCAGAGTATCAACTTCAAGAACTCCCTTCTTCAGAGGCGTCCCATTACTCACAGGATTCCTCTCAGAAGTGTACATGAACTGGTTATTAGCAACCATGTCAATGAGTTCTTGAGCTTCTGCAGGCGTTTTCTTTAGGTGAATGGATCCACCTGCAGAAGTATCCAATGACATCTTTGATAACTCAGATAAACCATCATAGAATATATCCAGGATGGTCCATTCTGAAAGCATGTCAGAAGGACACTTTTTGGTCAACTGTTTGTATCTTTCCCAAGCTTCATAGAGGGATTCACCTTCTTTCTGTTTGAAAGTCTGAACATCCACTCTAAGCTTGCTCAGCTTTTGAGGAGGAAAGAACTTGGCTAAGAAAGCCGTGACCAGCTTATCCCAAGAGTTCAGGCTATCTTTAGGTTGAGAGTCCAACCATATTCTAGCTCTGTCTCTTACAGCAAAAGGGAAAAGCATGAGCCTGTAGACTTCAGGATCTACTCCATTAGTCTTAACAGTATTACATATCTGCAAGAATTCAGTTAAGAACTGAAAAGGATCTTCAGATGGAAGTCCATGAAACTTGCAGTTCTGCTGCATCAGAGAAACTAATTGAGGTTTCAGCTCAAAGTTGTTTGCTCCAATGGCAGGAATGGAGATGCTTCTTCCATGTAAATTGGAATTATGTGCAGTAAAGTCACCAAGCATCCTCCTTGCATTATTATTATTTTCGGCTGCCATTTCCTCTTCCTGTTCGAAAATTTCTGACAGGTTATCTCTGGATTGTTGTAATTTAGCTTTTCTTAATTTTCTCTTCAGAGTC